>NC_138782.1:84157289-84886328 GCF_965178545.1 Coloeus monedula | reverse complement strand
TGAGCAAGTGGCTGGTCTGGCACAGAGATGCAGTCAATGGTCATGTGGCAAGGTTGGCTCTTAGTGATCAATATATGAACTCACATATAACCACATATGCATACATGTGCCTTTTACTTCTCTGCGTAAGATGTAGATTAAGTAGGTACTGACTTGGACAAAAGTAACTCTAGCCCCTCCAGACTGTGACAGTGGGGCTGCAAAAATCTGACCTTCTTCTTGTTAGTGGGGAATAACTGCAGATGTATGTTCTAGTTACTTGAGGGTTTGAGTTTTGTTCACTTTTTTTTAAACTGTGGGAGGCCTATCCAGAGCCTTCTTAGCACAGATCCTCCCCTCCTTATCCCAAAGAAATAGTTTCACTTGTTGACACAAAAGATTCCTCTCATAAGATACAGAATAACAGAGTAAAGTTACTTTCCTAAGTGAGTTGTGTGATCAACACATGCTAGAAAACCCTTCAGGACCATGTTTGCATTAGCACTCTGAACTATTCCCAAGCTGAGACCAGAGCTTTGTGTTTGCTCAGGCATAAGGGGAAGTGTTAATGTTTACTGAGTCAGAATGCTGTTGCTTAAGGAACTTAATTAAATTTATCATTCTTGGTCCATGGTGTCCCACATACAGAGCACCAGATAAAGGCAGATAAAGACAACCCCATTTTCTGTGTTTTTCAAGTAACTGTGACAAGTGAAAGCACCAGGCTGAAAATGACCCTATTCTAGTAACAATTTTTCTTACCAAATCCTCACTATAAAAGAAGAATGTGGAAGTGGAAATAATTGAATTGTGCATGGAAATAGATATATTTCATATGAATGAAAGATACTTATCTGCATTAAAATAACCTGACAGAGAGCTGCTGTGCTTCATTCAGTTAGAAAGACTTGATATTCATGTTTATTTTCCATTTACAAATGAGAACCACTGGGGTATGATAACTTAGCTGGAGATGTTCCTCTTGAAATTTTCACTTGGAATCCAGCCTGGTTTGCAATAATCAAAGGTTATTATCTGATGGGTAGAAGTGGAGAAAATAGTATCTTGGGCTTTTTCTTGCAATTTTTAAATTACTTTGGTTAGAATGTGAGAACAGCAACCCCCAGACAGGCCTGTCCAGTTCAGTCTCTGATGCTGGATGCTGAGAGGGATGCGATGGATCTGCCTTATCTATGTCTGATAGTTTTTTAAACTTCCCTATGCTTTTGGTCTCTGTGACACCCTCTAGCAATGAGTTTCTAATTTTAATCACACATTATATGAAACAGCATCTTCTGATAATTTTAAGCCTGTGATGCACTACAGCTGTGCAAAAATAGCTGTTTACATTCTATATCATTAATGACTTACAGATATCCAATAAAATTCTTTTAGCCACCTTTTTTTTTTTTTTTCTATGCTGAAGAGTGATATAAGAGAAATTAGTCCATAGTATTTCCCCCCCATGACTAGGTGTTGTTTCCAGTCTGTGATCCTAATTGCTGCCTAGCTGTACCTTTTCTAGTTGCACTGTATCAGTGGAGCTGAAGTCCATGCAATACTCAAGACACAGTTTCGCCAGTGGCTCAAAGGGTGGTATAACCATGGTTTCTGTTTCATTTTGATAACTGCAGTTAATGAGTTTCTGATAAACAATGCTTAGTTCACTGGTGAAGTGTGACTTCAACCTCTACAAGCCAAGCTTACTCCCTCACATACAAAGCATTCACCTTCTTTTGTGACTCTTTGTCATTCATTTTTGACTAATTTCACCATTTTTAAGCAGCTCCCTTCTTGAATTTGGGATGTTGGTGCCTTTTCCATTTTTGCAGGGATACTGAATTTGAATACCTTAGAGTCACTGCTACAGAACTATTCTTCCATATTCATATGCAGAAATATTTCCTTCAAACTGCTCAGGATTAAATCAAGAATAGCTTTACTTCTTGTGGATCATCTGACTAGTTGGGCCAAGAACTGAAACTATTTAAACCTGTTGTCTGAATAATAGCGTGCTCTGAACTCCTGCTAATCCCCCTGCAGACAGCAGCGGTCTCCCCTTGCACCCTTGCAGTCTTTAATCTGAGGGTGCTTTGCAGCTGTTGTCACCATCCATGTGAGTCACTAGAAGCACAGCCTCGATCATCAGGTGGATTTATCATGCTGAACTTTACCCACTGAACAGGTAAATGTTTTGTCAGTTTGCTAGGCAGACTCCCACGCTTGTCATCAACAGAGAAGGACAGGCATGCACAGTGTTGCTGGTTCTACCAGCTTTGGGATGGGGGGGCTGTCCTCCAGATTGTCCAGGCTAACCTCCCAGTGCAGGACAACTGGTTTTTAACTACTGTTCCTTCTTGGATAGGAAATTTCAACCCAAATTGATTTTACAGCACATATTCACTCTGTTACCAATGCGAAGCTGAGCTTTCTTTTAACAAACACGACTGCTCCTCTAATGGTGTAGTCTTCTCTGTTATTCAGATGTATTTGAACTCCACTGTATTACAGTAAAACACTGATTATTTTCTATCAGATGCCTATTACTATAAACATTTAAAATTAAATATTCCAGTTCACTAACCTCTGTACTCAGACTCCCAGCAGTAACACAGAACACTTTCATGTGGAGTACTGATCAGACCCCTGTTTGTATGCCTGACTTCTCTGGAGTGTTTGCACCAATCTTTGCTCGGATTTTGGCATCTTCTTTCAGGCATGCAGAGTGTTTTCAGTATTACCCTTTCAATAATGAGTCACTCCAACTGGCATGCTCTCCTGCATCTGCCACCTTGTCCTCAATCCTCCATTTTAAAGCACTCCTGCAGTCTTTTTTTCTTTTCTTTTTTTAATCCTGAATTCTAGCCCTCTACACTGAAAGCTGGGATTTTCACACATTCTGCATTTGCGTCTATTCTATTTACTGGCGTGATGGTTCATGGAAATAAAGACTCTGAAACACAATACTTGAGATGTTCAGGGAATAGAAATCTTAACTGATAAATAGGGATCTGTGCAATGTCCTCACGGGACACTCAATCATAGCAGCCCAGTTCAACAAGAGAGCAGAGAGACATGGTGAGTCTGTCGATGTTGCTGACAGACTTCCTTGGTACACATCAGTTTGGTTCGAAGGAACAGCAAACACAGTTTGTGCATAATTTATTAAAAATGGAGATGCGTGTTTTTAAATAAGCAAACAAAATTCAATTATTTCTCAACCTGTACACAGTTATACAAGAGAAATAAAGAAACAGGCATATTTTCAAACACAGAGATGAACCTTTTGAAGTAAATTATTTATTATTAAAAATTATATCCTTGGCTCCAGTGCTCGCTGAGGTGTGCTATTAAGCTGAGCTAATTTCTTGTGTCTGCCTTGGAAAGCCATTACCCCAACTGTCACTGTGGTTTGCATGCACAGCACAGAGGAAGACACAAAACCCGTTTTCTCCCCCTCCAGAGAGTGCTCCCAGAAAGCTTTCCAGCCTTGAGTTCCATTACAGATTTGTCCTGCTACTTGGCCTGTAGGGAATCCCATGTCCATGTAAAGCCCATGAAAATAACAAAGCCTTGTGTTGCACATGCTCCTTCTCCACTGTCAGCCTTACATGCATACTTAGGGTGTGCAGGGGAGGCTGAGGCTGATGCCATTCATAAATCTAAGCCTTTGCAGAATATTCACAGTGCTTCCTCTCATTCCACTACACCAAGGGCATCTTGAATACAAGGGAGGATTAAGCATGGTCAAGCCAGTACTTTTCAGGGGCATCTCACCCCTTACACCCCCCTCCAACCACCCTCACACCCCTAAAAATTGAATTCTTCAGAAAATTAAAGGTATTTGTATTTATGACTAAGAGTAAGAAATTGAAAACTCCATGTGGAACTTCCTGTATGTGTTGTGCGTGCATAAACCCTTGGGTATTTCACACAGAAATTTTGATTATAATTATAGTACTAGAACATTTCTATCTGCCAAAGCGTCTGCCTTGCACCTGCTCTCCTACCACGGAAAGAGAGCAATGAGAGAAAACAGAAGCTGCATCAGCACAGGAAAGAAAAATAGTAACCTCTTTAGAAAAGCACCATCAGTTTTTCTTCAAACATATTTTTTCTTGGCTTCAGTGTGGGGAAAAAACAAGCATGGATCTTCCACCATTTCCCTGCTCATGACATAAGCAAACTCATGAAGGGCATCTCAGCTCTACAGCTCTTTGAAGAATTGAAATGAAAGGATGGATCCTCAGAAGCTGGTATTTTCTCTTTGTCTGACTGAACAGTAACAGGTCTTGCAGTGTCATCACTGATTTTCTTTCCCTGCCTCTGAATGGAACGTGTTTATTGGCACTATGACATCAGATGAGAGTTCATACGGCTCCCTTACAGGTCAAAGTAAAGTCACTGCAGGTTTTGGAGGGAGCCAGGGCAGGATTTAAAACTGTATTTCCTTTTGAGGCCACCGAATCCTTTCTAGATTTCCCGTGTGCTGCCAGTTAACATGAGGTTTTTTCTGATAAAAGCAAAATGGGCACCTGGAAATGAAGTCCTCAGCTACTCTGCAGTTATTACATAGCCCTGGGTTTCATACATAATGAAAATGATACATTAATATATGTACTACTATATGTTCAAATGCAAAGAAAAATACTTTGTCTCAACAAAGTGCTTAAGAATGCTTATGTACAAAAGTTGCTTTAACAGAGCACTCACTTAATATTTTTAAAAATTATGCCTAGCACTCCGTATTCATGTCCTCTTAATCCTCTCTATGTAACTCAGTAAACAAATAAACTGATTAAAACCCCCATCATTAAATATACATGTTTCAATGTATTTAAAGTATTTATTTTAGACAGAAAGGTACTTAATGTGCACGTGAAAACATATTTTATTTTGGAGTATTTGCCAACTATATGAGAGATCTCTTGCAGTGATGAGAAAATGAATACCCAAGGTAATAATTTCCACAATTAGCTCTGCCTTTCGGCTGAAAAATGCTCTTAAAATTCTTTGTGTTTTACATTTCCTCTTAATAGCAGCACCATTTTAAAAAAATACATATTTTTTATCACTTTTACTTAGGAAGATACATCTGACAAGGTTTAGATTTGCTATTTGTCAGTTTGCAACTAGGTCATATATACTCAGGTGAAAGTTAATTTACTATGCAGTTCATATATATGTAAAAATTCCATATATATTTCATGGTACATATATAAAAAATACATGTATTCATGGATGGTAAGAATATAGATACTCTCCTATATGACACATATTTTATATACAATATATTTTTACAGTATAAATATAAATATTGCTAGAGATAAATATAAATTCTGTGAAGGTGAAAAAAAGAAACAACAAGAATTTACAATGTCTATTGTAGCCACAAAATATTTCACTAACCAAAAAAAAAAGAAAATTGATAAGATATAAACTGTTATTTTGAAGAAAGAACCAGTTTGGGAAGACGGGAGGTAAATGTAATGGAAAAATTTCAGACTCTTTTTTTATACTCATGCTGCAGTAATGCCTGGAGGCCAGAGAGATACTTGGCTGACTAACAAAATGCTAATTATTCAGAGACTTCTGTTTCACAGAGAAAAGCCACATCAGTAACTTGGAAAGCGGGATCTGTGGAATTCTTAAAGCGTACTAATGAAAAAAATGCCAGGAGAAAATTTAAAAGATGAGACAGTAAAAATTTTTTAATAACGTGATATCACACTTACTTGCTATCCTGTATTTCATACTGTGAATGCTAGGATGTGCAGGAATGCAATGTCTCATAATGAGACTGTGGCAGTAGGTCAAACAGGAAAGAAATCATAAAAATGTGAGCAGAGGAAGGTGATTAAGATATTGAAGATGAACTTTAGAAACATTGTGATAGTGTTCTTCCAGTTCTTCAAAAATTACAAATTTATGACTATCAGAGAAAATTTTCAATCATCTACTTTGAAACTTTTACCTGTGTATGATACCTGTATCTGAGCATCTATACTCAGGTCAAAACCAAACGTTGTACCCCAGAGTTTTCTGCTTGATATAAAATATATTGAATATTTTGATAAATTTAATAGTAAATTTGATAGCAAATAATATCTTGAATATTAGGTCTGGGTGTATAAAGACATGCACAAAGGGAAATTAAAATTAATTTTGAGGGAAATTAAAAAGGGGAGGATCTTAGGCAAAATCTCCAGATGGAATACACCACAGACACATATGTCTTACAGATAATCATGTGTCAAAACAACATTATAAAGACTGTGAGAGTGAGCACCAGAAAGTTAGAAAAATGCCAGAATTATGGTTGTGTGCACAACTTAAATTTGGCTTGCATGTGTATATGCATTATGGCAGTCAATGGCACCACCACCTCCTTTTTTTCACAAGTCCCTTCCCTCTCTCAGTGCCCAGAATAGGTGATGAGAAGGTATTGACTGGCTTTTTAACATATCATTTGTTCTCTGCACAGCCTGCACACTCTGATGGTTCTCTTGCATGGCAAAAACAAGACAAGATTTCATAATGCTGCTCTGATGGCCAGGGGACTCAGACCTAGGTGATCTTTAAGGTTCCTTCCATCCCAAACCATGCTGTGATTCTAAGATTCTGCAGTGCCAGTAACTGTGGTGGCTGCAGGAATTAAACAGACTGCACAGAGCCTTTAGGGACTACTGCTGCCATTTTATACCAGGTAGCTAATGTTAAAAAGGCTCTTTAAACTTGGCTGGCCAGTCTGAGATAATGAGGATTTCCTTTTTCCATAGCCTTGAATAATATAGTGCTGCATTTAAGACATGATTCTCATTAATTTCAAGTGCTGTTATGAGCCTCAGATCCATAGTGTTCAAGCTATTTAGGACACACAAATGCAAGAGGGAATTTGCACTTGCAAACTCTGGGAGGGCTAGACTTAAACACTTCTACAAATCTTACTGCAGTCTCTCGTATCAGACACACAAATACAGAAACCTGTCATTTGGATTCACATTACCTAGCTTGAGACATCTAAAAGCTATTTTTAAGCTAAACTAGGCATGTCAAACTGGTCATCTTTCAGAGACAGTAGAGACAGATTGTGCCAGAGAGCTTGTCATCTTGCCTGTCCTGTGCATTTTAGACATTTTAGGACATTTTTAGAAGACATTCTCTTCTTCTAGGACACAATCAGTTGTCTCTGAAGGTTTCTATCTAACAGCAGCCTGAATTCACCATCTTAGATTTAGATCACTAACCACTAAACACTTAAATTTGATGAGATATAACTCACATGTGAACCTCACAGAATTTTTTTTAAAGTCTCTGGTTTTTTGGGTGACTGACTGCAGCATTAAAATTGTTCCACATTACAATCTAGAGGTGAATTTCTATGTTGCACAAATAGAAATGGAACAACTAGGGGGAAAGAAATCATCAGGTCATGCAATAATATCACCTGGAGAGAAAACTTCGGGTCTATGATGCAGGATTTTGTTCCTTGAGCTAACAAAGTAACTGTTACTCGTACTTGGAGCTTCTCTAGAAGGTGATGGGACCTTTGCAGCAGATTTCTCAGGCTTTGCTGGAATAGGGTCTCCTGAGGTCTACACAGGCTTTGGAAAGGTGTACAGCTCCTCTACCTATTCTATTACCATCTCAATTCCCCTCTCCCTTCCCCTCAATGTACTAATATTTTAGTCATGTATCTTCCCAATTTTGGCTTTTCATCTTATTATTAACCAGTCCCAGGTTCTACCTTTCAGACCTCTCTTTAGATCACATCTGGGACCAAGACATCCAGGCTCAATGTCCTTCACTAAGAAGAACCTGTCTCATGCCTTTTGACTGTTTTCCCAGTATTTTCCCATTTTTAAGCACTTGGAGCTCTTCCTGTCCTCAGTCCTTCACCTCAATCTTCTTACCCTGTTAATGCTATTTCTCTCTCCCAGTTTCTCCTTCCATCCGTCTTTTACCCTTCACAAAACCTATTCCTGTCTGACATCACCAAGTTATTCTTTTCCAGTCCAAATTGTCCTTCCCATGCTCAATGTTTTCTTTTGCCAGCTCCTGTTGCAGTCATTCCTGCTTTGCTTCTGCAACCTTGCTTTTTGGTGACTGTCCTTCCCCTTCCCTCTTCCTGTTCTCTGCTGCCAATTAGGGACTGGATCCAGTCTCCTTGCTCAAAAATTGTCTGTTCTTCCCATATCCTCAGGCTGCCCTTCCCCATATCTACTGAAGCCTACTCCTCTCCAAAAAAAGGCACCAGAACTTTTTTATGTTGCAAGATGATCTCCCCATCCCTGGAAGTGTTCAAGGCCAGGTTGGATGGGGCCCTGAGCAACCTGAGCTAATGAGTGGCATTGCTACCCATGGCAGGGGGGTTGGAATTATATGATTTTTAAGGTCCCTTTCAACCCAAACCATTCCATGATTCTTGAAAATGGCTCAGTGATTTGAGCTGTCTTATTATGACTGCAGTCCCCTCCCCTCCCCCCAGCTAATTCCCCTACCACAGGAAAATTTAGCCCAAATAAAATTTGGAAAATTATAAGCAATGGAAATTGTGATTTTAAGGGTACTGACATGCAGCTTTAAAAACAAGTGATATCAGTATTTACCTTCAGTACCTCTGGCATTTATCTGCATCGTCATTAAAACAGACAAGCTAGCAGCCTGTACCAGCCTATTCCTTGTGTTCAGTGCTACCACTAGGGATCCCTGGGAGCATGCTCGAAGAAGTGCTGAAATTCTGACATGATGGAATTGGCAGCCTCATAACATCAGTCACAAGAAGCCAGGGAGGAACTGCAGGCTTAGAGGGTCTCTGTCAGCACTTGTGTGCAGGCATCTGTGTAAGAGCTTTGACATCCCTGCAGCGCAGTACAAGATACTGTGTGTACTCCTCTGGCTGGCACTGCTTATCTTTAGGACTCACATCCCCTTTCTCAGGTACTTGTCTGCCAGAGGTACAGCTCTGTTTCTTGCAATTCATTCCTTCCTGATAGAGGAATTCACTCCTTCCTGCTTTGTATACATCATGCTGCACTACATACATCATGCTTAGCGGCATGCATCCTTTCGCAGAGTTGATGCTGTGCTGATAGCTTGGAGAGACAAGGGAAATTGAACAACCACCACTCTGCCTCCATCACTATCTTTGTAGTCAGGAAAGCAATATATCTGAAGAAACAGTTAATTGAATGGAACATTGTGAGAGAGGAGATGACATTGCTAGGGACTGTATTACCAGAGGAGTCATATCAGGGCATTCCAATGATTATCTTAATTTCTTCATCTCTTCTGTCAATAGCTGTTGACTTCATTTCATTTGGCTGCCTCTCACTTATTTCCAGAGGCAAGAGGGCAAATCCTGCCAGTGCCACACTGCAGCACTGTGTGCTCCAACTGCAGCAAACACTGTGACATTATGCTGCATTATGCTGAGCCAGCCAGACACTTCGGCTGAGCCCTGGCATCAATGACGTATCAGTGTTTCACTGACTCCCATTCTATTAAAAGAGGTTAACAAGATTGGTGTTCAGCACTGATGTCTCTGTTTCTTATCTGTATGGAATGTAAAGTGCCCATAACTCAATAGCAATTGATACTCCTATTTTTTTAAAGATCCCTGTAACTGGTGGCTGATTCCATTACACATTCTCAGTCCCTTAATGTGCTGCTTTCCCATGTGGATACATTATCCTTTACCATTTGCCAGCCTGGGCCTGGGAGCAGAGTGCAGAGGGGGAGGGAAATGAGGAAGCCCAACCTGCTGTGTGCAGTCACACTTCGCCACATGGACATGCGGGGCTCTCACGTAGCTCTGCGTGTGCCACGAACACAGCACATTGCTCATCCCCCAGCAGATTCCAATGATCACCTCACTACAAAGTTTGTAACAGCATCAGTTCTGGGATAAATCTGGGAAAGCTGGAGCGTTTCAGTCTCATTGACAGAGTGGAGTATAGAGCTGTGTCCCTTCAAGTGAGGTCATTCACCCCTGAATTACCAGGGGCTGGTTCCCAATTGCAAAAAGAGGATGAAAAGATGTTCTGCCCTGGAATTGCATCCCTCTTTTTCACAAAGTTTTCCTTCCAGTGTTTCAGTTAAATAGAGGAAGGGGAAGAATAATTTTCTCCATAAAATGAGAGAATGATGATACAATTACAGCCTAATCAAAATCCAGAGAAATGGGGAGAAGTGGGATGGATATGCCCATGGAAGAGGATTCAATCTTTAGACCTCCAACATACCCCTCTGTAGGAATCACCTGGCACTTTGGTTTAAGTGGAATTACACTGCTTGAATATATACTGCAATTTTGTGTATAAAAAGTATGGAAAAAATGCACACCAGCAACAGGATGAGCACAACCTTTAGTAGCCAAGCAATCATTTTATAGCCATTGGTATCACTGGTAATGTAAATAGACAGACTGCTGATTTAGTTCTGTTCCTTTTTTTTTTAATTAAAAAAGTTAATTTGCATTTATTTTATTTCTTGGAATCTAGTTTGGATCTCATATTATTTATTGACAAAAATAAATAATTTTGTGGAAATGCTGAATTAAGCCCCCCTCCAGATACATTAGGTCTTTTGAAAATATCAAATCCAAATAGTGGTAAGGATAAAGGTTGGAGAAAACATCTGTAGTGGTCTTTTTTCTTTGCAAATTGATATTTTGTTTTCAAACTATAGCAGAAAAAAGCTCTTTGTGTCATATCACAATAAAAAATGCTGAAGGCCTCATAAAAAACCACTGCAAAGTTTTCGTTAAATTGTCATTGCGCATAGATGAACATATATCAAAGTCGTTCATAAATTTCCTGTGCAAACTTTATTTTAGTGGGAAAAAAAGAGATCAATTTATGAGCTAACAGACCAAATATGTAAATAAATGACATATGCATGCACAGTCAATATCTATATGCAAATATCAGGCATACACTTTATTTCAAAACCTGGTCCTAAAGTGTTGCCAAAAGTGAAAGCATCAAGGTGAAGCTAGGCTATAAAATAATCAAGATCAAATTTTGTCTGTTAATCAGTTTTCTCAGTTCAGTCTCAGTAAGCAGAGGAACAGTTCCACATGTTTGACCTTGCTTTTGTCACTAAAACAAATTCCTGACAAGGTCCTGAAGCCAATTCTCTCCCTGTATCAATTCATGCAATAATTTTCATGCAATGTCCCTGCTTAACTAATAAGTGAGAGCTCTCTCTGCCTTAAGGGAGGTGAATATGAAGCCAGCTGAGTGTTCCTTGTCCAGATATTCCCATGTCCCAGTGTGATTAGCACTGTCTTGTCAAATTTAGCTCTAAGCCATTTGTGAACACCTTCTTTGTTTATAGTAGCACACTGAAATCTGCACAGACCTCTGTGTTTGCTTTTCTGTGTATCCTATTAACAGTGTACTACATTTCAACACGTCATACTGCAGAAAGCCACAAAAGCACTTTTAATCAATTTAAACCAAATTAAAAAAATTACTTTCATTCTGGAAAAATACTGCTTGGTATAATTCTGAGAAAACAAAACTGGGGTTTAGTTCTACTGTTGTAAATTCAGAGTGCCTGTACAAGAATTTTTGTGCTGCATTTGAAATTCTTCAATTGCAATTTTGTACAAAAATCCATATAAAAATCAAACCATGGCTAAGCAGGATTGAACCCTGTAAATGACCAGCTATGATCTGCTTGGAAAGTAGTATAAAGAAATTTTTAAAATCTATAACCTTGAGAGAAATTTTCAAAAAGCTGATAACTGATCAAAAGCCCAGCTATTTTTATTATTGCGTAAGAGTAATAAAACCATAAATCACAATAGTTCAGTTTTCATTCCAGTATAATAAAGCACAGTGTATTAGATCCTGATTCCCAGCCTTCTTTTCCTAGAGGCAGTCCACTTATATATGTACAACCAAGAACAACCTTCAACTCAGGACTTGCACTTTTCTTAAAAAGTAGAAATACAAAGAAAGCAGGAACTAAGGGGGAATATTGCTTTAGTTAAATGAGTCAAGAATGCATGAGGGAACTGCCTCTATCAGTCCTCATGTTGAATTCAGAGCTATATATTCCACTACTATATGCAAGGAACCAGTTTCAAGTGTATTCCATCACTCCCATTTCACCAACTATTTGTTCAGCAGCTGTATGTAGCTCCTGCCTGAAGAGATTTTAGCACGATGAAAACATGGCTCAGATAGTAAATTATCAATATACTGTTACTGTGTACAACCTGCAGAAGAGACAAACATGAAAAAGCATCTCCTATGCCTGATTTACCAATTTCTAGCCTGTATTTCGAATGGGAAGATAGCAAAATGTTAAGGGTTTGTTTTGTTTTGTTTTGTTTTATTATGTCAATGATAACAAGTTATTATTGCAAAGACAGACTTCTGTATTTCTCTCAATAAACAGGACTGCACTACTGAACTATAAAGCCAAGAAGATTCGTACAGTGTGAAAATATGCAGGGGAACAACAGCTGTTAGTCATTATTTTCTCCTTATCCTTTCAACACCTCTCATTCAATTTGCTCTCTAATGGGTAAATCACACTTTCTCCCTAGGACATTTTCTCATTTCAGGCAGGTACTAAAAAGAATCCTGAGACAATTAAGAGTCTCAGTCATAGGTCAAAGACGCCCCATCTTTTGTTGCTTTCACTGTAGACATTAAAGCTAATTTTTATGCTTTATCAAGCAGCTAAAGCTGATGCTGTGTTCTCCTAGCCCTTTGTCACTACTAATGTGATGGAGGATGTTCCTGCTTTTCTTCTTTAGACAGTAAACCTTGCCTCATTTTTTTTCTTACACAGCCTGTGTTAAATTTCTCAAAAGAGAAACGCGAAATATAAAAATTATTGCTCTCACTTCATTTAGGCCAACGAAGAATTTGACATCAGACAGCTTTTAAACATTTCTTTTATGCTTTACCTCATCTGACAAGCTTCACAGTAGCTATTTGGTAAAAGAAGAAAAGCAGAAACAATTTTGCTTATGATCACATTCAGTTTATTGCACAAGTTACTATACATTGCTCTATTCTCTATTTCTTAGCTGTAAGACAAATATGCATTGTAGTTTGAGCCTTTTGCTCACTCTGATTTTAATTAATCTGATTCTAGGCCACAGTGAAAATGAGGCAGGGAAAAACATAAACAACTACAAACATCACATCCTACTAAACTGGATTTTTCACTGGAAAATACATTTCTATTTATTAACTCTTACAGTCGTAATTATAAATTTTTCCAAGTGGCCACATGGCACAAATCTCCAAAATGACAGAGTATGTCCACTGGTGAAGTTGGAATGTATCACAGCATGCACAAGCTTGAATGTGTGCACTCTTCCAACTATTTCTTGTTCAAAGTAAGTGGTTTGCTTTTCTTCAGAAAGGCAAGTCAGTCTACATCTGGTTTTGACTTTAAGATGTGAAAGATGAACCTGATTACATTTCCCACACAGCTTCTAATATGCAACATTTTTACAATTGGTACTGCTGGTACTATTTAGTGAAATGGATTGTGCTGAAGATGTTGTGGAGAAGGCACAAGCCTGTAGCTACTCTTTTAAGAGTAGCAGCCACTTGCAGCGACTCTTGGGCAGTGCTAACTCCTTATGCTTCATACAAACGCAAAAAGGCAAAAAACTATTCCAAAGAGTACCTCAATCTTTGTGGTACCTCAGTAATGTGGGTCTTTAATGGGACAATAAATTACCTGGGGTTTAAGCCCTCCTTCAGCATCTAGGTCAGCTCCATCCCATCAACCCTCCTTGAGGCTGGTATTATTACTGTTTACCAGCAGTAATTATAACCTGTTTCTGCCCCTCTCACATGCATCACTGATTGCAATCTCAGAAAGAGAAGGGGAAACAAAAATAATAAATAAAAATAGAAACAAAAGTAAACTCCCTTGGTACCGGGGAACATGGAAATGGTAGGAGCTCAGTGTAAAACCTTGCACGTGTAGCGACAGCATCCAGTGCTGGCAGTGGAATGAAGTATTGAGACCACATGAAAAAAGAATTAAGGCAGGCACTCTTCCTCGGTAAAAATACCGTATTTTAAAAAGGGTGCGTGTGCACATATATATATATATATATATAACACCATCAACGTTGCCTGAGGGGGAACACGTCAGGGAGCGCACTGTGGCTGACGCGTTATTGAGTAAGGACCCCTCCAAAGAGCGTCATGTTTTCCGCCACCCCGGGATGGGATCCCTTTGTCCGTGCCTGCTCCCGCGGGGAGCGGCGGGCGCTGCCATCCGCGGGCGGGTCGCGGTGCCCACACGCCGTGACTCGCCGCTCCGGGGCATAAACAAACACGGCTGGAACAACAAAAGGCCGCGGCTGCGGCGGCCGGACCCCGCCGCCGGGGCGCAGAGCGGCCGGGCACGTCCCCAGTGCCGCCGCCGCCCGCCCCGTTCCCACAGGGCTGCCCCCGCCCACCCCCCGGCAGCTGCCATGTGTCTGCTCAAGTGCGATTAACACCGACTCGCCAAATCCCCCCCACGCCCGCTTCCCCTCCCCGGGCCATTTGGGGCATGCACGCGCCCGCGCCCCGTGTTTACACGACGGCGCCTTCGCGCGGAGCCTTTTTGTGGATGGCGCTGGCAGATGAGCCGGGGGAGGTGGGGGCTCCGCGCCGCGCAGCGCCCGCCGCCGGCTATAAAAGCCTCCGGGCCCGCGGGAGGCAGCGCCAGGCGAGCGGCCGCGGACCGGCGGAGGATGGAGGGGGGCTGCCGCCCCCGGGCGCTCTCGGCGGCGCTGCCCCCGCAGGGCTACTCGCCCCTCTCCTCCTCCCGGTGCGGGGGGCGGCCCGGTCCTGCCCTGACGGCCTTGCCCTCGCCCCGCAGCCCTGCGCCTTTCTGGAGACCGTGGGTGCCCGCGCCGGGTGAGGCGGCCCGGCGGAGCAGCCCCGGCCCCACAGCGGTGAGTGGGGGGCGGCGCGGCGGAGCATCTGCCGCCGGCATCGCCGCACACACGGCCGGGAAGTCCCGGCGGGGCGGGGATGCTCGGGGAGGGCCCGGTGCCGTGCCGGCGGGCTGACCTCTGCTCTCTCCTCCGCAGCCTCACAGCCCCGGCGGGCTGGCGGAAGCCTCCCGAAAGCTGGCGCAGTACACGCACCCTGTCAGGTAAGTGGCAGTCCCCATCTCCCGCCGCCGGTTCCCGGGGAAGACCTCGGGGCACCTAGGGGCCCGTGGCGCTGCGCGGCCAGGAGGGAGTCCCTTTCTCGGCAGGGTAGTGCCGTAGCACTCGCTCTCCCGCCCCTTTTGTTTCTACCCATATATTTATGTAGATATTAAAGAGCCTTGGGAGTGAATTTGCCATCGATGTGCTTTTGAACTTACAGATCTTTGTGCAAATGATTGCCAGGACTCGTGGATTTAACATCTTTGAGGCGTTGACGTCCCTCTGTGGTGTGGGACTTATGACAACAGTTATATGGTGTTTTTTGGTGGTGGTAGAGTTGGCTGAAGCATCTTGCTACTCATTCCTGCGCTCAGGATTAAAAAAGGCAAGGGGGCGTAGTTCCTAGGCTGTGTTGCTGTGCAAACATCCAGCGCCATCCCAGAGCAAGGAAGCAGGTGGAGGCGTGGGAGAGAGTGGCAGGAGGAGAGGGTATGCACTGGCTAAGCCACCATTGCCGAGGAAAATACTGGTGTATAACTACTGCTTTAATGACGAAGGTAAGGGTAGTATCTCTACTGTCAGTTCTGAAAAGGAAATAAAGAAAATAACAGCTGAATCTGTAGGAGAGTCTGTATTCAGAAATGCTGGTAGCTGTTGCAAGGTACTTAAAATAATTGCCCAGGTAGTTTTTCCAGATAAGATGCAGCTTTCTTTCAAATCTAGGCTCTGATCCCTCAAATACTGATGCACCAACTAAGCAACTGTACAGGCAGACTTTACTGTGACTGCTCCAGTGCTTAGGTTTGAGTGAATGCTGTTGCAGGGAACATTGGGAATGGAGACCCGTTACAAAGCCGATGTTAGTGACTTTGTGTTGCCAAGGAAGCAGTGTTCTGTTAAACAGTAGCCTAGAAAGTATTTCCTGTAATTGCTAGAAAGCTATCTAGTTCTGTTTCTTAATGCATTTCTATTTTAAACAATCTGCAGTCAGCATTTCATTATGTTTTTTAGTGTGCTAGTCTCTTGGCTCTTAGGACTTCCATGGTCTGTTCCTTGTAGCTATTTCCAAACTGTAAGCAAGAGAGGATGGTAGTTGAAAAGTAACAGGAACTTGGAGTGTATTAATTGCAATTAATACAACTGCCCTTGCTAACTGTGATCTTATCAGCCTATTTTGTTAATTTCTGGACACAACACTGACTGCTTTAAAATCTACATCAGTGGGACATCCTCCTTAAGGAGTCTGTTGATTCTTTTTGGAAACAAAGATGAAATATCAAGGTCTGATCACCCCTAGACCTTTATCATTCCTTTGAATTTTACAATGGTGTGAAACAAGTATCAACAACTACCTAGACTGGGGACCTTCAGTAAAAAAACTACTAATTTGATTCAAATGTATTTTTGATCCTGTTTGACACCCATTATATTCCCTAGGAATAGTTCCAGTAGGGGCAGTACTACTTGGATCAGTAGTACTGTGTGGATACAAAAATGCTGCTAGCAAGGATTTCCTTGCTATTTTCTAAGTCCATTAGAGACTTTTCTCTCTCACAGAGATAGTGGAAGAGTAAACAATGAAACACCTGCAACCTTGAAAAGTCTTGTTTATGGTACAGTAGAAAAATATTTTGACAATGGATGTTCTAGGATTTTAGCCAATCACCCCAAGGGGTGGCTGATCCTTGGTCCAGTTAGGCTATGAAGAAAAAGTCTATAAAAGAGTTTGTAAAATAATTAAATAAATCAATCTTGCTGGACAATTCCTGCCTGCTGGATCTTCTCTCCTCCTCCCTACAGCTGCGGGACATGGTAACATACCCTAGGGCATTTTAGTAGTACTGTTTATGAGGTACTGGAGTGGGAAGTTTCAGATGCAGGGTCTTGGGCTTTAGTAAAAACTAAAACAAAGAACCGCTGCAAAACTAGCACTCTAAATGCACCTTTATCTCTTCAGATGAAAATAAGAATCCAGAGAATTTTTTTTTCCTAATCAAATGTAGAAAGCAATTTAGTAATTGAGCGTGTAAGGAAAATTTCTATAGGATGCTTCTTTTAATAAAATTTCACTTTGGTTTTTTGCATGTCAGCCTCCAAGTACATAATACATAATAACAATAAGCAAATCTATTGTATACTTGTTTCAGACTATTTTGGCCCAAATCAAGGTGCTATGATTACTTGTATCAGGAAGCTGAAGCACTTCTGAAAAACTTCCCAGTTCAGGCTACAATTTCCTTTTATGAAGATTCGGATAGTGAAGATGATGAAGATGAACTGGAACAAGATTCAAGAACAGAATCAGGTTGCTGATTGCAGGGAAGGCCAGTGCCACTTCTAAGATGTAATTTAAACTTAATATAAATATGTATTATAGTATTTTTAAAGATAATTTATTTCTATGTAAGTTATTCTTAATAAAATTGAGATGTCTTGTAATTTTATCCGAGCCTTTCTCCTTTGTTCTGTTCTTGTCCTGGTTTAAGTGGGGAAGGTATTGATTAGTATTTTAGTATCTGGGGTCCTACAGTTTGTAGATCATAAGCTGAATTTTTGAAGCAGAGAACAGATGCCTTACTTTGAAGGCTCTATGGTTACGTGACTTTCTCAAAGTCTGAGGACACAAGGAAAGTTTGTTATTGTGATTTAGTAGGCTCCATATGGAAGTGTATTGAGGAATCATTGGATTAAGTATTCTAATTGTTTTGTGCCTGCTGTTACAACAGAGTTTCAAGCATTGGAGAAGAGACAATATAGCTGTTTTCTAATTGGAGAAAAGAGCCCAAATTCTAATCTAGTTCTTGTTGTGTAGAGGTGTTTGCCTCAAGTCAGTTGTGCTCTCATGTACATGTACTGTATTATACATAAAAGTGGGAGTTTCATACTCCATTTGTCCATAAAGTGGATTCCAAGAAACGAGAAGAAGGTCTAATTGAGTTGTTATAATAGTGAGCTTGGTTTTAATAATTGAAGCAAAGCTTGGTACCAATCATCGTGAAGGCAAAAGCCCCTAAAATAACAACAACAAAAAAACAAATCCAAAGCTTTAAATTAAAGGCCAGTGCCTCTGTCAGGTAGAGCCTGTGTACTTACCTGGATCTGCCCTTGCGTGAGTGCTGTGTGTGCTGCTGCAGGCCGCGTCGGCTCAGAGTGCCGACACCGTCCAGGGAGTGCCTGCCCCGTCCCATCTGCTCCCAGGGGCCCTCACACAGAACCTTCTCACACTGAACCTTCAGAGCGTGGGCTGCAGCAGCTGCGTCTGTCACAATCTCCCAGCCTAAGCACCTGCCGCTGGGACACCTGGACGGAAAACCAACCTTAGCGCAGGGGCAGGCACCCCTACCACCCCCGGGGGCGACAAGGCGGCGCACGGGGTTACGCCCCGCTCCTTGCTCACAACCATGTCCAGTCCCAGGCGGTCTCCCCGCCGCCAGCCCCGAGCCGAGGCGGCCCGCCCTGCTCCCGGCCGGGCCGCGGCCCCGCCCGCCGCGGCGGAGCCTGCGCGCTGTGCCCCAGCGCTCCGCCCGCCCTCCCGCCGGGGCCCGGCCGCGGCCTGGCCCGGCAGGATGCTGAACGTGACGCCGCCGGCCTTCCCCGCGCCCGGCTCCCAGCAGCGAGCGGCAGCGGGTGCCCGCAGCAAGGTAGGGGTGGCTCTGCCGCTGACTGTCGCTTGGGGGATCGTGAAGGACACCCGCGTTTTCCCCGCTGCGCCGGCGGCGGCTGCCTGGCCTGGCCCCGCCTGGCCGAGCTGCGGTGGTTAGGGTCGGTTCCCGGTCGGTTCCCGGCTGCCGCCGGGGCTGGGCTGCCGCCGGCCGCTCCCCTCCAGCGGTCTCGTACTCCAGCGGCCGCCGAGGAGCCGCGGCAAGGTCTCGGGCGAGGGGCCGGCTCGGCTGCGTCGCTGGAAAGCGCTTGGTACTTCTCGTTTGAGAGGGCGGCGGTGATAACGCTTCCGGTACTGCCTGCCCGTTGTGCCTCCTGTGCAGAGATGAAGACTTTCACCTTGGAATTATTGCGTGCAGCTTATGCTTTATGTGTTGGATCTTCTTCTTTGGAGAGGTTTTGAGAACACTTGTTGTCTGCAGACCTCGCTTAGACAGCAGACATGGACTAAAGTAGCATTAAAAGATGTGGGTTTATCTATGTACGCTTTAGGTTTTTTGCTTCTCTTTTTCCTGTGGTTTTGTACGACCGCAGTTCTTTAACCCCGTTTCCTGCTGTTAAAGTTTGGATCAAAAGGGTTCTCAGACTGTGCTGCTGTTGAAAAGGAAGGTGTTAGACCCCCTGAAGATCTTGCTCTGCCTTTCAGGGCAGGCCATGGAAATACTTCTCTGGAAAGCTACCAGACTTCTGTCCCAGCTGTCTCTGGGTGAGGCTTCCAGTTGCTGTAGGGCTTGTGCAAAGTCTTTATGAATGCTGTGAAGGCAAACCTTGTTTTACCTGACCATAATTTTTAAATCTCTTTTCTTTATTGCTCCTGGGTTTCTAGACTGCATCTTAAATGATTTACCACCACAGGCAGACTTGGTATCTTCAGTCTGCTTTGGGAAGAGTCATCCTAATGTTTGTTGATGTTCAGTATGTCTGTGTTACTACCCACAATGCTTCCTTAAGCACCCTTACTGCTGAGTAGGGCTCCCAAATATCAGTGAATAATATGAGTTGGGTTATTTCTTTTTTCTTTTGTCTGAGCTCTCCTATGGAGCTTAGAAAACTGTCTTGAATGGCTTTTTCTTCCTTTAGAGTTTGAAGTTGTTTGTACATTTGTTATTTTTCAGGTACCTTTAAAACCAGGAAGGAGTCTTATGGATTGGATTCGGCTAACTAAAAGTGGGAAGGACTTGACTGGTTTGAAAGGGAGGCTGATTGAAGTGACTGAAGATGAGCTCTCTAAACACAACAAAAAGGAGGACTGCTGGATATGTATAAGAGGTCAGTTGCTGTGATGTTTCTTCTGTGTTTTTTACCTGGCTTCTCTTTTCTGTACTTAAGGAAGAAGCAACAAAACCCAAACGACAACAACAAAAGCCACATGCCAAAAGAAAACTATGCACGTCCTGTGCTTAGGCCAGGTGTAATTGTGACATAATTGGGCATAACTTCAAGTAGGAGATTTTGTGTTACAAAGATTTTCTTTGCTTTCAAGCCTTTCTAAAGAAGTCTTTTAAATGGGAGTGTTTTATACCTATTTTATAAATGCCTGTGAAAATAATAAAACACAAGATTTTAGGTAATGTACCAAATAAAAAGGGCTTAGCAAGAAAATAGGAGTCTGAAAATGCTGACATGTACGCTCCTCAGCCTTGGGCAGTTTATTATTTTGAGCAGTTGACTATTTTTAGGGATTGCTTTAGAGCATCCATAGGCATATAAATATTAAAAATACTACTTAAAGGTGTAGAATGGTCTTTAGGAAATAATACTTAGTAATGCAAATGACTGTTGCCACACAGAACAACTGTACTCTCTGTCTACAATAACAAATACCTGTAGTAACTATGCAATTCTATTTCTGTTATTATTTTAATGACATTTCAGCTCAGAAGTTGAATCATACGTTACACGTTTAGCAATGGTCTGGAGCAATAGCTGTGGCTAGAAGAGTATTTTCAGAGTTGCAAATGAAGTTCCTAGTGGTCCTACAGAAAGGAGTAAAATGTTTGCTCTGCAATTTAATCATTTAGAGGCTAAAATACATAAATGTCACCTTAATTTTGTTAGGAGATAACACCAATCTCTTTGAAGATAGATTAAGAAGATCAGAGTAGCTAATGGGACATTTCTGTAGAAAGAGTGGTTCTGTTAGTGATAACATTGATCTGGTAAGGAACAGCATTGATATTTGATAAAATGTCATGTTTGAACTTCAGCAAAGAAAGTTAAGAATTTCCATGTGAGGGTGATTGTATTATTGTTGGCTGTTAAAGGGGATGAGAGTGAAAGTAAAAGTAACATGTTACTCAGTACTGGCCTTTGAGCAAAATACTAGGATTGTTAATTACCTGTGCTGCAGTTGCATGTGCTAGTGAAGAGGGAGGAGAGCTAAAGAAAATCTTGTTTGCTATGGACATCTGTTCATTTTTCTCTCTGAAAAAGGGACATCTGCTGCAGACAGAATTACTGCCTAAAAATGCTTCTGTTTTAGTTTTTAACTCATCCTACCTTCACTGTATCTCTGTTTTTTACACGAACTCCATCAAGCTGCATTTGTATTATTCCTTAAATTTTTCCATGTCTGCCTTTTCTTTGTTCTTGGATGACGAGTGAAAAAACCATCGTAACTGAAAATCATGGTGGATTATCTGTAGCCCTCATATGTGGAGAGCTAGTAAAACAATATAATTATGGAAAAGCTAAATGAGGTCTCTGCATTGGCAGTTAGACTGTGTCTCTATATGAAAGAGCAGAAACTCATGAGAGTAATGTGAAATAAAAGAGCAACAGGAGATAACTTTGTTCAAAACCCCAGTGTGATCAAAGAAAGCTGTCATATAGGCCACAATTTGGGTATAAATGGGGGGTTCAGGAGAGTTAAAAAAAGCATGAAGGGTATATAAATGATAGTTCTTCTGCTCCAGCAAGTTTGATGGTAAATTTGAGTAATATTCAGGAGGCCATGACTATGCAGATACTTATATTTTATTGTGTGCAGTAATCACAGCTGCACACAAGATGGCACAGTGAATACAGCCATCAGAAGAGCAGGTCAGTAAAGGGTACTGAGATCCTTCCTTTACTATTGACTGTGTCTTTGTTGTTGACTGGGATGGTTGTTCTTGCCAGCTAGGATTGCCCCAAGTATATCTGCCCCCAGGCTCAGTGCTGAATGTCTTTCTCTCCTTCTGAAGTAATTAATGTACACTTCCTAATGTCTTGAAAGCTTTTTCTGAAAGTACTGCCACAGTTGTACTTCTGGTAGCTTCCTGTTTTGATAATGTTAAATATCTTCAAATTTTCAGCTAGGTGGGGATGCAATAATCATGTTAACAGCAATATGTCTCTGGTTAAATCTGTGTATAGCTGCATTCTTCAGCCTCCAATAACCCAGTTGCCTAGCAACAGTAATTGTTTTTATCATTTCAGACCTGTGAGGAAACATTGTTTTATCTTGCTGCCAGTGTAGAAACACTGCTGAGCCCTTTTACTGGGACAGATTGCTACCAGAGTTGTAAACGTTTAATGAACACAAGCTATGTTAAGTTTCTTATTTTGCTGAATCGAAAGAATGGAAGCTTTGTTGCTGATGGCGACAGTTTTTCCTTGTGTGAGACACGTTGTTCCTGTATGCATTTCGTTCCATGATGGTGTTGGGTGGTAGGGAAATAACTACGGCAACACTTCAGGGATAACTTAATTGGAAAAGAAACTGAAAACAATTCTGTGCACTAGCTGGTTCAATTTTGTCTCTTTTTAAACCTGCCCGTGGTACTTTTACCCTCTATCTCGGATACGTCATGTTCAGTTTCTAGGTTGAAGTCTTAAACAAGAGCAAGTGGTACAGCACTGTAGGATTGGCATCTCCATGTGATAAGATAGCTCTTGTGCTCTATACAATTGTGTCACTTATGTTTCTGTTTTTGTGAAGTCATACTGTTTGTTCTAATTATGCTGTCTGTCTACTAGTACATTCTTTAATTTGTGCTAACCTTTCCATTGTTTTTGGAGACAGGAGTGGTTGTAGAAATGCTGCTCATATGCTTTTAAATTATATTTTCTTCAGGATTTGTATATAATGTCACACCATACATGGAATATCATCCAGGTGGTGAGGATGAACTAATGAAAGCAGCAGGAACTGATGGTACAGATCTCTTTGATCAGGTGAGAACAACTGGCAGCAAATGACACTTGCTCACCATACTTTGAAAAATGCATGTTTTGTGATTATTTCTAGGACATTTCAGTGGAAACCTTTTCAGTCCTAAGGAAAGGCAGTGGGTCACTGCTCAGAATGACACTTTTATGTGCTGAAAGGGACATGTAGTTTAAAATTTGTATCAAAAGGCCATAGTAAACATCATGGTCATTTTATGTTGTTAGAATTATGCTTCAATTAGAGCTCTTTTTTAGCAGAAATAGCAATAAAGCTAGCAACAATTTGAGATACCACCTTCTTAATAAATTGCTGCAATGACTAATTAGTGTTGTTGGAGAGACCTATTTTTCCAAGAGCTTTCACTTTTTGCAAAATGCTCGTAGAATTCCTTGACTATTTACTTGGCAGCTGCGTTATCAGAAAAAATGCTAGAGGTTCTGTTTACTGGTGAACAAGTCACAAGATGAGAGTTGGTCTCTTATTTGTGTACTGTTTCTTTAAATGTTTTGAAAAGACTCAGAAAATAAAGGTTCTGCAGCGTGGGTGGGCTTTCTGCAAGGAATCACTTGCAAACTTGTTGCTGTAAAATGTGATTCACTGAGTTGGTATTTTTTAGAAACACATTCTTTGACATTTCCATTACTCACTAGGTTTAGCTGAGAAACTGGGAAAGAGCAGAAAAGAAATCTCCTCTGTTTCTCTGTTACCTCTTTATATTTCGTGCATCAGAGTATGTTATGCCTTTATTTGAAAAATGTTTTTAATGAGGTAAATAAAGATGAATAATGTTTTGTCTTTGTTGAGTTTATCCTTGGTTAATCTTTTCACAAATGAAGTGTTGGATTTGGGCATAATTCTTTGTTTTCAAGAAATTTGTAGTATCAAGTTGTGGCTTGGAATTATATGGCTGGGTCATTTTATGATGTCCTTAAAAACAGGAGTCTTGACATCAAGAATATGTGGGGAAGCCCTTGTAGTTGTTCAGATATGTGCTTGCTACCTTTTTTTTTTTTTTTTTTAGGGTTTTTTGTCATGGGACTGAAAGCGGGTTTAGATCCTGAAACTATGCTTTTCACTTTTATTGTTTCTGGCTTATGACTTTCCTGTTACCTGAGGCATTTGTTTTCCCTTCTGCTTTCTGTGTCTGTCAGATACTGGTCTTTTTTTGAGAGTTTGGTAGGTTGCTAGTGTTCCCCAAATTTCTGGAAAAATTAACTGTCATTCATAATCCTTCATTTCTTTCTGTTATCTGTATATGAGGAAACTACAATTTGTTGATGGGATTCTTTATCTCGTCTCCTTAGCTAGTCCAGATTAAAGTTCTTATTTTTAAATCTAGATACCATTCAAATTTGTCATGCAACACTTTGTTTCCTTTTCTCTTCTTGTGATGTTATCCTGGATGCCCTATCAGAATTCGCTTTTCTGCCATCCATTTCCTCTACAAGTTCTCCAGTTCTGGTCTGTAAAGCTACTGCTTTTTCTTCACTTTATTTTACTTTTTAAAATAGGGAATTTCCAAATGATTCAGTGATAGTAAGACAGAAGCAAACAGAAATACACCAGCTTGGTAGGAGGTGTTTGTTTGGCTTAACTGTTATTCTTTGTTTGTTTCCTTAATCCCTTTTCCCTTCACTTGTCTAAACAAGACTAATAAACGTTGTGGTAATGACAAGGTCTTTGTTCTGTTAGTTGTGTAGCATGCATCATAAAAATGCTCTTCTGAAATATATTCTGTAGCTCAAGGTTATGATGTTCAGATATTGAAAAGCATAAATGAGTAAATTAACCTATTGCTACTTTGTTCATAATCCTATTTTTTCATTTAATTCCATGACACCTGTAATAGAAGAACAAATAAGTACTGAATGATGTAATAGTGACTTCTAATGTGTTTAAGAAATAATCTGCTAAATGAATTCTATTAGTCAATGTACAAAAATGAACTTTTTTATTTCAGTGCATAGAACAACATAGTAAGAATTCCAAATTTTATGAAAAAATATTTTGTTAATGTAGGTTCATCGTTGGGTCAATTATGAATCAATGCTGAAGGAATGTCTTGTTGGGAGAATGGCTGTCAAGCCTATTGCTGCTCCAAAAGGTGAGGGTTTTTTAAGAATGAAATATTGTCTATTATACTTTATTCCAAAGTTATCTGGAAATTATGAGAAATCCTAAATCACCTCATATTTATGAGGAGAGTCTCTATTCTTGCACAGAGTTGAAGGCTTTTGCATATATTATTTTTTTTTACAGCAGATACCTGAAGATGAAATTGTTGTATAGTTGAAGACTTTTATAAGTAGTGTACTGCTACATTTTTTCTTTTGTTTTTAGTCATTAGAAAAGAGCTGTGTGTGTTATATGTCTGTGTGGATAGAAGAGACCTTTTCCTGCCCTGCTCTCCTCCAAGATCCCTCTTTTTTCTTCTTATCCCAGAGGGCAAACTGTCATAAGCAGTTCTCATCGTGAAATAAAAGTCAGTATTTTCAATCTGGTGGTTCTAGCACCTTACATACGTCTGGCAATTTACATACATATCAAGATATTTGAATACACTTTATGGGCAGTTATTCTTTCCAGAACACTTTATTGGGTCCTTTCATTTGAATTTACCTTGAGAAAATTTTGCTGATGCAACAGACTCCTCTGAGCCAGGAGAGTAAGAAATGTAGTATAGTCTTAGAATGTGGGTGATGGTTTCCAGAAACTTTAATCTTCAGTCTGTCTTTCAGTTTGTAGACCACAGCCAAAATTTCCTATGCCTGGGAAGCAGACACTGTTACTCAGTATTGACCCTTAGCAAAACTGCAGTGAAAACATGAAAGGATTAATGATTACAACTATTTTTTCCCAATTCTGTGGCATCCTTTAGTTCACAATTACAGCCATTCTGTAGCTCTTCAACTCCTAAAAAGGTGCTCTGCATGCTTGCTTAATGCTTAGATAACATCATCTTAACAGTTAGGTTGAGTTTGGTCTGTGCGTGGAGTAGTATTTTACATCTCCATGATGCTAGGTAGCTAATTCCAGGGTGGAACTTTTAAGGTACATGCTGCAAAGTATGGAGAAACCTCAGCAGCATGACCACCTCACTAAGTTGAGGCATTACAGAGACATTAGTGCTACTTTGTCAGGTAGAAATTTAATTAGTTAGAAATTTAATAGTAAACATGAATTCTGTTGATTTTATTAACCTAACCTTTCTGCAACCGGAAGGAATTCTTGTGACAGCCAGTCAGTAAAGCATAAAGATATCTTTGCCCCTGCTGTCTCTGGCAGTCCCTTCTCTGCTGTTCACTTTTTCTACTTTGTTCTGTAATTATTTTGCTATCCATTTTGCTGCAGTAAAATTTACAGAATAAAGGTTGTCAACTATATAAAACCAATTCTGTTGCCTGTGTCACTTTTAGCCATTTCAGATTTGAAAAAAAGTAATTTTGTTAACAAAGAATCAAGCTGATTACAGAACTACAGAGCCATTTAGGTCAGAGAAGACCTCCAAGATCGAGTCCATCCTTTGAAGAGCCACCACCTTGTCAACTAGACCATAGACTAAGTGCCATGTCCAGTCATCTCTTGAACGGTTCTGGGGATGGTGACTCTGCCACCTCCCTGGGCAGGCTAATGCAATACTTGACAGCCCTTTCAGGGAAGTTCTTCCTGATCTCCAACCAGAACCTCCCCTGGCACAGCCAAGAGGCCAACCCCCACCTGGCTATAGCCTCCTTTCAGGGATTGTAGAGAGCAGTAAGGTCCCCCCTCAGCTTCCTCTTCTCCAGGCTAAACAACCCCAGCTCTCTCAGCCACTCCTCATAGGATTTACACTCTAGACCCTTCACCAGCTTTCTGGCCCTTCTCTGGAACACTCCAGCACTGGACTTGCTGAAATCCTTCACTGTAAGATTCTCAAGGTTTACTCTGATTCCTCAAAGGTTGTGTATCCTCCTCTTTTGAATTATCAAAAAGTGATTGACTTACTTCCCTATTAACCAGCAGTAATTCTAGTCTTTTATCCTTCCAGAAAACCATATTCTGTGAAGTTTGCATTTCAAAATAGAAGAATAAATTACTACCTTAAGGTGCATGTTTTTGAACAGAGGATTAAATGGCCCCTTAAGTGTAGAGGGAAGACAAGACTTGAAATTATGGATTACATTGCTTTCTTTTTGTGACAGAGAGTGAGTATTAAGTAGTAGGAGAAACATTGGTACTTGCTGTTTGGTGCAATCTCAGTACAGAGCAAGGATGGCAGATTTTTTTTGTTGGGGCATTGCTGGAAGATTTGTGGTTGTTTAGCTTAGGGTTTTTTTCCTGTATTCTGGTGATTTTTTGGGAGATAGTACAATGGTTTGCTTACTGAACTGCTTAAGGAAGCTGAAGTTTGTCCTTACACACTCTAGATCTTTTTTTTTTTAAGAAAGAAGAGTCTTTTGAAAATGCTGGTGATACTTAATGTTTTGTCAACTTGTATTTTGGGAATACTGCTTCATGCTTTGGTAGTGACTAATAGGAAATTCTGAAGTGTCCCTTCTGTAGTGTTACAGTGGGTCTTTGCACTGAAACACGTAGTGTTTGTACTTGCTGAGAAGGCCAGTGCAGTACCAGGTATGTAAGAGATGATTTCAGAATCTCCCTCATCAAACCTGTACAGCATTAAACTGCTTGCTGTCCCTTCAGGGTGCTCAGCTGTAAACATTATCACAGTTGTCTGAAATACTTTAATACTGCTGATGTTTCCACGGACATGTTAGTGTATGTCCCTATGCTACTTCAGTGGTTGCTTGGGAGTCAGAATGCATGCTGTATTATTGTTAATTCAGCTAGATTAGACTGAGAGCTCAGATGTCATCCAAGGAAGAGAGATCGGGCTCTGCCTTTGATGTGTCTTGTGTGATCCTTAAAATTGCAGTGCTGATTTCTGTGCAGTGTGTTAAAATGTGGTGAAACGAGAGCAGACTTCTAAATACAGAAAATTACCTCTGATTAGAAAGAAGTTTCTGTGAGCACTTGCCCATCCTGGCAGAAACCATAAAGTGGTGTATAGCAGAATATTCAGACAAGTGTTGTCTCAACCAAAAATATGTGGAGTATTTTCTTTTTACCATACAATGGTACAATATGAAAGCCTCTGATGAAGGTTGTTCTTGAAGAGCTCTCAAGTAATTTTGGAATATTGTGTGGTTGGTGCTTTGCTCTAGGAGCCTTCCTTAACATCTCTCTAGCATTTTTCCTCTAACCCTGGGTGGTGTGATGCAGGACACTGGGAAGGATATGGAAGAAAAGGGACGAAACATTTCTGTTTTGGTTTTAATAAAAGGGAGCAGAAAGAAGAGATTTGTTTCTCCCACCCGAACTTGGCTCCCATAAGAGAGAATATAAATTGGGCCTTTCATATTGGGACACTCAGAGATGTGCAATGTAGAGAAGGGCAGAAAGGGGCCAAGGTATAACCAGAGGACTAGTTTCTCCACAGATTTACTGTGAACAGAAGGACGTGTGGCTGAGAGGTGCAGTGCCTTTCCCATCGAGTTGAGCACCTTATAAATGAATTGACACTGTGTAATTCACTTGCTTGGTCTTTCTTTTTTTATTTTTTTTCTGCTAGAGTTGGTTGGTTTGGAATAGTTGTAGAGTACTGTAGAATAAATGCAAAACTCAGATAATAACTTGAAAATAAAATCATTTGGTGGAGGGGACTTATAGAAATATTTTCTTTTTCCTGTGTTCCTGCCAAGGATTGGGTTTAGATTTCTAAGGATTGGGTTGGTCAGATTTGCAGTCCACTATGTGATGTGATGTCGTGAGACAAGTGCCATTGGTATTCTTAACAGATTCAGTGAGCTTCTTAGCTATGAAGTTTATAATTGCACAAGATAATCTGTGATTTTTTTTTTTTTTAAGTGTTAGAGTTCTTGCATTTCCTATTCTTTAGTAATGTACCTACTTGTAATGTACCAGTTTTTAATTAGACATAATCTTTTGGAATGGTAAACAGTGCTGCATTTATTTATTGCTTCTTGATGTCTGAAACATCCTGGTCATTCCGTTAAGCCTTTTGGAAGGTTTATTGGGAGATCCTTACTTTGCCTAATTTAGCATGATGTGGGCAAATACTGTAACTTCTTAACTGTTGTCCTTGTTTTTTCTTAACGCTTGCAGAGATTTCTTCTGCTGTGTCTGAAGACAAGAAACAGCTTAATGGTAAGTTTTCACTTGGAGTGAAGTGGGGAGTCGATCTCAAACTTATGTGAATATCACTGAATGAGCAGTATTTACCTAAACTTCTCTCTATTTGCATTCAAATCCAGTGCTGAGGCAGTAGTGATCTGTAAGAAATTTCAGAAGGCAAAACCCTAACCAAGTATTGTGAATTCTGTGTTTGAAAGTATTGTAAGACTGCAGTAGAATAGTATAGATGTGGGAGGTGTGGGATGGACAAAGAAGGTCAGCTTGTCTGTGACATGCCTGGAAGATTTTCTGCCCAAGTCTTTTCTATCCAGTCAGGTCTTACACTTGTTTGGCTGGATCTTTTTTTTTTTTTTTTTTTTTTCTTTTTCTTTCAAAGTGAAAATTTTTTATTTTCTTCTAAGCTTCATGAAGTTTTTGTCAGCCCATTTCTTCAGTCTCTCTCCATCCCTTAATAACCTTAACCTTTAATGTTTTGCCTGTTTGCATGATTTGTTATTGCTCTGACTGGAAGAGTGTGTGCCCTATATTTTTGCTAGTGACTGTGTGAAACAGTATGAGCATTGACTTTTCCCCTGGGAGTGCCAACAGTAACTAGCCTCCAGTTGAACTTTGTGTGCTGATCACACCTTTTGTGACTGGCAGTTCTACTCATTTTCTCTCGGTGTTGCAATCCACCTGTCAAACCCAGCTCTTTCCAATGTGGCTATGAGGATAATGTAAGAATATTTATCGCTAGCCTTGCTGTCCCGTGGGATTGTGCAAAGCAGTCCCGTGACACGCAGGGTTGTAATTCTGCTGTTCATCTGGTCACCTTAAACTCTTCATTTCATGTCTGCCATCAGCCTTTGGCTTCACCCCCAGCTTTTCTTTATTTATGATCACCATGACTACTAGAGCACTTTGCTTAATTGGTTCACTGATCACCTGAATCATTGTCTTTTTATTGCAGCATGAATCATTGTTTTCATGTAGCCTCTTACAGTATTTCAAAATAATTCGTGAATCACTTGGTTTGCCAGAATGTTCTATTTTATTGTGGCTGTTCATATATTTCTCTTGACTTGCAAAAGCAAATAGAAGTGTGTATGACCATGGATTCCTGTTATCTGTGGAGGCCAAGTAAATCATATGATGTGTGTCCTCAAGAAAGGCTTAGCTTTTGAGAAGGCTTTTATTAGGTGATTGGTTTTCTTTTGCAATGATCTGACTGCTCTGCCATTTAGCTTCCTTGGCAGCTGCAGATGGTGTGTACTTAGGAGTAATTAAGGATCAAAGAATAAGTAATTCGACTGAGTTTTAATTGCTTTGGATTAATTCCCTGATCTGGGTGATCAAATAGTTTTGACGGATTGGATTAGACCAGGGTGGTTCTCTTTGTTTTCATCTACTTCCCACATCGTGGAGCCACTCAGTTATGGTGTTTAAGCTTGTAGTCATACTACAAAACTTACTGGCATTTAGAAGATAATAATCTGGGTAACTGAGAATTCATGTGCTAATTATTTTATGCCTAGCCATTTCAGGTTTGCAAGGCTTAACTTTGAATGGGCTTGAAACCAGCACTTACCAGCTGTTCAGTCTGCAACTTCCTCCATCATCATTCTGTTTAGCTTCTTGGTGTTAAAATTGATGCAGGATTGCAGTTGTTTATCTGTCTCTGTGCTTGAGATTTTGCCAAATACGTTCAGTTTCTTTTATGCCAGAGGTTAGTACAATTGACATTTTGAAAGACTGACCAACTGTTGCTTCCCAGCAAAGGCTGTTTCAGACTGTTTCATGTAGTTAAATACTTAAAGTATCTGAATTCTGTGGAAATTCCTAGCAAAGTGCTGTGTAGAAAGCTTAGGGCTGATACCTTTGCTTACATGCTGACATGAAATTTTACTTGTGAATTAGGTTAGATCAGACATCTCAAATTGAATTTATTAATCTGAATTGTAGAAACAAATAGTTCTGTTAAAGGAAAGTAGTTCAGAAAATGTTTTTGTCTTTTTGTGCTTCACTATCACAAAATGTAGAAACACAAGCTAGTAACAGATGAAACTGAGAACAACATAGGTACTGTGGTGTATGGAACTCTTAAGTTCTGAAGTAGGGCTCCATGTTCTTAGGACCCTGCTCTCCAGGGAAAAATGCTGAATAAAAAATAAATATAAAAAGTACATAGTCTGGCTACCTGTGGAAATAAGGTCACTAAATATTGTTGGCAGAAACTTAGAACATTCAATTAAAAAAAACCAAAACCACAAACACCAAACATACCTGAGTATTATTTATATTAAGCAAGCATCCCAGAAAATATTTTAATGACTCTCTGCTCTTTCCAGGTGTGCTTCCTGAGAAGAAAGTACTGGCTTCTTCTGCTAAAGATTTAGGTCCGAGGTAAGCCTTTGTCTGTTATTATCTGTTGAACATTCTATTTAAGAATTCTGTGCAATTCTTAGTAAATGCAGGCAACTGCTTCCATGGTTAGCTCTTGAAGTTTCAGTTACATGAGTATTTGTCATTACTATCCTTGTGTAAGTAGAAAATGTGAGATTCAGGTTTAAAGAACTTGCCAAAGGTTATATGGGCAGATGATGGTTCTTTGCTTGTTCTGTTGATTCCTAACACTTGAGCTGCTTTGCACTGTATACAAATGTATGGCTTATATTTGCAGGCTCCTCAGCTTTGCTTCTTGAGAAAACTCATGGAAAGTGATTCCAACTGGACTGACTACTTTCTTGACTTAAACTAATTTGTCCATAAACATCTGAATTGCCATTCAGTTGCCATTCAAAAAGTGCTTCATTTCAGGCTGGAATATACTAACATGTGATAGCTGCATTCAAGTTTCTACAACATGTAAAACAAAGCAGGCCCTAAAAGCTCACTGTGATATGCCTGCTGTTGTCACTGAGGTGTCATTTTATTCCATGATGCCTTTGGTCCTCAAGGTGCAGTTTCTCACTTGGCATCAAAATCCCTTGTAAGTGTGTGATCTCTGGGCTAGTTACATGCAGTCATAAAATATTGTGGCTTGTAAACAACTGGAATGAAGTGCTGAAGTGCTCTACAAACCTTGCTGCCTTTCTTCCCATGTGTGTCAGGCATATTCTGGCCTGTGACTGGAAGGTGTGCAGCCTAAAATGTGTTGGCTGTCAGGAGGGTTTGCTCCTCCCTCTCCTCCCTCTCTGGCCTGTTTTTCTGGTCCAGGAGTCTAAACAGTAGATGGAAGTTACTTCCTGGCAAGTGTAAGGCCATATAAATAATTAGCATTTGAAGGCTTTCTTTTTTTCTATCTTACCCTGGATTTATTACAAGGTTTGGACTTGGGAACATAGGAATGAATGCAAAAACTTATCTGTGGATTTGAAGGGAACTGTGGTTCTGTGGTATGTGCACCAAATCTTTAACTCTTGGATGAAATGTTGCCTATTTAGTGCTTTTGTCTGGACTCAAGATTTTTATCATCTCGTAAGCAAGGTTCATATACTACAAAGAGAATGCATGTGCTTTTTAAGTAAAACTAATGCCATACAATTTTAACTACAATATACTGACTATCAGGATGCATAATTAGATAGTTATTTTAGTAGTTTTTTCAAAATTACTGACTTTGGACTTAGTCTTCAAAAGTAGTAAGTAATATGTTTGGCTTGTAAATTCGTTAAAGAAGCTCTGCTGGAAGGCTTGGGGTTAAATATGTTTTTATATGCCCAAAGAAAGTATATATTTTTTTCTTTATTGTATTTTTTGTTTTACAGTTATGACTGGTTCCAAACAGATAGTTTGGTCACAATTGTCATATATACTAAGCAGAAGGTAAGTATATTTTGTGAAGGAAGAATTACAAGATCCAGTTGTGATCTAGCTTGAATTCTGGGAGAATTTTACAAAAACTGTTGGTTTTTTCTCCCCTTGACTATGAAAGGATATGAATGCAGAGTTGGTGATAGTTGACTGTCAAGACAAACGATTAAGGGGAGAGATCATCATCGATGACCAATCATATCTTGTAGAAGTTGGTAGGTACTGTAATTTTGCAGTTGAAAATACTGAATTTTCATTCTATTTTATTAAAACCCGCTCATCAGACCATAAGCATTTTACATGTACCAATTAATATTTTATTTCTCTTTCATCAGAGATTGTTAAAGCACCTTGATGTAAAGGAATTGTGTTGTTTATCAACTCACATCTTCATTTGTTTAGTATGTACTAAATTTCTTACATGCGGACTAAAGTGCAGTAAGAAATTGATTTTAAACTTGTGTAAAATTTTTCTTCAAATGTGTATTTTATGATTACTAAAATGCCCTCATTCCCAAGGGCTGGCACAGTAATTTACATAAATGCAGATCGGTAGCTTTACATGAGCCATTGTTAAAAGTAATGGGAAAAATAATGCCTTTGTGCATGAGGCTTGTAGAAGTCATGAGTAAAATTTCAAGGCCAGGTAAACATGCATAGCTTTTTATGGTTATTAGTTCACTCAGTATTCCTAGACTATACTTTATGTATATAGGATGGCTGGAATAGAATTTTGTTATTGCTTAACACAGAGTTTGTTTGTATTTATTTCAGACTTGGATCATGCAGTTTCAGAAGATGTGGCTGGTAATTTCTGTCTCTTGCAGCACTTGTGTATCTCTTCTAGGATAGTCCAGTCAGGAGCTGAACTTCCATGATCCTTGTGGGTCCCTTCCAACTCACAATATTCTATGATTCTGATGTCAGAATGTGGAATTTCAATTTATTTTTCTGACTCATCAGATACTTTACAGTTTTACTTGCCACCAGGTCCTGACACAGTCAATCAAACCAAGCCATAACATTAAATATTTTTTCTTTAATTGTGCCATTTGGGCCTGTGAAAGTAATAAGTTTATAGTGCTCTGATCCCTCTTAGTATGACTAAATGTTAAAAGCTAGAAGTTAGTTCTGTTGTGTATTTGTAAACTGTTCTTTGCTTAGACTGGGATTTTCTTGGATTTCATTGTTGATTCAAATGGCCATAAAAAGAAAGTAGTAAGTAGTGGTAACTACAAATTTCTAGTACATGATGACTCCGGGTTTTTGGGCATTTTTCTTGACCAGATGGTCTGTGAAGCTGTCCTGGTTCCACAATCTGTTTAACAAATAACATGTATTAATTATGCATATCCAGTTAGTGCTTGTTTTAACTGCACTCTATAACATTATAGAAAGGTAGCTGGAAGTACCTTTAATTTGATATTCTAATTTAAGGAATTAATTACATGTGTCTTGAGAAATGAGTAATTGTTCTGAATTTCATTATACTTGACATGTGAAATATTTTTTTGTACAAAGTGTAACTAAAAGTAACAATATGAAATCTTTTCTCTTTTAGTAAATATTGCTGAAAAAGTAGGGAAAGTAGAGATTATCTTAAGTAAAAAGGATAACATTCATTGGAAAATGCTGGGACAGCCCCGGGAAGGTCATAATACCTTTGTCAAACGCACAGACAGAGGTAAGCAATTTCATGGCCAGCTACCAGCTGTTTTAGGACTTCTTGGAGCTTGTTAGTAATATTTGGTTTTTTGCAGGCTTTTCTTTTTCTGTTGTTGTACCTTCATTTCTTTCACAATTGTTGTCTGATCTTGTTGGAAGCTACTCAGGAATTTTCCATTAAAGGATTTGACTTAGAGGTGGTTTTTTTGCTTTTCTTTGGTTTCTTGGTTTGTTTTGTTCCACAGTGGAGTTGAAGGTGAACCTAATATTGGAAGGTGAACACTGCCTTAGTGTTGTTGCATCTCATGGTTACCTGTGTGCTTAATGACCTCTCTGTCCATATGAAAACCACAGTTGACCCTGAGGAGAGAGTGCATGGACATGTGTCAATCACTATGGGAGTAACTGGAGTGAAGGGTCAGAAACCTTCACTTCCAGTTGTTACTACAGATACAGTAACATCTGTCAATGCTGTAAGGTTGTTCCAGTACACTGCATCATTGTAACTTGAGCTCAGATTAAATAAGGGACTTCAAATCATGTGTAGGTATTAAAGCCAGCTCTGAATAAGCTCTGAATAAGTGTCTGCAAGGAGCAGTAAATGTTATATATGGATTCACTTTGCGCTAACAGAACAGTATGAACTTGATGCAGCATCAAAGAATATTACAGTGATCAGTGTGGGTTTGGGTTTTTGTCAGCTAAACTAAAATTTTCTGCAAAATTACAGTGTGTACTATAACCACACTCCTGATGTTATTACCGTCACCTAGTTTCTCAAAAGCCCTCTTGGTCCTCTGTCTAATAATGCTCAGAAATTGACTGTTGGATTGTAGTCTGCGTTATTATGTGTGAAAACAAAGCTGTACGTTTTTATGAGCTAATTAAATGTTGCTCACCATCTTGTACACCTCTTACTGGCCCTCAGTTATGCTATGTGGACCTTTAAAGTTGAGAGATTACTGTGCTACAAAAAGGAAGACTGCATAAAAGCACATCTCTCTAGCTACCTTTAGTTTATGTAGAATGTCATTTTCCTTATAAGAGTTTCAGAAACTGTTGAGTCATCCACTTTAATATTAGATTTTTCAGTATAACCTCTGTATCTAAGGGGTTGCAGCCTGATCTAATGTGTTGTCCACTGTCCATTGCTCATTTTCTGCCTCCTTTTTGCTTTTTGTGATTATAGAAAACAGAAAGAGAAGATAATCTGAAAGAATAAGAGATATAGAATATAGTGGCTTTACAGATCCATTACAATGAGGGAAGCTGGGGATAGTTAGATGCAATTGACAAAAGACATATTGAGCATTAGTAATCTAGCAAATAAATTGATATCTGTAGCTTTTTACTTCCTACTCCAGAAACTCCTGTTCTTCAGCTTTTTAATTTTAAAATCTCTAAATTTAAAATTGAGCATGTAAGAGTGTTTATAGAAGAAGAATGCTCAGGCCTCCGTGTCTTTCCTTCATTTGAACCTTTGCTTTCAGCTCAGCCGTAAAATCTACTTGTTGGAGGCTTCTATCCACCTGGTTTAGTTTCAAGTAGCCATTTTCCTTTTCTGCTTAGAACTGTGCTCCCTTATTCTAAATTGCAGAATTTTCTTTTTTGTTTTCACTTCTGTGGGAGCAAAATAATGTTATGGGTAAAGAAACTCCAACTTGTGCAGTGTGAACAAAGAAATAATAATTAATAGCTAAAAAAAAAATTTAAAAAGCTGTTTTATAGTTTTATATCTGGTATTTCTATGCAGCAGTCAATACACGGTAGCATGGATATGTTGCCCGAAATATTCTGATTTTTTTCACTTGAATATTCGTCTCCTTACTCTCAGCTTTACCTTTTAGTTCTAAGGATTATGAGAGTCTTGTGTGAAGACAGTGTAACTAATAATTTTCACTTCTGAAAATTTGGGAACAGAATAGAAAGTAGCTGTGTTATCTTGGTACACATTTTTTATTTATTTTATTCAACTTTTGTATATTAATATTCTTTTGGTAATTTATGCTTTCTAATAAAAGTAATCATTTTACCTGAAATGATTACACAATTCCACTTTGGTGGCAAGGCTGTGAGTAGTAAGTGCTTATGGGAACACTGATGTTTAAATTCATTGAGTTTTTCTTGTCTTTGAGTTTTTTAGTATTTTTGTGTGTATTGACCAGTTAAAACACTTCAGTTGTATTCAGAGCACAGGAGGAAGGGCTGAAAACCAGTCAGGATTGATACTTGAAAAGTTTATTTTATTTTATTTCTTTATTACTTGTTCATATGACAGCATTCATGAATGAGTTCATAAAGGAGGGATGTGTGTCCACCATATGTGCAGAAGCATCTATACTTAAAGGTTATTTAATCTTTAGTTTCAAAGCAGATGTTGAAATTCTGCAAAAAAAGTGATAAAGGTCTTCTTCAGGGCCAGTGACATAATCCAGAGAAGGTACTGGAAGCCTTTGATAGCTTTGTGATATGAAGAAACAATTAAATAAGCCCCTCGTTCTATTTCCATAGGCTGGGAAAGTCGTACTCCCACATAAATTACCTATGTACTCTCAAATTCCTTCTGAGTTTATACTAAAATTTTGGCCAGTGTATTTTAGTTAATTGGAAGGAATGAACAGAATTGTTGAATTTTGTTGAAGAGGATTAAAAAAAAAGAAAAGTATTGCAATTTCAGTTAACTGCACTGTGTTTTAGGATGGTCAGGAGATTCAGAAGAATATTCAATACTGCTTCTACTCCTTAAGAAGGATTAAGTGCTTAGTTTTCTGGAGAAATAATTATTTATAACCCACAGTATTGCATAGAAAACACAATTCAGTATAATTAGATTGTCAGTGTAGGGGAGTTGGTAACGTTACTTTTAGGTAGCTATTATGAAACTGGTCATTAAAAGTGTAAACAAAAGCTTATGGTCATAGTGCTGGCATCCTGTAAGTGTATATGCAGTATAAAAAGTCAGATAGAGCTTTCTCATTAAAACAAAAAAGCCAAACCAAACCCCCAAAACCTGACCCCTCCCAGCCAACCGAAGCATCATATGGCACAGTGATAGACTGTAGGTTTTCAAATAGGTATTAAAACATTATTTTCTTGTTAGTGCTTTTCCTGGGAAATGAGATATGAGATATGAGGGGGAATGCACATAAAAGCAGTAGCCAGATGCAATTAAAAAATGACATGCTAGTAGGGATGACCTGGGGGGATGTGTGTATTTTTTCCCATGGAGAATAAAATGCTTCTTCCTTCTGAAAATGATTCTGAACTTTTCCTCAGGTTGCTGTTTTGGAAAGTAACCTAATTATTAAGTTCTGCTCTTTTAAAGACTGTGCAACTATTGGCAGATGTTTAGAGTGTTCAGTAAAGAAACAAGGTGGTGTTGCCTCTGAGGGCTGAAATGGGGTGCAATTTCATTGTTTTGTGCAGTGGTTTTCATCCACATTTAGTGGCAGATTATAGAGGTTTTTTTGTTGGAAGTACCAGAAGGGAGCAGAGTGCTGCTGCAGCATTTACTGTATATCAGCGAGACTTACACTGTGACAGGGTGCTGTGGAACCCAGAAAAGTTTAGAAGGTATTGATTCAGTGGGAATGTTACTTGGGAAGGGAGAGAGACTGTCTGGGGAGAGCATGGCTGGCCTATTTGGATAATGTGAGCTAGCTTGTGAAATCTAGTAATTAACGGAAGCATTTGAGGGTACTGATGATTTGATGGTCAGCAGTGAGGGTTCATGGTTGTCTTAACTCTTAAGACTGGGCTGGTGCTGGGAGTGGTAGGCAGCCACCTTCCTTCAGCTGTGTGGTCTAATCTCCATTATGTTGGCAGCAATTGTACTTGAGGCTCCATAACCAAGTAACCTGAACAAAATAAGGATTAACTTTCAGCTGGCTGATGGACATGTTTGGGTGACAAATGCTTGCTAGGAATGGGGTGGAATTCCTCTACCTGAGATAGAAGGGTAGTGGAGCAATTTGGCTTTTTCCAAAGCCAGCAGGCTAATACTGCCACTGTAGTGTCACTAGAATTATGACTGGTAACTAAGAAATAAGAATTGTGACTAAATTTTTATCAGTGAAGAAAAGCAAAAAACATGATTAAGGAAAAATTCTTAGACTCCCTTTCATGACAAGGAAGAACACGCAGTACGCAGAAGGATGATACTCTCCAAAAGGTATCATTATCTGTACAGCAGATAATGATAGTAAAAGTGAATTTTGTTAGTAAAACTGAATTTGTATGCCTATGAATTGAAGTGCTGTAGTTCTTGATTCCAGCAAGGGAGGAAGCTGAATTTAGAATGATGTGTAGCCCGTGATTGTATTGGATTTTGTGGCAAGCCTTTGGTAGTGAGGGGCTGCATGGCTGCCTCTCCTAGATCAGGAGCTGCAGTGCTGACTCTTGATGTCTGCAAAGCATTTAATCAAACCTAACCTCCTCAATAATGACTTTCTCTACTATGATTTGCTGCTGGACACTGGCATTGTCATCCAAAATTGAGAGAAAAGTAACTTTTGCTTCTGTATAGTAGCAAATCGTAGGTCTTTGGCATCTGACAGTTAACGTGTCTTCGTGGGTTGACAGAACCAACTGTTTGGCTTCAGCTTGCTACTAAGGACTGGCTCCTTTTGTTGAAAGGGTTTTCTGCTTTGACAGTCATTTTTGCTTGTGGCTTCAGATTTTATTGGAATGACTGATAATGAACTAATTTTAGTTAATGTAGCAAAGACTACAGTCTAAACTAGAAGTTCACTTAGAAAGGTCTCTTGTTTTAAAAAGTTACATTGAATGAATCAAGACAAAAGTTCTGTATGGCAAATTGAAAAGAAAAAGGGAGATAAAGGTTATTTATGTGGAAAAGGCTGGAATTAGGTTGGAAAGGTGAAAAAATTGTCAGGGAACAGTGATTCAGTGGATGAATCAGTTTTTAAACTTCTTTCTCCACTCCCAAATATCTGTAAGAGTATTAGCTGATGAGTGTTAAGGGTTATATTACCAACCTCACGCATCCTTTTAAGCAGTTCTTAAGTCTGCAGAATTGACAGCAATCTTGGCATATTTATTTGGCTACTGTACTTTGCAATCTTATTGTGTATTGTTTTTCAAAAGAAGGATAGAAAACAAATTTCCACAAACTTTCATAATATTTATTTAGCTGGAGAGATGCTGATGTTCTGCTTTACTTCAAGATTGGTATGAAATAGAATTACTGACTTTCATTTTTTCAGGGCTTTAGGCATTCTTTTGATTCATCTGAAATGTTTGTTCATTCAAAATAAGGGATTTGTAGGATGTTGGATGAAAGATGTGAGAAAATCTTAATAAAGAAAGATTTATGCCATGTCAGAAGCATTACATTATGTCTCTGTAGGCATTTGTAGTGGATAACTCACTAGTAGCTATTTGAATAATTTAAGAAAACCAGTGTAAGCAGAAAACTGCCATGGCAATCTACTCTGGTATATATACCAGTAGTGGTATGTAAGAAATTTGATCCTAATTTAGTCCATGCACAAATTGCATATGCAGCTGAGATTTAGTAACCTGAATGTATGTTTCGAGGCATAACTGAATGTATTTAGATGCTTGACTGTTCCAGCAGAGTTTATTTATACCTTTGGAGATAAATTCAGTTAGAAAGAAGCGTGGCTGAGCTGGAACATATTGTTTAAACCTTTAACTTTCAAGCGATGTGTGGATAAATACTGTTTATTGAAAGCTTTCCTTTATTTAAAATTATTTTGTTTCTGTTATGGTTGAATTGACAGGCCCTGCCCTTAGTGAAAAAGGGAATGTTAATAGCAATGTCTGTTCCTTCAAGCAGCAATTGACTGCACTGTCAGAAGGCACTCTTTATCTGGTCTCCAGCTGTCTTGTACTGTCTTGTACTTTAGCTGTGTTTTTAATCTAGGATATCTGGAAAGAGCAAAATGTTATAAGGAAACTGTAGTACAGATAAGTTCCTTGAAAAAGGATAATTCATTAGGTGAAATTGCTGAAATACTCAACGTGGTCCTTAAATGGCTCTTGGGGATCACTGGGCAAGGAGATTGGACAGGCTGTCTTGTTCAGAGCCCCTCTAAAGCTTTTCTTGTGTTTTTTTAAAGTCCAGGGATTGTTACCTGTTTGTGAGCTGTAGCCCTAAGCGTAAAGTTCAATCAGGTGTACTGACTTGGGATTCTCTTTGATGCTGTTGGAAGAAAGAGTAAGGAAGCAATGGCAGTGATCACTTGAGCTGCAGCAATGCTAGAATTTCCTTTACATTTTGATTTGTATTTAATGGACACTTCACTGGAAACTTGCATAAGCCTTCCTTCAGGCAAGATTCATTTTAAGAAGAGTTGTGTTGACTCAAGAAAGACTTTTGACGCACATCAGGATTAAGACCATGTACAAGTGATAAGCATTTATTAGACATTTTCTGATAGTCCATTCCTGTCAAATGAGAATCAACATGAGATCGAAGTCAGGAAGAAGCATCTGCTGGTGCAGTGGCAAAACACAAAAGATAAAGGTGCTTGTACTTCTAACTCTTAAGACCTTTAACAAATAATACAGTTGTAGACTGACTTAGTTGAAGGGGAGCTCTGGAAGTCATCTGATCTAACTTCCTGCTCAAAGCTGTTCAGTCAAGGTTTGAATACCTCCAAGAACAGTCTCCCTCTGAGCAGCTGCCCCAGTGTTTGACCAGACCATCCTTATGGTGATGCCTAGTTGGAATTTCCTTTGCATCTCATCCTGTTTCATGAGTAGCTCAGCTATTTGTGTGAGCAACATGAGTATTTTTCAATGCCATGAAAGAAAGGGGAAATGTTACTTCACTGAAATTGCTCCTATGTAGAAAGTGTTGTTAGAAGGATGTCATGTTCAAGTATTCTTGTACATGAATCTGTCAAATTTTGAGAGGCTTTACATAAAAATATCCACTGGAACTGCTCACAAATTCTTCACTGAAACTGGCAAATGACACAGTGGGATTATTGTAGGAAAGTGGCTTCATCTCCCTGCCTTTTTAAAAAATTTACTTGGCTTGTTTTGGATGTATGAAGTTTAGATAATGCTGTGTAGGAACCCAGAGTGCCAAGAATATTTCTCTGCCTGTTTTTAAGGGTTCTTACCCCCCTGAACAATACTGTTTTAGCCTCAAACCTTGGAAAAAATTACCAATGGTCAGAAAAGAACTAGAAAATACAGTGGTGTGAATTAGGTGATAGACTACTGTGTAAGATTGTCACAGGGTGAAAAATTTAGAAGTTTTGGGCTTCTCTTTGTAGTAAATAGATAGGAGTAAAAAATACCAAAATGGAGGATTGTTGTTGTTGTCTAGACCTTCTTCTCCTTCTTCTACTACTCCATTTTCTGCAGTAAAAGTAGTTTGGAATGACTGGATAAAAAATTCCGCAGTTCCTGCCCGTGTTACTGAATAATTGGTAGGAAAGTGAAAATAATGTACGTTTTTAGTAACTATTGGTTAAAATATCTTTAAAAGGCTGTGTAAATCTTGATAGAGAGGCCTCATTCCTGCTTTTCTGTGCTCTGTGCTGTACCTGGGTCATGCTAGCGGCTCTGTTCTTCTGATAAGAGTTAGTAAACAACTATCTGGAAGCATTGAAACTCAAGGAAAAGTCTTGGTTTATCTTTGAAACTCCTTGCAAGGGCTTTCAGCAAATTCTCTCCCATCTGGAGGGACTTGATTTACGGCATGGCACAGTGTCAGTTGGTGCCCCGTGCTCGGCCTCATCGGAGCGAAGCAACCCAGATTTTGTTGCTTGTTAGCTTTCTTTCTTTCTTTTTTCTTTCTTTTATTTTTTTTTTTAGTTCTTTGCAGAGCTGAACTTCCAGTACCTGATAGCCCCTGAAAGTTCCCATGACTTACAAACCTGTTTAGGCAGTGTGGTGCTGTGATCACACTGATATTCCAGGTTAGACCTAAAATACTGCAGTGCTGAAACAAAAGCCTAACTGAAAAATGCTCTTCTAAAGGTAGAGGAAGAAAAACTTCTTCAGTCATCTTCTTTATTGAAGGCTGCTATAAGCTCCCTGGAGCTTTCTTTTCTCCAGGCTGTAAAACTCCAACTCTCTCAGTGTATCTTCATAAGGAGGGGTGCTCTAGCCCTCTGATCATCTTTGTGGCCCTTGTCTGGACTTGCTCCAGTAGGTCCATATCCTTCCTATGGGGGGGGCCCCAGAGCTGAACACGGTACCCCAGATGAGCTCTCACAAGAACAGAGCAGAGGTGCAGAATGACCTCCATCAGCCTACTGGGTGGGTGTGGATAGTCTGAGGAGTGTGGTGCTGTGCTGGCTTATGTTTCATTTGCTGGTTTCAGTCTGCCTGTGTGTACCCATGCTGTGCTTGTATGGCAAACTCAGTATAGGTGCAATGCAGTACACGGAGTTCTGATAGTTTTTGGTACTTTTCTACTTCTTCCCAGTCAATAACTCAGAGGCTCTTAAAGTAAGATTATAATTGAGTCTTTAGTCCAAAATTATAAAAATTATTATAAGCAATTATACAATAAGCATTTATTTATTGTCTTTTTATAAGTACATAGTGAAATATACGCATTTCTCTCTCTCTTATTGAAAGATATATAGTAATAGAATGACAGATTGGGACTTAACTAACATGTAAAATCATGTTTTTAGGACTGTTCTACAGAAAATGCAAGTTGGTTTCTAAGACAGAAGTTACCCATGACACCAGACTCTTCTGCCTAATGTTGCCTAAGGGCACACATCTCCATGTTCCCACTGGACAACATGTTTACCTCAAACAAATTATTGCAGGTTAGAAAAACTGAGAATGTAGTAATGGATATATTTACATAAATCCTTTTCATAGTGTTGGGAGAATGCCAAGTCCATGGCCGCTAATTCCCTGGTTGTTGTTAGCAAGTCTCTGCTTCCAGGATCACAGTAATGATGCTTAATTATGAACTGACTGGATTAATATTAATGAAAATCTAAGTACTGAGATGACTGGCATTTACTGGTGACCTTATTGTCTCCACCTTCAACTCTCCCTTTAAAACATTCTCTCTACCAAAGCAGTGTTGTTCATCTTTGAAGTGTGGGAAGCTTACTGTATGTGTGTGATGTTTCATTAGTCAGTTCCTTTTAGTTTGCAGCTTTTTTGAAATGAGGAGGGTACTGTTGCAATTTTTTCTTCTTTTTTTTTTCTTCTGAGGGATTTATAGTAGTCATGGTAACACTGCTTTACACTCCAGTTGCGCAATATTAACGATAACGTGAGGTTATGAGAGGAATGTGTTTAGAAAAGCACATGTGCTTTTCTTCAATGTGCTATTCAAAATTTTGTAAAAGGTGAACTCAAGAAAATGGAAGGTCAAAGAAATAGCCAGTTTATTATTTTAAAGGGTACTTCTTAAAATTTGCATATTAGTAGTTATACTGGTCACTGTACTTGGATTGCACTATACATAGTAGAGACTTCGCAGAATTTTTAAAAATCCATTAATTAAGAATTGTTTTGACCTCCTCCTCCTCCCTGCCTCATTCTTTACTAGTGTCCAGCTCTTGAGATCTTTTTATCATACAACAGCTTTTTGAAATGATACTGCAAGAAAATATAATTGTGCAGTACTAAAAACCTGCTGTTTAAATTTAGAATAAATCAAGCTGTGGTACTTGAAAATCAATGAAAATGTTTAGATTTTCATGTTCTTTGGGGATGACTGAAGATCTTCTCATCCTGTATCCTGAATCACTAAGTAGCATGGAAATAATGTACTCAAGTTTTTAGTTGGAAGTAGAAGGCTTCCAATTCTGTAATAAAAACTGATGCAGTGGAAAATAGTAAGTTGCACAAAAGCATGGGATGGTGTTATTTTTATGGTATATACAGGTTATTTATTTACTCTTTGTTTATTTTGGTATTTGTTTGTAGTATCTGGATGTAGAGTACTTCTCATGTTATTTGAGCTATCTTTGTGTCTACTTTCTAGGGACAGAGGTAGTAAAACCATACACACCTGTATTGCCTTTTTTGCCACTGGATTTCCAAGAACCACCTCGCCATAATGGTGTGCATATATATTTAATGATTAAAATTTATTCCCGTGGACTGTTCACACAGGCACTTGACCACCTACAAATTGGTAAATATGCATTGAGGGGTTTTGTATTTGGTTTTGCAGCAATTGCACCATCTTCAAAGATTCACTGTCTGAGTATTGTGATGTTCTTATTGTTTACCTACCCATACACCAAGACTTAAAACTTCTTTTAAACCTTATTCTCCATTCCCTGAATGTAAAGGCTTGTCCTCACTGTAACTAGGAGTTGCCCATTACAGACAGCTCTCCTGACTGATGTCTGTGAACTGTGTCACGCATTATAGTTGATGGCTTTGATGCCATATGCTCTGAGAACAACTTCTTGTACTTTTGCATAAAGAAAGGAGGTCTGGTTTATGGGACTTAGGGTGCACTTCCTTTTCCATTTCAGATACAGAGGTAGATTTTTAATGCTGACTTTGCAAATGTTTGTGTACTCATATTGTGTAAAATCCATCAAGACAAAACATTTTAATTATACATCTCTTCTTTTAACAAGAATGTTCCTTATGTGAAGTGTATAGTACCTTTCTGAAAGAAACCCTGGTATTACAAAGATGAAGGCAATATGAAATGGCCTTTAAAAAATCAGAATGCTAATTAGCTTGTTTTCAGCAAATAATGCTTACCTTTTAATTTTTTTATTTTTTAAATAAAGGAGACTATATTTTTGTCAGCAATCCCGAAGGCAACTTCAAGAAGTCGCAAGTTCAAACTTCAGAAGACCTCATTTTATTGGCAGGAGGCACAGGCTTCACACCAATGGTTAAGCTGCTGAATTTTGCTCTGACTGAAGTTAGCTGTCTCAGGTATGTGGGCTTCTTTACACACAAGCCTCAGTGTTAATAAAACAATTAACAAATAAAATGGTATGAAAATATTTTTCTTGAACTTACACCAAAAACTGGCATGCTTTAGGGAAGAATCTGTCAGAAGCTTAGGCAACTTGCATGTATTTGGTTGCTGGCTACCATCAACGTAATGGACCGATTTGCATTTTGGAATTTAGTTGTGGTGCAAATGAGCTCACTGAGTAGAAACTTCGAGGAGGTTTTTTTTTTTAACTAGCTTCACATTTGAGTGTCTTTTTTTAGTATAGCAATGTTACAATATAGATAACGGGTTTTGGACTGAGGAGGGCTGCAACTGTTTGCTTATAGCTTCTCTCTGATACATTAAAATAGTTAGCCTGTGGTTTTCACCTGCTACCCACCAGTAACACATTGTTACCAGATGAGTTCCAGTTTTCACAAAAGACTTGTATGTCACTTATGTAAGTACAGCGTTAAATATTCAAGTGCATGAAAAGATGTGTATTGCATATGCGTTCTGTACTCTGTAAAATCTACAGAAGAAAGCAGTACTTGTGTTTGGTCAAGGGAATGGGTTTTTCTGTCCTTCAGAACTGTAGAATGAGTACTTCTGCTTTTGAAACAACAGAGAGAGATTAATTGTTCGCTAATCTACATACTAGAGCTACAAAGGATGACATGTCCTGCAAAAGTTTGTTTCTTTAAAAAACCAAACAAACCCTAAATCCGGCCACTATACCTATATTGTTCTATTTCAGCAGTTACATATAATCCTGTTCTGTGAGGAGAGAGACCGTACTGTTCGGCTCTTCCAAAATGTCCTGTATTGTCAGTAGAAAATAAAAAGTGGCTGACTGGCTTTGTGAATCCAAAGGATGAGTCAATCATCTGACAAAGTGCTTGGGAGCACATTTTTAGCTCTTTTCAGCACAATTTCTTATGGGAACTCAGTGTTAGTTCAGGGTGCAGCAGCATCTGTTTCCTTACTCGTCACAGTAAATTAATTTTTCCTTCTTGCTGTGGAGGCTGGTTGAATGACTTGAACTGAGACAGGTTCTATTTATACGTAAACACTTTAAACCTTTGTTTTTCTGACTGTTCTAGGCAATTTAGTTTCTTGGCCTTATATTTGCTCTACCAAAGTGTCTTTAATACATGTATGTTTATCTGTATGACATGTGTGTGTATATGTATATATACAATATATATTTTATATATATATGTATATATGAACAATATAAATATAATTTGCATAGAATTATCTTACTTTGCAAAGTAACTGTTGCATAAGCTTGGATTGCCCGTGCTAAAACACAAATTGCAGAAAGCTGAAGAATAACCTGTACAATGACAGACTTGTCACCTGAGGGTGCCAAAGGAACCTCTCTGGAGTGCTGGGTGAGTGCTGCTGAAGCTCTGGGGCTGCACTGTGAATGCTGGAGAATCTTCAGCTTCCCTGGGCAGCATTTGCTGTAATGAGCCTGGATAATTGGATTTTCGTTCTTACTGTCTAGACAAAGTCTGCCTACTATATTGTAAGTCTATTTGTTGCCTATTGTAAATGGGCAAAACAATTTGTTCTCTTCATAGCTGCGCTATTCTTTTGTGCATCAAGTCATGATGTTCTTTCTTCAGCCTTGTTTCCTCTTACAGGCCAAATTGTATTTGGCCAAAGTATTAACTATAAAAGAATATTGGTCCTCTATGCTTGCTTTTTAAGATGGGGTTTTTTTGCTCCTTTTACTGGTTGTGTATAACTGCAGTCAGGTAGGTGCATTTCTTAAAAGAATACTGAAGCACAAAGGCACTAAACACTAGGTAGGGGGCTAATGGTCTTCTCAATATAGGATGCTTGTAGTCTATTCTTGAGTCTCCTTGATAGTTGTATCTTGCTTTGTCTCCAGCTTTTCATTCCTAGATTACCACTCTGTTCTCATATTCACTTTTAATATAGTATCCCACTTTCATCATCATTCTTGTTTGGAAGGTGATTTTTTAACTTGCTGTCTCCTTTTCTTCCTCTTTGTTAAAGTCCTTTGAGGGTCTCTAACTCCACTTTCTGAACAGTTTTCATAAGACCGTTCATACCAGGTTTTTTTAGTTTATTAATATCTACATCCTTTGAAGTAGTTTCCAGTATGTTAGAATCACTCTATTTCCTTCCAAAGGGCTGATGAAGCTTCTTATTTGTTATCTAAATTTTAGTCATCATTCTGTCAATCACCTTTTCTTTACTGGTGGGGACCATATCTAAATTTCCACTTCTTCATTTTTGCTGTGCTCTCTCTTATTTCCAGCAAAACTGCAACCAGTTCATTCCAAGTTTGGAGTTTTCTCTTCTTTATAGTGCTAAGTACTGAGCAGAACTGCAGCAGATATATTTGTCTACCCCTGGGAGTACTAGTAAGGGTGTCTCAAAACATTAGTCTCCAGATAACCAATTTCTACTTTTGTGCCCAGTGAACAAAATGCATGACTTTCCTATGCACTTTTTATTGACATTTCCCCCACCTGAATAACACTCAATGCTGTGGTGCACCATGGCACCATTGAGAGCACTAGGTTAGTGTAGTTGGCTTTATTTTCCATGTTTTCAGAGAAGTGGCCTGTGGGAAGCGTGCAAAGATTCTGGCACATTCTAGCTTCTGAACGGGATGATTTTAGTGTTTAAAGAGGTAGCATAGCTGATTTGGGGCTGTTTTGTCTATGGCAGGCAAGTTTTCCAAAGCTTGTTCTGTGTGTCTCATTTTCACTTATAATGCATCTGGAAGCAAACAAAAAATGTAATTAAAAGGTATCTGTATGATGCATTAAGTTCTGATTCTTTAACAGAAACTATCTGCAATTAATTTTAACTGGTTTTTTTTTTTTTTTTTTTTTTTTTTTAAGGACAGTGAAGCTGATCTTCTTCAACAAAACTGAGGATGACATACTTTGGAGAAACCAACTAGAGCAGTTAGCTCTTAAAGATGAAAGGTAATTTATTCTTGTGGAGAACAACTTGTAACCTCTCTGTGTACAGAACAAGTCTTGGGGCTTAGATTAACAGTACAGCTTTGGCACCAGGGCAGATTCTGATTCTGTAAGCTCTTAGCTAACAATATAATGAGGGAGTGCAAGGAGATCCACTGGTCGCAGATGCATAGCAGAAGCTATGTTGTTATGGTCTGTAGGTGCCATGGGAAGCCAGGGATTTGATCTGACAGTGTTTAGTAGGTGGTTATTGGAGATGATATGTTACATGAGATGGTTTTTAGAACAGAAGCTTTTTGATGCAGAAGAAAGTTTGCCTTTGCCTTAACGATAGGAAGCACAGATATGCAAAAAGGAGCACAGAAGAGAGAGAGGATAATGTACCCCAGGAGCAACATTCCAAATTTAGAGAAGTCTTACAAAAATCTTTTTGGTGTCACTGGTTATGAAAATGTTTATGTAGAAATTCAAAGTTTAATTAGGCTCATTACTTTAATTTTTTCCTTAATAATTGTTGAATTTTGCCCTCAATTACAATGTAATTGCAGATTAAAATGCAAGTAGTGCATATGTAATGTCAACTTAATTCAACAGGCCATAGTTCTATCAGGAGACACAGGATTATCAGATTACCTTTTAATTTCAGTTCCTGTGCTGTTATCACTAGATATATTGTGATTGCTCAGATTTTATGTGATAAAAATATGTTTTGTTTATGGTTAATTCTTAGTTGAATTCTTCCGCAGTAGAAACCGCTTGTTCCTTCACAGCATTGAAGTGAGAAATCAATACTATTTCATACCCTAGTGTTGTCTGGCACATTCAAAGCTTTGTAGTCTAGACACTGTGCAAATTTACAATAAAAGGCTTTTCTCTCTTTCAGTAGGAGCCTCAGATACAGAAGTGCTTGGTTTTTACTCAGTTACTATTCTGTTAGTGAGTTTTTGAAACCAACTGTAGTATTTTCTCATTACTGAAATTGTTCTGACATTTTCATGAATTTGGCCAAGCATTCTTATCTCACTACTTTTATATCAAGCTACACCAACATTTGTGTAAGTGAATAATGGAGCAGTAAAATCTGTGCTTAAGTATCATAATTGGTCCCAGATGGGGTTTTTTTGTAAGGTGAAATAGAAAGCTGGAATTTTTAACATTGAAAGATTTGGTTAAATAAATACACAATATTGGAGGTGATTTGACTGACTTGATCAGTAGGAATGACTAAATATCTGTGAGATCTGATACTGCAGTGGGGAGCTGAGCAGAGCAGGAAGGTAATCATAGGAAACATCAGTGTCTTGGTCATTAGCATTTTGTGTAGCAGATTTCTAATCTGAGGTAATATTTATGAAATATTCTTCTGCTTACCAGGTTTGAGGTTCAATTCATTCTTTCACAACCAACAAAAGACTGGGTAGGTAAACAGGGGAAGATTTCTTCATCTCTTCTCTCTGAGTTGGTGAAAAGAAGCAGAAAAGACTCCAAAGTGCTTATCTGCATCTGTGGTCCATCACCTTTTACAGAACAAGGAGAACAGTGAGTATTTTAAATGATGAACTGGAAAGTGAGAAATTTTCTAAAATTTGATCACCTAATCAGCTGTAGTGTTTCTGATTTGGTAGTCTTTCAAAAATGGCCTTACGTTGTCAGCTTTACAAGAAAACTTTTAAAATTAAAACAAAAAAAAAGGTTTATAAAAAACCACCTTGCACCATACTTGAGATGTATATTTATATTTATGTGTAGCTAAGTAATATCAGCAATATGTAAGTTTCATGCGTTCTAGTAACTTGTCCAAAACTTTCTAAAAACAGTTCTTTAACTTTTTTTCCCAGGGTTTTAAATGCTGCTTTTAAGTTGATGGTCACAGAAAAGTTGGAATAATAGGAAATAAGCTTTCTTTGTTGGTGTTAGCTTGATAAATTAAGTTACAGAAGTTCAAAGTAGTTGTTCTATCACAAACATCTGTCTTAATTATTTTTTAAACTTAATGCATTTGTGCCTGTACCTAATATTTTCTTATTTTATATGCATGTTTAAAGATAAAAGCTTGTCTAAATTTCTCTTGCCCAGCTTCAAAAATATTGAACCAATATAACATCATTTGCATTTCTGCACTCCTACTGAAGTCAAGGTGTATTGACCAATAATTACACTGCCTCTTGAGAAATCTGAAATAATTCAGATATCTGTATTTATTTTTAGAAATGGTTTTCATTACCCAAAAAGTTCATGTAGTATATCTGAGCTCCTGGGCATTGATTGTTTTCTAAATGCAGTGGTAAAGTTCATTGTGCATGTCTGAATAAAAACAAGGAAGTGGTGCTAAAGTTATGCTTCATCTGTGTCTGTGGTGGGTTTCGAGTTCCAAATATTAATATTACCAACTTGATTTCTGACTTTCAGATATCTGAAGGATCTTGGATACTCCCAAGAAGAGATACACACTTTTACTGCATAAACCCATATGAGGATATCAATGTTTGTTTGTATAATTCAATGTTATTTATTTATCTTCATGAATTTAAATAAGTGAGAAACAATTTTGTAAGACTTGAAATTTCACTCTTGGTACCAAACTGTTTCTTGGAAGACATGTATCTTTGAAAAAAGTTTTATACTGTGTTTTATCTTCTTTTTGTAAATATTTTTGCTAATATTTAAATCATCCAGGGTATTAATTTATTGTAGAGGCAGCAAAAAAGTATAGTATACATTATGTCTGGTGTTTCATGTTGTTGGTTCATGAGAATTCTTAAATTTACAACAAGCTCTGATTAAGGTTTTGACTTGATAAAGCTTATTATTTCTTACTGTAAAAAGTCCTAAGAGCAATACTGTCTGAAATTAAATATTGCACTGTAACTCAGGTAATCGGTCATTGAAAAATTTCCCTTTTCATCTGATGTCTCTGTTTGATGTGCAAGTGATCCAGATACATTTTTGGCTTTGTAAACAAAGAGGAAAAGTACCTTTGGTAAAATATAAAATTTATATCAAATAAAAAAAATAATGATTTTACATTACTTCATGTATTTCTGCAAATTTTTTTTGTATTTTTAGTTAATAATGTTATAAAGAAAGGTTTCCACAAGCTTAGTACTCCAGCTGAGAACTCAAAACAGAGCCATGGAGTCTTGGTCTCCCACAAAACTTCTCATATGATCACATGACTGATGTCAGGCATCCCTTGTTATGACACAATCTGAAGATAAAACAGCACATATAACAGGGTCAGGACCACAGAAATACCTAAAAATAGTTGACAGGTTGCACTATTATTAAATACGGTTATTTCCATCAGTGTGGTTTTTTACTCCATTATTGGGAGTAGTAATCATGAGGCAGTAATCTGCTGCCTAGTAGGATTTTGGAGGAAAAAGCAGTAAATCAGCTACTCCTGTTCTAGATGTTGTCAGTAGTGTATATAGGCGTTGTTTTGTGTGACATCTAGTACTGTTTATGTCTTCCTGTTGTGTTGAATGGATATTTCTTCCTCCTAAGAAGCAAGACTTGTAATTGTGTATTAATACATTCATGAAAAATGTCTTAATGATACCCTTTTAAAATTAGGTTAAAATTGCTATCTGACAGTGGCTGGCTGTGCTTAACGTCATCTCTTCAGTGCTCCTCTTCAGTTTATTGGACTTGAAGTTAGAAAAGGATGTGGTTGTCAGTTGTTGCCCATAGGTCACAAGTTATTTCAGAAGATTGTAGTTGAGAGGAGTCATAATTTGGTACCTGTAGTGGAGTTAAGTGGAGGGACACTTTGCTTATCTCAGCAGAAAGTTCACTTTGGAGCTTTGAAGAGTTGCTTGTTTTCCCCAGGACTGGCTCTAAAAACTGTAGGCACTTTGAGGATTTTTTAGATGCAGTTTAGGATTAATTGTCATACTTCTAAAAGTCTCAGATTTCGTTTGGAGTTTTGAATAGATCTGTTATTACTCATAACAGATCTTTGTGTGAGTAGCTCAGCAACAAATGGTCATTTGACATTACTTCAAGTTGCTAATCTAGATGTGATACAACTTGTTAAAAGTGCCTGAAGTGTATCTTTTAGTTAGTATTGTTCTAATAGTATTTAGTTTAGTATTGTTCTAATACTTGAAAGACTTGTTGCAGGTTATAAATTTTATACTACATTCCTAAAGTGATGGCCACCAGGCTGAGCATCTAAAATCAAGTGGAAATGTTTTTTGAAGGCAGCAGTGCTCATGGTCTGGCTGTTTGCATTAGGAATCATCCCAGCCTTAATGCAGCAGTTAAAATGGAGCTGCTGGCAGTCGGTTTTTTTCTTGTAATTAACCTTTGTTGCTGGCAATGTGATCAAACAGGCACAGGACTTTTTGACTAGAAAGCAGCAAAAGGACCTGGGGATGCTTGTTGACAGTGGCTGAACATGAGCTAGCGTGTGCCTAGGTGGCCAAGAAGGCCAATGGCACCTGGGCTGTATCAGCAGTAGTGTGGCCAGCAGAACCAGGGCAGGGATTGTCCCCCTGTACTCAGCACTGATGAGGCTGCAGCTTGAGTCCTGTATCCAGTTCTGGGCCCCTTTACTATAAGAAAGACATTGAGGTGCTGGAGTGAGTCCAGAAGAGGTTAACAAGGCTTGTGAAGGGTCTGGAGAGTGACTCATATGAGGAACAGCTGAGGAGGGAGCTGGGGTTGTTTAGCCTGGAGAGGAGGAGGCTCAGAGATTCTCCTCTACAACTGCCTGAAAGGAGGTTGTAACGAGGTGGGGGTCGTCCTCTTCTCCCAGGCAACCAGTGACATAATCTCAGGTAGTACCAGAGGAGGTTCTGTTTGGACATCATGAAGAATTTTTTCAAGGGTTGTCAGGTATTGGAATGGACTGCCCAAGGAGGTGGTGTAGTCACCATCCAATGGAATGTTCAAGAAACAACTGGGCATGGCACTTACTGCCATGGTTTAGTTGACAAGATGGTGATTGCTCAAAGGTTGAAGTTGAAGGTCTTAGAGGTCTCTTCCACTCTAAATGATTCTGTGATTCTCGCAAGTTTTCCATGTTCATATGTTAGCTGGTGTTGATAAGGTATAGCACAAAGGAAATTGTGTGACTTACAAAAGAAGTAAGAGAAACAAAGTACTTAAAATATTCACTTGAGTGCTTCTAGTAACATGCCTTCAATACAGTGTTCAATACTGTGGTTAGATGAATATCAACATGTTTTACACACAAAGCAATTATCTCTGCCCATATAAGCACTACTTTATAGCCTTTTTTTTCCTTTGTAGGATGATATTGAAAGTACCATGGCTACTTTTGTCAAGTTGAGATACTTTCCCATTCTTTCATCCTTTGCATTATTATGTGTTTAAAAGTTACGGGGCAAGGGGTGAAATGGTAGAAAAAAAATCATAAAGTTTTAAACACCTTACATTTAGTGCTTTTTCTGTCTATTTGATCTCCTCAGAGCAGGATTTAGGTTGAAAACAAGTTGTCTAAAATGACCTGCCTATGGCAGAGCTACATTTCCAAGCTCCTTTTGTAATCACTAGAATTCAAATCAGCACAGCCTGTGCAGGTCTGAGAGTTGGTTCAGCTGTGCTGGAAATGGGATTCAGGGTGCCCAGGGCCATTTGAGACGTTCAGTGGCAAGCCAGACCTATCAACAGCATCTCCTTTTTTTGTCTGTTTGTTTTTCCTTCAGTTTATGCCTGTCAGACAGTATTTTCTATATCTGAAGCCCAGTTCACTGCTTCAATCTGTCTCAATAACTCGGTCTTTGATCACTAATGATGTAAAGTAATAGTGCTATGAAAGCAGGTTTAGGTTTCTTGGTGTCTTTTTTTTTTTTTTAAACTGTCTTCAGGTTTTTCCTGTATATGGTTATTAAAAAAAATATATCTGCACTCCTAAAGAATTAATACTTTTATGATTTTCCAGATCTTACTTTAAATGGTCCTATTAAAATAGCTGTTTTCACACAATCAGCAGCAAGAAAAAGTTTACTTCATTTTGTATTCTACAGATATTTAAATCTACTTGGAGCAGGTTTTTCTAGGCTAGCCTGGAGGAATTTGGATTGACAAAACCCCAAACTCTCTGTCCCACAGCACTTTCAACTTCTTGAGCAGATATTATAAATATTAAAGTTGCCAATCACTGAGGGGAAAAACCTCGTATTTTTACAGAGCTGTCCTAGAGTATGTGAACACTCTACTCAGAGTCCAAATTTACTTAGTTCTTTTTCAGAGTAAATATTCTGTGGCTCTCTCTACAGTCCTATGAGTATGCAATACAAATTCTCTTAGTTAATTGCCTGCCTTTCATTCTTTGATTTTCCTGTTACTGGATAAATTTCATATTTTCCCAGCTGAAGTTTCAGGGCAGGCCTGCGTGCTTAGTTCCCATGGAAACAGATTACTGTCTTCACACAAACTGGACATGCCGAGTTGCTGTGGCAACACAGGTAAAAAATTCTAGTAGGTGTAGAAAAGTGTCAAGTCCGTGCTGGCTTCTAAGCCTGAGCATCTGGTGTCTGCCAGGAGCTGCTGCTGGATGTCCCAGAAGGGAGTAAGGAGCTCCCTAGGATGCAGATGATGGTCTTAAACCTTAAAGTGGCAGAATGTTCCTCCCAACTTGCATGTCTTTCTGCATTTAACCATGAGAAATGCACTTGCCTTGTGTGTTTTCTAGCTTCCCAAGGAATTTATTGATTCTGTTATTGATGATTGGGCATGTAGAGGTCAAAAAGGAATGTCTGGGTTTTGTCACCAACTTGCAAATGCTTCTAACTGAAATGTACCTGCTGGCAATCCTGTCTGTATTTGCATCTGTAGGTAGAAAATGTGATCCTGTTGGAAATATTTTCTCCTATTTGAAATAAGGAATCTGTTTAAAATGCAGTGGGATAAGGTAAGGAAGATCTACTTATTGTGGATTTAAAAGCAAATAAAACAAGAAGTTTGAATCAATTTGCAAAAGATACAAAGATATTTACCTGGCAGAAAATGGAGGGGTGGGAAAGCACTTGAGATTATGTGATAGAGGAGTAAGTGACTTCATGCTACTCGAATTGACTAGACTGTTAGTCATACAAGAGAAGCTTTTGCCAATGTCTATAAAGACAGATATGTTAGTTAAAGCACAGTATGACAGGACCATTCTACTCACTTAAGTTAGAAGTGGGGCCTGGTTCATTCCCAGTAAAGAGGAAGAAAGTTGCTAAACCACTTGAGCAGCTCAGGATGGAAGAAGGGGGTCACCTTGCTTCCCTTTTGGTCTTGTTGATCTCAGCTTTGAGCTGTATCCTTATTGATGAAATGAAGGTCAGTGCAGAACACAAAGTAAAATTTTGAGCATCAGTTCCATAAAAAAAAGATGAAGAGGAGACAAACCATTTTAGAGAAGAGTCATCTGCTTCAGTTAAAGTTGTGAAAACTGCACCATGAATGGTGTTCATGGAGAAGGCAGGGAGGTCCTGCTCTGCTGCGTGCTCCAAAATGGCAATATGGGAGATACAAGTGACAGGTCTAAACATCAGCTGCTTGAGAGGTGAAAGAAATGATGTCCAGGAAGGTGATAATTTAGGGGCTTCTGCCCACTATGAAATTAAAAATGGCCTTCTTGTCTTGAGTGATCCATTCATATGTCAGTGGTCTAAGTGGTGAAAGGCCTTTACAGGTATTTTTAGACCATGGGGAGGAGAGAGAAAGGACGGTATCTACAGTGTAACCTAAATTTTGTGGGGAAGACTTCTAAAAATTAGGAACTTGAAGGTAGATACCTAAATGCAGGGGCACAAAAACTAACTCCAGGTGGCACAAAGAGCAGCTGAGTACCTCAGTGTTCACCAATGTGAGCCGTTGTCATGTGTGTCTTAAGGAAGAGCCATTTCCTACCTCCACAGCAGGCTGAGCCACTGTAAAAAAGTGCATCCAGTGCCTCTGGTAGCTCATTCTGTTTGGAGCAGTGGAGTTCGCTCCTAAATAACACTATGTGAGTTTTAAGTAAGGTCATCTTCACCTGCTGCCACCCTGTAGCCATTCAACAAGATGAATAAATAAAAGCAGAGTAGATTCTTTATGGCAGCATGTTTTAAGTCTAAAAATGTGTTTAAATAACCATCTTAAATCCATCTATTGTCACTTCAAGACTCTGCATCATTCCTCCCTGGAAAAATAAATTCATTAACTGAAATGCAGTACACTAGTCAAATGAACATTATTCTTTCTTGGTGCAGAAATTTCTGTGCAATTATTTTTCTATAAAGAATACTGAATAGGGAAATCTTAAATAAGAAATGGTCTGGATAAATAATACTTATATGCAGAGATTCCTCTGCATATTTCGAAATAAGTGAAGCAATTTTAATGACTTAATATCTTCCCTTCCGTATTTTCATGAACTTTAGGAAACTTGCCAGCAATGTTTACATGCTGAGTTACTGCTATGTCCTCTTCTTAGAAAAGTCAGGGACTTGACCAGCCCTCCCAAGCTGGCATCCTGGAACCACGCAGCTTGGCATAGGCTGCATTGTGTCTGTTCAGGCTCCCAGTGTGAGAGAGATGGCTACCATAGGACTGGTACTCCCCTAGCTTTGGGCTTTGTGAGTACAGTACAGATGGACCCTGCCAAGCGTTTTTGCAAACCTTGCACCTCACCATGCCTCTACTGAAGAGAAGTAGAGGCTGAAGGGCTTGTCTCGCACACCTTGGAGGCTGTGGACTGGTGCATACTGGAGAACATGGGGAGTGTTCCAGCTCCTGCAGAGAGCCATTTTGGAGAGCAGGAGTTTGGTGCACCATAGGCCTGAGTGGATATTCAGTTATACAGTTTTGGTCTTCCCCTAATTAGAGTCAGCTTGTTCTTGCATTTCTCTCAGTTGATGATGCAAATGGCTACCAAAGCCTTATCAGATATTTTATTCATATTTAAATCAATCAATCAATCAATCAGTTGTTTTAAATGTGAACCTATGAGGCTTTGGTTACCTTTTGAACTCATCTCCTAGGCTCTATTTATATTTGAGACATAGCCTCAAAAACTCCACTCAAGGGAGCTTCGATCAGGCCTTTGCAATGGTGTCCTGCAGAAACGCGGATGGTCAGGGAGTAAGGGCAAGGGAGGGAATTCTACACTGATAATACACCAGCTTCTGCTTATGCAGGATGTTTGGTGTATTATTTTTCAGACTTGTTGTTTATACATCAGTTTGTCCAGTGCAACTAATCTCTAGCTTAGCTTGCCTTATTCAATGCTGTTGTCTCAAAATGTCTCTCTACCCTACTCCCTCCAATTTAAGGTCTCAAACCACCTCATATGCATGAACCTATATACTTTATATACTCCACAGCACTCATGACTGGTGTGTGTGTGTCTCTGTCCCCTGTGCCTAACACTGTGCTCACCATTCTCCTCAGGAGCACTCTCCTCTGCTCCATGCTGCTCTCTTTCCTTTCCCCTTAAGCTGAGTAACTGAGGAACAGAATCAAGTTCAGATCAACCATCTCAAATTTCAGCTGGAAGTCTCTTCTTGCTGTTTGTGTGCCCTCCTTTTTTTTTTCTTATTTCAGTTTGTCTAAGACAAGAAATAGCATCTCCCAGCAAAACACATCTTGTTAAGATTAGAAAACCTCAACACACTCCTTTAGCATATGTTGAGGACATAAGAAAATGGTGTCTTGCATATGTAAGGGAGACATTTGCCAATCTCTCTTGATAAGGCCTTGTGCTAAGGTGTTCTATATCTCGGTGAGCATTTAAAACTGTGTAGCACTCCCTGGTATTCTCTTAGTAAAATAAGAATAATTTAGTAATAAAATGTCGATATATCTATAGCTACAAAAGAGCTTCTCCCAGCCCAGAAAATAATTGCTTTGGAAAATAGTTTGTAAAACATTAATAGCAAATAAAGGTCTGGCAACAAAACTTGCAAGTAATGGCCGAACTTTTATTAGTTTGATTGTTAGTATGACTACTGATTATTAGTATGACTACTTCAAAACGTCTACAAAGAAAAATTGAGTGCAGCTCCTTTCCTTTTTCATCCTTTGCCAGAAGCCAAGAAAACTCATGAATCCTGTGCATAACTGCTTAGTTTGTTTCAACTAGAAATTATACTTTTGTATATTCTTTGAGGCAGCAGAAAAATAAATTGAATTTATATTCTGCAAGCTAAGGATGATTAAAAATAACTCTTTGAAATACATTTTCATCAATTATTAACCTTTTATTGACTACTAGGAGTAAAGACACTGATTTCAGCTCCCTCAGCCCATCAGTTGCCATTGAAAGAACTTACAGTGAACTCTACTTTGATATCCCAATATATCCTCCAGCAAAATCGTGCTGCAGATTTAATGCTTCTGGTCTGGCTGTGCTGCATCATAGTGGTTGGTTTTGTGGTACCTTTGAACCATAGTTGTTATACCAGAAGCCATAAACTGAGACTGATGGACAGCTTAGATTGTGCTGGAACAGTTTAATCTATTAAAAAGCCAAACAATGTCTTAGGGCAAGGCACTGAGGTGTCCTGATCTGACACACAAGCTGAAAGCACCAGAACTTTTTTTCTTTCAGGTGCCTGGCTTTGATTCTCTGTATTAGTTTCTCTAGTCCAACTCTGAAAACTATCTTATGGCTTGAACATGGAAAATGCACATAACCTTGCGTCTCTGCAAATGGCTGAGATCTCTTTGACAGCATGAAGTGTGGTCTTCTTGACAGTGGCAGGAGTGGTTTTTTCCATTTGCAGATGTGGCTATAAAGAGGTTCTGTAATCAGTGAATATCTGTGCTCCCCAAAACATACATAGATATAGCAGAATAAGCAGGAGTTCCCTTGGATCTGAGGAATTGAGAAATAATTACCTAAACTGATTTGCTGCCCTAGTCCTATAACAATTGTATAGTTACCACAGCAATGAAAATGTTGCTCAGCATAAGAGAGAAGTTAGCTGGACTGATGGACCATGCCATGGGTGGTTTGGAACAACACTTAGTTCAGATTCCATTCACTGGGAATAAAGCCAACAGAAAAATGTCATATTTAATAAAACAGGAAAATAACAACAACAGAGTATGTCTCAGGTGAATAAATTCCACAGAAAAAGGCACAGGATGCAATTTTTGTTTGTATTCCATGCACAGTTCTATTTTTAATGGCAGGCAGCAGTTTTGGCAGTCCAAACAGCTTCCTAAGTGAAAGCATGTTTGCTTTTATTTCCCCTTTCAAATAGACTGGTATTGTGGCACTCTTTACAAATAAATTTTATGTACTCGAGGGAGAATGAGTGTGAGGCAAATTCAGAATTTGTATCCTCTTAGGCTGTGTACAGTGAGACCCAAAGATAGTGGAATTTTACTCAGTAAATAATAATGATATAAGTATGAAAAAAATACTTAATAAATGATGGTTACATACATTTTTTAATGCAGTGGGATTTCCTCTTGGTAAAGCTCTTAATCAAATTCTAAACATGGCAGCAATGCTTATGAATTGAGTATTGGGATGCTCACACAACCTGAACACTTGAAAAAGTTGCTGACAGATCATGACCCCGAGAAGTGGGGTTATCTGGAAGTATCTCTTAATGTGTGCTGCTTGACAGGAGAGCAGGATAAATCCATCATTCAGGCACAAGGGTTACTTCTTTTCCGTTAGACATTGGAGGTGACTGATCCAGCAACTGCAAACACCCCTTGTGTAGGCTGGGGTTCTATGCACATTCAGCTCAATGCATGTTGGCTTTAGGAAGCAGGGTCACTCCCGCTCTGATGGGGTTTCCTGACCTTGCTGGTCTTTTTGTGAGGGTACAGCATCAGCGGGACATTTGTCTTTCATCCTCCATCCTGACCGACTGCTCTCATCTCAGATTTTAATCTAGGTTGAAAATTTGGTATAGTGAAGATGCTTCAGTTTTCTCATATTTCTCTCATCAAATTGTCTAGTTGTTCCCACAAAATGAAAAACTTCTGGCCATCCCTTGCCCAGCAATTTCTGAGGAGCTTTTCCAGGAAGCCAACAATGTAAAAAGCATGCAGGGAACAACTGGCTTAGCCTATTTCTGTGCCCCTAGTCCTGCAGGGTGGGACCTGCACCCTGTCAGTGAACTGGCACAAACACCTCTCGAACCAAGCGCAAGTCAAAGGTTTTAGTAAAAGGAAGATGGGTGGTCTCTTGGGAAGAGCATCCTCAAAGACAGCCCTGTTGTAGAGAAGGTCTTTCTCTGAGACTTGTTAAAGACTGCTCCCATTACCCCAAATGAGACAGGTAATGCTGTTGCTCAGCAAAGCTGCCTGTGCTGTTTCTGCTGGAAGCAAACGTTTCTCAGTACTTGTGTAGAGCATCTGTTGTACTCGTTGCTGTGTATGACGGAAGGTATGTCTGGCCCATGCTTCTTTGACACTGTTTCAGCAAGGGATGGGCCTGGCCAAATATGGATGCAATCTGTGTGTTATGTACCTCGGCAGATGCTTTGACATCAGACCCTTGGAAAAGCAAACTGAGGTACAATGGGCTTAGCCTGCTTCTATGTCCACTGTTCATCCTTCCCTTTGGAACTAAAAGATGCTCCTGATCATAAGGTCTAGTGAGTGAACTCTTCTTTCCAACCTAGGTTTGTGTGTTGCAAAGTGCTGAAAATAGTTTCATCAGTAGTTTTGTCACCAGCAACTAGAGTGTGAGCTCCTAGGCACAGAAAAAAACCCCACTTCTGACTGATCCTGTGATAGTGCCTGTGCACACAATTGACCATATAGATGTCTGTGCTGGGACTGAATGTACTGCCTAGCCTGGGTGGTAGTTAAAACTGGAATGAAGCAACAATGAGAACTGCAGCTTGTTTTCTAAAGTTGACCTGGGCTCTTCAGTATCTGTCACTTATGAAAATGTGGACTTGAAAATAGTGCCTGCTGTCTTATTACTAGCTTGGGATGATTTCATGTGTTGGTGGAGGTGAAAGGCAGCAAACACTTTATTCCTTCTCTCTTCCTCACCTCAGCCTTCACTGAAGAGAAGAAATGGCAGCATAATAGAGAAACACAGGTGTTGAGGAGAACATGAACTTGACACAACCAGCAGCAATTTCAGAGTGCCTCAGAGCATTTCTTGAAAAAATGCCAAGATAAATAACCAGGGAAAACAGAGGAGCTAAATGTAAATGTTTTGACCAGTGGGTGTTATTTTACTGACATGTTCACAAGGGTGCTTAGAGATGGGAATGTGATGGCTAAAGAAGTGTTAGAAAATTAAACCAGCATGAAATTCTGTAATGTGCCTGCAGAAATCTAGGGGTGATGCCAAGGTGCAAAGTGTTACCTTTTTTTCCTTTGGTTTCAGCGAGCCCAAGGTCAGGCCCTGAATGCACATTCTCCTGCTGTGATTTTGCAGGGCTTGCAGGGGACCCTTCTGATGAACATAAGCAGTAAATATCTTCTCCTTCCTTGCTTCACATTGGGCAAAAAATATGTTTGGCCCAGACAGAATTTAATCAAAGTGCTAATTTGTTTTGGGTTTCCCCTGATTCTTCTGTAAACATGGTGGTTTTTTCAAGTCTAGATTGCTGTTTAAAACAAAACCTGAAACTGTTTTTTAATAAAATCTACCTCATCTGTGAAAATAATCTGTTATGTAATTGCAGGGGTATAATTACCACAGTCACTGTCAGAATTGCATAATTTAAATCCTTTAACCCATGGAAGAAAAGGAACTAATTATTACAAGGATTCCCATTATTTATAAAGAGCAAGATTCTTAAAAGAAATTCAGTCCGTTGGTGGCAGCTGACATGTCTCATCCCAAGGAGCACTGCAAGGCTTGTCTGTGTGAACCCCAGGGACATGTGGGTGTGGGGCCTTTGTTTCAGCTTTTGTGTTAGGTAAGTGCAGGGATCTGAATGTATATATTGAATTTGCAGAAAAAGGTCTCTGTGCACATCATCTTCTAAAGAAGAGTCTCTGCTAGTACTCTGAGATGAGAGTAAACCATGTTCTCCTGGATCATTGGCAGCCAGTGCTGCTGGTGAGGCATGTTTAGGCTGACAGATAGAAGACTTATTTACAAAATACGTCCCATCTTCCCTTCAGACATATTCATGGATATATTATTTTATCGCCACTGACAAGAAATTCTGATCTGTTCAAAGGACCTGGAAGTCTGTGTTGAGCATCTTGTTTGTCCTACCTTCCTGGTCATTGGCCTCTTTGTCTCTGCAAGGATCCAAAACATCTTTATTTTGCCTAATGACTACATTTCCTGGCAAGCCATCTTTTATTTATTCCAATTACTCCCTCTGTCTCTCATGCTTCTCACTCTTGGTAAGGTACTTTACACAACAGAGCAAATGTGTCAAGACTTGTTTACGCTGTCCTTTGCTTCTACAGCCTACCATCAGAGTTATCCTGATACTGTGGACCTATCCTGTCTGTGCAAGTCACTTTCTGAAATATCTGGTAAAACAAATTACTTGGCTGGTATTGCCATTAGTTCTGTTAAAAAACCCACCAGCTTGGTATTTCAATTGTTATTTTATCTCCTATGCAGCATGATACTCTTTTAAACCATACTCTGGTAGGCTGGCACTGAAGAGTGGCATCATCAAGCAGCTACCTTTTAGCTATCTTTTTCTGTCCTCTTTAGAAACAAGATATTTTTTTCCAAAGTGATCACTGTCCTGTAGTGTGGAATACTTGAAGTGTCTTTGTTGAGTCTTCCTGACCTGGAGCTCACTGTTCTGTCAGTCTATTCCTCAGTGAGCCTTCAGTGACAAGGTGAACCTTAGCTTGGCGTAGATCCTCAGCTGTCATGATTTTTCCATGACTTACTGCTAATTACTCTGATTGCCGTGTTCCCTTCCTAGCTGTAATCTTAACAATCTTCTCCAGAGTGAAAAGGGTAAGTACAGAACAGACCAGTCTGGACAGAAGATGGGATGTGTGCAAAAAAAAGGCTGAAGAAGTGAAAATGTGCCAAGACACAGCTTTTTATCAGCTGGTTTTATATAGAATCATAGAATGGTTTGGGTTGGAAGCAACCTTAAAGACCATCTAGTTCCACACCCCCATCAAGACTTTTCTTTTTTGCTGTGGGCTGTACCCTGTAGTTATTTCTGACACTTACGAATCTGACATTCTTCATATGTTAAGCAGTACCCAAACACTGTCCATTAAGTTGGTTGATAAGTGATCATATTCAGCAATCAAATATGGACAAATGCAGTTTGCTGTTAAACTGGATAGAAAATCTTTGTGTATTGTTCTAGTAACTGAAAAGCCTGAGGTTGGGATGGGAAAATTGTAAGCTGTGCAACATACCATGTTCCTTTTTAAGTTAAGACATCCGTAACAGCAGGGCTCATCTAGAAGTAAACCTGATATTACTCTCCTCTTTTGGGAGGGTAAGATTTGAACTTAAACACTTCTTCAGGAGTTGCATAGCAATGTAATTTGCTTGCTATCACATGATGTGTGAGCCTGAATATTTCTTTCATCTTCTGATTATGAGTGTCTCAAAACTGGGGCAATCCTCACCAAGCATGCTGTAGGAAATGCATTTTCTTCCACTCCATGCATTTGTTTTTTCAGTAATTGCCACTGTTGCTCGCCTTCAAACAAAAGCATTAACAGGAAGGTGTTCTACCTTTACATGTAGTGGGGGTGACAGAAAAGTGAGATGCATGATTCACCTTCCTTGACTACCCAGAAATCAAGTGTAGGCTGTTCAGCTCCTGCTTATAGTCAGGGGGAGAAGGACAGGAAAGGGCTCCTACAGTGGATGTGTCACTTAATTGCAGACAGACACGTTTCCACTAGGCAATGATTCCCATCTTCCCCTCCACTTTCCCCTGGAATGCACTTTATTTTCTTCATGGCAGCTCATATGGTGCTTTCCTTGGGTTTGTGACCAAAGAGTGGTGATAACATGCTGATGTTTTAGCTATAGATGAACAGTGTCTGCACAGCAGCAGGGCCTTGGTTTCTCACTCTTCATGTCCACCCTCAACAGGGAATAGATTGAGGGTGGGGAGGGGACAATCAGGCAGATGTCACGAACTAAGCAAAAGGATATTCCATGGCATATAATGTCATGTTCAGCAACAAAATAGACAGGAGGGTGTTTAGGGAAATGAGCCATCCTTTTTTTGCCCATGGCTGGGCATCAGTCCACTTGTGGGAGGCGGTGAGTGATTGTTTTGGTTTGGTTCAATTTGTTTTCTTTCTCTCTTCTTCCACTTCTCCTTTTCTTATTAAACAACTTTTATCTTGCTTTTGCTCTTCCTTTCCTCCTCCCCTGCTCCACTGTTGATTGGAGGGGGATGCAAGTGAGCAGTTATGTGGTGGTCAGTTGCCTGCCCAGCTAACCCATAACGCAGCATTGCTGCACTGAGAAGACAGCTCCACTTCCAGTCAAGTTGTGTGAGTTTCTGAAGCCTTGGTTGGAATAGTAATAGAATATTTATATATGGCAGGTCTCTGAAGCCACTGAAGACAAGCAACTCTTATAGGATGGATCTTAACAGTGAATACAGTAATAAACTGTGCTTGGTTAAAGCCAGAGAGCTTCTGAAGATAGACAGGCATGAGGATATGGGAACATATGCAGGAGTCTGGGTCTTCTCCACTGCTGTAAACAATGACTTACAAAGCCCTGGTTGTCTTCTAGTGCTGCTTGGGGATGACCAGTCTAGCCGTGCCAATATGTAGGCCAGACTCATGCATGAGCAAGAAAGAATGGTCTCAAGTACCAGCTGCTTCTGGCTCATGGTTTTTCAAGCACCATCTGGTTTTGGTTCCTGGCTTAGCCACGGACTGCTTGGGCAAGACCCTTCAAATCTCTGCCATGGCTCTACACCATCTACTCCAGTACTGTGGCAGTGGGAGGTTGTCACAGAAAAGCTTGCTATCAGGCTCAAATAACCATACACACTGTGGCTGCAAGAAGCTTTCTCCCATGCTTTGAAGCTGACTTGCCCAAATTGAAGCCGAAGGGAGGATGATAGAGCACTCTTTGTCTCTTTTTCCCCTTACAGTGATAAATGTTCCTCCTATGGTTTCATTTTTAAATTAAAGCAATTTAAATCCATTGTGCTTTCTCTGTACCTTTATTTAATTTTCAGCCTCTTGGCATTTTCCTTTCACTCTTCTTCAAAATTTGTTATGATTTTTACTGTCTGATTAAATTAATTTAGGGCTCTACTTGTCACTTGTTTATTGTCTGACTCCCTAGCTCCCTTCACTCTCCTACAGTTTAATACTTAGTACACATTTTATTTCCCAGCTTTGGCAATATTTTCTCCATCCTCCTTGGCTGTTGTCCAGTATTTTGCTTATGAGTAGTTTTCAGGACATAAATTCTTCCTATTGCTATTCATCAACATTGGAAACCTTTGAGTCAGCTTCTCAGCAAAGAAGCAGCTTGAGCCACCAGTCCTGCAAGTTTCAGTACTAGCTAGTAGCACTGTGACTAGTTCAGCCATCACATTTGTTTCTTTTCTGATACCAAATGTAAATTTTTGAAAATCTGAGAGAGGTGTTTTAAACCATGAGATTGTGCTGGTATCTCCAGCCTTATGTTCTCCCAACATACCTTGCTTTAGTGTCCTTTTTGCTTCTGTGAAGATGGTAAGAAAATTAAGTTCAATTATATTTTATTCCTATTACTGACTTGCTGGTTGTTTTCTTTATCCTCCTGGAAAGTCAGAGAAATATTTGAAACCAATCAATGTAGCACAGTTACAGGATACTCCATCAACAATTCACCAGAGTTTACTTTCTCACTGCTCATGATGGAGGATTTAATCACAGTCACAAAGGTAAGACTTGGGAACAAGCTTTCTAGTGCATTTTTATATTTCCCCCTTGGGACAGATAGCTGGGGTGTCTTCCCTGGACACAATGTGTGACTGTATTTTTATGCTTTGTGTTTCTCAAATCTCCTTTTGGGCATCTTGCTGTAACATCCCTCACTTCCATTTAACCTCTACATGCCTCAGGACAGGGCTGCCCCCATTATGTAGACTTGTACTCAGCTTCCTACTATGTAACTTCAATATCTGGAGCCACTGCCAGGGGCTATGTTAAAGAAAAAAGAAGGGAAATTAAGAACTGAAGTTCTTCAACTTCATCTGGAGATCCTTAGCTCTCTTGTATATCAAGGATTTTTTTCTGGATCTTAAAATCATAGAAATGTAGAACAGTCTGGGTTGGAAATGACCTTTAAATGCTCTCTAGTCCAACCCCCATGCAGTAAGCAGGGACATCTTCAACTAGATCAAGTTGCTCAGATCCAAACTGGCCTTGAAATTTTCCAGGGTTTTACCACCCTCATTATAAAAAACTTCTAAATTAGATATGAAGACTGTTGTATCCTACAAGCTCAGAGGACATTGGGCCCTTTTCATTATCATAATGGACTTACCAAAATATATGATAACTTGCTTACTAGGAACTTGAGTTACAAGAAAGATATATGGATATTATAAGTTTCATTTTCATTCCATCCCATGTAATCCAAAAGTTGATCTTGAAGACATGGAAAAGCAGCAAGAAGTTGCTGGAGAGAAGCACCTCAGCATTAATTGTGTCTCTCATGAGGAGGCTTCAGGCATATCACTTCCACTCACACTGATCATAAAACCAGTACTGTGAATTGTTTCACATTTGTATCCATATCAAGCTGATGCCAATTTATGACTGTTATGTTCTTTTAAATACTAAAATCTTATCTTGTTTGGATCTGTACAGACAACGCCTGGTGTAGTTCCATTATGAGGTATATAGTATGATTGCATAAAGCTGCCTATTATTTATATTACTGAGCTTTTAGAACTTCATTCTCAAACACCACCCTAACAAGAGAACTAGCATGACAGGCAATTGTCACTGAAGGGCAATTAATGTTTGTCAATTTAAACATACCTGGTGGTCTCATTTTAGCTGAGCTTTCTAAACCATTTGCTTAACTATAGCATGTTCTTGTAGCAGGTTTTTTTGCTCTTTTTGGTGAATTGGTGTGCCATGTGTTTGCCCAGAGTACGCAGAGGGCTGAAAGGTGCTTGAAGCTGGTGGCACTCACCTCTGCCCTTCCCTTTTCTGTCCCACTGAGTTCCATTTGAGAGCAAGTGGCCAATGGGCATTTCAGGAACCATGGGGACTTGGAAATAGTGTGGTTTGGATTAGGCCTGGCATAGTCGTTGGACTGAGATTTTGACCTAAGTGAGCTGAAAAGAGGTGGTTTTTCTCTGCCTAAGAAAGACTGTGGATGGATACAAAAATTCCTTATTGAGAACAGACTTAAAAATTCCACACTCACACAGCCTCTCACACAAGAGACTTTCACTGAAGAAAGGCTGCATGCTACCTATCAAGGTTTTCAATGCTGTAGAGAAAAACTTTTCCACACTATGAAATAATCTTTGAACTGTTGGAAAGTGCAACTGCCAGACCCTCAGGGAAGGAAGGCCTGCAGGTCAGCAAGTTCAGCCTTTTCAATTTACTAGCAAGCCCTTTGTGATGTGGGCAGCCTCATTCAAAGGTGCAGGAATGAATACACCTCACCTAGTTGCTGGTGAAAAGTTCTGACCTCCTGTCCTCGTGCTGGCCAGAAGGATTCCTGTATCGATCATCCTTGTTCTCCATGCTCTCCAGCCGCTGAGATTATTTGGCCTCTGGAGCACTTTAAATCTGATCATGCAGAAAATAAAGGAGCCTGTGGCCTTTTCTCTGACACAGGAGGCAGCTTAAATAACTCTGTTGAACTCAAGAGTCAGAACTGAAGCTGGCCTAAAGTCTTGAGACCTCCAGATGAAAGGTATTTCACTATACAAATATCATATACTTAAATATTAATAGCTATTTCTGAGCTCTATCCTAGTCCAAGAGGAAAGCTTCTTTCTTTGAAGAGATATGACTTTCAAAGATTAGAGGCTAAAAAACTTGATCAGAATGCAAGAATATCTTGCTTTATCAAAGGAAACTTTTCAAAGCTGAAGATGGCTAAAAGCCAGTATTTTTCATGCAGACTTCAGGGAGCTGTGGTTTTATACAAACTGTGGATCCAAAACGAATTTTTTAAAACAGCAAACCCTTTAAAGAGCAAAATTTTAATTGGAAGTTAAATGAGAGCTGAGTTTTAAAGTGGTGTTTAGTCTTTAAAGTGCCTAATAAAAATGGAAGCTGTTAAAATTTTAGGAGTCTCTGCTGACCACCTTGAAGAAAAGAGGCAATTCCTTCCCACCAAGGATCTTTTCTTTCTCTCTAGAGGGCAGGTCATTCTTGAGTGTGCATTTCTTCCATACACTCAGCAGTGCTCTGTGACATCTGTGCATGTTTTATAAACCTGGGTTTGTTTCTATAACATAGTAAGGTGTATTTAAGGGGCCCCCCAAACCCATGATGTTTTAAGAAGGAGCATCCTTCTTAAATGAATGCTGTCATTACAAGTATCTGAACTTGATATGTTGGACCGTAGCTGTTTTTTGTAGAAGTGGATATGATGATCTAGGAATTTTGAAGAAACCAAACTGCTGCTGTGCAGTACCACAGAGCAAACACCTCCTTACAGTCATATTGTCAGCATTTTCAGAGAAAATGCTCCTTTCACCTCTCTCATGACCCTCAAGTTGTTTACCTTAACCAGAAGAGTCTGGCAAGCATAGTCGATAACTGTACTGCATACTGAAAACCACAGACTGAAAAAAATTGTTGGGTTTGTAGCACATACTGCTTCTGCCTACTTCACATCCTTGATTTATCCCTTACAAATCTACTCTGTAAGGAGTAAACGACTTCTCTCTCTTTCTTTTTGGAGCTACCAGTCTTATACCTATATGTCTCTCTAATACCAACCTCTGCTTTACAGGTTCCAATCACATATTCCTTCAAACCATTTAACAGGTTAACATTAAAAGTTAAAATCTCATTCAAATTGCACTTGGCTTTGAGGATGTAGCTTCTCCTTTAGACCAGAAGAAGGACTGTGTGCACATTAGTTTGCCTGTCTGATTATGTTAGTTTCTCCTGGTTTATCTGATAGAAGAAATTGGCTCACAGCAAACAATGCCCCCCAGAAGGTAGTGCAATAATTTTTTGTGGTGTGTTGCCTGGTACTTCAACGACATGATTTCTCAAGAGGTGTAGACCTGGTTGATCAAGATCCTCTCTACAGCAGTGATTTATGTGACTGCAAATCTTCTGCAAGCAAGCACACTCCTGGCAGAGGGTGATCCCCACTGCCAGTATCTCCCCCTACTACGGAGGAGACAGCAGGAAGGAAAATACTACAAGTTTGAGGCTAGACTGGACACAGCCTGCCCTAAGGGTTCAGCATAAGGTGACAGCCTTTGTACAGGACCAGAGAATGAATATCTGAATGTCCTCTCTCTCGTATCTAAGGGAACGTGGAATCATATTGATGTCCCGCTTTTGTGGTCTCCAGCTGTCTGAGCACACACATCCCATTTATCCCATTTATCCCCTGCAGGAAAGAATGGCCCACTCACGGGCCCATCAGAGCTATGATTGGAGCTACAAGAAGGAGAACACAGACTGAGCAGGGCAGCAGGTGCAGTAAAGCCTATCATAACCTAAACATCTGCATCAATACCTGCAAGGCACACCAGTATTAATATGCTTGGCAGGTCGTTCCTGCCTAGAGAAGGATATGGATCTGTGAAAACAGAACAGATGAGCTGCAGAGACAGCTGCCCTTGCTAGGAGGCCTGGGAATACTTTCAGTGAAACATTTCCTTTCCTCCAGTCTCAGAGCAGCCAGTTCCTCACAGACAGCTTCAGGACAACTGAATTTCAGTGCAGGGGTCTGTGAGCACTTTTGAGCCTGATTTCTGAAGACATAATGGAACTTAAGCTTCCTCCTTCCCTTCCAATAGTCTATGGAAAGACACAACTGCCTTGTCTTCCACTGCAGAAGTGCTCTTCTACACAGTACAGCAAAATCTGTGCAGTAAAAGCAAAATTAGGTTTACCTGTTTCTTGGACTGCAAAATAAAACAAACATAACCTGGAAGAGCTTTGGGCAGTAAGGCACACTCATGATTTCCACCAGTTGGCATGGCTTACCAGTTACAGTGGGTGAACATGACTTTCTGATAAAGCTTTGTGTGATGTAGCTTATCAAATCTCAGTGACATGGAGCACATTTCTGTTTTATTACTTACTGATGCTGGGCTTGGCAGGCACTGCAGGTTATTTTGCTAAATTATGACAGAACTGTAATCTGCAGGATAAACTAGGATATAATGCCTGTGACTCATGAGTAGTTTTGTTGGAATAAAGCTGCTTCATATCCAACACAATATTTAGAAAACAATACCTGGAATTTATCGGAATGAAGTCTGCCCATCCCTCCCTCCTTGTGTGGCTTACAAGATTGACCTGGAAACCTCTGAGGACTTTTCCCCCCTCAATTCCTCACAGAAATAGGAGCTGCTCCAGGAACAAGACACTTCATAAAGGAGGGTGTAATATGACATCTCAAAAGAATTTTTTCTATGATCAAAACACCAAGGAAAAAGAATGCTGTTCTAAGGCATTACCAAAAGGACCAAATGGGAGGATCTGTACAGGGACAACCTAGATAGGTTGCCACAGGTGGACAAAAGAACACAAACTGTGGGAAAGGAGGGTGCCTCAGAAGCTATTCCACTGGCACGACATACCATTTCCCCATAGCTTTTCTGCAGCCTCAACTTAGTACTAATTCCATCTTAAAGCTATCACTTGTGAAAGTGAAATAGCTACAGGATATGAACACAGTGGGTGAGTAATCCACTTTTTATTAATTATTTATATCTGTAGATTTGCATCTAACCTGAAGGGGTGGCTTCTTCACTCTGCGTTCATGAACATTTTAGTCTTAGCTTCTAATTTAGTTTCATGTTGAAAAGTAAATTATGCTTTCCCCTAAAATATTGTTTCTTTTAAAACATGACAAACAGAGGAATTCAACAGAGTTTGAAGGAAAATCAGAACCAATTTTTGGCAACTTTGAACCCTGAATTTGTAAGTATAATTGTGTATCAACAGCACTGGAAATTCAGCTTGGGCAGCTAGTTTGTAGATCTGAAACCCTGAGAAGTTTTTTTGAGAGTGTAGTACAGAAAAAAATGACAAAAATTCAGAAGTTTGTTTCTTTATATAATTTTTATTAACATACAAATGCAACCATACAAATTTATTCTTGTAACATAGTCATAATTGTCGTAAGTGGTGCAGGAAAGCTCCTCTCTTCCTTTCTGTTTGAATCACCACAGATCTGGAAGGAATTCAAAGCTTTTCACTCTGTAATAATGTTCCTTTCAAGAATGTTTTTCTGTTGTTGTTTTATTGTTGTTTGTTTGCAATTCTAAGCTACAGTGAGAAGGGTTGTTTACTTTCCTTTGCTGTTGCTTTCTAGGTGTCTGTTAAACCCCAAACAGCTGCTAACTACACACAAATCTAAAGATCTGGCAAGTGAGAAGGACTGGTAGAATGAATTTCTGCAGAATTTGTGCTCTAATTGTAAATGCAGTTTCTGGTTCTATGTCACTAAACCCGGGGCTGAAGGCGCAGCTGCCGAGCCATAAGAGGGCAGCTGCTGCAGATGGAGCTCCATCCTCATTCTGGTCAGCCACAACGTGAATGCCTGTGCTACCTCTCCTCTCCCCTCAGCTGAATTCCTTTGCATTTTAAAAATTCCCAGTGCTGTCCCTATTAAGAGGAAGAGACAGTAATGATGGGCATGAAGAGTCAGAAAACTAAATGACGGGAGGAATGGAAAAAAGATTGTGCAGCACCCTTATCTACAACACTTGCAGTTGTGCACCCGCAGTTCCACATCTCATCAGGCAAGAATATTGTGTTTCTTCTGCTGCAATCTCAGCCACATTGCTATTACTGAACAGTCATTAATTCTGCATTTTCACTAATAAGAACTATTAGAAACAAAATTTAGCATCTTGGGAAAATGCTACAATTCTGGTAAATTAGTCTGTGGTTTGTTTCTGTTTGGCTTCTTTAGTATTTGGTACAAAAGCTCTAAAATATTTTCTTGAAGGACAAAGCAGAGATATGTTGGAAGTAGAGTACTGGCTACATGAGGCTTCTTCCTTTTAGAGAGAATTTGAATGCTAATTTTTTTTTAAGGCTCAGAAATATGAGCAAAAGCATGAGTCATTTTGCCTTTTCAACAGCAGTGCAAATAGCAGGAGATGGGAAGTTCCTGACTTGCCACTGTGCTTATCCACATTTCTGATTACAATCATGAATGTGCATAAGCATCAGTGCTATATTTTTGAGATGAAGATGACAGTATTTGTAGCTTTTATGACCATTGCTGGAAAGGGACAGTACTGTCTAAGACCCAGGTCCTGCCTATAAAGAAAGACGAAGACAGTGTCAGAGCACTGGCAAAGATCCACTGCAACATTAGAGGGGGGGTACTGCAGGGGGCTGGTTGCTTTTTGGATTGGTGGTGTCTGAGACTTGTTTCCTAGTACTGGATTGAATAATTAAGCCATGTCATTCCTTACAACACCTGGTTGCCATGAAGACAGTTAGAAGCCATGAAGATGGTGAAGAGCCTGGGCATGTGATATGTGAGAATTGTCTAAGGGATCTGTGATTGCTTAGCCTAGAGAAGGCTCAGGGTGCTCTTACCAATGTGGATGAAGACTGATGGTGGGAGTAAAGGAAGGTGGAGTGGGATTGTTCTCAGTGGTGTCCAGTGACAGGCCAAGAGGAAATGGACGTGAATTGGAATAATAGACACTTCCATTAAACATGAGAATTTTTTTGTTTGTTTGTTTGTTTTTTTGTTTTGTTTTGTTTTGTTTGTTTTGTTTGGTTTTGGTTTTTTTTTTTTTTGCAGTGAGGGTGATCTGGGTTTCCCAGACAGGATCTGGAGTCTCCATCCTTGGAGTTACTGAAGACCCAACTCATGTCCTGAGCAAAACACCGTAGCTGACTCATAGGCCTAGATGATCTCCAGATGTCCTACCAACCCCGCAGCAAGTCTGTCAGAGCAAGCTACAGATATCACATATTCCAAAAGGTTTCTTTGTTTTAAGAAGATACAATTCATAGGTTTGGAAATTCAGAAGATGGGTACTGATTACAGTATATATAAGCAACTAAAGGGGGTGACAAGATGATGGAGCCAGGCTCTTCAACAGGCAGAAAGTGATGCACAGGAAGTTTCATCTGAACATGAGGAAGAATTTTACTGTGCTGGTGACTGTGTACTGGAACAGGTCACCCAGAGATGTTGTGGAATCTCCCTCACTGGAGATATTCAAGCATCACCTGGATGCAATCCTGTGCAATGTGCTCTGGAGTGACCCAGCTTTAACAGGGATATTGGATCACATCATTCATTGTGGTCCTTTCTAACCTGACCCATCCTGTGATACGGTTCAAGAGACCTGAGCCAAATCCCTGTAGATTTAGGGCACTGCCCTTCACCTCCTGGCGGCTGAGACAGCAACTCTAACAACCTTCACTGCTCCCCACCAGGTCCCACTCACAATGACTTCCCACGTGCAAGCGCGCTGGCCCCTCAGCCTCCAAGTGGGAACAGGCTCCCCCTCCAAATCGATGTTTCCCCTTGGGATGTGTGAGCTCCTGGCCGGCAAGCGCCAAGCGGGGCTTGCCCCCAGCTGATGCTCTGCCTGGAGCTCGCCGCTCCCTGCCCTTCGACGGCCACGGCCAGACCCGAGCCCGCCGCCGGCCCCGCGCCCTGCCCGCACCTGCGGCCGCCCGCGGGGCCGCTCCTGCCCGCGCTGCCCATTGGAGCGGGAGCGTCACGCGGCCGATCCATGCCGCCCGCGGGCCGGGGCAGCGCGCCCGCTCCTCGTTCATTGGCTCTGCCGGGGAGCGAGCCCGCAGCGTTCCGCCCGCTCCGTCCCGCCCGCAGCGCTGGCTCCGCTCCGCTCGGCTCGGCTGGCCGGGGCCAGGGCGTTCCGGGAGGGCTGCGCCTTTCGGCCGGGACCAAGCGGCTCTTCGGGATCTGGCCGGGCGGACGTGCCCGGCGCGGTAAGGGGCCGGCGCAGCGGGCGGGGGGTGAGCGAGCGGAGGAGAGAAAGGGACGGCCTTGCCCTTCCCCGCCGTGTCCCTGCCCCGCCGTGTCCCTGCCCCGCCGTGTCCCTGCCCGTCCCTTCCCGGGGGTGGATGCTCCCGGCTGGGCGGCGCGGGGACACCCGAGCGCCTGCAGTTCAGCCTGCGGTTAACAGGTGGCCGAGGCTGCTCGGAACAGAGACCAGGCGGCTCCCGCAAGCATTAAGATCCGAAGCGCTCCGCCAATTTTTCTTTTATTTTAAATAATAATAATAATAATAGTAATAATAAATGCATGAAGTGGCATTGTTATTTGGGTGACGTGGGAAATGCCAGCTGTAGAAAAGCTTGTGTCTCCTTTCTGAATTTGTAACGGAGCGATTCCTTCTGCATTCAAAAGCAAAACAGCTAAAAAGCACTGACTGCTGAGCATTTGAATGAACTTAACAATTGAATCAAAGATGCTTCAAAAAAAAAAAAAGTGCGGGGAAAAAAAGAAAGCCACGACAAGTTTGTTGTGTGTTTGTTGTCGGGGTTTTTTGCCTTTTTTTCTCCCCTACAGGTAACATCTCTCTTCCTTTGTGCTTTCAGACTGAAGGGATGAACATCTCCTCCATGCAGCCTTAGATTACGTCTCCTGTTCTGTCTTACCTTCTTCCCTTTCTCCATGTGCTCTTTCTAGTCTCCTGTTGACTCATACTTTCCCCCTGCCCCCTCCCTCCCTTCCTTCTCCCTTAACAGTCTCTAGTTTTAACAGTTGTCATCTCAGTGGTCTCTTCCTCTGGCCTCAGCCTCTGTTGACAGTGACTGATGTGTAAGTTCAGGTCCCTCTCCTGAGCTGTCTGCCATTCTTTTTTTTTTGCTGGAAATGATCACCTCAGTGATAAGCTTGCAAAACTTCTCTCTGAGCAGTCACTGTTCCCTGACATTTGCCTTTTCATCCTGTCGTATAGCCTTGTTTGGCACATAAAGCTGGACAGTGACTGGAGGCATAGACACAGCACTGGTTTGGCATTTCTCCTGTGACACACATAGCTCATAGAGAGATGGGACAGCAGTGGCAGTGCTGCCTCAAACTGCCTCAGCAGGGCTGGTTGGACCTTGTTGGAGAGAGCACTGAGGTGCTTCTATTTCCAGGTGTGTTTCCCAGCCCACTGCTCTGTCTTGGAGTGTCTCCCTATTTTGGTTTGTTCCTCTCATTTGAGCTTCCCGGAGGCTGTGTACACAGGGGTGCAGATGTATGTAATTGCTGTGGAAACAAACAGATGTTTTGGTTTCTACTTAGAGATAATCAGGTAACAGTCTCCAATTCTGGTTGTTTTCCTTCTCCATTTGTGGCTTTCTATTCAGATCCTCAGTCACAGTCAAGACAATTTTGACCACAGGAGTAAATGCCTGGAAAGATGCCAGGGGAATGGCAGGTCTCCAATGACTGAGGACAGCCTGGCTCCATTCTTGTAAAAAATAATGAGATGTTCTGGCTGTATCAATCACAACCAAATTTGTGTAAAATAAATCAAGCTATTGCAAGTAATTTTTTTTTTTTTTTTAAGGAAAAAGAACCTCACAATATTAAGAGCTGGACAAAGTAATTTACTGCCTACTCTTTCCCTGGTTGTCCATGTAGACTTTGTGATGGAAAAGGTTTAGAGTGAAGCACAGATGATACTCTTGCAGCTTGTTCAGCAATTTAAATCAAATTTAAAGTCTGTGAACCTAGAATAGCAGCTATTACTGGAAAATTATACTGCAAATCTTATTACAAATAAATTAAGGCTTTATTCTGTGTACTCACTGCAATGGGCTGTTGTTGTACAGGTTTAGTGATGTGTTCTTGGCATCTAGTTACTTATTTATAGCCTGGTGTTACACAGACACATGGCAGGGATAAGAATGGGAAAATTCAGATGTGTGCCTGGGAGTTGGGTACTGCTGTCTGATTTACATGAGGAGAAATTTGTATTTGAGGCACTACAATAAATTGTTTGCTTCCTCGACAGTGCTGGAAGGAAGACTTAGATTTGAAGACGGGAAAAAAAATCTCTCAGTTCTTGTTTGAAACAATCCCAGACCAGTTTGACTCTGAATGAACAACTCCATTTCAGTGAGTGCTTAAAATTGTCACTGAACCGATTAAGGCAATATTTCTGCACTGTGTTGTAGGACAACTACAGAAGTTGAGAATATATTTGTCATATAGGTGTGGAAATTTTAAAGAAAATCTCTATAATTTTATTAGCTCCTGAGAAAATGTAATACGTGATTCAAATTGAAAAGCTCATGTGTTATTTTGCATCTGAGAGATTGTGGCTTACAGACCCTGTGTGGGTGAGAGCACAAGCTGAAGATTTTTCCACCGTAGCATTGTCAAACCCCAGCTGTGAGATACCAAAGTGTGGGAGTAGCTCTGATAAATGCTCTATCATACCTATTTTGCTTGGGTTTCTTTCATCCCTGCCAGCTGGTTTATCTTGCTCTGGCTTCAGCAGAAGCTGGGAACAGAACCATTTCTGCAGGGAGAACCACTGAGAAGTGAAGAGGTGCTATGGGAAGCATGCTTCAGACCAGATGAACACTGTGTGAAGATTAGAGAATTATTTTGTAATGGGAGAGAGGAAATTGTCTTTGGCTTCCACTCTTCTTGTCAGCCTCAGCTCTGTGGTGACTTTTTCACTGATGCAAAGCTGACACAGAGCTATGAAACAAGGCCTGAACACACTCATCCATTTTCTGGGCTGTGCAACCCTACAAGCACCTGCATTTAAACCTGGAGCCTGGCACCCTGCAGGTTGGTAAGGCCGCCTGTGCAGCAGCAGCCCCGCTGTGGGGCACGGGGCATCGCCGGGCCCGGGTCACTGACACAAAGGGAGCCCAGGTAATTTCAGCTGCAAATCAGTGCTGAGTTTCCCAGGAACAATCACACAAGAGTAGTTCTCTCTTTCAGCCTTGCCCCTGTTACAAATGGTTGGTTTAGGCGTGGTTATTTGAAACACGCCTGGGTGCCTCTGTTCTTGGATTTGGTTGGGTTTTCTGGCTGCACTGAACACTGTGCTTCCAGTGTGTCTTCATGGCTTGCAGACCAGCCAGTTTGAGTCAGTCTAGTCTGGTAACCATATGCATTGACATAATTTCTCAGTGAGGTTTTTTTTGCTTTCAAGTTGAATTGCCATCTTTTAGTTACAAAAAAATGGCAATGTTTCTGCTGTCTCTTCTGTGGAAGCTGCTTTTTTCTTTTTTTAATATGTTCTTACATGGTAGCACAAATAGAAGGTGTTTTAAAAGCAGCTCTTAAGGGTAGGTCATATTCTGATGGAGCAATTCCAGTTGACCTGCAGCGTGCTGATCAGTAAGAGTGGAGGAAGGAAGCTTTACTTTCTCTCTGCTCAGAATAAGACGCCAGAATGACAGACTTCAGGGCTAGAAGAGAATTCAGAACATCCTCATCTCAACACTGAGATTTCTGTGAGAATAAAGCTAATAAAGAAAAACATTTACTAAAACTTGCTTTACAGTTTAATCTTACCTCATTAGTAGATATGCCAGGGCTCTTTCAGTTCAGGGTTTTCTAGAGCAAATCAGCCCGAGAGGTTAAAAATTTGTAGTGAGAAAGGTTAAAATAGGCAATATTATACATAGGTGAGGGAAAAGAAGCCTTTCTTTGGGGTAGTGTTGAATATATGTATACATAGCATTGATGTCAGCATTTATGACATTATAGGACTGAAAAGTCTCAGTACTTTAATGCTCACTTATAGGGCTTCTTCTAGTCTGGTTGGTCTTGAGGAAACTTGGGTTTGCAGCTGCCATACCTGCACATCTAAGAGGAGGTTGGCTTTTAGGAAAATGGGCTCAGTACTGATTGGGTAATCCTGCCCTAGATGCAGGAAATAAATGGAATTATAGCTAATCTTTATTACTTTTAGATAATGCCATCTCTTCAGACTGTATGTTCTGGCTGTAATATCTAAAGCTTTTGGTACTGGAGTTAAGCTCAGCTTCAGTGTGTTTTGGGAGCAAGTCCCAGTAGCTCCCTACTAACTGATCCATGTCTGTTTACTGTCAGTGCGGGCCTGAAACTTTTTAAGAGAAAGAGGAATGCAGGCCTTCTGTGATACCGTGTTAGGTATAACTCATCTGTCTTCTCAGACAAGGCTAGTGAGTGCGCTCTTGTAGGATTTGCTTTATTTATTTTTAGAACTATACAGTTGTCAGTGTATGGTGTGATTTCATATTGGTTTCTGCCTTAACTTCCAGGTGGCACCTACTGAGTTGGACTGCTAAGTGGGCATTATTGTCTGCTTATATTGTTATTGCCTGTAGGAAAATAGTTGGCAAACCTTTTTTGCCTTTTTAAAGTTTTACTTTCAAGTCATAATGTCATTGCTTTTTAACTAGGTACAAACAGTAGCCATACAATTAGTATGCAAATTATATATATGGTGTGGGGTGTATAAGTAGTTTGTTTTTGGAGTCTATTTTGCATTGCACAGTTATAAGGATAATAAAATGTATATTATGTGATGTGTAATATGGTGGCATGAGGCAAAGATGTCTGTAACTGTAACCTCTCATCCTTAGTTCACAGCTTAAGCAATGACTAAACTAGCTTTTTTCCTTTCTTTTGTTATAAATTCCTTTTGTGATGAATCCAATGTTATTCTTGTTACTTTAGTGCAACAGCTCAGACAGTGCTGTTTGTGAACATCAGTAACAAACATGACCATGATTAACACTGGACTTTCTTTTCTCTCCAAGGAAAAACCTAGGTATCAGAGTTGGCATTTATGATTGATTTTTAATTTTAAAATCAGTTTTCAGCTATCTTTCTTCCTTTTTTTTTTTTTTTGTTAAATTTAACTAATTTTTATTGTCTGCTTTCCTCTCTTTTATTGCAGGTGGGATTGGGTATTCCCCTGAAAAAACCACAAATTTGAACTCAAACCCTGCCCATCTAGGATATTGAGAATTAGAAAGAAGCAAGAACCATTAGGTGAAGTATTTCCTGCAGACTACTTTCCTGTCTGTGCTTGGGAGTGGCACAGCTTGTTCAAAGCCATGTGGCAGGGCTGCAGAAAGATGGGGTCCATATTGCTTTTCAGCTGATGCAGTGCAGCAGAGTAAATAAGTTTATGCTTGTTTTTTTCATTTGTTTTTTTCTCTGACTTCACCTCCTAGTCTTTGGGATGGAGTAAAAAGGAATGTGGGGGTGGCTGGCTCCCTCTTTCCTCATGCAAAATATTGGTGCTGGTATGGGGACTTAGAAGATGTGGGAACAGCCTGAGTTGTTAACTTCTCATAGCCAACAACTTCTGGGTTGAAGGTACTGCCCAGCTGATGGAGCTGATGTACCAGGGTGTAGTGCTAAGCTTTCTTAGGCTGGGACGTCTCACAGTTTGAAATGTTCCTTCTCTTTTCACCTGTCTGGCTCTTGGGATCTTCAGAGTTTGTAAGAGGACACTGGATTAATCATTTATTCTTTTAGAAGACCACTGAGCACTCAGATTCTGTGGCACTAAGCAGAATAGGAGTATGTGGAAAACAGATGTAGTTCTTGACTGAAAATTCACCAAGCTCCTTGTGTCTACCATATTGCTCCAGAAACAAATAGTGCATGAACAATCCACATGGTTTTCTCTTTGTGCACGCAGGTCAGCTTCGGCGGTAGTTGTTGCTGGTTACAAGGACAGTTTCAGACATACACAAAACCAGATATGCCTTTGTGGCCCCAGTGGTGGTATAAGCCATGAAGTTGTGTTGCAGATGTGGTGTGCGTTCAGTTTTGCTTTTACAGTGACTCATTTTGAAAGGTAAGTGGCTGAGAGCCTCGTGCAATGTATCAGTGATGTCCAGATGGGAGAAAATAGCCCAGCTGCACAGCGTTTGATGTCCTGCTGCTGCCACTCAAGGGCATGGATTTTATGCAAACATAACCCAACAGCCAAACTAGCTTGCTCAGGTGCCACTGGCAACTGTCAGGCCAGCTGAGACCTTACAGACTTTCACATAGGTTACAAACAAGTTCTCATGAAGGTATAATTCAACTCCAGGAGTTGTAGTTGGGTCTTCATGGGGAACATCTGGTTACATTTATCTACAGGGAGCAACCCAGTGCTTCAGAAGAAGGCCCTGAGCACTTGCTCTTTTTAGTTTCCAGGATACCGACCTGCCTAAATTTCTGGTTGCCAGCACTGAACACAGCCCTTTCTTCAATAATCAAAATGAAGCTTTTTGTTCGTGACTTACCTGAAACTCCTGGAAGAAGAGAGCTGGAGTGAGGAAAGCCTGTCTGCATCCATACACATCAAAATCAATAGAGGGGCTTTCATGTTTGCCTCAAAAGGCTCCTGTACCTTCCTTAAAAAGCCTCAGCACAGTCAGTTAGAGGAGCTCCCTGTGAAGCTTTGGAGCTGTGGAATGAATCATGGCTCTCCATGTCTGACAGAAAGAGTGTTTGAGGGCATCTCCTGGAGGAATTCCTTCTTAGAAGTGCTTACCTCTTACCTTAATCCCTGCATGATGTGCTGTGGCCAGGCAAATGCACCTGACAGGCTGCTACCATGCCAGCTCAGCCTGCTTTGCTCTTCCTTAGGAGATGCAAGGTCTAAATAGTCACTATTTTCACTATGCTGGTCCTTGTACCACCATGCTGGACTGGCTTTTTAAGTAGAAAAGAAGGTTTTTGCATGTTTGAGGCTGAGTTTTTGGAGGTATTTGGACAGAAAAAGCTTACAAGTGAGCTGAAAGTTGGTTTGGAGCAGTGCTTATGCTTAGCCCTACTGGTTGTTTTAGAGGCATATTTTCTATGTCCCTCAAAGCACAGATTAGCCTGAGAGCTGGTGACTCATCTTTTCATTAGCACCTCTCCCTCTGATAGTGGTTTGTCTACAGTGAGAGCAAGTCTCCACATGCATGCAGTCAGTGGTGAAAGACTGGAGCTTCTATCCTAACCTAATACTGAACTGGGACAGATCCTTGTGTCCTGGAAGGGGCTATCCTCTCCATAAATCATAAATGGACACCAGTGACCAGACTGGGAGAGAGCTCTGCATGCGGCCCAGTGAATCCCATCTGCTTTGAGGGTGGGAAGAAATCCTTGACATGGAAGAAACAACATTTTTCAGATGGCTCCTATACCCCACTCTGAAGTTTTCTGCAAGTGGATTTCAGCTCTTTTTGCAATACTAAATGGAGGGAGATGACAATGGCCATTAGTGATGCCATATGTGGACTATTTAAATGAAAGGTTTCTCTGGAAAGCTATAAAAGAGAAAAACAACCTTTAAGCAGGACTAATAAATGTCAAGAGGCATGTTACCAAAAAAACATTGAGTAGAAGGGGAGAAAAGGATGGTGGGAACCCTGTGTAGCACCATGTAGTCTCCTGGAGCACAGCCACAAAATGATACCCCAAGTCTTGTAATAAACAGCTGACAGAGCTGAGATGGGAGCAAACTAGGACAGGGATCCTAGGGTTTTCTCTCTGCCAGTTCTTCCTCCCAGAGGAGGCAGCAGTGGCTTTAGTTGATTAAAAATATGAAAACCTCTGTCTAAAGCTTAATTAGACATTCTCTCTTTAATTTGAGGAAATGGAAAAGCCAAGGAGGAGCTTTACTGCCAACACAGGCACTTTTAGTTAGACTTATCTCTTTCTCTCTGTCCATTCTTAAAGGGCTGGAAGTACAAGATGGGAAACATCCTCAGCCATGAGCTGGGTTGTCCGTTTATGGTTATGTTTTTTTTTCCTTCTCTACTGTGCTTCAGGCTATTTATTCATGCTGGAGGCTTTCTAAATGGCCAAGGGAGGGTGAGGGTAATGTGGTGAAGCTTCTTATCCTGTCCCAAGAATGGGGTTGGTCACTTCTCTCCCCAGCCCACCCCCTCACCTTTGCTGCTGTTAGGTTGCTCATTGTGAAAGCTAAATGGGTTTGGGTTGAAAAATAGATCCATTTTGTTTTAAAAGATTTATAACTTGCCAGTTAAGTTTTTTGGTGTATGTTTAAAATTCTGAACATTGTAACTAAGAGTGAAGTTTACTTTTTCAGGCCTACTGTTTATTTAAAATTGCTTTGAGGCATTACTGCCAGCATTTGTTAATGGTAAAATAGTTGCAGAAAGAACTATTTCACAAATTTGAAATGCTGTTCATATTCCCTGAGTGAAAGTGTTTCTTATTTTGTACCTGATTTTTGTTCTTTGCCTATGGCCCTTCTAGCACTTGACGCCTTATTCAGTCCTGCTGGATTTTAATTGAATGCAAAATTACCCAAAGCTCAGCTTACTTTCATGAAAACTATTTTGTAATATGTTACAATTTGGATTTCCTGACTCCAGCTACTGCAGCAGACGTTTTGTGCAGAGATGTGCTTTCTTTTGGTGTGCATAAAACTGTCTTCTGAAAAAATTACTCTGCAAGATGCAAAGCTCTGGTACAGAATGGTGGTAATGACAGAGATATCTATCAAGGTAATTTCATGATGCTCAGTGTTGCTTTGCAGTTTTTGTTATCTTTGAGCGAAATCACTCCTGTTTTATTTTCCTTCTGTAGTGGCATATTGAGCCCGTTTATCAGCACAGAGAAATTTAGGTTGGAAAGGACCCCTGGTGGTCATCTGGTCCAACCTCCTACTCAAAGCATGTTCAACTAGATCAGGTAAATTTTTCCTTGTATCTAATTTGAATTTCCTGTTTCCCAATTTTTGTCCATTGCTTCTTGTCCTCTTCCTGTGCACCTCCAGCATCATCTCTGCACCCTCTAAGTGTAGACAGCACTAAGGTCTCCCTGGAGCTGTCTCTTCTCCAGGCTGAACAAACCCTTAGGCTCTTGTGTCTCCTGTGCTTCAGCTCCCTAAACATCTTGGTAGCCTTTCACTGGGCCCCAATGTCTGAGTCTATAATTAGGGGAAGGAATGGGAGGGGATGTGATAGCCTTGTCTGATGAGGCAGTGGCTGCTCTGGGGAATAGTGACGAGGAAGTGATCCAATAGATGAGAAAGAATAAAAGCCCAAAAGCTGTGCTAGGTGTAGTCTCCATCAATGCATTTCATATCCACAGGTCTGTATTTGCTGAGGTGCAAGATGTCTGCCCTGAGGCTGATCTCTAACAGAACCTCCCACCAGGCCTTGTCTAACTCAGATTACACCTGGGACTACGAGTACTATGAGTACGGACCAGTGTCATTTGAAGGGCTGAAGGCTCATAAGTGTAAGTTCAGTAGAGACATGCTTCATTGCAGCTGAGCTTCCTGTCTACGGGTTCTATTCTTCATTTGAGACTGAATATTGTACAAAAAGATCTCTCTCCTAATTCCTAGGATTCTCTGCAATTAACAGTATCTCTCTATTTATTAGATCTTCATTATTGTTTATTATTCTGTATCCTTTTGGTGGCTGTTCTTCTTGGGCATGAGAGAACCATGGATTTATTGGCTGTGGTAGAAATTTGTCAATACTGAGGAATTGACTGTCAGGAAACATTATCAACAACAAGTTCAGATATACTGCTGCTTCTGGTGACTGCTTCGTACAATCAGTGTTTCTTTGTTTTTGTTTCTATTTGTTTGTATTTGTTTCTATTAATGGTAAAAAGGCAGTGGTTACTTGTTCAGTTCTGTGTTACTTGTGTTCGGTTCTGCTGATAGAAAATAAATTTTAGGTTTGAAAATAAGAGAAGAATTTCCTCCTTCTGAACAAACTTGCCATTGGTACTTTCTTCATAGGAGGAGTGTGCTAAATTCAGCATTCTGTTAATACTGGAGCTGTTTTACAGTAGAAGCAACAAATGAAGAATAAGGACCAGAGAGATGAAAAATATGGATTGGAATTGGGAGAAAATGTAACTAGGACAAGCTAATACAGCTGGACCAACATTTTTCTAAAAACTAGACAACGGATTTGATGATCTTTCCTTTTAGAGGAGATGATTGTGAGGCGAAAACAATAAAAGAGGGGAGAAAAACCAGAAACCAACTCAATTGCCTGATGGGTCTTGCAAGCACTACTGAAGAGAAAAAAACCCATCCTGTTTCTTTGTTTCTGAGCTAGATACAAAGTGAAAGGATTTGATCCCCAGTCTTCAAAGCTTTGGGGAAGGGTCTCCATCTGGTGCTGGAGCACTGGTCCAGGTTGGATTACATACTTTCTGTCTCATTTGTCACAATGAGCATTCAGATTGGGAAAAAGTAGTGCCTGCACTGGCAAACAGCAGCTCAGAAAGGCTGAGTCTCCCTTGCTTCTACACAGCAGCTTTTGGGGAGGCTCTGCAAGGGACAGAACAAACTTGCTGAAGTTATTAACACTTCTGAAAAATAATAGAGTAGAATTTGCTTTTTATTTTTTTCCCTCCAAAAAGTCTGCTGATTGCTGTCTGTATTTTTACAAATTATAGCCACTAGAAAAATGTGGGTTAGCTTTTATCATGTTTTTAATTTATCTTCCATTCTTCCACCTAATCAGAGGTCAAACCTGATAGCAAGGATTACTGGTTGCAAAGATCAGCCGAAATGTTATGTACACACCTTCTTTTCAGCTCGGCCTCTCAAACAGCATGATGGGACAAAAGGTATAAATGACAGCTGCCTCTGGATTGCAGAAGGCACAGCTGCAAATCAGATCTTGGATTGCCATCGAAGTGACTGCCATGCTGAGCATGGCAGCTGAACTTCCCTGTCTGGCTGTGCTGTTCATAGAGCAGAAGGTCCTGGACAGCTCTTAGAGAATGGGACAGAAGTAACAAGTGCTTTTCAGATGGAACTTGATGAAAAATGTCATTAGTAGTACTTGAATCAGTGATCTAGGAAGTCCCTTCTGGTTGTGGTGGATTTTCTTTAGTTTTTGTTTGTTTCTTTGTTTTAACTGATAGATTAGAGTTGTCTCTGTTTAATTCATTGTTATTACATGCATCGCCCAGAGGGCAGAGTTTAATCTACTAAAGGAACAGTCTGTGTTGTGTCTGGGATGATATTTCTTGACATGGTGTGTTCTTGTTCCAGCTGTTGCCAGCAGAGATGAGATTGTTGTGAAATGTGGAGGCAATGTGATCAGATATGAACTTCTCCGAAATCCTAAACTGAGGAGAAGGAGAGGAGATTAAACAAGGGTTACATGAGGAGCAAGACCTTGAATACTTACAAAGAAGAGGTGTCAATGAATGCCTGTAACTTATGTTGGAGAGTTCAACAGGGAATGGACTCCAGTTTAGGTGATTTGATTTAAATATAAAGGAATTCAGAAGCCTGTTTTCTGAAAGCAGAGAAAAATTTATTCGAAGTGACTCATGAGAAAAAGGATTGACAAAATAATCTACCACACAAGAATAGTTTTCTTAAAAAAAAAAAAAAAAGATGCCACAGTGATGTTTCAAATATATGCCTGCAAAAAAGGGAAAAAAAAAGCAAAAAATATGTTCTGCTGGAGGAAAAATGAAGGCAGGAACTAGAAATCAGAAAATCTGGAAAAGTAGGGACCAGATATTTTGTACATTAAAGCTTTAGAAAGTAAATAGACAAAGACAGCCAGAAGATACTTGTAAGTGGCAGAGATAAGAACAAAATGACTTTTTGTGCCTTTGAAAATGGGGAAGCCTCAGTAATGTTAGTGAGAGGCAAAATAGGTAGGAATGATAAGAGGAGTTAAAACTGCTGCCAGGATATTATGAGTCTGTGTTTTGAAGAAAAGGAAGGCTGAAACTGCAACTTGAAAATGTAAAAGTATCCCATGACTATCTATTTGTAACTTTGGGCAGTATAAATGTCCCTCATACTGTATTTTTTGAACAAAATTTGTGTTATGTACTGTTAATTTCAAACAAATATTTAGAATTTAGTAGGTTTGAATAATTTCCACTTAAGTGAGTGAGATCTAAATGAAATATTGAAGAGAACTCAGGTCACCTGCTTGAATTTTAAACAAATTCAAATAATGTAATTTATACAGCAGAGAGTTGGAATTTATACAGCGGAGGGTTGGAAGTGTGTCAGGAGGCACAATAAAACAAGGAAGATGTAGTGTTAGGCTCAGTAAACTTAAGAATTCTGTTGGGAGCAGGAACACCAAACCAACCACAAAACAGGCTTGTTATTCATCACACAGTGCTAGCAGGTGTGATTTTTGTGGGGAGTAGTAGTTTATCAGAGCCTTGATTTTCTTTTTTTCTTTTTCTTTTGCTTCCTTTTAGTTAAGTTTTTCAGCTTGATTGATATAATCTATGTGTGTCTATTTTAGTCATATTAAACGCATTTTACATTCTGGTTGTTAATGCAGCTGCATATCATCCAAGCACGTCTGACTAATTGGAAGGTACTAGTAGCTATAAATGGCTAAGTGGTAAATTTTTTAAAGGGATTATTGCTTCTTAGATGAAATCTGCAGGTACTATGAAGTCCAGCAGGATGAGCTATTGCATATTAGAAGGTCAACCATAAGGTGTATCTTGAACCACCGAATACAGGCTGTGCTTACAGAATGATTCTGAAAGTAATTTAGGGCACATAATATATGGAATTACAGAAATAAACTCGTGGCAGAATGCTTTAAGCAGAAAGGAGTATTAAAAACTCCTCCCCCTCCATCACAGAGACCTATGCTCAAACCACATTCCAGTTATTTTACACAGGGTGTTGAGAGGGGAGGATATGGCACAGGAGAGATGGAATAAATATTGCAGTGGGAGACTGGAAACTTAACCTCCTTAGCTTACCTGAGAAAGGGATTATGGAGGGACTTCATTGTGATAAAGTATTTTCACAGGGAGAAAATCTCAAGTTGCAGCAGGCATTTTGACTTTGCAGGGAAAGAGAGAATGGTTTGAGCTGATTACCAGTTTCCACATCTGCCTTTCAGCATGGAAAGATATTCAGATATTTCACAGTGGGAGCATGATTAACAGCTGGGGTCAAGCACCAGGCAGGATAGCTGATTCCCTTTTTTTCAGTGTCTTCAGTTAGCCCTGTAGGAAATTCAGAAGTTCTGTGCTGTGCCTGCTGCACTGGGTCAGACATTACAGCCAGTGAGGATCTCTGAGGTTTGGTAGTGGCTGTGTGAGAGGTTAAGGGTAGAAAGGACTCCTGTCCTGACCAAGCCTTCCCTCTTGCACGTTTGTATGTAATGTTTTTGAACTTCTATAGTGGAAGTTTTGAATACTTGCATAAGCAAAGAATAACTAACTGAAATGATGTGAAAAAATACCTGTGTGCTGATGGGTCCTGGACCAGGTGATACTGTGTGTTGGTGCTCTGTAACTTTGGTCCATGCTAATCAGTTGATTGTTGTCTGGAAATATGTTTGTCCCACTTGGACCCCTCTAAATCAAGTTCCTGGAAACAGTAGGTACAGTTTATGCACACAGGTAGAAACCCATGCTGTTCCCAATGACTGCTATATTTGGTTATTGCACTGGTGTTTTTCTATTGATTAACTGGTTGGTTGACTTTTTTTGCCCAAATCTGTTGCACTCCTCTGACATTGTATTGTTGCTGTCTATACTTAAGTTGGAAACCCAAACTGAAAATTATTCAAAAACATCTTGTATCTGTTGGTTACTGATATTTAGTGAAGCAGCAAATAGTTTTATCTGTGGTCCTGTTTCTTGCAGAACGCTCTGTCTTGCCACTAAAAGGTCTTCCTAAACATATTGCATCAAAGAAATCCATTTAAATCCAGAAACTTAATGGTCTGGGGCAGAAATAACTTAAAATAGCAGGAGTCCAGTTCTACAGAGACAGAGGATTTTGTGGAAAATAAATAATTCTCTCTTCCTAGTTCTAGCACTGAAGTTTTTTCCACAGCAATGCTTGGAAATGGGCCTGGCATCACATAGGGATCTCCTCTTATTTTACTAGCCAAGAGAATTGTCTTCCCTCTTTTATCTACTGTCTGGTTTTTCTAGATATCAGTAAAATTTGGTCTTAAAATGCAATTTTCAATGGCAGCTTTCTGTTTAAAAATACATGAAGATAAATTTGATTATCCTTTCTCTTTGTCACCCAGAAACAAGCTGCAAATTGTTTTGGGTTTGCACTCATGCTGCGTGTGGAAGGCAACTTTTTGCAAGTGCAAGTAAAATATTGATCATCTTGTTTTCTCTTTTTTTTTTTCCACCAGATTCCATTGTGATTGGATTTTGGGTTGGTCTTGCAGTTTTTGTCATCTTCATGTTTTTTGTCCTGACCCTGCTGACAAAGACAGGAGCACCACATCAAGAGTGAGTCTGAAAACGGGAGTAAGAAATGCAGCCTACTATGCAGCCCCCAAACAAGCAGTGACAGTGCTGACATTGTACTGGCTCAGCCTCATCTTAGTCTGGTCTGTTCTTATGAAACACTGCAGTCTGTCTTCATTTCAAGTAATTTTAGCGTTTTCACTCTGAAAGGATGTTTTGGGTAGGCTGCCAAACAGGTGCCTTTAGATTACTGTTTTGGCAACGGGTGGGATGGTTCTAGGTAGGCTCAAGTTTTCATGGAGTGAAAGTGTGAATATCAACAGAGTATATACAAATAAAATGCAGTGCAGCTGTTGAATTAAGGAAGCTGAAGCCTGGCTGGTTTCCAAATGTTTGTGTGTTCAACTCCAAAAGACAGATATGGGTAGTATTTGCAAAATCTTCCCTTAACCCCCGAGGTCTCAGAGTGTCTTAGTTTCTGCTGAGAAATTGCAATAGATGCTGAAGTACAGATCAGCTCGACATTTCTCTAAAGCCAGGGTCCCTTGAAAGTCCTCTATTTTTTATTCTTTCTGGCTGATAAATATGTGCAGACCATGCCTTGCCTCAATGCTCTATCTGCATTTGCATGGGACACAGGCTGTCAGTGTCCCTTCCTCTGAGAAAATTTGAACCCACATCTCCTCTCAGGCTTCTGTGCCATAAAGTGGAAATAAAAAGCCTCTCTGGAGTGTGAGATTGCTTGCAGGCAGGTAGCAGTGATGAGAAGCTGATTGTAAAAGGCAATTGCTGGTGCTTATCGCTTCCTAAAGCAGCCTATCTCTGCCTCCTGGAGTCCCTTTGCTATTTAATCACATGTAAAGTGGCTCTGAAACTCCTTGTAATAGCACAACTCTAGAGACAGGGTCAGATGTATGTCTTGAGTCTCTTCTGTGATCCTAAAGTTTTGCTTCTGTGAGGAGCAAATAGTGGCAAAAGAATCCAGCTTACCAGAACTGACTTACTGGTAGTTTTGCTTCCCCTACAGACTATTAAGAAGTAGCCAGACATTTCCCCCGAACAGATTTTAAATCCCTGTAATTGTTGGTGTGCTGCCTCTTTTTCACAAAGACCTCATTTATTAGCTGAGCATGAGGCTGGATCCCATGTGGATAATTTGAAAGGGGAAAAAGTAAAAATTACATATATAGAGAGAATTTCATATGGCTATTTGTCAAAAATTTTTACGCTTGTAAAAATTTCCTTTCAGGTAGCAGAGGCCTGCTTGGTATCTCCCACTTTTTTCTGCCTTTTTCACCAATTTTCTCAGAACATTGTCCTAGAGAGTTTGTGAAATGTCCACCTTTGGTCAACTTCTACATCCACATTGGAATGCAGAGTTGCCCTTGCCCTCATCATTAGGCTTGAGACCTCCAGAAGTCCCTTCTGTCCTAAACCTTAATGTAATTTTTCTTTAGTTGCTGGAAAGAGACCAATTATTCCTTTCTGTATTTGCTATAAACCTCTTTGCAGCTTTGGGAGCTGTGTGCCTGAGTGCTTGCCCACTTGCTATGCATGCTGAGTTGGCACCTTTAACAAATCTGAGCACTATTTTTTTGCCATTTGGTAACGAAATGTGCATGGTACTGAACATGGATCCTCCAGGGATATACTAAGTGCAGTGAATACAGTTGTGTCCTCTTACTTTTTTACATGTATATAAAAACTGGACAATAGCTTCCTGTAAAACCAGAGCAGACTGGTTTTAGTTTGCCTGCATCTTCTATTTTCATACCTCACTGGACTCTTCACGACTCGGTGTTTCATTAGTGGGCTGTCTTGAGACCTCCTTTAGAAATAGATGTTAATGGGATTCCTAGGTCTGGGGAGAAAGCCAGCTTGATTGATGGATGAAGTCTCTGAAGTCTCCAACTTCAGTAAGGCTCTTTGGCTGTTCTTTAAAGTACCATTAATATGAGAGATTAAGTGTAACTGGGCTCAGATGGATGGATCCAAAGTAGAATAGTCTGATTTTTTTCTAGTAGTATGATTTCTTGGCTCAGTATAAAGGGATGTACTTTTCAAAATTACACAAGATGTTCAGAGTTAGGTACGTTCTCAGACCAGAAGGGTCAGGATATGGATGGAGACAGGCAGAAATTTAATCAGCTACAGAAATTATGTCTGCTGCATTTCTCCTTTGTTTGCTTGCATATATATTAGCTTGTGCAACCAAAAAAAAATTGTTGGCAATCTCTGAATTTCTGTCCAAAAAACGCTCTCATTCATCACTCAGGAGAGGAAAGCATGCTATATTTGTTTCTGCATTTGAAAATGTCTTTAAGAGCTCATTTGTGCAACAAATGCAAGAGTTCATGCAACCTATCTGTACAAAATATTGGCTGATGTGATCTTAAAGCAGTAAACATTAAATAACTGATTTTTTTTTTTTTTTTTTAGAAGTCAGTTGACCTTGGTTAAGTAGAACTGGGATCTTTGAGGCTACTTTTTTTGAGTGTTCTGAAAAGATACCTGCTGAGGTGTTCTTGAGTATTGTAATGAGCAAGACTATGCAAGTTTATACTCTAGTTTTAAGAAAACATAATAAAATTCCTCTCCAAAATACAAAGATGGTGTTTGTGAACTTCACAATCCAAAAATATCACTGTATATTAGATTGTGTGTTCCCTGCTCATGAACATAGGATTATGCTTCATCATATATCCTCAACATTCGGGTCACTGTAAAATTTATTTGCATCTTCTATTTGTCCATTAAGATTAGGTTGCCACTGCCAGTCTCGTGTGCCCCTCTGCATGATCAGCCTTTGCTCCTTCACAGCTCACTGGATTATGAAGCACTTGCCACACCTATGCAGTAATTTTACTCCTCTAGAGGATGTGTTTTAAGCTTTCTTCTGCAGTCACTTTGATGCCATGAAGATTTTTGCCTTTTCTTTTATACCCCTGTTATACCTTTTTACAACTTCTGTATTCTTAGTGCTTTTTGCCTACATTCTTGGACTTGTTTGTCAAGCTAAGAGACTAAACATTTTAGAAGCTTCGTAGTTAGGGATCAGTGTGCCCCAGACCCCAAGGTCCTCTCCAGAACACATTCTGTAAACCAAGATAGAACCATCCAGGGGAAGGTTCCTTGGGGAGGGGGGCTCACTTGAACCTCTCATTGGGGAATCTTTGATAGATATGCTAATTAGTAAAACCTATAATGTTATGCCCAATGTTGGGGGGAGGGGCAGACAGACAGACTTGGCAGGGTGCATCTCAATGCACATGACCTGGACGTGTACACCTAAGGATCCTTAAAATAAATACCAAGGTAAAATCCCTTTTCCCCTTCTAACCGTGTATGACTCTTGATTTTAAGACCAGGAAAAGGCATCAACTTCTTCCTGGCCTTACAGTGCTTGTCCTTCTTTCTGTGCTTATTTGCCACATCCACTGTCTGTGACATAACGCTACCTAGAAACTCTTGGGACAGATTTGCCAAACTATATATGAAACTTAAAAGTGGCGCTTTTCACTGCATTATAAATACATAAATCTCAGTTCAGAATTATTCCAGGCTGTTTGCCCCCTGCTGTGTATACAGTAGATTAGTAGTTAGTTACCTGTCAGTCTTACATCAATTTAAATGTTATTCTTCTACCTGGTTCCCTTTGAAATGCAGAATGAGCCAATACAGTCTTGACAAACTAGAGAACTGCTTTGATTTCTAGGCTAGTGGAAGTGATGTTGTTAGGACAGAATGCTCCCTTCATGTAATGGAAGTAAATTAGCTTTTGAGAAGAAGGGATCTTTAAGATTAACTGCACCTGAAAGACTAATGGTAGGTATCCTGTGAACTTGAAAATTTTAGTGGGTAGATTTCTGAAGGTGTCATCTGAGGCTTTCAAAAGCTTGTGGGCACTTAATCTCCTACTGCAGGCTTGAGGAAATACAATTAGACTGAAAAACTCTTAAGTGCTGGGTGGACCTTTAGGTGTCCAATTATCTGACTCCAGTGTCATTTACTACATCTTCAGATGTAAACAGTATGGTTTATTAATTCCTAACAAAATCCATATTCTAGGAACATGTTTAGATTTTCATTGCTCCTTCTCTGAATACCTCCACTGCTTTTCAGATGCAAATAACCTGCGTTTTGTGATTACAGCATATAAATTCAGCCTGACAAAGAAGGAATCTTTTCTCAGGTCCAAATGGCTCTTGCACAAGTCCATGCAGATTGGTGCTGGTTTGAGATAAGATTTATAGAGAAAACTGCCAAAAAAGATGTTAAACTATCCTTCCTGGGCTGCCTGGACTGTTAAGACTGCCAGCCTTTAAAGCAGTCTTTAGTTCCAGCTCTCCTAATTTGGAAATCTGAATGTCATTGATTGAAGTCAGTGGAAAAGATGGTTTGATGTCTGGACAACCAAGCACTCAATGCCTTTAGCAAGAGCAGAGCTGGCTGTGCCTCAGGAACATTTTGTCTATCAAGGACTTCTCTCAAACTGTTCTTGTAAGCCATTTAAAAAAATTGTTACTACTTGATACTACTTGAAATCAAGAGTATTTCTAAACCCGTTCAATGAGGTGATTATTACAGTATATTGATTACTAGAAGTGGCATTTAAGAGTGCTGGCATTAACTTATTTCCATGGAAAATTATCATGACAAATGAAGACTTACTATTGTTCAGCAGAAAATAACAAATAGTGCTGGCTTACAGGTCTGTGGTAGATAAACAGGTCTGTGGTAGATAAACTGTAGGGTTTCCTTTTCTCCTGATCATAATGGTTGCTGAAAAAAAGCTTGTTGATAAGAACTCAAATAGTTCCACTTTTACTGTATTTTTTACTGTATTTTTCTTTTCCCTCCATAGCAATGCAGAACCTTCTGAAAAAAGATTCCGCATGAACAGCTTTGTGGCAGATTTTGGGAGACCTTTGGAGTCTGAGAGAGATTTTTCTCATCAAATGGCTGAAGAATCCCAGTCACTTTTCCATTTCCATATTAATGAAGTGGACCATATGAACAAAGCAAAAGACAGTCAGAAAGGTCCAAGTCCGGAGAGTAATATCCACTTCCAGGAGGTTCCCAGAAGCTGTGGAGTGTTTGAGGAAGACCTACATTGTCTTACAAAATTTAACATTCCTAACTTTGTGAACACTGAGCAGAACCCTTCATTAGGTGAGGAGGATCTCCTCATTTCAGAGCCACCAATCATTTTAGAAAGCAAATTGGTTATGCAATCTTCCCATCGGATCCTTGACTGAAAAAGTATTTAAGGTAAACATCCCCGTTATTGTCCAGCTTGAAGCCTTTCTTGGCCTCCCACTCTTTTGACAGAAGGTATTTCAGACGTGTGCTTTTTACTGGATGTAAGACTGGCTGTACTGATAGAACTCAGTTTAGACAAGAAGTAAGACACTGAATGCTTTATTATGATGCCTTCTGTGGTCTAAAACTTTTGCCCAGTGTTATTTGATTTTTTTTTTGTTTGTTTCTTGTTTTGTTCTTCATTTTTAAATGACTGCTTATGACCAGCTTCTGAAGGATAGTAATTTACAAGGACTGTGAAGGCTGGAGCCTGGCATTGGGAGGTGTATGAGAATTCCTTGGCCAAGAAAAGTGTAAATCTCAAAGAAGACTGAAGAAAGGAATAAACAGCCCCTGGGGAAGTTCTGTAGTTTCTGCTACTCCCTATCAGGATGCCTGAAGCTGAGCAGCCCAATAAATATCTGCTTGGGATTAACTTCAATTTCTGATTCCTAACTGCTTTTCTGTGCAGGTTATTTTTACAATAAATTTACAAAGCTTCCAGAGGGAATACCTTGCAAATTAAATTGTTTGGTTTCAGTGTTTACAAAATGCTATCACCACCTGCTGCTGAGTAAAGGCAAATTGGTGCCTGTAATTATACTCCAGAGTGACACCACAGCAGCTGCCCCATGATGACATGGAATTAGTCATCTACACACAGCACAAGCTGTGATTTGACTCTTTTTTTTTTTTTTCCCCCCTGTTAATTGCTGATGTGAATTTCCAATTTAGTAAGTACAGGATTCAGTAGCTAAATCACAGGATATAAGAAAAAACCTATTTTTCTTTTTCCAATAAAGTTACTACATGCAAATGGTGGTGGTATGTTAAGCTGGTGTTACGTGTTGCCTATAGGTTGAACCTTCCTGTACTTTTTGGCTTTATACATGGTCATTTCTTTACTCATTGGCCAGTGAAGTGCTAGCAGGCTTTGAGTTGTTGAGAGGACCAACTCCAAAAATGTAGCTAAACTGTGCTTGCTCCATCTTCTTTTTGTACTCAGCTGGGATAGAGTTGCAACCTCAGCTGTTCTCCCAGTGAAAGATTTGGTAAGGATTTAAATAGGTGTAGTTTCAACCTTTATTTTTTAGAGGTGGAATAAAGTTCTGAACCTTTGAGAGTACTTAAAATTGTATTTCAGCTTTCTTCAAAAGATGGTAATTAGTGACTGAATGGTTTTAGAGCAAGCATATAGGATGCAGACGTACCAGGTTCAAACCCTTTGCTAGATTTTGAGTATGCTCTGCAGGAAGTTCTTAACTGAAACTGTGCCTCACTAGGTTTTCTTAAAATTAACATGCTTTGTATACAACACGGGTGTGTTAAGAGTTTAGAGACCTGCTGATACATCCTTCAGCCAATTAAATGCTGATTAATTCATCCCTTCTTCACCTTACAAACAGGAAAAAGAGTGAATGGGTTAAGCATTTAAAGAATACAAATTGTGTAGGAAGAGTGCAGGAAACATCCTTTTGTTTTTATCTCCCGTGCCCTTATTACATACCACTTACAGCTAAATTTCTTGTTTTCAAATGTAATTCTTGCATGACGTGCTAGTGTTTAAAGTAACAGGATTATACTTAAAACAAAGCAGAGACTGTTTAAAACTAGCAGGTTGTTGCTAAAAATAGTTCCCAGAGAAGACTGAAATGAACCCTGCTCTAAATGAGCATAGCTCCAAGGGCTGCAATGCACATCTCCAGTACAACATTTCAGGTGCAGAAAAGGCCTCCTTTCACAGGAAGTACATAACTGTAAGTATGAAGGCTGTAGGTGTGGACTTTCCTTTTCCAAAAGTTAGGAAATGTGGGAAATCTGTCTCTGAATGTGGCATCTACTTCCTGCCGAGGCACCTCAATGATGTTAAGCTATCTCATGGTTAGACTTCTAAGCTCAATATTGTTCTTGTTAACACGTGGTGGGACTTGTACTAAATGGGGCTTTCAGAGCTGATTTCTGGATGAGTGAGCTGCCTTCAGTAATGTTTGAGCTATTATTTTTACTTTATTTTTTCCTTTGCTGTGCTTGAAAATGCTGCATGAAGGAAGGGAAAATCTATGTGAAATCCATCTCCTCTGCAACTGAGAAATGAAGGTTGCCTTTAAGGCATTTAAAACTATGTTTCATAGATCATTTAGGTTGGACAGAGACCTTTAGGATCATGAAGTCCAACATTAACTCAGTACTGCCAAGTTCCCTTCTAAACCACCTCCCCCCATGCCACATCTACATGGCGTTGTAGAGCCCCCAGGGATGGTGACTCCACTGCTTCCACGGGCAGATTGTTCCAGTGCTCAACAACCCCTTTGGGGAAAGAAATCTCAAAAGTTTCAGAAGTTTCAAAATAATGCAGATGTGGTTTTAGAAAAAGAAGATGCTGCTATTCCCTGTAGGCTAGCCTACGCTGCTCTTCTGCCACCTTAAATCTTAGTGGCTTTTCTTTGGGTACCTAACTGCTACTTTGGGGAGAAAAAGGAAGCATTTTGTGTATGGATATTGGTGATGATGCCTAGATGAAAGGTAATAAAATGACCAAGAGATAATTCCAACTTAACTAACAAAACCTTTGAATTGCATTGTTAATGTCCCTCTGAAGCATGTATTAATCCTGTAAAGCTATTTAAGTGTTTGGTTCCTGCTTCTGTTCTTCCCTGATGGTGGTTCTACATTTTTCATCTTATCTCCCTTCTGTATTTAAAGTCCTTCATGCTGCTTTTCCTAGAAAAATAACCTGTCAGTCCCCACTGCAGAGCTCCCACACCACTTCAGAGACACTGTGGCAGCAAGTCTGATTCAGATTTTTGCTCTGCCTCTGCCTTAAAGCAGAGCCAAAGGCAAACGCAAAAACGTTCCGCAGTCTTCAAAAGCAGCTGTTTTAAAGCTGTCCTTCCTTTTTTTTTTCCTTTTTAAGAATAACAGACATATTTTGCCTCAGGGGAAAGGGCAATATATAATCTGTTTAAAAAAAATTCATCTTTTCTCAGAAAATGAACTCACTGGTCCACTAGAAACAGAATAGAAAGTGTTCTGACCAGAGTAATGCTTCAAAAAGAGTACTTGGAATTTAATGGTGTTTAGAAATGGAATTTTTGTGAGTTTTCTTACTGCTTGGCTTCAAACCCCTTCTCAAAACTCAGTATAAATGAATCATCTGCAGCAGATTTAACTGCAGAGACATAGCTCCTCTAACCCAGCTACATATGTTTGTTTGCCTAAACATATCTTGTATTGTGTAAGAACTTGACCTATTAAGTCATGTATTTCAGTTTTCAAAGATGTAAATACCTGCAAAATGTTCTTGTGTATAAACAAGTTTTAGTTGTGTACCTTTAACAAAAAAAAGGCAAAACCCCAAAACCTATAATGTATAATCAGTAAATGCCTGCTCATAGAGAAAAGAAAGCAAATGGTAAAACTGTCAACATCTCTACCACACTCCAGTGCTATACAGTCTCTGAGACTACAAGGTGAAGTAAATGAGGTATATTTGTCATGAAATTATTTATGCACCTGAGCCCTCAATCTTGAATACTGTAACACTGACATTTTTTGTCACTTTTTAGCTTTGGATATTGACAGGTAGCAAGGACAGCAGAGAAGAACCTTCTACCCCACGTTCTCCAACAAGAGCAAGAGTTGGAGGCCTGTGCTTTCTTATTTTTGGAGGAGAGGTATATAGTCAGCTGTATGAAAGGCTAGTTTTTATTCAGAGATATCACTGGATTTCTGGTCAAGTCAGGGCAGCACCTGATGTATGAACCCCCCTTCCCCCCCCATTCCCTGCAGAAGTGGATTTGCACAGCTAGTGCTGCTATACCTGTCCTTTTCCTTATATTTTCCAGAACAGGTTAAATATGGGATAGAGAGGCAGACTTCAAAATGTATTATGTGCTATCAAATAAAGTCTTCATTCACCATAACCTATTTAATTTGTTACATGAACAATTTTGACATGTACTTCAGAGAAATGGAACACTGCTGCTGTCTCTGCCCTAACTGCCCTGATGAAATCTCATCCTTTTCTGCACATCTTGTTTTCCTCTCTTGAAGCAATCTAGGTCACTGAGTCACCTAGCCAGCTGTTCATGTGATTTCTTAAAAGCTTCAAACATGACAATTCAAATTATTATATTCCAGCTGCGTTTCTGTAAACAGATGAAGTCCAGCTAAGCATTAGGCAATGATTTAAAGACATGATGTTTGATTCTTTTAATCCATCCATTATGTCTCCTGGAAATGCATGATGAAACAGGAGGGCACAAGGAGAGGAAAAATATATGTGAGGAGTATATAATTTATATAACTCCTTAAAAGATCACACTGAAATCCACAGAGAGTCAGTAACAACTTTAGAAGAGAACTTAAAACCAGCACCTGAGTTCTCTAAAAGGAACACCCTAACTGCAGCCATTCAAGCCCAGAGACAGTCTGTTACTGTGTAGTGTCCACTGCATGGTAAATGCCCAAAATCTGAAGACCATGCTTCAGTGAGTGCACAGCTGCATAAATATGTGTGAGAACATGGCATAAACATTATGATACAGTAATGGTAAATAATACTGTCCCTGCTCAGTAAAATGGACTCAGAGAGAGAATTTAATTCCAACTATGTGAGATACCAACATTTGCTAAGAACTGACTGTAAAAATTGTAAAAAGTGCTTGAATTAACTGCATGAACATTAAGGCAATCTCCCCTTGATGACTTAAGCAATATACATGTGAGGGGGTTTCCAGTAACCAGAAACGCTTCCTCTAGGATTCCTGTCCTAGGAACCTCCATCCAGGACCTGGCCCCTCTGGGAACACAAGGGTTGCAGCAGTTGAAAAAATTCTCCCACTTCAGGTCACACATTTTAATACAGTGTCACACATACAGGAAATTTTACAGGAAATAAGTAAGTTGAAATGATACAATTTTTATCCTTTTCATTTGCAAAACCAAACCAAATCAAGAAAATGCACCATATTTACATATAACTGATATTTTATATACAAAGCAGTTTCATATTTACACATTTTATGAATATGGACTAATACTTTCTTAGATGGGAACAAAATAGAAATACTGAAAATATCTGAACATGAAACAACCAAGATTACCATACTAACTGGCAACCCACCTTCCTTTTTTAATGTCTATATATATATCTGTATACAGGCTCATTTTATGTTTGTGTATGTGCCAAAAAGAAAAACCCTTGCACTTAAGCATTGTCTATGTCTATATGGTATAACTTGTTATACTCTTTTGGTTTTTATGCACATTCAGCCACATGCTTGTATGAGAGAAAATGCATGTTTACTGCTGGTCCCTGAAGAACACGATACATAAACACACATGCACAGACCTGAACTATTTCACATCTGATTTAAATGCTAGGCTCAACCAATACTACAGGTCCTCAGGGACCTAAGTAGTACATTCTAGCTTTTATCTTCTCTTTGCCCTAACAAGTATAGTTGATTGAGACACAACCTCAGTATATCTGCTACAGAATTCTTAAGGACTTGCAGCCACTGAAACTTCAAACTAATAATGTACTGATTTGTTGGGAAAGCATTCCTTCCAACCACGGAATAGCTATCATCACCTTTTCTGAATTTTCTTTATTTTTAATTGCTGCTTCTTGCTTTTAGCAGCAGGTTTTTCAGATATGTTAAGTGTAATAGCCATGCTCATCATCCCCCCTAGTCTCCTCTCTGGGGCAGTGCAGTTTCTATGGCTTCAGCAGTTCCTAGGGCTGCATTTCCTGGAGTGATGACTCTTCTTTCCCTCCACTGGGTCTCTCCCTTTCTTGAAAGAAGAGACCAAAAGCGTAGCACGCCGAGGTACACATTTGTGACACAGCAGGAATTGCTCCTGTGTACCTGCTCTACAGCACAGGTGTGTAACTCTGGCAGGGCCTGAGGAGAGGCAGAAGGCAACAGCCTCTAACATTCAGTGTGTTACCTGCCATGAGGCCTGTCAGTTCAGCAGAATGTTACCTCCACGTTTGGTATTTGGGTAGTGGATTATTCCTGCTTAAGCAAACTAGTCTCCTTTGTCACTCCTGAGGATGGTAGTACAGGGATTTTTTTTTGGTCTGGTTTTTGGTTGGTGGTTGGTTTTTTTTTTTTTGTTTTGTTTCCTGGCCCCTTTCCTAACTTGCTCAATATTTTAACTCTAAATTTCCCCATCTACACACCCCTGAAGTCTGAGCTTTAGCACAATGTCTTCACATTTGACTGGTCTCTTTGTCTGTCAAGATCACCTAGAGAGGTTCTTACTATGTCAGTCCTGAACAGCCCATTGTGACAACCTTATCAGTACAGCCTTCCTTTTTAAAAGGGACACCAATAACTACTCTCACACTGTATTGTATAGCCTTTTTCTGTGTCTGCCCTGTACAAATTCAGCTAGACCCACTCTGCCATCAGTCTTACCAGCACAGTTGGAATTATCTGAAAAGTAACCAAAGTACAGCTTGAATTTGAGCACCACCAGGGAATGCCTGCTCTCCTCCAGCCCTCCAATCATTCACTAAGTTGGAAGGGGTCTTAAGGGAAGGAATATTATATGAATTGGAGGGAGAGAAGCAAAATCAAAAAAAGATGATTTTCCTGCCCTATGGAATGAAATACATTAATGCCATACACTAAACATACAAACCAAACAGCTTATTACTCAAATTTTTCACAAAGGAATCACTGTAAGACAAGTTAGAAATCAAACTTAAAAACATTCAGGCATGTTCTACAGTATGTGAAAAAGGGAATTTTTCAATGATAGTTGAATTTCTGGAATAACCTCAATATTTTAAACCATTATAAAAAAATATGTAAATTTATTGCTAATAAAATAGAAGACATAGAGTATGACTAGAGTATTGCTCAATGCAAATCTGCCTCTGGACATGACAGATTCCAGAGAAGATCAGAATGCAGTGCAATTTATGTGCATTACAATAATGAGTTTCAATAACATTTTCTGTACGTAACTTTGAGTATTAAAATTCTGCTTCTCTACTTAACTACTACCTAATCATGTCTTCCAACAGCTGTCTGTCACTCTGAATCCACTGGAATCAGGTGCAGGAATAACAACCCCTTGTTTCTGCAGTTCACGTAAAACATCTAATATTGAATCCAATTCCATTCGAAATTTCTCCAGTTCCTGATTCTTCTGCTGTGCCAGCCTCCGCCACTTCTCAACCTCCTGGGCTTGCCTTGCTTCAGTAATGTGCTGTGTTAGCTGGGCTGCCTGCAAATTAGAATAAAGTCAGCACTGTGACTTCCTACTCCAATACCCAGCCAGTGCTGCCCCTTTGCACAAATCTGCCACATCATTTTATCTGATGCTCAGTCTCAAAGCCGAATGCTCACATTAAGTGGAAACAATTTATTCTGAATATTACAAAAATCCTTCTCATAGCAATGAATTCCTTAAATATTTGCATTAATGACAGAAGGGTAGAATTGATTATTGCCTAATGAGCCCCAGGAGAATTTAACTTATCCTCTCCAAAGCAGCAATTACATTTGAATATTTAAGACAAAGCTGAGCATATAATATAAAACCCTCTATAAATCAAAATAAACTTTTTAAATTGCCACTTAAATGTGATAATTAAAGTAACACTCTGCAAAACAAACCAAATCTGAATGACATGTTGTAGCCGACTACTCTACTTCTAAAAGCCACAAGTTCTATGAATTATCAGAAAATGTCCTGTAGTCACAAAGATCTGATGCTGCTGCAGATAAGGTCTGAATAACTTTAACTTGAATCCCTGACATCATCCTATTAAATTACACAACATAAGAAGTGTCATCAGATATCAAAATTTCCACACCACAATTAATTGTAATAGATTTTTTTAAAGAAAGCCTATCACTTAAAGGCCATAATTATGGTATTTGCAGTTGGATACTAAGGATAACCTGTTAATTTCATGCTCAGCAATTTCCTTTCCTCCACTATTCATTTTGATACAATTCATTTGGGCAACTGTTCAATGCCTCAGTGCTGATGGTTAAAGGAACAAAATTAGGATAAAACAAAACCTAAAGCTTAATACATAAAAAGAGCAGGAGCACCACAAAAAGACGGAATTATTTAGTACTAATTATGTATACTATTGTTTATTTAAAAAAACCCCAAAACATTACAAAACATCTTAGCAAGTACTAGACGTAGATCACAGAGTAGGCAGCAGCAAGCACTTCAAAGAAATGGTAAAGGCATCCTCACATTATATAAAACCAAATTATTTTCAAAAAAAGAACTGTATCACAGTCACCTTTAGCAGGACAGAATGAAAACATCAGAGGCAACAGGATTTGTTTTTAATCCAATGACTTGCTTTATGCACAGGTCTTTTTTGAAAGCAAATAAGTATCTGCTACAGAAATGTATAAGAAATCCTTCTACAACAAAAAAATCTGTACCATTAAAATTATATTCCTTGAGATCTGGTTTTAAAATTTAAAATAAAATAAGATGTTTCTATACTTTTAATGCAGCTTTTCTGAATAGGGCTGCTAGGACTAGATAATTACAGTTCAATTGAGGAATGTATCATAGCTCAGACTCCGCATTCCAAACTCTTGTCATTTTTCAGTAGCTTGCTTTCATTGTGTAACTGAAATATGAAATAACCAAATGAAACAAGGGACCTCCAGAGGTCACACAGTCCAACCCTCTGCAACAGCAAGGCCTTCTTACACCAGGCTGCAAGGAAGTTACACAAGTAATCTTAATTATCACAGCAAGGCCAAGCTGACCAGGCCTACACCTACATTCACTTGCACTGGCAGGCAAAGACAAAACAGCTGTATAAAAACTACTTCCCTCCTGCAGCACGAGCTAAATAAGCATGAATAAATACCATAAAATTACAGTTAAACCAATAAATTGCTCTTAAGAAGTAAATGCAGTTATGCACTGGTGTACCTTTTGAATTTCATGCTCTCTTTCTGCATGTCTGCTCTCTATATGCTTGATTTTCTTTTCCAGGCACAAGAAATGTTTCATTTCAGGACTCTGGCTCTCCCTAGCCTCTCTCAGTTCTTCCAACAATTTTGTCACCTACAGCCAAAGAGAATTGACAAAAATTGTTATCACTGTGTTAAGCAGTGTATAAAACAGGGTCCTTTAAAAATGTATTTGCATTGTTTAATCATTCCATTCAAAAGCTGTAGAAAGGAAGACATAAAAGAGAAATCTCCTTTGTTCCAAAGCTTTAACAGAGACTCAGGGACTTATATTAGGATTTTTCATTTCCAAGAAGTAGCCTGAGGACATGAAAGTCTAGTCCTCTCTGATAAATCCCATCCTGTTAATAATGTAATGAAGCAATTGTGTTCTGTCTAATTTTATATTTCATGTAACAAAAGTTAACAGAGAATATTGTGATTAGATGTTCTTACACAATCCTTTCTCACACCCTGAATGAAGACCAAATATAAAAGATACCAGTGTATTTCTAAGGACTAAATTAATTAAAGACATGCTAATTTAATGTCTAAAGAGATGATTACAAGCTCCATGTAAGTTTAATAATTACCAGGCAAAATCAACTTGCCAATGACTTAAAACTGATTTCCTAATCCTCCAGAAATTCAGGGACGTTTTCTCATAAAGCCCTTCTGGTTTATTCTCAATCTTTGCCTATTTTAAATAACTTTATATTCCTTCATTTAACATCCTAAGTACTTTTTGGTCACTCTTAATGTGTGTAAGTAAACTAAAGTGAAAACTTTCAAGTCTTTATCCTTTATGATAGTCCTTAGCTCCCTTTACCCAGTATATTGGAGAGCTGCTAACCCTCTACAAGCACTCAGCCATCCTTGGCTCTCTGCTGCGAATTCAAGTAGCTGGAAGCCTTGTGTCTTCATAAGATGTTGTCACTCTTACTGAGAAGTGATTCTAAGGCAGCTCACTATTATTTCCATATTTTAAGGTGGCTAAAATGACAAGGCCTATGCACGCACATTTCTGCCTGTCCATCACTCCAGCAGCTTTGAACCTGTTCAGCCACGTTTGTCAGAGGAGCAGAAGTCTTAGTTTCAAAAGGTCTGTGCCACTGAGTGCCTGCTGCTTGGCTGCTGCTAAACTGCCCCACTGAAGGGAAGGGCTGATGTGTAGTCTCAAGTATATAATTAAATACAATAAAAATATCATAGTGGAAACATCTTATGAGGGGAAAAAGCCCCAGGAGAAAATGGGCTCTGTGTATTTTGCCAGCAACAGAACCACGTCAAATACAATGCAGTGCTACGTGCAAGCTGCTAAGGAAAAGAAGTACTCAGTTAATGGAAAACATCCATGAACAGCATTTCTGAGATAAGTATTCAAATAACAATCTTCCAAGAAGCCTCAGGAAAAACTTTGCCTTTTTTGAGGTACCATCATTTTAGACAGAGGACTCAATCCTATTACCAGTGAGGTGCCTTCCCCTATCACTACTAATTCCATTTGCAGGTTTGGTTGTCTTCTTTTCTCAGCAAAACTTGTTTAACCATTTAATGCTTAAGATGTATTTTATAAGCAGCATAGCAACCATGCTGGAGGGCAAAAGCAAGGCTTTACATAGATATTTCTCTCTGTATAGTCTTGCAATAATTTCTGTAACAAAGACACTCCTTTACATTTTCTTAAATGCCAGCATCTTGAAGTTGGCTGCTAACATGTGGGTCAGATTGGATGATCATTCTCTTAAACCACCACTGTCAATAATCTGTAAAGCAGTCATAGAGGAAACAAATGAATAACATTTTCTCATTGTACTCTTGCCCTGTTTTTCCCGGAAGAAGTATTACATATACTGAGACCACTGGAATGAAACAAGCTTTGTAAGGAAAGGCAACATCTGTTGTTAGATTCAGAGTATGAACCCGAAGTCTCAGCCTCTATTCTGCAAACACCAAACTTGCTTAACAGGACATGTTTTCCTCCCCCTATAAACCCACACTTGTATACAAATACATCACAACAGAGGTGGAATTTTGCACATGTAAGATAAATACCCAGATAAATCTGAGTTTAGCGAGATTAAGATTAATTGCTTTTAATAACTCTTGCAAGTAAGAGTATTATCAAAATTAAGTTAATATTAGTGATGTTCATACATCAAGGAGATGGTGAATGAAGCAGAGGCACAGTGCTGAGACAGGCTACATCCTCCTGAACAGGAGGTGGTAACAAAAAGACTCGCAGTACCTCAAGAACTACAAAAGCATAGCCAATGATTCTAAAAGCTTGAGCTAAAAGATGGACAGCAACTTGACACAACATTAACCCAAAAGTAAAGATAAGAACAAGTGTAATTTTCAGATTATATGTTATTAATAGAAGTAGAAGATTAGAAAAAAACTATATACGTCTCTCAAAACCAACTGAATTTCAGAACTTTTATAGCTAACTCTCCCTTAAGACACCTTAAGTTTCAGAGATAGCAGAGGAGAAAACCAAGAATATAATTGCCTAAGTCAGTTTTATGGCAATGGATGATGAAAAAAAGAAAAGCTTTTGAAAACAGTAATAAAAAATCCTCTTAATAAAGAGAAATAAAGAAAAAGTCCTGTGGTCTATTTACCATTACCCACCATAACTCTCAGAGAATATGAAAGACTGGATTAACCTGCTGATCAAATTTCACACAGATGTCGGACATTTCAAACCAAATTAAAAAAATAATAAAAAGATTAAAATCAAAAAAGGTAAAAGTTCTGTGTTCTGTTCTGTGTTGTTCTCCTGGTCACACTAGAAAAACCTTGCATTCTCAGGTATAATTGATGTAGAAGCAACTGACAAAAATTTTGCTTCTAAGACTTATTTTACTATCTTTTATTTGAGGCTTGACATGAATTAGGATGAAAACTCTTATTAAACTAAGGTACCCCAATTGAAATTTAGATATACCTCTTTTTGTAGAAGTTGCTCTCTTATCTGTGAAACTAAAAGAGCTTCTTGACGTCTCTCTTGTTCACCAAGTTGTTCTTGAAGATGTTTTATTAATATCTGCAAAAAGTTTAAAAATATTTTGTCATTAGCACATACACCCATGACAACATGTGAAAACCTCTGCAGGAGAAGTACAGAAAAATATAAGCAGCACTGAGAAAGTTGGGGCTGTTAATCCTGGAGAAGACAAGGTTGTGTGGAGACCTCATAGCAAACTTGCAGTATCTGCAGGGGGCCTACAGGGAAGCCAGAGAGACTCATCATCAGGAACAGTTGTGATAGCACAAGGAGTAATGGGTACAAGTTGAAAGCCGGGAAGTTTAGGTTAAATGTTGTGAAGAAATTCGTTACTGTGAGGGTGGAGAGGCACTGGAACAGGTTGCCCAGGGAGGCTGTGCATGCCCCAACCCTGGCAGTGTTCAAAGACAAGTTGGATAAGGTCTTGAACAACCTGGTCTAGTAGGAGGTGTCCCTGTCCTACAAGAGGGGACATGGCAAGGAGGGTTGGGACTAGATGATCTTTGAGGTGCATTCCAACCCCTTAACATCTCTGTGATTGTAGTAGTACAGGTGTAAGTGATGCGTGCAGTAACAACACTGCCTCTAACGTGTGTGTGTGTGTGTGCTAGTGAATAGTGCTCTGCATGGGCTGTCAAATAGCACACAGGTACATATGTATATGAAAACAAGTCTCAATCTTCAAGTTACTTTCCTCATTTTAAAATGTTCTTTAATAATCTGAATGCAATAGCTCTTTCTACCCTTTATATCACGTGTAAAACAGCCCAGAGAAGTGGTGGAATCGTGCTCCTTAGAGATACTCAAAAGCAACCTGGACATGGTCCAGGATGACCCTCCTGAGCAGGGTGGTTGGACAAGATGACCTTCAGAGGTCCCTTCCAACCTCAGTTATTCTGGGATTCTGTGAATGCTGTGGCACAGGATGATTTTTAAAATAAGAGGTCCTACTTCAAAGCAAGTAAGTTTATAGTAATACAGAAAGAAATAACTAAGATATAGCTATATGTAACTAATGCATCTACTGTATCTTACCTCCTGTGTTGAAATTCTGTTCTTTAGTTCAGCTACTTTAGAAGTAGAATGCTCCTTTGCATGCTGGCAAACAATCTTCTCGACTTCCCTCTGGTGGGAAGCTTTCAGAGATGCAATGTATTCTGCTGTGTCTTCCTGCATCCTGAACAGAGCAAGAGGAAAGTGGGATATAGTAAAGCAGAGCTGCAGACAGCTCTTCAAAAATGCAGCAGCTTCTCACTTGAACATACAAAATATCAAAAATGTTAAATGTAGCATGTCTTTGATATTTCATAACAAAACCTTGCAAGACAGGACCACCATTAATTCTACTGCTCTGGAGGGATGAAAAGGTGGGAAATCCACAATGCTTGGTCTGTGTATCATTTAACTAGAGGCAGTTAGGATACAGAAAATTCAGTCAATCATCTTTGTTGGCGCCTCTTATTAAAACCATGGTGAGAAAACTCATGCTTTTAAATCATAATGCATCTATCTTCTTTCAGGTATCTGTTTTAGAAAAGAATGTGTTGCAATCTAAATATGCCAATTTCTTCTACTTTGACTATGAAGGGATGTGAGGGAGACTAGGTGAAGTATAAGGTTTCTACAGCTGGCCAAGTAAATCCCACTGCAAGCATACCCCATATTTGAAGGAAAGTACATGTACCAAATATTAATGCCATACAACACAAAGCATCGAAGATAGGATGATTTAAACTGAGGTATTTTACTAAGGAATTGTAGTATTAATAAAAGCATTAATACAGATTTGCCTGTAGAAATAACTGTGACAGTGCACTGCTTAAAAAACCCCCCCAAAACTGCAAAAAACCCCCCAAAACCCCCCAAAGCCAGAAAACAAACAGTACAAATGAAGGTATAAGCAACCTTTCACACATAGCTAACATGTTAATGCGCCAGTTCAATCCTGTATCTGCTAACACTTTAAGAAGTTTTTTAAAGGAGTATGTTGAGCATTTACCTTCGTATGTTATTTTCAGAATAAGCCAGTGCTGCTTGAGACTCCACTCGCTGCTGGCCCATTTCTAGAGACAACCTCTCTAGCTCCTCTTTCAGATGTGCATTTTCTTGCAGAACTTCCGAGAGATGAGAATCAGAAAAGATACGTAGTTGGTGTATTTTGTCATCATCGAACATGCTTAGACAGGGTTCACTGTTGTTGGAATTCCTTCTATCTGTTGCTGAGGTATTCTTTTTCAAGACCTCTGCAGAGTTTCCATTAGTGTTTGTGTTATTTCTCAAATTATTATCAGACAACATCACCATCCTTTCTTTTTGAAGTTTCTCTACAGTTTTTGTAAGGTCTTGTATTTCTCTATTTTTAGTGACCAGTTCTTCATTTAGTTTTAACAACCTGTCTTTTGTGCTACCTTGTTTCATCTTAGAGTCCATGGACTCTAAGTCTTTATTATCATTTTTACTTCTGAGTTTTAACTGGGAATTTTGACTTTTAAGATTTTCAATTTCTGTCTGGAGGTTTCCAACAGTGATCTCATGGGTCTTCTTTAGATTCTGAAGCTCCTGTTCAAGTTCTGTAGAACTGGCTTTATCACCATTCAGTTTTGGTGCTTCATTCATAAATTCATAGGCAAGGAGTTGCTCGAGCTCTGCAAGTCTTTGCTCATACTGTATCTAGGAGGGGAGTAGAAAGCAGGAAGAAAAAAGCAGTTTCGTAAGTGTACTGTTATTATTATCTCTTCCTGTTATTCTTTAAAGTTACTGCCTATCTGAAGCAAGATTTCAGAAGACAGGATACAAGTCAGGATTACTAACAAACCACTCAATTAGTTCAGAAATTAGTGAGTGAAATAATTAAGTCTGCTTTAAAACAGAATTACTAGAAACATTTACTACAAAATAATCTAATCACAATGGATGCAGTAACAATGGGATAGAAAATTACATTGACAAGAAAATATTTAATTTTTATGTAATTGAGTTCTCTTCAGATGCTACCAATGTTAATTTTGTCATTATGTACTTGCTATTGGTCAGCTGGCAAACATTCTGGTCACATGCTCAAAACTGTACTTTGCATTTTTCAAAACATCTTAAATTTTAACAGAACAGATCTTTATTTTATTTATTTATAAGTACAAAGATAGAAGTATGAATTCAGGCAGACACAGAATCTTTCCTCCTAATGAGCTGAGGAAACCTAACCTTCTTAATAGCCTGGATGGCCATTATTTTCCTTCGAGGAAAGCATGATGAGTGACTCGTGGAGAAAAGGTGGAACAACTGGCCAATGCTTTCCTTTCTTGCTCATTAAGCACCTGTGCAGTTCACCTTTTCCTTGAATTAAAATGCCAGACTTCCATGCTTCCTAACATGAGTCTTTAGGCTCACTATCAGCATGTTTGTTTCCCAATGTTCCCTGCAGAAATGCTCTGTCAGCAGACCTTTGGAGAACACAGCCTTTGGTACAGCAAGGAATTAAATAAGCAGCTACTCTGACCCACAGGGTGAAAACCACTTACCTTAGTTGTAAGAATTAAATTATTATGCCTCAAGAACTTGTCCTCTTCGTTTCAATCCCACCCTAGCAATTTCGATGCTATTTTTATCTTAGATGCTGAAGGTACTGAAATTCTGGTTATAAATTCTTTGAGTATTTTTTTCCTTTGAATGTGGTGTTTGCCTCCTGTTTTAACCACTAACCTGTGTTAGACTCCAGCTGCCTTGTGACTGTTACTTGCAAAGTGGACTATTCAACTTTTACCTTTATTTTTTGAAATTGTTGTTCCATGGCACGGAGGCTTTTCTTAGCTTCATCATCTTTACCTTCAAGTTCTGTTTCTAATTTCTTTATTCTTCTCTCCAAAAATTCAACTGTGTTTTTTTTAGCTGAAAGATCATTAGTTTTCTCAGCAGCAGCAGCAGCATAAATCAAAGCAGGCAAAGAATTTGGATACCTTCTTTTTAGAATTCCTTCCATTTCTCTAATCTATTCATAAGAAAATTAAGTCAAAGGTCAAAAAATAATAAAGTTCTACTGAAAAGTGAACAGAAATAAGTGACAGAATGTTAACACATTTCATCCCCTTAAGGTGGAAGAATGAAAACTATAGATGCATATAATGAGAATTATTTTACATTCTTCCCATTCTTGTTATTGTTTACAGAAAAGCAAGACTCAATCTTTTACTGACTGACTTACACATGATCTTAAAATACTGCTCTGGTCTTTAGACTGCCTTATGTCAACAGTCCTAAGAAAGTCAAAAAAAAAGGTCTTCAAGTTGAATACGGCTTTTAATGCTGCGAATATGTTTGCTTTTCTTCTGTATTTGCATTCACATTCTACTTTTCCAACTGTTAAAGATATTTCATAGTGATATTGGAATTATTCTCCCAATAACAGATTATATGCCTTTTATTTTGTAGTCTGCAATAATGTAAAACTAACACCTTGCATGCAACATCATAACAAGCCCCTCTCTTATCTATGGATAAGATATTTTTCTCATCAGAATTCTGAAAGGCTCTTGCCCATGAGTCCCATATCCCTAACTAATGCAGTTGCCATCTCCTATAATTCAGGAAGTCCTACTTCCACTTGATGTTTCTTTAGTAGAAACATGGATTTTAAGGTCTCCACTCCCCCAGTTTTCACGAATCTTGTAGGAATCCAATGGAATTTAAACCCCTACTTTTGAATCAACTTGGTTGATACTTTTAAGGAATTACTGAACATGGACAGGAGTCTTAGAAGATAAACAGCAACCTTTAGCTTTTGCCCTCTTGCCCCTTTCGAAGAAACTCTAAACAGTATTTTAAAAGATTTTAAAGGGATATCAGCTTGTTAGAGCACAGTAGCAAGAGGAGCTCTAAGTAAATAATAGCAGCTTTTTTGTGTTTATGAGTGTTCAATAACACAAGTTACTTTATCATACAACTTCATGCTACGCTTTATCCTTATGAAAGCACTGTTGTTTTAAGAGACCTTATCTGAAACAAAGGTTAAATGTGAAATACAGTTCTTTTATTGCATACTTGTCGCTCAAGATCCTGAATTCTTTTAGCATCTGCTGCTCTGTCTCGCAGACGTTTTTTCTGTTGCACACACTGATCTCCTGCTTCAGCTCTGAGCTTCTCAACCTGCTCAATTTACGAGAAGACAAATTGAATTATGTATTCAGAGACACTGTCCTGTAGTAAAAAAGCATTTCAAACACACATAATATAATATATATATTCTGCCACTTAAAAACTGGTAATGGTAATTTCTGTACTAAATGATTCTTCAGGTTCTTAGCCCACAGGACAGCTTCCTCCTCCAAAGCAGCTGAAACTAGCTATGGAAATCTAGAGGAGAATTTCAGTTCTGGGACACTCTTGTCTTCATAACAGTAAAACTGTTTCTTTCTCTCATACTTCCAGTATGCAGGCTTGATTAATAAGCTATTACATAAAGCACTATAGTGCATTCCATGACTTCAGGATGAGTTTAGGAAATGGTTTGTGATTTGCAATGCTATACCTTGTGATGAGATATAGAAACAGCCAAAAGGCAATGTTATGTTGTGCCTAAATAAAAGCTGAGTTCCAGAATCAGGGAAGGAACTGCATAACTCATGCTCCTGCACTCCCATGAAGTCTGGCCATAAGGACTCAATGCTATAATCTAAAATTGAATTTCCTACCTTTATCAGCCACTATGATCTCTATACAGGGATATTACACCCTGGATATTTAAAAGTATTCCTATCTTGATTTCTCTCCCACACTGGCAATATTAGCATAAGTAATGCTTTCATGCCAGCATAGTTTGACTGATTTGATTATTTCTATGAAGTCAGAGCTCTAGGCACCAGAATTTTTAGGCACCAATCCAGCCCAGAGAAAATGCCAATAAAAGTATTTTCTTTCACGGCAATGTTATCTTGATCGAAGTTTGATATGGTGGTTTAAGGGATCTCCTTCCCTGGCTGCTCCTTCGGAAGCACCTCCTTTCATCTGTGATCTCTCTAAGAAAACACCATGAAAAAATTCCAAGATCACTTTATTTTAGCACCAGTAAAATTTTTTGTTTCTGTGAATCCTAAGTCCAATGTACTGACTGTAGACAATGCATATCTTGGCAGTATTCAAGATTCATGTATTAGTTTGTTTGGTTTATATTTCGAGTGTTTTGGGTTTTTCCTCTCTACTATAGTAACCAGAGATTTTTCCCAAAGAAAGAATTTAGAACTGGTACTTAAGAGAAAATAAATGTGTTGCCTAAGTTACTGTGGATCAAAAAGGAGGAAAAGAGAATGACAAGAGGGGTGTTCCTAGTTGTTAATGTAACAATATACCTCTTTCCCTCAGGTCAAGAAATTTGAAGGTTCTAGGGAAGCACGTTACTTTTGCTCCCAGAAGCATAACCAAGATGTCCAATAGAACCAATCTAATATACCAAAAAAATGGGATTATTATGAAGGAAAGAATTACATTACACTCATCACTGGAAAAAGAAACAACTTCCAGTTCCAACTTCTTATATAAAGCTAGATATTATCACCTCTAGTCTTAGTTTCTCAATTTCTTCTCTTGCATCTTTAAGACGGGCTGCATCTTTATCCAGAAGATCTTGATTTTCTGCATACCACTGAAGTCTTTTTTTTAAATGAGTAATTTCCTGTTTGTATGATTCTTCCATAACTTTAAATTCATAAGACTTCTCACCTACAAGAATAAAACATTCTTAGAATTGTTTTATTAGTAATTATGTATTGAAGGAGTAATTAGTCAACACTATCCTCCTCAGCATATTTCATACATTTACCATTTTGACAATACTGTTACTGCAGTAGTTTTAAACCTAGATCCTAATTAGGATTTAAAAAGCAACAATATTTGAAAACCACCCTTTATTTCTCTCATACAAAGCAGTACTCAATGGCTTACAGTTTACTATGGAAAGTGCTTAAAACAGAATCCCAGGGAGATCTATTCTTGATCATGCTTTAGTAAACAGACCTTCAGCACCAAGAGGAATGACAACATTGAATGCGTGGTTAGATGTGTATTGATCATACTCCTCCCATTTAGGGATCAAGCATTTTGAGAAGAGACATGGAGGTAAATATTACTGTGCTTAGCATTACTGTGCCTGACACTGGAAATGAGAGAGACCAATTTTTAGCCCACTCTCATTAATTCAAACTGGAAAAAGCTCTGATAAGAATGCTGAAGAAAGTCCCAAGGCATAAGTTATAGGTAAAAAATGGACAAGATCTAAATAGGAGACTAAGATGTAACATAGTAAATCTTTTCTTATGAACAGAGTTGTCACATAATAGAAATCATCTGTTTTCCATGTCCAGTGAAACATGGGCGAGAAATCAAACTTAATAGGCCACAACAAAGAGTTTGTTTGGATACAGAAGATACTTTCTAATAGAGTACCAAAAGTACTGTAACATGTCCTTCACTGTATGCTTCTGTTAGAAGTTGAGACAATATTTGGAAATGGTCTAGATGCATTTCACTAAGTAATACTTTAATAAAGTCTTTGTTACATATTTGCTTAGTGAAATGCAAAGTAAGCAAAATTATTCAACAAAATGAAGGTGCTTTACTTGATGCAGATGCAATCTGGACTTTTGCTAAATCTCTCTCTTTCTTGGCTTGTACCAAGTCTACCTCAAGAGCTTGCTTATCTTGTTTGAGACGTCTTATCTCTTCTAGTAATTTAGCTTCTTCTTTCTGGTTTTTAAAGAAAACAGTAAAACATTAAAAACTAAACACATAATATCACACAAAAATCCTGAACATGCCTTTTCATCATACAATGATTAAATCACAACAGTTGTATCAGACCACAGCAACAATAAGGTCTTTAAAGTTTGGTTTTATTCTCAGGCCACAGCAACAATAAGGTCTTTAAAGTTTGGTTTCATTCTCAGGCCCTGCTATAGCAGAGCATGGGAAAACGTAAGTTAAACATTAAAAAAAATTAAAACCCAAACCCCATTATTAGTCTACAGTATGGATGGTCATGCTGTTTTTGCAAGAACACATGAAAATAAGGTTTGATATATACCTACCTGTGCTGCTCGAAGCTCTGAAATCAGTTCTGTGAAACTCTGATTTCTGGCTGGTTCAGAATCCTGCATGATTCGTGACTGGTTATTAGTCTTCTCTATTTTTTCTCTAAACAGCAACAGCAACAACAGTTATGCAATGTGGTGACTCAGCATACTAACAGTGGCTTCTGAAAAGCAAACACAACCCCCTGCCCCCTAAATGGTACCACGAAGTCAATGCGTGCAGGTTCAAACCAAAAAAAGAAGCAAATATACACAACATTTATATACAAAATTCACTGCAAGGTGAAATCTTCTCACCTCGCGTGAACTTGTTTATTTGGACTACACAAGGGAGGGAAAGAAAAATCTACTCTGCACCAGTAGAACCCATCTACAGGCCTCTCCAAAGCAAGGATTTGTAAACTAGGAGTACACACAATTGCTAGGTTGTTTTCCTCATTACTAGCACTGGATGCAAATCTCACAGGACCTACAGTGCAGTGAATAGAATGGTTTCTCCACAAGGAGAACCTCTTGTGCCCCCTGATCTACTGCATATCTTACAACAGCATCAAAACATCCGAACACATCAGCAGAGCCACAATACCAGAACAAGTGCAGTATAATGTATTATGCATTCTGATATGAATAAGAACATTGAAGTGTTCCCCACATGCAAGTCTCTAGTCTTCCCTTGGGTTTGCAGCACCATCAAGCAAACAAAGAATTAAGTGCCCATAAACAACACAAATCAAGTCTCAAAAGAAGAAACAAAACCACAAACCTGAGAAACTCTAGAAAACATGCACCTGATAGACTCTGCAATGGTTCTTCATAAAAACAAAACAAACAGCAGAAAATTCCAGAGATTTTAGGTCAAATATGAGCCTACCTTAAGTTTATTAATTCAGTCTTTAAGCACTGATTCTCCTTAAACATTCGTTCCTCGTTTTTTTTGTTTTGGATTTGTAGCTCTTTCATTTGTTTGTATAACCTCTCATTTTCCTAAGTTGAGACAGACAAAGTTAAAGAATGTTCATAAATTACTGGTTTTTACAGTCATAAAACAATTTTCTATGAATCACATAGTTTTCCTGCTGAAACAGTGGAAGAAAACACTTAATATTTAATTACTAAGCTTCTAAAATTGGTATCTACTTTCATTATCTACACTCTCGTCCAAGTGTCTGCTCACTTTGCAGGAAGGAGCTAAGCCAGATCCTCCCCAAAGCTATCCCAACTACATTCTAAAAGCATGTTCATGGGTGGGTGCTGATAGATCAGAGCCCAGCCTGCCCAGGCTCCATTCCTGGGGACAAAAATCATCATTGTTTGGGATGCTCACAGCCATATTGGAAAGGTATTGTGTTTATATCAAGAAATTATGCTGAGCACCAGCTGGAAGCTGGTTAAGCTACCTACTGGATTTTACAGCTGCAGGTGTTCAGAAGTATTATTAAGCATGAATTCTCTATTTCTCCACTTGACTAAGTAATAAAATCAGGCATGCTAATAAGGTTACCTTGAAATCTGCTGCTCAGATCTTGAGAAAAGCATTTTAAAAACCAGAATTTTTCAGATTTCTAAGGCTGCTTAAAAGTACTGATTTTCAACTACATCTGGGCAAAATGTTTGTGGTACTTCATTGACCATAAAGTATTTTCCCAGTTCTCAACTGTTGACAAGCTACCAATTTTTACAGTTTAGATCAGTTACATGGAATTGTGGAAAAACTTAGCCCAAACCAGACACGTGTGAAATACTTTTTAAACCTGCACTGTGTTTGCCTTTCACACCCAAATTTCATCCACTTTTTCGAAAACAAGGTACCTGTTTTCAACAAAAAAGTAGTAACCATGAAACAGTTTTGTTTCTGAAGCTGGCTAGAACACACAGCTGTGTGGTGTTACCTGTTGATAACCTTGAATAATGACCTCTTGATCTTCAATTTCTTTTTGTATTTGTGCCAGTTTTTCCTCACTTACAGGAACTGTTGCTGCATGGTAGGTCCACCTCTTTTCTTTGCCCATCTCTTCCATATTTCTTAGCTTTCAGAAAAGGCACACAAGAAATAAGAAAGTTTTGTTAACAATATGGAATTTTCTACAAGACTACAGTCCAATCTCTTAATTAGCGTATGAGAGCAGACCAATGAGTGGGTCCTACTGGAGTTTTACAGAAGCATTATGAAACAGAAAAAAAAAAATGTTTGAGAAAAGCTGTAAGTTTCTGTTCTTATGTGTCTAGACAGGAGGGTATCGTGGAATAACTCTGGGAATAGATATACAGACAAAACACAACATTGAAAAATGCATCAAGAACAATAAACAATATCTCAACATAAAGTACTTATCTGTAACAAATGGTATCTGTTAATCTCTGTGAGAGTGATTTAAATATTTACAAAAAACTAGCTGCAGCACTCACAAAATAGCAAAGTAAGGGAACTCAGGATAACATAGTTTATCTCTAGGAAAAAAAAAGTCATGTCTTACAGGCAATAAATGTAACAGCAGGTATGCCTGTATAAAGTTGCACTGTCCATGTAAATTCGGATTTTCTGCTCTACAACTCATGTAAAGTAACACTAACTCAATTTTCAGAAACAATGTTTCTTCTCTTCTATAGGCACAGGATACAGTACCTTACTCTGAAGAACATAGTTTTCCTGACCCAGACGAGAAAGCTCCTTTTCATGCTGTGTTTTCAGTTCTACGACCTTTGCCTCCATCTCCTTCTCTTCTTGTGAAAGCTTGCTGGCCAGCTGCTGAATCAAATCCCGAGCTGTGTTCAGGTCCTCCTCTGTTGCTTGTACTCGTTTTAACAAATATAGCTCCCTATCACGACTTTTGATAGGGGAAAATGGTAAGTCCTAGAGAAAACAATTCAGGGAAACATTACACTGAGCTGATTGTTTACCAGAACTCTGCTCATCAGTTTTATTTAACTGGTTTGTCTGGCTCTCAGCAACAACACGAGGCACTTGAAAAAACAACCCAAAACACAAATCCCCAACATTGTAATAGCAAAACATCCTGCATTTATTTTAATGAGATACCTTCTCATTTGCAAAATATATATGAAGAAAACAAGCCAAAAAAACCCAACAAGAAACAACTACATCATATATGACAGCCACTATATTGCTATTATATTGCTAAGCATCTTACTTTTAGAAAAGCAGCAATGCTTTAGGTATTCAATGAATAGCTTTATTATGCAGTTGATAAGGGAGAAGGAAAAACCATTATGGTACTGCAAATACAGTCACCTTGGAGAAGTCAGAAGATACTCTTAAATATTTAATGCAATGCAAACAAGAAAGATCCCTGAACAGTAGTACTGTTTCAACATTCACAGCAGAATATTATAAGTAGAAGTTCAATTTAGCCTTCTTTTACAACAAAATAGTAATTTTTAGAATTTAATAAGCAACTTTAATTACACAGAACCACCAAAGCAACAGCATTATCCAAGCAACTGAAAAGCAGTATGATTGTACTTGCATATTTTAAAAGCAAAAACTAGTGTTTGACCGAAGGGAAGTCTTTGTTCAACATTTCAGTATTTGCCATTCTTGTGATAATTGTTAAAAGACTTGACAAAATAGACTTGCAAACCAAGTTGTACATACTATAACTAGGAGCATCACTGATTATTACTCACATGATATTGCCTGTTATAGTCCACAGCCTGGTGTTGAAGATTACTAACAACTGATTGGCCAGACAAAACTCTGTTAATACTCCCCTCCAAAGTTGGTTCATTTGTTGCAGATCTTATTATCCTAGTAGCAAATAAGGCTTCTTCATTTAGGCAGAAAGTAAAATAGAACAAATTAAATTCAGAATTTTGTGTCTTTTAAGAAAAAAATGTATTCATGTGATCCAACCTGTAGGTATGTAAAGTATTCTACAACCTGAATTTTGAATTAAATATAGAAACTTGAGAACAATGATATACTATGGAAAAACTGGAGGATTTGTTTTGGTTTTTTTTCAGTAAGGAACTGATGACAAGATAAAACAAAACCCAAGAGAACAACTGACACAAGTAGCTGGATAATAAATCCTTCATGAAACAAGGTTAACCTCACTCCTCTGCTTGAGAAGTTGCCAGTTATCTAAGTATACAGAAACACAACATATTGCAAGCTATGGGGAAGATAAGAAACAGCAATTTTCAAAATGGACTTTGGAGTGCAGACATCATAGAAAGAAATGCAACATTTATTTGTTGCATCAAATAACTTGACTGGAATAAAAAGGCAGGAAACTTCCCCCTAGAGTCAGTAACATACATGGAGCTGTTCACATCTCACTCTTCTGAAAAACAGACAGCAACTAAAATTGCCATTTCGACTGCTCCTGCTTAGGAATGTTACACCTGAAAAAAAACCTCACCAGACAATGATTCTTTTCCAAATTTCATGCCTTTTTAGAGTCACACACCCCTCAGAAAGGTGCTCCCTTAGCAGTGATGACTAGGGAATTCTTTGATTCAAGGCTATTCTCCTCCCAGCTATAGAGGCCTCTGCAGAATGTGGCTGTGTGAGATTAACTTCTGAAATCACCTAAAATTGCTATGGTGAATGGTTATAGCTAGAGGGAAGAGCAAGTTTGCATGAGGCCAGTGGCCATTTTCTCAGTACTTCTCATTCACTTTACTACCTTCACTAGGCTGTACAAGCTTTTCCTCTACAGGCAGAGACACAACAATGAACTGAGGTCCTTCAGTTCAACAGCTGCCACTGAAGCATCTCCCTAAGGCAGGTAACATAATCCTAAACTGCTTTTCCTGACACTACCTGCAGGGTTTTTAAAAGCACTGCATGCTAGAAGTGCACTAAAGCCTGCCTCAGGGATAGCAGCAAACGTTGTTTGCAAAGACACTAAGCTGAATTATGTCATGAAACTCTTCAGGCTTCACCCCAAAATAAAAAGGTTTGGTCCTTTACTTGCAACTCAGTTTTCACAGGACTACATTGGTATTCTTCTTTCCATAGACATTTCTTTCCAGACATGAACAGAAAATAGGACTTTCTTTTTAGTACTTTTTTTGTACTCCAGGAAAGCAAAGATCAAAAGAAGCAGCTGAAAAAGAAATTCAGCCTCAAACATAGCAGTTAGTGTGTCAGCATGTTAGTGTGTCTTTGCATTTACTGTAATGAAAAATGTCAACGTGTAGATATTAATTCTTGAACACCAGCTTTTTCTATTCTTTTGGTCCTACTGGTGAAGAATAGGTAAGTCTCAAACATAGTGGTGGTATATGTGAGTGGAAATGAAACACGACTACAAAGATACATATAAAAGTCTCTCACAGCAATTTCATGATAATACAGAAAAAAATCAGTACTTAACTGCATTTGAGTTTAGATTTCTCTATGATATTTGGGTTTTTTTAAATGTGAAGCATAAGGAGCAAATCTCTCTGGCTCTTAAAACTCAGAATTAAAACTCTTAAAACTTATAATTACCTTTAGATTTTGCTCTATCTGCAGGACTTTTGGCTTTCAGACAGGTCTTTTTGAAATTTTCTTTTGATGTTCTCTTTTCACTAACTGGAAAAGACTGCTTTGAAAGTAAACTGGGTTTCCCATAGCCAGAACTTCTAACCAGTCCATGAGTACCATGTGAAGGTTTCTTTTTATGTAAGGGTGCTGGACTTCTGATATTCTTGTATGACACTGGTTTGTTTGTCATTGATTCTGATCTTTCATTCTTCAAGGAACAAGACCGAAGAGCCTGTGACAGAACACATTTGTTTAAAACAAGTTTTAGACTCTGCTGTAAACTGAAGGTAACTTTATCAGTGAAAAACACAGAACCAGTTACCAAAACTACACAACTCTAAGACTCAGGGTGATGGCAAGCATTATTTTTAACCAAATTAGTAGGAAGTAAATTTGCAGAATTGTACTACTTCAGAACTACATAGGGCAAGTATTTTGTACTGGTTCTGTACTTGATCTGTGAAATTGTACTTTTATTTTAATTGTACTGTACATTACAGGATCTTCTGCTTACCAAATCAGGTAGGTCATGACTAAAGGCTAATGAACACAGTGAATGTAGAAAACCAGCCATGAAGAAAGGAACAGTGGCAGGCAGAGGAACCTTGCTACACTTGATCATCAAAAAACAAAGCACACAATTCCCAAAACCAGTAAAGGAAAAAGTTTAGCCTGTTTGCCCGGGTGGTAAATTCACCAGGATAAATCAGCCAAACCTCTGTCCCTATAATGCCTTGCATACACAAGAGAGTATGAAAAGGAGTGTGAAGCTAACTTAGGGGATGCAAGGAGAGAAGAATTTAGGGATCCAGGGAGAAGATTTGGGATTACATAAATCTTGTTCTGGAATATTTGAGATGATTGTAAGAATGCGCAAAATTTACAGGATCTTTTGGGAAAGAACAAAAAAAATAGGTAAAGAAACGAGTCTGGGAAAGAGAAGGAAAAATCAGATTTAAAAAGCTGGTGACATGACCAGGTTGCTGGTCAGCACACTTGTCTGACTCAGCTGGACACTGACCATTACAGTCTCTCCTATATTCTTACTGAACTGTATTTCTAACTGTTCTCTCTGTAAAAATGTTCCCTGTTCTTAGCCTGTTGTGTGTTCATATGTGTCCTTCCAATTCTCACATCACTATCTTGAGCTGGAGACTCCAGCAGCCTTGCATAGGTTGGGCTGGGACAAGAAGAATCTCACTGGCCCCAATGTCCACTGGATTTGGTGGCCTCTAACAGCAGCAATGGCAACATGAGAATTTCAAGAAAAAGAACAACAGTCTCTCAATTTCTAAACATCAGAGCATAATCAAGTGACAGGCAGTCTAAAAAGATATACCTTTAAAAATTATTTCCATGTAACAAAAATTTGGTTGGTAATACTTACTCTTTTAGTTTTGCTTCTTTGTGAAAGCAGAGAGTCTTGTCCTATTTTTTCTCTTAGTATATCAGGCTGTACTTCACTGGTCTGAATTTCTTTCTCAGTGATCCTCTGAAAGTTATCATCATTCACACTTGTCTGTAGAAAGATGCTTTCTTCTCTGGTAAACTTTTCAACTGAGTTTTTCTCCCAAACTGTATTACTCTGGGGGTCTTCAAAGGGCGAGTGGCTAATGAGGTCATTTTCTGTGCTGCCTACCAGTTTCACAGGACTACAAGAAAAAAGAAACCATACATAATAAAACACTTGCCCTTTGCTTTTCTATCACTCTGGAAAAAGCAGGGCATTTTTTCTTTAGGTATCAGCTGTAAAGACTGCCTGAATTTCAAAGATCTATTAAGCCTCTTTTAAGACCCATCTTGCAGATTTAGTCACACAGATTCTCTACCACGCTGTGGAACAAGAGCTGCTTACCAGCAGCGACTGTTTTTGTGAAGGTACCAAAATTGGCTACAAGATAAACACCTGTAAGCCTGCAATTAACACTAATAAAAAAACAGTGGTAATTTCTGCTGGGTGCAGCTATATGATAAGCTCCCAAAACTCATCTGCTAAGCATAACCTGTATTTCTGACAGTTCCAAGGCCTGTGCTGTCTGCTCTAGACAGAACAGTTGCAGCAAACAAGGAGGAGGTATGGAGCACAGGTTAGTAAGAATCACAACAGTAGGCTTTGATCTTAAAAGGATTTGAATTTAAGATTATGGAGGCTGGAGAGCCAGGATAGGATGTGGGCTGAAATCTGTGTATGGAGAAGGGGAAAGAGGAGAACACTGGGAAGGTAGAGATCCTAGCTGTGGAGGAACACCCCTCCAAATGATTTGACAAACATTGCTGCTTATTACCCAAAGTAAGTATGGGAATCCCTGGTCTAAACCTATTAACATTGTACAATTCATTTAACAGTTCACTGCAAATGTTATAATGCCAGTGCAGGATATAACAAAATTTCAGTATTTAATCAGGGAAAGAGACAGATGAGTTATTTAGTAAGGTGTTTTTCACAAGTAGTAGCTTTAAGTTACTACAATTCTTAAAATGCATCTTGAAATAAATACCTTTCAGAGTCCACATCAAAATTACTGATATTACATAAATGTCCTTTAATTGTTTTCATCAATTCTTCCACAGTAGGTAAATCTAAATAATGAGAAAAAAATATACAATAAATTAAAAAACAATCTAGAAAAAGTATCTGTTACAAGGACAACATTTAAAAATGTGTCATAAATGGCGTATTACGGATATTACTAGCTCACTCATTTTACAAGCTTGTACAATATATGCCTTCCTTTGAGCTCTTTACCTGAATCAACAGTTGACATGTTTTTTGCATAGATGTCATTATTTTGTGAAATGCTTTGCCCTAAGCCTTCTGAGACTGCCACTGCAGAACTGTGCAGTTTCTGCTTGTCAGTGTCCCCCAAAGACTGATCAACGTGATGATATGCCTGGTGTAGCGCTTCCATGTCACTGGTGGTTTGTCCATAGGAAGTACCTGGGAAAAAAGCAGGCTTGTAAGAGACACTACTGGATTTTCTGGTTTGGGAAACATCCCACTGGAGCCTGTGTTTCAGTTACTATCTTGGTCTATTACGTGGGGAAAACAGTGACTTCAGTTACATTAAAAAAATAATCAAAAATCTTGTTTTTCCTATAAACAGGTGCCAAGTTAATTAGTGTCTACTAAATTGTCTCACCTACAGTTTGCATTCCTCTCCTCAATCCTCCCCCAGCTCAATATTTTAACAGTACTAAAATTAATAGCATATATTGTATGATTATTTTAACAGGTGCCATCACAGTTATAACTAGCCTATTCGATAAGAGAATGTATTTAATAATTGAGCTCAGTGTTGTCAAAGAAGAATTTTAGATACGAGGAATAACCACAGGAGATGGTATTTAAATATGAAATTGCAACATCAAAAGCTACTTTACAGTAACCAAGTAGACAAAAGTGTCTTCTTAGTAGAAACATTACTTTTTCCTGAAATGTTTCCTTCTGCTTTCGAAATCTGTTGGTAAAAGCCGAGGGCTTCATGCTCCCCAATAATCTAAGAACGAATGAAGACATCGGAGTCACCTATTCTAATACAGTAAGATTTTAAGTTTTCTTGTGTGGTGGGGTTTTTTTTTTGTTTTTTTTTCTCTTTTTTTAAAGCACCCCTTACCTGCTTCATTCATTTCAACTGCACTGACTTCTTCAGGCTGATCATGGTCGCCTGGAGCTACATCCGATGTTTCAACGGCCTTCTGAAGTTCTGCAGTAGAATCTTGTGAATCAAGTAAGACAACTAAGAAGATAAATGTTAAACAAAACACAATTCTCTTATTTATACTTTGTCACACTGGAATTAGAAGTATACCAGAGCTTATCTTGATGTCTTAAGCATACAAAAAGTACTATGCAGATTATTTTAATGCCATTAATGGTAAATTGATGAACTCTGATTACAAATCTGAGTTCTGAGTAGGTGTAATAAATACAAAAATACATTGATGACCTTGAATTGCTAATATGTAGATTATTTTTAACTATTTCGATCCAGCATATTTTCAGGAGAACACAATAAAATCAGGTGAAAAATATCAAAATACTAAAAAGCAGGTAAGCAAGTTTCAAAAAGTTACATTTAGTTTTCTTCCACTGATCAAAGCTTATATTTTACCTTTAGCCAGCATCCCGGTGTTTGCTTCTTCCTAACGAGAAAGAAAGAGAGAAAAGAAAGAGAGAAAAGAAAGAGAGAAAAGAAAGAGAGAAAAGAAAGAGAGAAAAGAAAGAGAGAAAAGAAAGAGAGAAAAGAAAGAGAGAAAAGAAAGAGAGAAAAGAAAGAGAGAAAAGAAAGAGAGAAAAGAAAGAGAGAAAAGAAAGAGAGAAAAGAAAGAGAGAGAAGAAAGAGAGAGAAGAAAGAGAGAGAAGAAAGAGAGAGAAGAAAGAGAGAGAAGAAAGAGAGAGAAGAAAGAGAGAGAAGAAAGAGAGAGAAGAAAGAGAGAGAAGAAAGAGAGAGAAGAAAGAGAGAGAAGAAAGAGAGAGAAGAAAGAGAGAGAAGAAAGAGAGAGAAGAAAGAGAGAGAAGAAAGAGAGAGAAGAAAGAGAGAGAAGAAAGAGAGAGAAGAAAGAGAGAGAAGAAAGAGAGAGAAGAAAGAGAGAGAAGAAAGAGAGAGAAGAAAGAGAGAGAAGAAAGAGAGAGAAGAAAGAGAGAGAAGAAAGAGAGAGAAGAAAGAGAGAGAAGAAAGAGAGAGAAGAAAGAGAGAGAAGAAAGAGAGAGAAGAAAGAGAGAGAAGAAAGAGAGAGAAGAAAGAGAGAGAAGAAAGAGAGAGAAGAAAGAGAGAGAAGAAAGAGAGAGAAGAAAGAGAGAGAAGAAAGAGAGAGAAGAAAGAGAGAAGAAAGAGAGAGAAGAAAGAGAGAGAAGAAAGAGAGAAGAAAGAGAGAGAAGAAAGAGAGAGAAGAAAGAGAGAGAAGAAAGAGAGAGAAGAAAGAGAGAGAAGAAAGAGAGAGAAGAAAGAGAGAGAAGAAAGAGAGAGAAGAAAGAGAGAGAAGAAAGAGAGAGAAGAAAGAGAGAGAAGAAAGAGAGAGAAGAAAGAGAGAGAAGAAAGAGAGAGAAGAAAGAGAGAGAAGAAAGAGAGAGAAGAAAGAGAGAGAAGAAAGAGAGAGAAGAAAGAGAGAGAAGAAAGAGAGAGAAGAAAGAGAGAGAAGAAAGAGAGAGAAGAAAGAGAGAGAAGAAAGAGAGAGAAGAAAGAGAGAGAAGAAAGAGAGAGAAGAAAGAGAGAGAAGAAAGAGAGAGAAGAAAGAGAGAGAAGAAAGAGAGAGAAGAAAGAGAAGAGAAAAGAAAGAGAAAAGAAAGAGAAAAGAAAGAGAAAATTACTTTTTGAATATCAGGGGAAAAAAAATGGACAAACTTTAGAAGTTGGTCCAATACCTAAAAACAGTTTTCAGAACTTAGAACTAAGCAGTTATTAATTCTCCAAGAATATGCACTTCTCTAAAACCCTCCTTATGATGCCAAAAGTTCTCAACATTATGTACTCTACAAACCCTCTCACAAGTGAACAGGAATTAAAAGTTCGTCTGCATAAAGAAGCATTTTTGCACCTTTCTGATTTCTTTTATTGTAATTTGAGAAAAGAAAATTAAGTAGCAGTAAGCGCATTATGACAGTTCCATTCTAACTTTTCTTTTCAAACATTTATTAGAAATACCACTCTAATAAATTTATTTAAAAAGAACTAAAACCCAAATAAGTTTACTTGGTGAAAATGAATACATGGTCCTCTATAGACTTCAGAAAAAAACCCAAATCTGAATATGTGCTCCAGGGATGCACCTATGTGCTCCAACCACATGTGCTACACATCAAAAGACCTGACTAAGCCAGTGGACAGCAGTGCCCCCAAAGCTCATACAGTGAAGATTTTTGGGTCCTTTGTCCAAAGGGTTTCTCTGTACAGAATTACTTCCACCAGTCTGTGTCACTTGTACCTCAATAGCTCTGAGGGATTAAACACTACCCACTTCTGAGGCTGTCTCCACTTAAGCTCATCATTTGTGCACTTCCATTGACATTTCTTAACTTAAAAGAGGAGTAAACAGGAAACCCTGTGAAACACTTAACCCTTTCTATGATCTATCACAGGAAAGTGCATATCCTTAATAGAAAGATGTAGTCTGAGGGCCACTATATTCTTTCAGACAGTACCTATCATACAAAGGTTTACTATATTTACAGTTACACACTGTACAGTTTTTAAAATTCCTGCAACTAATAGAAACATTTGGCAAGCTATACCTGTTCTTGAGGACTTAAATTAACTTCTGATATGATGTTTTGATTCACCTGATCTCCCTCAGTTTTAAGGGCGGGATTAGTATCTGTTTCTTCTTCAAAATCTTCACTGTAGCTACCTAAAAGAGTAAAATAAATACCAAATAGAATGAACACTCAAGGAAGATAAAGCAGTAAGAGACAGCTATTTCCTTTTCCCCAATGCCTCGTCTAAGAACAGCTACTGCTAGTATTACTCCTTTTAAAAAGGCAACAGAAAGTTTCCAAAACTGAGTGTGGTACTAAAGCTACAGTGAAAGTCACACATAATATCTCTAAATTCAAAGAAAGCTTGCCTTGTGATCAGATATGCTTTGTCTCCTCAAGGTGTACTTGAATTGACCCCTTCTACTCAACTACTTTCCCTCACTTAGGGTGAAATGATGCAATTCCTACCCAGTAGATAAAGTACTCTGTACATCCACTTTGACAACTTCAGCAGTTTTGAGGCTCAGAATCTGTAATTTGGCTTCTTATGACATGCTTTGGTGGGCCAAAAGCCACTCTCAAGAGTAAGCATTATTTAAATACAAGTGTGTTAGAGAATGAACAACACAAGCAAGCCAAAGGCTTTTCCTTCAGTTACCTAGATCCTTCCACAAGTTTCAGTTCTCTTTTGCTGTACCTCTCCCACTTAGCTCCTGTGGTTACTGCCTCCAGTGTCTGCATTATCTGTAACACTTAAACCTGGAAGCCTTGAAAAACACTGGTTCATAATGTGTTCTTTCTGTGTTTATGGTTTACAAATATATCCTCTTTATGCTAGGGAAATTCAAGCCTGACAACAGGACCTCTCAAAAGTTCAGCTAAATATATAAATTTGAAAATTCAATCTGTTGAGTTACAGGAATACACTCTATTATATGCCAGCAATAAAGCATGAAGTAAAGAGACATGACAAGTGAAAGACAAATAAACAAGAAATGTAGCATGGAAATTTGGGGGGGAAATCAGGTAAGAGTAATACTGCAGATTGCAGAGATGAAACTCAGGCATGAGAAGATGACACAAAAATACAGATGACAGTTAAGACACCAAAGTAAATCAAACATCAAATCAAATTTCAACATCAGAGTCCTTTTTTCAGTTATGATTGATAGAGGGTTTTTACTACTTTTTTTTCCTTTTCTTTTTGTCTTTTGGTTCACAATAGATTAAAAATCCACTTTAAAAAAAAAGCACAGAAACAAAAGTAAACCCCTAAACCCCTCTGTCTGAATAACAGCTGCACAGTCACAATGCAAAGACAGCCTAAAAGGCTCATGTAAGAACTACAGGTGAGAGAAAAGACTGTATTACCAGATTTCTCTTCATGTGCAGATTCTTCTTCGTCTTTTTCAGTATTTTCATTTCTGAGAAATAAAATGAAAATTCTACTCTTTATTTGGACAGCAAACAAATAGACTTTTTTTCTTGGAACTCTACACTCTGACACTTACAATTAGTAATATAAGAATGAATCTGAATTTGTCCAACAAACCAAATCAAAGGTAAGGAAAGTGGAAAAGTGTCAGCAATTATTAAAATAAAGTATTTCCCAGCTAAAATGCTCAATCTAACTCTTAAAATCACTCCCTTTCTACATTCTCTTCAACATCTATGCTAACTTCTCAAAAATATTTTTATCATTAAGGTTTGCCTCCTGTTCTGACCCTGTCATTCTGGAGTAACTAAATTTAAAAACCACCCGTCTCTCCTTTCTTCCCCCTTTTTCCATAAAATTAAAAGTTCTGTCCTTATCTAAAGCTCTCCAGAATTCTGCCCCTCCAACTGTTTTCATATCAGAAGTTGCCTTTGAACTCAGCATTTTCAGCAACAGCAGCCTGAACTTCCCCTTCATCCATTTCTCTCACAGATGTTTGAACTTATTTTCACAAAACTGATTATAAATGGGTTGCCCATGTCTATTAAGATTAAGTATCTTCTGTCTAGATTCATTGGTAATACCACATCTAAAGGGACACAGAATCTTTCCTGATCTATTTCCTTGTTATTATCAGTTGTTACCTCTTCATTTAGTTACACCTTACAATTAAGAATGTTAAATTGACTTGTTCCTACTGAGTTATGCACAAGACTGTGGAGCTACATCCACTCATCAGTAAGTCATGCTCCCACTTTAATTTATTAAGCTCATTTCTGTCCTTGTCTTGAAGAAAAAAAGCCAAACCACAATAAACAAACAAAAAACTGACCGAATAATATACAGGATATCATCCAACAAAATCTCAGTGGCCATACCCAAGCCATGTGTGTCCATTGATCCAGCCCACAACTTTTCTTCCCTCTAAATTACCGTACAAATGGTGCAAGTATGACAGAATCATTGGAATCCAGCTCTTTATTTAATCTTGAATAATCAATAGTAGAGGAAGCTTCTCGTTCAAGCTTGGCAAAGAAGATCTCTTTTTCTTCTTGTTCTTCCAAGGTATCCAATCCAACTCCCACAATACTTTGATTAGGCCCAGAAGCTAAAACTGAATCTAAATTTCAAAAAAGAGAATAAACTGTGCCTGTGCTGTATGTCCACACAGAATAGCCACAACAGTTAACAACCACTACAGACATGCTCATAAAATATTAATGGTATCAAATCATCACAAACTAGTACTAGGAGCCTTCAGTCCACAAGGTGCAGCTGACAGAAGTGAAGAATCCCATCTTGAAATTAATTAAGGTAAACTGCTTTCAATAGTAATTTATTTAGATCTAGCTAACTTCATGAAATGGTTGGGCTCTCAGTTCTCACCATTTGTTTCCAGGCTGTCTCTACTCAAAGAGACAGCATCTCCATTACTTTTCTGAAGCTGCATCCTTCCAACATCCATATTTTCATGAGTTTCTCCCACAGGCTGTGAAGTATTCTGTATCTTGACAAAGCTTCCACTGGCTGCAAGCATTCCTAGGGAAAAAGTTGTGATATTCTTGACTACCATCTAAAAGCTATTTGTATGACATATCAGTCTTCTTGTCTCCTTCCAGAACCACCAATTTTAATCTCACATTGCAATTGCAAAGATAAGCAGTCTCACGAGTCGCATTCACCTAATTTCCACTGATTCTATGTATAAATCTTATGTATAAATCTTGTTTAATTAATTAAGCTACTATAAACATTATCTTCCTATCCTTCGTATTTGCACACATACCTGAAGTTCAGCATGAGTCAAATGTAAAAACTGCAAAAATTGAGGTACTGTCATATTACTCAGGAAAGATGATCACACACACACAGACCCTACACCGAAATTGACATAAAAGTCAGTTTGTTTTGTTTGATCTACTACCTCAGATCACCACAGATTTTTTAAACTTGCTGAGCCATTGGCTTAGCAGCTACACTTCATTTGTTGCTTAAAGGGTTTAAGGAAAAAAATAGTAATCAAAGTTTCTTAAAAGTCACTGATAAACACTCAGTTCTCCCATTCTATATATTTATGCAATTACAACTTGCAGTTGCTCTCCTTATTGTAATTTCACTGTTGTGAGGGTTCAACATCACCTTAAAAACTTTATGCTGGCTCTCAGGCAGAACGCTGCCTTATCTACTTCCTTATGGAAGACTAAAAGGCAGATATTGCAGGACATTCCTAGTTCAAAAACTCCCTTCTGTCTGTCTGCAAAACACACACGTTTATACTTAGATTCTGTGTAAGTTCTTGCTGGAGAAGGGATAGTAGAAAAGCTGCTTACGCATTTTATCAAATGATGTATGAAATTATTTAACAGTTCTCACAGAAGGGAACAGAAACTGTCGTTTCCAACATGAATTGTCAGCTGGTAGCACTCAGAATTTTTTGTCCTGCCTGGCCACATGATGTTTGGACTGTAGCTGTGTCCTTGTACTGAACACACCAGGAGGAGTGAAGACACTGACAACAGCTCATTTCCTGCTGCAGGAGACTGGAGGAGATCCATACATCAATAACACTAAATCAGTCTTCCATGTGCTGACCAAGTGCTTTGGCTCTGGGCTCTTCCTCTGTTCTCTACACAGGCCCATGGAAGTCCCATTTAAAAAATGCCATACCTGCCTACATCATGACAATGGAGAATCCTTTCCCTTTGGTACTGAAAATGTACTTATGGTGAGGGAGGGTGGGAAAATAGGAGTCTCAACACCTTTTCCCTCCCTACTGGGCAGCCCTCAGCACATTCATTCTGATTGTAAGAGCCTCCCTATCAAAAAGTAGAATAGGTTTATTTTCTTGATTTTAATGACAAAGTCCCCTTGCATGTTTTGTTGGGATGCTAAGTGCATAAGATTCCACATCTTGGAAATACACATTCCTGTATCTAATCTCAGCTCTGTCCTCAATACAGAGCTCTGACTGACTTGCCTTGCACACAACAAATAAATGTCAGAGACGTTGTCTAAAGGTCAAGCTCCGCATGTACAGAAAGTTAATGCCTCAATAAATACATATTGCTACATTGAAAAGTAGAAAATGGAAAGCTCAAAGTGCTGAACAGAAGTAAAAAACTACAAATAGCCCATTTCTCAGATAGCCAAATGCAGTAATTTAAAGTAATTTACTCAGATGGCACTCTATTCTAGTTATCAAGACAGCAAATAGGAGTCTGCTTGCAGCTGGGTCACAAGCTTTTTGCAGAGCTTTAATAATCTCACCAGACCTCCAACACCCTATTTTTGAATGAAAATGTATTAGCAGAATCAAATGCTAACTGCAATTGACCTCCTATGTAGAGAGTTGCAAGAAAGGAGAAGGGATTATACATCAATAAAAAAACCAATTAGAGTGCTTAATAGAACAACATTTTAAAGAAAAACATTTTCCTGTGGTTTTTTTTCATTTAAATAATCTCATATCCGGTGAAATTTCTCAGCAGATGTACATTGATCTTGAAGGCTTCACAAGATTTATGTAAGCTGTCTAACAGTATTTTGCCATTCAGGGTTTGAGTGAAATCAGAGTTTTTTTAAAAAAGCACCTTCCATAATAATGTGAAAATCAAATACTGTTTCTGCAGTCATTAAACTTTGCAATTTAGCCACTCACAACCCCCAGACACACTCGCCACAGCTAGTGAAGGCAAGTGTCTTGGGGTGACGCTATGATGTGTATCCCATATCGTTGCCTATGCCCAGAAATTAATTTTTGTGCCCTTCTATGCCTCTAAACTGAGCCTGAGAGGGGGAAGAGGAAAAAAAACTGAGCAAAACTTTCTCAAAGCAGTTTGAAGCTCGTTCAAGGTCATATAAAGATAGCAGGTTTTTTCCCCCCCAGCTGCAGCAGGGGAGCGAGGAAGCACCCGGCTTGCTGTTTTCCAGTCAGTTTTTGGCCAGTTTTTTTTTCAGTTTCTCGTTCTCCGGAGAGAGGCTGAGAGTTGGACTTTGCTTTCTTTCCTTCTCTGGAATTCCGGATTTTCTCCCTTTCCTACTGGACTGCTTTCAGCCTCAGAGCACATCGGGAGGACTTTCCACCAGGCACAGAGGGCCTGGCCCTGGCCCAAGCCCCAGCTCCGAGGAGACCAAAGGGAGAACTCTAACGCTTTCCCAGGTTTTTTCCTCCACAGTGAAAGATTTTACCATTTAACATTATTTTCCTTTCCCGGGTGTTTGTTAAATAAATTGTTTTATCTTCTTCACTTTCCTTCGAGGAAAATTTATTTTTTCCTGAACCTGGTGGGGGGAGGGGTGGTTGTACCTTCTCTCAGAGGATATATTTCCAAATTTGGCCAAATCGAACAGCAAGAATACTTGTTTTCTCTTGCCCTACACAATCTGAACTCTGAGAAACCTATCAAACTTGGAAAAAATATCAACTCATATGGATTTAACAGTCTTTTCATCATGTTTTTGGCTGTTTGAACAGTCCCACTGATTTCTGTGAGGCTAGCACGAGTCATTTGTTTTTGGAGGGTGGGTATTGGTTACTTCTTGTAAAAGCTTCTTAAATAGTTATCTTGAATGCCAAAGATGTCGTTATGTGTAGGTTTACATGCAACATTTTGTAAGGCTAATAATATACAGTACTCCTTTTTAAAGCCCAGCCACTTGAAATTAATTAAAATAAGAATCTGAGTTTCACTTTGAAGAATATTTCTAACTACCACACTTGTAGATAAACATTTAAAAACATAAATACAAAGGACTCAAACTGATAATGACAAAACATCTATTTCAAAAAGTAACTTCCTTTTTCTAATCTGACCAAGACTGTCAAAACTGAGTCATTTTACCTTTTTACTATCATATAAAATACAGTAAATTTGTTACCCTCAGAATTGTCTGGACTGTCAGAAGCGAGGGTTCCTTCTTCTTTGTTTAAGTAGGAGTCTTTCTTGTCCTTATGAAATTTTTCCAACATTTTGGATTTAGACAAAGCCTTGCTGTGAGATGCACTGTAAGATTTAGAGGGAACTACCCCTAAGTGTACATAAACATTTATAAATTTTAATACATAATGGACAGGGAATAAAGAGAAGAATGAGATGTGAGACTTCAAAGTGACACTTCTGAAAAAGTAATACAGTTCAGTTTCTTGTACATTGAATTACCTCTAATTTTCTACCTATAAATAAAAACTAAAGTTAATACTTATAACTTCTGAAAATATAACTACTCTTCTCCATCTTTTTTTTTTATTTTTAAAAAGGATAAATTCCTTCTCGATCCATGTATACTTTGCATTCAAATACACTGTTCTAAGACCTCAATAAATGACCTGAAAACAAAGAAAACTAGTAAAACTATCTCAACAGTAAAACATTTACTATGAGGTTTGAAAGAAAGCATCCAGACTGGTTCAAAGAAAGTGGAAAAACGTAGGTACATAAGTATAAATTACTACTGTCTTTACCACTGTCAGGTATAAGAACAGCATTTGTTTGCTCAAACCCTTGTGAGGACTTGCTCAGCAGCAAATACAACAAATGCCTTTCATTCACATTAGCAAAATTAAGTTTTAGATAATAGCACCTATGCTGAAAACTGTGCTGTCATGATCAAAGAATCATAGAACAGTTTGGGTTGGAAGGGATCTTAAAGATCATCCAGTTCCAATGCCCCTGCCATGGGCAGGGACACCTTTCACTACACCAGGCTGCTCAGAGCCCCATCCAACCCGGCCTCGAACACTTCTAGGGACGGGGCATCCACAAGATCTCTGAGCAACCTGTTCAGTGCCTCACCACCCTCACAGCAAAGAACTTCCACCTAATACCTAATCTAAACCTACTCTCTTTTTAGTTTGATACCATTCCCCCTTATCCTGTCACTACATGCTCTTGTAAAAAGTCTCTCTCCATCTTTCTTGCAGGCTCCCTTCATGTACTGCAAGGCCACAGTTAGGTCACCCTGAAGTCTTCTCTTTTCTAGGCTTAACAAACCCAATTCTCGCAGCCTTTCCTTATACAAGAGGTGCTCCACCATCTTGGTGGCCTCCTCTGGACTCCTAAATGACAGCCACACCACAGCCTTTATACACCTTAGGCTAGCCAGATGGCCTGTGTTAGGTTTTTCCATGTTTAAACTGTCACATTGAAGAGGCTTCAAAATTGAGTAATTCAGACAAAACTCTTAGTTATGGGTCTTTTCAGTTTACCTTGACACAAGAGAGAGTAGTCTAGGACATCAAGCAAAATACTTCTGCTATTTAGAACAGGAGTATAGGGATATGTGACCAGAAGTTAACACAACTGAAACATCCAAGATAACTACAAGAAGCTGGTGCAGCAAGGAGAGAAATGGTACTAAATCTATTCTGATACAATGCATAGGTCCTTTATTCTCTTAACTGATGTGTTAAGTTCACTAGCAAGGCACTACTTCTCTAGATCTATATTCTCCCACATTAACTGGGAAACCAGAAGTGTTGACAGTATACCGTCCATTGTAAATAATGCAAACACCTGATACATTTTAAAACAGTAATCTGAAATAACTACCAAGGTCCTGCTAGTGCTCATATTTCAAACACTAATCCTAATTTGAGAAATAAATTAATTTTTAGTGTTTCTCTCCCAGACCAAGATGCTTTACAGCCATATATGCAAATGAGGCTTACAAAAACAGAGCTCCATATACACTCTAGAAAGCTAACACAGGGAGATGTTCTATAGGCTACATACTAGATCACCAACATGATCCAAAGACCCAAGTGCCAAGTATTTCATTGTCATGGTTCTCCAAAATATTACCAATCTGCTTGAATTTAACACCAATGCCACGTTTAGTACAAATTAATTGCTACTGTCTTTCACACAGAAGTATTTAATGGATCAATGCTTATGATTCCTACTTATTTCCTGGAATTTCTTTTCTTTTTCTTTATAGTATAAAAAGTGACTTCACATAAAAGGCTGAATCTAAAGTTACACTGACTAAAATAATACTGCAGATTAAAAAATTTAAGTTTTTCATTTGTACCAACTGCTGCTTCCATTCCAGGGGCAGTATGCATAAAGCAGCACAGTGATCAATAAAGAGAAAAGAACCACATCAACAGAAAATAAATAAAATGCTTATCTGACTGCTTTGAAATTAAAGAAATAGAACAATGAATATTAATATTTCTTGAGTATGAGATGCAGGAAGTGCAAGAGACTTTCTATTTACTAAACAGGTACTTACAACAGGTGAGAGCTTTTTGTTCAGATTTTTGAAGTTATTCCCCCCTTTCCCCAGGCTGACATTCAATACTATCTGTCCTACTACATCATTATATGTAGTTATATATGATGCTAAGACAATTCAGCAAAAGTTTACACAGTTATTAGTTTCTTCTGAAAATGACAAAAGAAGTATGTGGCAGCTTGGTCAAATGGACAATTTGCTAAGGATTTTCTACAGCAAACACACTAGTAACACAAGACTGATACTGAATAAATACATCAAAACATATTTAATCAAATACCAGACTGGGAATCTGAACTGGGACTCTTTTGTTCAGTAATTTCCACTGCTTCTGCATGGCTTTCTGTCAGTTTCTTCTCTTTTCTCACTTTAACAAATTTTATTTGAAAATCTTGAAAAGACAAACAGCAGGAACAGACATGCAAGCAAGACAGGACAGGAATTCTTAGTATCCAATTTCTTTTTATCATTTAAACGACAAAAGCAAGTAGAAAGGACATTACTCAGGTCTCTAACCTGTCCAATATGGAAGACAGTGTCTTGAATCATAATTTGCACATTTCAGTTTAAAGCTGAAGAACAAATAGTTTAAACATGCCTAGAATAACTAGTGGAGTTACTTTAAAATGTACTTTATACTTCTCAGCCAAACAAACAGAAGTAGTCTACACTGTTACCATTAATCTACAAAACCAAGTATAAACAGGCTATTAGTTTAACTCTCTACTTATTTCCTGGCACTTCTGTAACAAGCCTTGGGAAAAAAAAAAGAACAAGACAATAAAAAGGTGTAGAGCCCATATTAATCTTCTTCTCTTTCAAGAAAGCATGATATAGGTAACAAAGCAACTCAAAATCAAAACCTCAAACGGAAAGCAACATATCAGCTTGGTGTATTACACAAGCTAATTATCCAGGTTTTCTTCAGATAACATTATCTCTATGCAGTCACACCCAAAGACATGAACTTATACATATGGAGCATGTATTTGTAATGAATGCAGTGCCACACTGTGAGTGAAAGTAAGATTTATGCATTTATATGATTCATGATGATAAAACAACTTAAAAAATACTATTGCTATTAGCTGAGAGTATATTGGTTATGTCCTATCTGCAACCAACGTGAAGGTTCAAGCCCAGAAGGACACACAAGGATCTCCACAAAATTTTGAAGCATGCTGACATTATACTATCCAGAAATTAAATTCAGCTTATTTTCATGTTTTTTAGCATCACAGCAATATTATTATTTTCTCCCATAGGAAATAATTTTGCTATTTAGGGGACATCTACATATAACCTTACAAAGAACTGCAAGTCTAAATCATCATCTTCTCAGACATCCAGTGCAGTAACTTACATTGCAATGCTGCTGTGCCATCATCCACTTTTAAGAGGTCTGAGCAACACACTACACAACATACACATGCTGAGAACATTAGACATGGCAAAATGGTATTTGACAAAGTACTTGGAAGCATGCAAGACAAATAGATACACAGAAGAAAATACGAGCAGTTCTGGAAGTCTACCCACACTGAATTCCTTACAGTCACCTGACCTGTCGTTTTACAACACAAGTACATCTACACAAACTAAAATTATAGCCACATAAAACTGCAGAGGAAGACTCAGTTTATCCCAAAGGAGGCCAAGTTGGCCTCTGCAAATGGCTCTTTTATGACTCTAGGTTAATTGTCCTAAAACTAGACCCTATCTTGCAGAAAGGCATTCATCATGGTACACATTCTGCAACTGCTACCATTTGCGAGTGTCCAGTGTGACAAATACAGCTCTGTCCTCATGGGATGACACAACCACTTCATGCCACAGACTTACCCCCTTCTTGCCAAGACAGAAAATGGAAAGCCCTCTAGCAGGAATTAAAGGCAATATTAAAGTACTAGGTAGGAGATGGCTTTCTGCATATGCTCCATGAGCGTGGTATTCTAGACAGAGTGGTGACAGAGAAGTAAATTAAATACAACTAATCTGCCTGGCAAAAATGGTGCTCAGGGAAGAATTCTGTGCACAGATCTGGCACAGTTGGCGTACACTACTATATTCTCAGGTTTTTTATGTCCAACTGCCAAGATGTTAGATCTTGGAGCCAAAATGCATTGCACACAGATTACCTTCAACTCCCTCCAAAAAAAAAAAAAAAAAAAAAAATCCAGCCTCTCATCAACAGTATGAACAGGCTAACTTCTTTTGCATGTAAATTGATTCCATACTGGCAAAACTGGGTAGGCTCACCTTCTGAATGTTTTTCTATTAAATAAGAAGGTTTTTTTTAAGAGAAACCTGAAAAAGTTTATCAGATATTTCACACATCAGTAAATTGTAGATCAAGTTTGTTTCAGTTCTAATAGCTTTACCTCTAGTTAACCTGCATAGCAGGTAAGACATTCTTAATTTTAAAAATAACAGTGGTGGAAATCATTTGGATGGAACATCTTGATACAATCACATTACTTCTTGTGATTCTGTTTTGAATTTTACTTAACCCATACAAGCATTGTCCTCTAAAACTTGTAATCACCCTGCCCTTTAAGAACCTATTCCAGTGTGTTTTGTACCATGAGAAGTATCAAAGTTGGGTTGCCTCAAGCATCTCAGAAAAACCATGAAAACATGCTGAACTTCTAAAGTCACCAGAAAATTTTCTTTGATAGTATTTAGAAAAACAAGGTCATGCTAACCTCTTAATTCTCCCATTTCCCAGCAAGAACACTCTGTCCTTGCATTATTTGAAAAGCTCTAAGGAAATCATCATATCTCAGAACCACCTGATAAGAACTTTCTCATATCCATCTGAGTTTTGCAGCAACATCTTAAAAGGCCAGAGGCAGGTAAGAAGTCCACCTACCACCTATTAGGGTTAAGCCTAAAATGACACAACTGCTGACTAGGATTTGACTCCCCACTAAGACAACACTGACAGGATACAGTTAGTCTTAAAATCTGAGACTACCAGCAGTATTTTAACTCTGTCAGATGAAAAACTGATTTTTGTAAGTTTCTGTTAAGGTCCACTTGCAATTAATACAAATCATGACAATTAAGAAACCACCAGTTACTACAAGAAGGAGAGGCAATCACTCTGTGGAAACTCCCTACTCATAGGCTTTACTACCCAACAAGAAGACAATGTAGAAATTAAAAAAATAGAGGTGGAAAGCTTGCAAACAATAATATATTTTCTTCCAGAACTATGTGACCATGTCAATATTGAACCAGCAATCATGTCATCACAGCCCATTTAGCCTTAAGCCATGGTTCTTGGCAAGGAAAATGATCAGAATACTGAAGACATACACCTTGGATTCAGCTGGTGTTGAAAGGGTTTTCTGTGCTTTTCCAACCTATTACAAATGTTGCAGTTAGCATAAGTTTATATAAATCGGTCTTTTTCCACTACAGTTTCGAAAACAGAAAGCTACGAAAAGTCAGTATAAAGAACAGGCTAACTACAAAACACACATACCAATATTTCCGCAGAATTCCTAAGTTATATTTTCTAATTATTTTACTATTTATAACGTGTTTATTCTTTACAAGTTTTATTAAATCAAAAGCTACAGAAAAAAACAGCAGAAAGCTTACATACAGCTTGAACATGAACCATTTAAAAATATACAATTCTATTTGACTTCTATGCTTTACAAACCTGCACTGTAACATTCTAAAACACTTGAGTGGCATCAGCTTGATCTGAAACCAGGCCTAACAGACATTATGAGAAAGAACTAGTCTGACCCCCTGTGGCCAAAACATTGTAAAACTCTAAATTTACCACCATCATCCGAATCTTCCTCAGATAACCACCACGGCACTGAATCCTTTTTCTTCTTCTCTTTTTTCCTGGGCTGTCCCAATCTCTCAAGAATGCTGGACTTTTTCTTTGAATTTCCAAGTGAATCATCTGAAAGAGACTGAATCAGTTGCATACAAGATTAAACAGAGCTTTTACATTTTTACATTGTTTCAGCTACTCAGTTCTGGACTTCTGAGTCCAGACGCCTCTCATTATTCCCCACTGTTTGTCTTTTTGTATATGCATGACAAAATTGATTAAGAAACAATAACTATATTCATGTGGCATAATAGTGCATATTTTAATAATCCCATTTGGATATATGAAAAGTTGACTGCTTCAGAGAATGTATGTTCCAATAAACAGCGTAATCAGCTCTTGTTCCATTTGTTACAACACATAAAACTCTGACTACCTTCCTGAAGATAATAAAGTAGAGCAGAAACAATTTTGCCTTGTCCTTGCTTTGTATGTGAACATTATTATTAATATTCGAAAAATAAATGTGTATTAGCAACACTGTAGCTGTCAGCAAATCAAAGTTCAGAACTAATTGTACATTTTGCATTCATTGAATATAATAGAAATGCCAGAGCCATTCCTACCCAACTGTGTATTAAACCTCCATATGTGTTAGTCATCCATGCTGATTTTGACTGATGGCTTAAATAAATGGAAAAAAAGTCTATGAGTATGGACACCATATGAATTCAAGTTACTGAAAAGTAACAGGAAGGAAAAGACAACGAACCTCTGCTCTTTTCCTTTAATAAAGCTCTTTGTGGCCTACAGCAGGCTCAGAGCCACAATTAGCTATCCACACACTGAACAAGAAAATATTCATTAAAATAGTGCACTGCAACCTTATGTGCTACGTATTCTTTGTGAAGCAAACTGGGGTTAAGGGGAAACCAGTATTTTTTATCTAAATTTTTAGCTACATCTGTTAAAGCCAACTGTCCTAAAGTGTCTTAAAGAACACAGTGCACAGAGTTAGCAAATGGTACAAAAGAAAGAATTCCCATATGAAATGCATCACATGGGAAAATTTCAAAAACTTCACTTTTGTAATAGTCATAAATAAGAAAAGGTGATAGTATAAACCGAATATTACAGGAAACAGGATTGTGGATACTTAACATGTAAAACACAAGGGTATGTTTTATTAAAACAAGCCCCTGCAATCCACTGCCTCCTATTTCATTAAAAACACTGCCATAAAAGCCTACCTTTACTATATGACTAATGCTTCAGCTCCTCTAGGCTTAACAAGAACATTTAAAAATCAAATGCCAATCACATAAAACTGTAATTTAAGCAAAAATAATTGTAATAAAGTATTCCTAATAATATCTCTGATCAAGAACATCTTTAGAGTTTACAGTTTCACTTGAGAAAACTAAATGCCTGTCATACATCTCAGAAAGAAAGAGGTGCTTTGCACTTGCACTTTAATAAAAGAGCCTTGCACTTTAATAAAACACAATTTTAATAAATTATGAAACTGCTAGACAACAAGATGTATTGCAATTTCCTTAAGTTGGCTCTTTAAGTGATTCTTTAGGTTTAACCATAGAACAAAACAGGTTTAGATTCCTAAAAAGTATCCCATAAATAACAACTTCCTCACAATAGTCACAACACAAGTACTAGTGCCATTGTCCCCAAACATCAGACTGCCTCCTCCTAGCTGGAAGCACTGACAGGTGCTTGATGCAAGCTCTGTTATCACTTGCTGTTTCTTTTACAACTAACAGTATCCTCTGCTCTGCAAACAGAACTTCAATGACACTCATACTCCTTAGTGCATTGTAACCAAAGAACCTGCAACTCCCACAGGTTCTGCTCAAGTTCTGGAAACTTTCTATGTCCAGCCATCTTGTCAACCGCAGACAGTAAGGCTGCAGCAGCTGGGAAAGAAATGCTGACACAAAAATTCTGGTGCGTTTTTCCCAACATGTCAGTTGTCTCAACAGCAAAACTTCCAGATTTTATTTCCTTCCTTTGAAAAAAAGGTAAATCAATCAATCTATCAATCAGCTTTTTGGACCCGTAATGACTTCTCAGCACCAGTAAGTGGCACCAATTTCTTCCTTCCCCTCCTCTATAAGACAGCCTGTCAGCCTTCCAGGAACACAGACACACACAAACAAAAAGTGTCAGTTGTTTAATCTCAACATAAATAAAAGCCAAAAGAGACTGTTTTAAGAACTAGAACAACTATATGGCACATCATCAGCTTACCATCTCCTTTGCATGTGAAGTAACTTAAAAAAGATAGGTAATACAGAATTTGATCTAAAACACTCAGACTTTCATGACCAGTTGTCCTAATTAATTAATGAAACAAGTATTTTTCAATTAAATAAGTCTACTCCAAAACATGCTTTTATTGCACAATAATATGTTAATATATTCAATCTTTTAATAAAAACTTAAAATGTTTCTCAAACATGGCTTAATGTCTGGTGTTTTTCTTCCAGATACTATTCTACAGATATTCTAATAAAAATGATACAGCCTTTCCTTTTGAAAGTCCTCCTTCTCAAGTATCCATGAATATCAAATAGAACAAAAGTCAACTGAAAATACTAGAAGCAGATAATGGCTTTTCCACAACATTACTTTGGGTCATCAATAAAAGGCAATTAATTCAATTAACTGAAGTACTGTGTGTTAGAAAGACTTCCTCACGCTGCATGTCCCAAGAGAACTTCAGAGCCAACACAGCAAACACTCTGAAAACCTGAAGCTAAATCAGTATGACAGACGATGCTTAAGGCAAATCCAAGTGACAACAGGTGAAGCACACCACAACAAGATACTGATGGTGAGGAGTGGATGGACCACAGGAACACAGACAGTGGAGGAGGAAGGATTATGGGAAGAATTATAGATAACAACGGGCTGTCTTGGCAAGAGGCTGGGAATAAGCATAACCAGGCAGAGGGAATCATTAAAGGATTTATCCTACATGCAGTCACTGTTATTACACATCTGTGTTTCCCTCTGTATAATGATAATAGTCTAGAAAATCCACTGATAGCTTTTGAAGTTCAGTGTATATGCTAAAAGAATTAGTTTAATCCTCATATTAGACCTGCATCATCAGCTGTATATACAGTCTCTCTTTTAACTTCATGTGTTTTAATCACAAACATACATACACACCCTCACCCCAAACACAGATTCATTAAGTTATTTAAAAGGGAAAAATCCTGCTCCATTTTCTCTTTGAAAGACTTGCTTAAACAATATTAAGTCTCCCCCAAACTACTGTGAAACTGTTTTTACTATTCCCCACCTGCTGTTACACTCTCAACCATCACTTACAGAGAGATTGCAAGCAATGGAGCACACCAGTTTCTCATCTTTCTAATATTAAAAGGCCACACACTTTCTATAAAAAACAAAAGCAAGGAGAAGGACATAGCAGAAGACACATGTAAAAGTAACAGAGAGTAGATAATGTCATTGTTATTTGGGTCTGTATCCAGCTGGCAAAAAACACTGCATATTTTTAATAACTGGATTAGCAGTTTGAAAACAGTTTTGGATTGAAATGATAAAAACAATTAAGACATGAATTGTTAGTTACATTCTCTGGGACACTCCAAATGCCACTTCGAATAATTCAATACAGGTATTTCAATTTTTTTTTAACGAGCACTCTCAATGTGGGCAATAGCTGAGAAGGAAGAAGAGTATGCCAAATGAGGACTAAAATACTAGAAGGAATCACATGCAGAGTTTTGACAGCTGTGCATAACAAATAAAAGAATAAAACTCCTCTCTCTTCCCCAGAGCAACTCCCTTTCTAACAACAGTAAGTTAAGAACTTTTGAAGGAAATGCAAAGACTATTTTTCTAATTTTACTAACATTAATAATTTCAGTGAATTCAAAGTGCTTATTACATCATCAAATTAAATTACTTTTCACAAGCCATTAAATTGTAACAGTCTCTACATCAAAAAAATTTCAAGCATACACTATGCATAACAGAGACTCTAGAAATATTATCTGCCATCACTAGCTATGCTCATATACAGAATTAAAATGCAGTGAAGTCCTTATGTAGGCAGTATTTATGTTTTAGGGTCACCACACTGTGTGTCTGATAGACCAGAGGGCAAGTTCTGAAATTACAGGTCTATTTTCAGTGAAAAAAACATACCTAGTTGGGGCATTTAGATTGTGTCTGATAATTCTTAGCTTAAGTCAGAACCCACTGACTTGCATGATTTTGCCAGTACTCAAAATCATGAAGCACCACAAGGAACTAAAGGAATCTAATTCAAATTTTCTAATCACTACAGCATGCTTCATTTTATACAAGAATTTTAAAACATAATTCAGTGAAAGTAAGCATTGCACAGAAAATAAGAAATTTTAAAAATGTAGCTTGTGTTTATATACAGACAGAGTTTTTTTTCCTAATTTTCAATTATACATCAATTTGAAGCTTCTGGTACTAAGTAGCAGCAACAATAAAATTGAAACAAAAATCAAGAACCAAAGGCTCTTTCTGAAGATACAACCTAGCAATGACAAAATATTTATTTATTTACAAAACTGTTCTCTTGATTTCAATACAGCAAAATAGTATGAATTAAGCTTAGCAACTAAGACCTTGCAAAGACCCATACATAAGACAGCTACATTAATTATGTGATAAAAGCACAGCTGAATCTTACATTTCATATTCTTCCATATTAAATTTTCCCCATTTTTTAAGAGAAAATAGGGATGTGACCTTGGTCTCAAACATACCTCTTTCAGAAACTCTTCAAACTGCTGATCTAATTCTTCCTTTGAAAATCGATGAGCCATAATTTGCAAATGGATTTTACTTTCCAAACAACTGAGTCCAAAGGACTAAAATTTAAAATAAAGTTAATTAAATGCATTCTGAAATTGATGTAACCTAATGATTTGCTTGAATAGAGCTATAAGCAAAAAAAACCCCATTCCAAATCTTGAGAGATGACAAACACCATTCTCCCATCCCTTACTGAAATTTTTTACTGAATGCAACAATCAATGCAAACATATCTAGATCACACAAATTCCTTATAAGTAAAATACTTATTTCCTAAATACCAGCTCCAGCATTTAAACTTGGAGGGATAAATAAAATGTGATTCACTTCAGCATCTTTACATTGTTCTTCAAAAACAGCCCTCTTAGCAACCCACAATTAAGCATTTTGCTAATAATAAAATGAGAATCTACTGCACTGCAGTAGTATTTCCAATCCATTTTAAGGGCTTTTAATTCCTTTCTATGTTTCTTCTCCAACACTGGGGACATCTGCCATTATTAGTTTTGTTTCATCATCTCTGCTGTGCTTTGGATTTAGTAAACAATAAATGCATGGAAATCTTTTTCAGGTTAGAGAATGGCATTTGGTTTGATCTGCCCTGACACAGAAAGCCAATGACACTTGTCCCCCTCCCTTTCCCTAAGTCTGCATCAACTTCTCAGGTATGAAATATGCCCCACAACCAAAAGGCTGCAAAGCTTTCGTGTATCACCCTGCTCAGCACATATGGCTGCCTTCAAAACTGCGTATGTATGGCAGCATTAAACTGCACCAGCATCTTCCAGGCTGAGAAGCACGATGTAAACATAAAAGGGCTAAACATTTGCAAAAGTGCTTTTACCACTAAATAAAACTTCTCCCAGTATGGAGCCCACTCAGTACACAGGACTGTTACCTACCTAGTAAATTGATTCTGACAGGTGAGTTGTGACAACTGTTTCCTGCTTTCACTCCTTATCCATCCATAGACCACCCAACACTTTGGCTGTTAAAAAAGAAAAAAAAAAAAAAAGAAAAAACGAAAAAAAAAAAAAAAAAAAAAAAAAAAAAGAAGTTATATAGCAGACGGCCCAGGCGTTGGAGAGAGCACGATGTCCTTATGTAAGCATTTGGACAGTATCTCTGAAAACATGGTAAGGAGATTAGGAATGTTACCTCTCAGGGCACACATAATCCAGTATCCTTTTATACTTTCACATCAAAGAACACTTAATGTTAAACGCAAGATGCTTTAGTAATTTACTAACTGTGCCAGCTACTTCAGCAAGTGGGGAATATTTAATTCTAGCCTTGCCAGAAAAGCAAAGTGCTTCTTCTGATATTATCCACACTTCTACCTACATTAGAATGACGGCATTCTTCTGCCTACCTTAAAATTACAACTTTTACAAAAACTAACAATATGTAACTCAAAGGACAGCACTTATGTTGACAATTTCCGTAACAGAAGATCATAGGCAAACGTTAACATTAGCAAATATACTTTTCAGCCATACCTTCAGACCTGGAGGCTCACAAATGACTGTGCACGAAACAAAGGCGGCACTTGCTGGTATATATGCTACAACACAGCGCAAAAAGCGGAAGTTTTGAGGAAGTATGGCTAAACCACGGGGATGGGGGAAAGCTTAAACAGCCTAACACGTTTCAAGTAACCTTTTAATCAACCCAGCCGTGATCTGATCCTCCTTCTCCTTTCCGTGGAGCACACGCACGGCTGGCGCACGGCAGCGCGGGGGCTCGGGGACGGGCGGGCAGGGCTCGGCTCCAAGGCCCGACGGGAGCTCCTGGGAGCGGCGGGGGAGGGAAGGACGCGACTCGGAGCCGAGCGCAGCCCCGGGCGCGCACCTGCACCGCGCCGGGGCCCGCTCAGCCACAGCCGCGCTGCTCGCCGGCGGCGCGGTTGCCTGGGAAACCCTCCCGGCCACCGTCCCGCCCGCCAGGAGGGACCGCGCCACGTGATTCCGCCAAATCCACCGGCTTCCCTCTGCTCTGCCCGCCCCGCCGCGGGACACACGTGACGGGAGCGAGCGGGTCCCGGCGGGCACGAGGGGCGGGAGGGGCCGGGCCCGGGTGCTACTCATTCCCGCCGCGGGACACCGGGCCGGGCCGGGCCCGGGCGGCGCCGACGGGCGGCAGTTGCGGAAGTGGCCGGGCGTGCGGAGCGGCGCCCCCTGGCGGGAGCGCGGTAGTGGCCTTGGTCCCTGCGCGGTCAGGGCCGGACGGGGTTAAGGGAATTGGCTTTTCCGAGCATTCAGGAGCCATCCTGGTGTCACAGTCGCACCCGCTGAGCTGCGACCGAAGCCCCTTAGCAGCTACAACACCCCACAGTCACACGGTCAGAGCAGGTTTCCTTGCAGCTCGACCTCACGCAATTCTCTGAAATCCTTCAGCTGATCTTTCGGAAAAGCAAGAAGGAAAGAGTTAAAAGTGGGTTGCATTCCCTAAGGCAAGGGTCAAACTCAAAGTATCCCTTCTCGCTTTTTCACAGAAATCCCCTTCTAAAGTTTTCCTAATGTTTCATCCTCAGATGTCGGCCGTTGTGCTTTTAATACATTTTAGCACATCTCTGGAAATGTTTAAAATACACAGAGAAATTAATGACCCCTGTTTCCCTGACCACTGCCTCTCAAATAACCACAGAACAATTGCAGTCTGTGCTTGCATGTGCTCTCCAGCAAGGGTCTGTCAGTTGTGTTTGTTGTGAGAGTCACGTTGCTTTAGGAATTTTTATGCCAGCATTTAGTAAATGGCAAAATAAAACAAGTTCAGTTAAGAATACAAATGGACATTGTTCACACACGCGCACACACACACAAACACATTTTGTTTCCCTGTTCAGCAGACTTGGAACGAAAAGATTTTGAAAGGAAGTTTTCTTTGACGAGTGTTGGATACTTACTGCAAGTGAGAAACCAGTTAAAGTCCTATTACTGTCTCTCATTTCCTGTTAGCTTGAGAGATATAAAGACAGTGCTTCCAATATGGCCTTTATGTGTCCCAGATTTTTTTAATGCTAGTATAAATTACAGATTAAATTCAAAGAAGCAAAGAAATATGGGCTCTGTATTTTCCACACAAGTCTAGAGGAATTACTGTGCTATAGGTGCTGCAGCACTTCTTTCAGTCAGGCCTATTGTCTGCAGATGGAGTATTATGTTTCCATTTGCAAAGTATTTTTTTCGTCTTTGTGTGCAACTTCTGCTGCTGTCTATGGGAAATGTGGGAGCTGATCAAGGACAGAATGCCCACATAAACTAATATACTAGAACAATGTGTTACACATGACAGCCTACTGATGATGAAAACGTCAGTTTCCAACTTACTCTTTTCTCTTGTCGCATGAAGAAGTATGGAGTGAGGCACGAGAATTTAAAAAGAAATATGGAAATTAATTAAAAGAATGTCAGTCATACTTCATGCCTTGATCCTGCTCGGATTTAAGCCAATGCAAATTTTACTATTAACTTCAAAGTGATAGCTGTGACATCATTCATTGATCATGAGAGTTACTTCATATATGATCAAATAATCACATCAAGCGCTCAGTCCTTCAAGCTGCTAAAAACCCATTGCACACAGAAGCTTTTCTGCTTGCAGAAATATGTTCAAAGAGCCTTGTACAAAGTATAGAAAAATGTGCAGAGGGATCAATGCTGTTGGAAACCTCAGTGCCCATATGGGAAAGAAAAAAACATAAACCACTCTTGATGACTGTGGTGGAGAGGAGGCATTGCCTGGTGTTGAAATGTCATCCAGTGCATTCAAATAACATGCACAATAGCCACTTAAAAGATTTTCATTTCCTTCTAATGCCAACCAGTTGGAGCAGTTTTCTCAAGTGCTCTTAACAGCGGAACTTAAAAAATGGGAGAGCCATGAATTTCAGCCAGGAACATGGCAATTTGGGCACCAGTGCTAATAAAGCAGAGGATGGATGCAAATTCTAAAATAGATCCTGCTGGACAGAGCCCCAAATTATAAGGTAGATTTCAGGCTCTGCTGACATGGGTGGGAAGCTTTTGTTGACTTCTATGAAATCAGATTTTGCCACTGCAGTCATTGGCTTCTCATTTAAATGTGTGGCATGTGCACACATAACACATATGTTTTTTCTTGCTAAACAGTACAAATATGAGGCTTCATGGATTAGTGTAATGATTTCAAAAGATTAATGGCAAAATTAAAAGGAATGAAATATCCACACTTTTATTCTGTTGTCTGATTTCGGTTTTGTATCATCCATAAAAGTCAATGGAAAAAAGATATCGAATAAAAACCAAAAACTTCTGCCACATTCACTTGGCTGAAGCATTGGATCAGATAGTATTTCAGTACTGAGCTTGCAAATATGTGAAATATGAGATTATGATAATAAATATTTCACCATATTCTTGGCTATGTTTTTTTAAGGGTTAACAGTTTCCTACTGAATCAAAAGCAAACAAACAGTAGTGGACTAAGAAGTTAAAATTGCATTCTCTGTGTATGCTCACTGTGATGAGACTTCCTTAAGTGACAATGCAATAAAAGCCCTTTCCAGTATGCACATCAGAAAAAAGAAAAGCTTTCCATAACTACAAATTGCACAGAAAACGAACAGAATCATGTGGAACTGTATTCCATGTGGGAGAAAATGGTAGTCAAATTAGGATTAGTTATAAAATAGTTCACATAACTATAATTTTAGTTTAAAAGAACATTTTTAATACTTTCACTTTTGGCTCACTGCAGGTCTCATTTTGGTCCATCACTGATAACGAGTCCTCAGATCCCAAGGGTTGGATTTTTTGGTTGATTCAGTTACAGTAGCTAGCCTGAACTCAGCGTCTCACCCTATGGGTTTTTTCCATCAGGAATTTTCTTCACTGAGAAACTAAGTTCTGTGTCACGTTTCAAATTATTCCAGAGACTCAGATTGGTCACAAATCTTATTTTTGCTTGCATCCCTTGAAGGGAGCTGCAAAGTTCAGAGTTTGGAAGCTGGGCTGTTGCTGGCCATTTCCCGTTTTCTGGAAGTTAGCAGACATGCACTGTTTCTCATGCTTTTTGAAAACGGATCCTCCCTCTGGCTTATTTGTGTAAACGTTTAATTGCCTTAATGTTGTGCCCTGTACTGCCAAGTTTTCCGTTTCTCTTGAAGAGTGCAAAGTTGCTGTAATTACTGGCTGCAGGAATAAATCCTTCACCATCATAGAGGAAACTCTGCTATTGCCAGCAACTATAAATAATTAAAAATTCCTTCAAGAAGGTGATTGTTTGCAGTCAATAATTAAAGGTGCTTATCACTCTCAGATTAAAGTGCATTTGCCAACATTTAATACCGCTTTTTCTTTAATTTCCTGATTCTCTATAAATGTGTTGGAAAACATTGCTCCACTGTGTAATCCAGCTAGTGGAGCAAGATCCCTTCTGTTGCTTTTGAGAAATCCTGGGAAAAATACTGTGCAAAGATAGATACAAATATGGCAGGTTTGATCAACTGTAGCACTTTTGAACTACTCTAATGATGCTGCCCTGTGCCTATTGTAGGTCCTTCTTTGCCAGTGAAAATTCTCAGTTCTCGGCATCAGGCAACATGCTTGCAAATTCCTACTCTGTGGGACTGGAGAAACAACTTGGGTCGCTTCCACCTCAGATCATTTGAACTGCAAAGCCTCATCTGCCTTGAATATTCTCCTTTGCATATAGAAAATTTTGTAATAAGTTTTTCTCTTTGTGTGAAAACACGCTGCATGTGTTCTGTTCAGAAAAAGTTAAGGTAAATGTTTTTATAAACATTTCTCGGTGGCTTAGGAAAGATCAAACTCAGAATTCTGCAGAGAAAAATTAAGTGTTCTGATTTATTAAAATTTTTCAGATCTGTAACATCTTTCGTTGATCCTGATCACATATCTGCTTAACACTGGCAGGAATATTAGCTTTGCATTTCAGATTTTCACTTAGTTATTTTTAGTTCTTCTGAAGCCTGGGAAATAAGAAATATAACCGCTTTGAACAGTCTGAAAGAGCCAACTCTAGCAGGGCCTCTGAATCTGATTAGATAAAACAACAAAGAGGTTCTGTTAGGGCAGAGGCAGGAAGAACTAAGGTGGGTGGCAATATCTGTCATAACTCAGGGGAAATGTAGCCTCAAAGCACTCAAAAGTGGGTGAAAAAATAACATAAGCAATAGACAACTTTCCCACATCTTAGGTCACTCTCCAAATGCGTGCTCCACTTTTTTTTTTTTTTTTTGTATTTTTAAAGTACAACAAACAGCACATGCATGTGTGTTTATATTAAAAAGCTGATTTAGGGGGACATCATTTCTCTAGAGATACGTATCTGAAAAAGTACAGTGTGGCAAGTGCAATTAGCTTTGTTGGTACAGAAACAGTGTAAGATCTTAAAGGACTGATTTGCAATTTTCAACATTTTCCTCAGAAAGTTAGGTCACTTAGGGATGGACACAGGAGATTTCTCCCCTAAAATACAGCTAGTCATAACATGGCATTTTATCCACTGTCCAGAAAAAGAATCAAACTATTGTGTTTAATGCAACTTGGAGGTCTTAAGTTTTTTGGGGGGGTTAATTTAAAAATTATCTGTTATTGGAGGGGTGGAAGCCTGAAACACCCACTTGGCCAAGGATTGTGCTTTCCTTCGTTCAGTGTAGAATGCTTATTTTGGGTTGGAAGAGATGGAAAGAGAGATTTGTGCATTTCCTCAGGAAAACCAGTCGAAATGTTTTCGAAGTTACTGTGCATCCACAGTGTTGCACTTTGTTTACATCAGAGGCTGGGAGTGTTATCTGTTTGAAACCCACTGCTAAGTGTGCTCCAAGCTAGCCCTGCAGTTGAGGAATGTGGTGCTTGTTCCTCATATTGGAGGCATATGAGGAAAGTCCCTCTAAACTGCTCTTTCCCTGTGTGTAGCTGTGGCATTTCTCTGGTAACTCCAGGTCTGTCTCCCATGGGACAGATGTGGCATGGAACAGGAGATGCATACAGGTGTGATAACTAATGCTAATCTAACACCAGTTTGCACTGTTCCAGAGGTTCAGCCCCCATGCCAGGCTGAGCATGTTCATGTGTGTATGTCTGTGAACTAAGTGGCTTGTAAGTGGTATTTTTCATCAGGCTAAAGATAGTTACAGTGTACATTTGGGCAGGAGAGCTGGAGTGTGAAATTTATCCGTTTTACCTTTCTCCTTAAGCTTTTTCTCATTGTAATTTCATCAGAAGATAACTGCTCCAGATTTTTTTATTTTCTTTGAAATCTCTCTGTGAAGTTCAGTCTTACATTCCATCACAGGGAACTGAGCATCAGGTCTTAAAAGCTTGAGGGGGCAAATTCAGATTCTTGCCAGGAATTGTTGCCTATACAAGTTATGCTCCACCAGCTGATCCATGGACTTCACAGGTGAATGTATAGGAAGCCTTCTTCCCCTGATGAATGGAAAAAGAGTACATTAGTGCACATGGATACCCCTTTTTGTCTTTGGCCAGTGAAGGAATAACCCCCTCAAAACCAGGTTCACATGTAATAACAAAAACCCTGGGATGTGTTAACCAGTATTGGTGGGGGGGAACAGGGTGGCTATTACAAGTTTGTTCTCTGTGAGAAGCAAGTTTACATGTTTTGTCAATTTAATGTAGCTGTCTCACTCATCATCCTCTCACTCGTGGAGACAGAGGGCCCAGTCCCATGCTGTTTGTACAGATGCTGTTAGTACAGAGATGGGGGATGAGGAAGTCAGGGAAATCTGAGGTCTCCTCTGTGGCCACGTCCCCAGCTCTGCTCGGGGACATTTCAGGTATGTGCAGGCCTCTCACCTGGAGCACATTTTTAGCACAACACCTCTGTTGCCTTGTGCTGGCATAAGGAGGTTCCATTCTGCACCAAGTGAAGCAAGCTTTCTGCAGCCAGCACGCATCCTGCTTTTTGGTTTAATGTTTCCTTACCTTGAAAAAAAGATAATCCAAACTGATGTTCTGTGTACATGAAACAAGAGCCAGCCAGATAGGTACTATGGAATAGAAAACCTCACTGCTCTGGAATTCAAATGTGGACAGGCAGGTTTATTTTTTTTCCCCATAAACAGTGCTTTAGGGATATGACCTGTCATTACTTAGAGATTTCCAGCAGTGGAACCTTTGGTGTCTGTCTACCACCCACCTAGTACCAAAAATGCCACCAAGAAATTGGCTTGTCGTGGGACTAAAACAGTCCTTAAAGCTTAGCCTCAAAGGACTATGACACCTGCTCTCCTGTGTCTTCTCTTTCTCTCCATATCTACTCCACTAATCACCTATTAGCTCCTAACGTACCAGAAATAAACACCAGCAGTCCCAAGGTTCAGACAGTGTATATTAAGACCTGTGAAAACAGTCTTTTGCAAGCATTTGTCTGGAAAATAATACCTAGCTTAAGGATTTAAAACCTATTGAGGTTTCTTTCTTGTTGTTTCAGGCTTCTGGGAATGGTCATTTTCTTAATGTGATAAGAAACTGAAATGTTTTCAAAGAAAAGACACTTGGATGTGTGGCCTGCCTGGATTAATAAAACTGGAAGCTGCTGTTCCACGAATCCATTAATTACGACAAACCTTCCCTGGCAAGCTGCTATATATATTTAGTTGAATATTAGGCTATGATTTTTACATGTATACTAAAGGTATTTAAGTGTCACAATTGTCTCACAGTGTAATAATATTTGAATTTATTTAATTTAAAGTTGGATAAGCTTGGACTTTTTGTTCATTTCCTCCATTCTGAGGGATGAAATAGCATGGTGTGAAAGCCTTTTAAGATTCAACAATATTGTTCAAGCATAGCATCTGCAACTAATAACTATGTAACTTTGAATGAAAAAAATGTCTAATTATCATGGAAAAGGGAAGATGGTTGACTCATCTTCTGCAGTTTGGATTACATGTGTGGGATTGTGTTTTGGATGGAGCACTCCAGAATAGCAACACTCCATCAAAAACACAGTCATGCACCTGTACTCCAAATGGCTACATAAGGCAAAACACATGTCATCTGAACACTGTGAATCAAATTAAAAAAAAAAAAAAAAAGACAAAGAAAAGAAAGGAAAGCTGGAAGAGAAATAAAGACAAGTACCATAACATTGGTGTGTGTGAAGAGTTGTTTCTTTAAAGCTCCCTGAGTGATTTATTTATCGCTAAACCTCTGTTCGCAAGCCATGTTTGATTTTGCTCGATGCTGATATAGACACTGAAACTGGATATTATGGAAAGGGCTGCCAGCAACTGTTTGATCCTGATAAATTACAATAACAGGCACAATTTACAATGAGAAGCTATTGCTGCTTCTGGCTCTAATGTGTGATGCGGTTTAAAACATGGTGGGCCAAAATTCCCTTACCTGGTGGCCCCCTCAGACCATTTACAGAAAAGCGTTTAAGAGAGCCACTGAGTAGAAGAAAATTACATTCACAGCAAGGGCCAGGCCCAATTTTATATCAAAGGTGAGCATCTGTGTGTATGTGTATCTGCCTGCATTTGGAGTGAAAGATGTGGGGAAAATAAGTAGAAGAAGCGTGTATAATCCACATGTTTGGAAACGTGTGTTCACTGAGCAGCTCATTCCCTGGTTCCTTCTACATGTGCGCACACCCCTCAACACCCCCCACACCACCACCCCTCACCACCCCCCTTTATGCCTGCTATGCATATGTGTGGTGAATATTGAAGTATTTGCTCTGGAAAGTTAATTGATGACTGGCTGCTTATTTGATCTTCACAGTGTCGAGTTCAAAATGTAATAAATGATAAAACCCACCCAATAGCTGGACTTGGAAACAGGTCCAAATTCAGGAAAGTGATATGAATTAGAATCCCCTGCATATATGTTTTTGCAGTAGCATTCCCAGACACCTGCCCCTCATTTCAGAAACTTATACAAGCCACAGTCCACACCCAGGAGATGTTTCATTGCCTAGAATCTTTTGACAATCTCATCAGGTGCTGTTTTTCCACTTTAGGGGACTTTGAGTCTAATCAGATTAACATACACATTCTTACTGATGTGCCAAAAGTTAACTGTCATGGAGGCTAATGAAGAATGGAGTGAAAGGCATGTTGCAGGAAAAAGAGGAACAAGAAAAAGATATTGACTACATGTACCTGAACCTATGCATTCTCTGATCAGCTCAGGTTGCTGGTGCCTCCTGTAGTGAAGTGTACCAGGGCAGAAGGGATAATTTCATACACTTTTATTAATGAAATGTTGAACAAGGCTTCAGAAAGTCTCCAGGAGTAGTGGTGATGCTCAGTGTCTCTGACGGATTGTTTACTCAGCTTCTGAAGGACTGTAAAGCACCTCGCCTAACACTGGATTCCTGTCTTTGGGAAGTGTTCACTCAGCCAAGACTGTATCATATCTCTTGCCTGACCTCATCTTCTGTTAGCTGCCTCATCCAGCTGCTGTTAGATTCACACGGGATAGGTCCAGAGATCATCAGGAGAGGTTTTTCTCTATTTGCAGCATGGTTCTCTCTTACTCCAACATATATAAACACTTGCATGCGAACAGCAGAATCTGTCCCCAGTTCTATATTCACAAACCTAGTTTGTCTGTGTCCTCTGCCTCTGACAAGTAAACTTTTGCATTCCTTTATTTTTCCTTTCTCGTTTTCCATTTAAAAACCTATGTATATTCCATTAACCATTCATCTTTTCCTTTGAAGAAATGTATGCATACATGAACCTACCACCCCTTCTCTCTACCTCTGCTTCCCCAGCCTTTTTACAGGATCAGTATTTCCTGTGGCATCTGCTGGAGAGAGGGAGGCAGAATTGCTGCATGTCTTTAAAGAGTGAGTGTGTGAGCGTGAACACACACGTGCACACACATGCTCTGATGTACAGGTGGAGTGAGTGCTTCCCTGGGTCATGGAGAATGAAGCAGAAGAGGTAAACATGTCTCTATAACATGGACACAGTTTATAAGAGACATAGTATGAAATATAGATCTCGAATGCAAAGGGGACAGACTTTGAGGACAAAAGGCACATATGTTCCCATAATTCTAAATATAGACAAATGTTTAATGTCAGTATCTATGTGTGAAGGTGCAAACTACCTAAGAAAAGAAGCTAAGAATAATTTCTAATGAGGTACCCATTTTCATGCTGCTGGAAATTTTCTGCCAAGAATTAGGTTGGATAATTCCAGGCCAGGTTCCAAGATTACATGCCTACCAGGGGGGCATACATTAGAAATTGAAATTAGATATGACAAGCTGATCACAGGAGAAAAAATGTTTAAGTCAAAATATTTTGGAAAAGAGATCAGCCTGAAATTAGATTAATAGTTGCAAAAAGTGGCCTGAATTTTCAAAATGAGGGCAGTCTATGGGAAATGCCTTAAATGAGTCTTTTTTTTTTCTGAGCAGACTGTTCAAATTGCCAAAAATGAGCAGAATTTAAGGAATTTGTTTTCTCAATTGGTCCCATAGTGAAAGAAGAAGCATGACTATCATTTCCCTACACTTTTGGGGAGTGTGAGTTATGTATCTACAGCTTGGTGGTTTCCCAGAGTAGATAAGTCTGATGTCCCATCTATTGGAAGTACTGTGGTACTGGGACTGGTAATTTCTGTGACCATGAATTGCCCTCCAAGAAAGCAGCCATAAAGACATTGCTTTCCCTAGTAACTGGTTCTGGTCAGAAATAATGATTACTTCTTTCGATAAAAACCCATCTAATTCAGCACTTAAATGTGTTTGACTTGAGCCTTCCAACTTGTGAGACCCCCTCTGTTAGATTAAAGAGCTCAGAAGTGCACTCTATTTCTTTTCTGTGGCAGTACTAATATATTGAAGCCAAACCACTTCTTCTTGACCAGCTGTGACTTGAGGTCGGCAAACTTGCTGTGGGGAGCTACTGATTTCATTTTAAACCAGCTTATATGATAATAGAGCATCAGGATGTGAAAGTCACTGGAGTTTACCTTCCCACCTGCTTGTGCGGGCTCCGAGCAGCAAATGCAAGCGATGAGAAAGTTAACGACCAGCGACAACAGAGCTGGCCACACGCAGTCCCCCCCGTCTGTCAGCTCGGCTTCAGCTGAACCGACATTGCCACAGGGGCTGCCGTAGGTTTTTAGAGAGAGATTTCCACGTGTCCCTTCTGCCTTCTCTAGGCAGCAAACTACCTTGCATAGTTCAGATTTCATCATGAGCCATGTTTACTGAATTGTCAGAGATAAGCCTGTCTCTAGAAGCAAATTTTAGGAGCGGGAACAGAAATGCCAGCAGCGAGCACATATGGCACTGTTTGTACTCTTACGTTTGAAAGAACTAGACAAGTTAACAAATACAGATGTTAAAAATCAGTAAGAGTGTTTAATGAAAACAAACAAAATACTGTAGTCTATAAAGGTAAACCTGTTTTTCTTTCACTCCTTTTGACAAGCTGGGATTAGTGTTTTTCTGAACCTATACCCTCCTTGACATATGGGACGTTTTTGAGGGACATTAGTCCCAGCAGATGCTGCGTGGAGCTTGGGTGGATGCCTCTGATTTTTAGTTAGTTAATAAATCAGCTTTTACAACCATGTGTATCCTATGATTTAACACATGCATAACAATAATAGTGGATTAGGAAGAACAAACTGTTTCACTGCAAAGGATGTTTTATTTCTTAGTAATATTGCATACAATAAGAGCTTTTCTGTAACATAAACAAAGGATTCATGCTATTTTTTTCATTTAGCCAGTGCCCTTCATCCCCATGGGTCAAATTGTACTTGGAATTGCATTAGTACAAATGCAGAGTACCTCCACTGAGCTCAGTAAAACTCTTTCCATTCACTTCAAAGGATGCTGCTTCAAACCTCATGCAGCCTGCTTTCCACAGGCGTCAGCAGACACTTCCTGCCTAGTAAACTGCTTAAGTGATGTTCCCTCAATTAGCAGACTCGTGTAATGCTTTACCTAATCAGAAGGTTAAATAGTGTCATGTTGCTTTCCTACAAAAATCTTTTTCCTATGTATCCTGCTCTTGTTTTTGGAAGGAAATTTTTTTTTTTTTAATCTTTAAGCTCCCACTGCAGATATGTGCTAAGCTACAAGCACACATGACATCATCTTTCGCTTCAGCCTTTGAAAGTGAAATGGTATTTAAAAATATGAAATTCTGGTAGCAATGTCACACCCGAAGTTGAAGTTTAAAACAAAGCTGACAACAAAATCAACTGCCAGGAAATGGACTATTTTTTAAATTAGACATCTGTCATGTCAACTTTGAGTTAATCTCTGGAGCCAGCTCAAGAATGGATGAGGTAATATTTGCACATGTTGTGGATAAGATAGAATGAAAATTAATTTTCTCTTTTTTTTTTTTTTTTTTTTTTTTTGGCTAATGTGCCTGATGGTTGGAATCACGAGCTGTGATTGAGGGGTTATGTGTGAAGAAGCAGATTAGAATGGTATTAATACGTTGCATGATGATCTCTGAAAGTCCCAGGCTATATACAAAGTGTGGTGAATAGGGGCACTTGCAGGAGGTAGGAAGACAGGTGATAAGTGGAGGGTTGACATAATTCTGGAGAAAGCTCTCAAAGCCAACACCTTTAGTGGATAAGTTTAAGGACTTGGTCTCACTGCTTTAGTTATGAGTGCCAGGGGTTGAGGCCTAAAAGGGAGTTAGGACTTGCTGACAGAGCCAGCTAAAAGATGGCTGGATGTAAGTCATAGTGCACAGAAGAAATGAAACACTGAATCCTAACCTGTTACAAGAGCAACCTCTTTTGCTATTACAGAAACTATCTGAAAATTTGTTTTTGTCTGTGTTAATAGTGCTTAAAACACATGCGAATTACAGCTGGGAAAGGAATTTCACTAATTCCTGTTTTCTGTGCTGTTTGTGAAAGCTTTTCATAGCCTTTGTCCATGCTGTTCTCTAAAGCATATTCCCGGCAAAGGCCAACATTCCTTGCTCAGCGTTTGTACCCAACTGCCTGTGAAAGGTTGACATGTGCAGACAGGCATGGCTTAGGATGTGTGGCGCTCAGGTGGCTTGTTCTGTCTTGTTCTTTTTCAGTGGTCTTGGTGCTCTTCTCTGTAATCTTGGCAGTTCTGGAGACCCTGTTAAGTTAAATCAGGTCTTTCGAAGACCTTGCCCAGAGGTCCATGCTGCAGCCTTGTCCGTAATGAACAGCTATGAACTGCTAGTCCTTTGATCTGTTTCTCCATACCACTGGAGTTACTTAGCACCTCCTGGAAGTGTGCAGGAGCAGAGGCAGGACAGTTCTACAGGGTAGGACCCCACCCTCCACAGGCAGGGATATGAGGTTTTTTGGACCTTTTGTGCCAGTTTCCCTTGGGGATGTCAGTGGAAGAGGACTGAAGGACATACAATGAGCAGGAATAAAAAGATGTGTTTCTATGGGAATGTGAGGGCCAGGAAAAGAAGTGAGATGTTGGTCTTTGAATTAGAGCAGGAAAGGTCTGTCCCACAGCCATCTCCATCCCTTTTGAGAGATATGCAGAAAAGAGGTGGATTTCAGTCACTAATGTGGCATTTTTGCTGTGGGCAACTGTGAGTTTGTTACAATCTTCTGGAAACCCCACAGTCAGGGGTGCTGCAGTCTTTATTCACAAGTAACTATTACATATCCGACTCCATTTATATCTGCTCTCCAGCTGAACAATAGGTCTGAAAACTGATTAGCTGTGCTTAGGGCCAGGACACTATTCTGCCTAAAAATGCCAGAGCACGTTCAGGTGAGAACCAGCAAAAGGTGAAAGAACTTAGTGCCAGCCTTAGCTGTGGACATGACTCAACCAAGGAGCTCAGCTTCCTCCAAAGAAGAGCACACTGAAATTTCTTGTAGGACCACACAGAGCAGGACACAACACAGAGTATTTTCAGTCAGCTGCTACTCTGCAAATAGATAAAGAAATAAAGTCATTAATTAAAAAAAAAATCAGTGTTTTTGAAATTTTGGAGTTTTTCAATAGCATATAAAATGAGTACACAATATTCACTACTTTCAAAAGAGAGTCAGTGGAGAAAATCTGAAGTAACCATGGCTAGGACTGGGAAGGAATGGAAGTGAAGTTTGAAAAACTCGCAGTTCTGTGGTTTTTATTTCCCTAAGAGTCGGGTTTTTTCTGTGTTCGTTTTGATTTGTGGAAGGCTGTTTACATGACATTTATGCTGTATACCTCTCTGTGAAGAAATTTATACAACGTATGTGTTAGTCTATGCAGGTGTTTATAACTGTAAATGTTACTTTTGTAGTTTGCCAAATGGAAAATACACCCAATGGCATCTTCTTGAACCTGTAAATAAACTGTTTTCCAGAGCAGCCATCAAGCACATCATGAAAGGAAATGGCAGAGCAATTCCACTGACAATAGCATGAGAATTATTATGAACCAGATGTGAAACAATACAAATACTAGTGAAAACAATAGTTTCTGTCTACCCAAGCATGACAAAGCTTCAGGAAACACAGTGATACGGATTGGATGTGCAGTGAAAATAAGTGTGTGATTCTCTGACTGGAACTGCAGGCTGAAATTGTTCTGGACAAGCTCACGAGTGACGTATTGTTGGTATGAACACTAACCAAAAGCCACTCATCCCTTTGACTGGGGCTAAACTTTTCTTGCTCTCCATGGGCAAGGAGCCGTGGCATTCCATGTGGGCTTCAAACCCACAGCTCCGTTCTGCCCTCCAGCCACAATTCTGTTACAGGTCCCTGTAATGCCTGACCCCAAGGGCACTTAGCAGATTTACACCATGTAGAGGATTTGATTCAGTGCTTCAGCCCTTGGTGTCTGGCTCTGTGATGCTCCTCTGTTTGTGTGTGCCTCCCCGAGGCAGCTGGGTGCCACTCTGGAAGGGGAGGCAGGGACATGAAGCGCAGTGGGTTGTGCACCATGTCTGCCAGCCCACTGGGGATCTCTCAGACACAGAAGGGCATTTTGAAGGGCACCAAAACCTGGTTTTGGGCAGCTGAGTCATGCCCTAGGTGTTTCACACAGCAGTAGGCTCCAGCAAGCTTGGATGTGAATGTGAATACCAACACTACACTATGGGCTGAGGCTGAAGGTTGAATAGTGCAACACTGGCATTTCAGAAACAGAAGATAAGGTTTCACTCCGGAATTTACCAGGGTACTGGTGCTAACATGTAAATTAGGTGGAATAATCACATTTTGTCTTTTAAACTAAGCTTACAGCTCTTCCTTATCGGCAAATGAAGTGTTTACCAACTGACCAGGTTTCTGTTAAGACTGGGCAAGGGCAAACTGATGTGATTAAAATCTCACACCTTTTTTTTTTCACCACCAATGTTTCATGTGAGAACTTCAGCAGCCTATCTGGCCTCAGCTGGTGGTTTTCTAAGTCTCCAGATTTACTTCAGCATATTGTGATAATATTATTTCAAAATAGCCACATCACCAAGTATCTTTAAAGATGTGAAATATTTATAAAAATATATATTCCTGTTTCAGTTTATACAAACCCTGCCATCCTTTACCTACCAGACTCGTGTCATGTGAGCTTTTATTCCATTATTAAAAGGGAGATGTGAAGTCATGTGGCCATCCTATCACAAGCTTTTGCCAGCTGTAAACCTCATCACAGTTCCTGTAAAGTACATTTCCACAGATCAAGTTACTGCCAGGGAAGACTTTAACAATCTTCTACCCTACTTTCAACCCTCAACAATTAGTATTAGCAAATGGTCCAGGCCACTGCCTGAATCACATATGATTTCTATTCACGAAAGACAAACTTTTATTCAAACCAGACCCATAAGCTAAACACATGAGTTTCCCTCCTTAAAATAATGAATCTGAAGTAGTTTCTATCATTCATTTTAAAAATCACTCTCACATTTGAAATCAAGTTGGCTATTTTCCGTAGTCTGTATTAGCCATCTGGTAAGGGTGACTTTTCTAACACTGGTGTCTAGAGCTAGGATTTATTCTTTAAAAAAAAAACCCAAACCAACCATCTTTCCCTTCCCACTTTAGTTTTCTTTCATTTTTGGAGTTTGTCCTTGTAATATAGACAAAACTCATCCTATCTTTGAAAAGGGAGAAAAACCCCCCACACATGGCATAACTTCCTCTATAAGATTCTTAATATATTTTACAGTCAAAATGTAGTTTTGTATGTGATGATTTAAGAAGGCACACACATGCTTTCAGGTCATTAAAGTGCATTGTAAAAATAATAGAGACACAAAGGGCTTATTCTCAAGAAACGATGCACACGCTCTTCTCCATGGAATATTGAAGATCTGTTTCATTTTTCAGTATAAGGCAAGTCCAAGATGCTATTTCCTTACCACATACCTCAGCGGTGCACGACCCCTGAAATAAAAAAGTGAGGGGATTTATATGCAAAAGAAAAATCTTGGCACTTCTTAACATTTTACTGTTCTTCTTAAATAAAAGACCTTCAGAACAAATCCTCTTACTGCTGTTGCAAGGGGGTTGTTCTGTCAGAGAGCCTCATTCTCTGTGGATGCTGGCCTGAGTCAGTCAGGGAGTTTGTTAGATGCTGCTTTGGAACAAGCTCTAGTGAAACGAGGTGTATTTAAAACAGCCCTTTGTCCCTACCTGATGACTGGCTGTTCACAATAGATGTGGATGAGAGATGGTATGTGTGGTTTTGATACACTCACTAACAGAATTGTAATTAAAATCTGAAAGCTGGATCAACCAGAACATTTTTCCAATTAAGTATAACCCAAGGTCTCTTAACAGGTTACTTTTTGGCAGAAGAAAGCTGTCAGTATGCTTTCCACCTCCTTTAAAAATATAAAATATCGTGATACACAGAAGCAGGGATCCATAAATTGCCTCTCCATGCAGTGTAACACTCACAGTATTTCTTATAGTGTTTGGTCTTGGCTTACTGTCTGTCCTTGCAGTGGTTCAAGTCTGTCCTCTGTGAAAGTGTTGGTTCTCCCTGGATGAGTGAATGGGAAAGAATTCAGCATTTGTCACAAATCTTCCTGTATCCCTGCCCTGTTAACAGCAGACCACCTAGACAAATTCTATAATAGAATAATAGAATGTCTGGAGTTGGAAGAGACCTTAAAGATGATCTAGTTCCACCCTGGCTACAATGGGCAGGGACGCTTTCCACTAGACCAGGTTACTCAAAGCTCCACTGAGTCTGGTGTGTAACACTTCCAGGGCTGGAGCATCCACAGCTTCTCTGGGCAACCTGTTCCAGTGCCTCACCATCCTCACTGTAAAGAATTTCCTCTAATACCTGATCTAAACCTATCTGCTTTCACTTTGAAGTCATTCCCCCTGTCGTATGATAATCTGAGAAAGCCGAGTGTAATGAAATTTGGTAACAGCAGTCCCTGCAGGTATTCCTGGTTGTGCAGCAGCCTTTATCTCAGGTGCTGTGATTTATCTCACAGAGTCTGTGACAGTGTGTGAGCATCAGCACAGCAGCTTTCACGTGTCATGCCACTTGCCAAGGCTGCCCAGCAATGCTTCCCACTCTGCATCAACCAGCTGCATCCCCAGCATGAGGACAGCAGGAAAGGGAAATCTGGGGCTCACAAGCAGCAGTGTGGAGGGAAGGATAGCCTAGCCAGGGTCTTGAAGCCTTGGCCTTTATCCTATCATGAAGGGTGTCCAGCAACTGTTCATGGTTTCTGCTGGTGCAAAAAGGGGCTCCTGTACCACAGACTGGAGATAAGCAGCCAAAGGTTTCAGGCAGGACAAGGTCAGTTTGGTTTCTAACTAAAAGAGGACATGCCTCTAGCTGAGGTTTTTTAACCTGCCCTTCTAATCTGTATAATAAAGGATTGCTGGTAATAACATTTTCAACATTTTTTTGAGGGAGGGAAATCTCTTTTATTACACAAGTCTGAAAAAGCAGACAAGATTTCAACAGACAAACTCTTCCTCCGATCAGTAAGGGTATGCCTAGAGAGCCATTAATGTTTTGTGTTTGTAATCACTAATCTTCTCAGTGTGATTGCTGGAGCGTGCACACAGAAGATATGCTGGGTTTTCTGCAGGTGATGCTTCATGAGTTGGAGTTGCATTGCATGGCATTTCTGTGGATAACAGGTGAATGAATTCCCGCTTGAGTCCTTTTCATTTGATCTTTGCTGGGACATTAAGCTTTGCTATTTGCTGCAGAGCAATGGTTTTAACAGTCTCTGTGACCCTGGAGAAGCTGAGACGCAGCCTCCCTGCAGTCGGGGCTGTCCCCCAGCAGGTGCCCAAGGTGGCCACCACTGGCCTCATGGCTGCGGCCCCTCGTGGGAGTCAGCAGAGGGTGCTCCTGCAGCAAGGCAGTGCTGCCATACAGCCCTGCGTTAAACAATGTGCCCGATAGGAAGTAATGGTTTATAAATTATTAACCGCAGCCCTCTGACACACTAGCAGACTCACATCTGTGGACATTTTATATGAAAGACAAGTAATGGGAGAAGGTGAGATCTTCAAAGTGTCTTGTAACCCAAGAAGGTCTGTACTGTATAAGCACAGGAGGCAGCAAGGGATTACAATAAGTTGTGTTTGTTTGGGCTACAGGGAGAGCCCCTGCTCTTTGGCCACTGTTTGATTCCTGGGGCCAGCACGGAGCCTTTGTCAGCAGCAAGTTTCCTGATGGCAATGCTGAAGGGAAACCCTGGAGGGAATATTTCAGCTGCTCCCTTTTGGGTACGCAGGCCATGGCCAGCTGCTGAGTGTTTGCTGGCTGCCACAGAATGTGTGGGAATGTACAGGGATGTACAGGGATGTGCAGGGATGCATGGGGATGTTTGGGGAGTGGGAGGAGGGCTGCAGCAGAGAGGTAGCATAGCTAAGGGTCGAGAGCAAGAAAGGGCTGCTGCCAGGAGGAGGATAAAAGCAGAAGGAAAAAGCAAAAAAGTAAAGGGAGGAAATACTCCAGTGGCCCTGAATACCCATGGACGTTATTGCATTTTTTGTTTCACACTCTGGTTACTTTTCTGGGCCTTTAAAAAATGTCATGTGTGCCTTGTGTGTATGTGAAAAGAGGACATTGTAGGGATGCTTTGAAATGGGGATCTCAGGGCGGTATGGAGACTCAGCCAGTTTTATGACTTGGAAGTACCCTCAACTTGATGATCTGGAAGATCTGCTGTAGACAGCTGGATTCTGAGTACTTTGTCATCTCATTAAAGCCAGTTAATGCACTGTCAAGGTCACAAATGCTTCTTTCTGGCTGATGTTTTTCTACTCAGTTATTTGCTGGTGTCCAAGAAGTTGGGATTTGGGGAAAACAAGATTTTTTTCTTCTTAAATAACTTTTACCATTGAAATTCTCACTCAGCACGTTCCTCTTGTCATGTTGAAAAAACCTAGTACAATTATCAAGCATTTGGGTTTAGGCAATAATATAAAATAAATAAAAGCATTTTTGTACTATGTCACACTGTTAGCTCCTGAGGGAAGCTCTCATAACAATGAGAATGGAAACAGGCACAAATTAGGCTGTAACTACAGCTGACTAAATAATAGCCAGAGTTTTTTGTCAAGTAAGTTGTTCAATTAATATTTTTGTGGTCTTCAGCAGAGAGAAATTACTTGACCAATATTGCATTGTTTTTTTCTGCAGATAAAACAACATTGATACGTACGTGCTCCTTTGCCTGGAGTCACTGTCTGGCTTTGCCTTCATATCCTTCTCTTTTAATCACTACCTTGAAAAACACTTTTCCTAAATGGCTTGTATGTGTTCTTTTCAAAAAGGCATTTTTAAACCAGAGGAAAAAATCACCCAAACTGGCTTTCAGACCCTTGTAATGAGCATGGCTTCTCCCAATCCATTTTCATTTCCCCTTCTCTTCACCCATCTCTTCTATCTATAGGGGTGGGGGTGTGTCTGCACTTTTTTTCTGTTTCTACATATAGGTGGACCCAGCTGCTCTTCCTGGAGCCCCCTGATCACAGAGGGATGCAGAGTGTGTGTGAGAAGATGCATCTGCCCCTGTAGACAGGGCCTGTAGTTGGAAAGCTATTTCAGTAGTGACCTTTCCTTCTGCTCCACAGTAGAGCCTTCAGCCAGCTCTCACTGCTCATGGAACAGCACTAGCCACATGCACTGAAATTTAGGTAGGTCGGCCCTCGTGTGTGGCAGCAGACATTGAAAAGTAGCTGCAAGTTGAAGAATATGTGATAGCTGGGAAAGAGCAGGATTGTCTGCTGGATATGAGGAAGCTCCAGTCTGCTATATCCATTGTTGCTGACAGTCTCTGTAAGTGAAGACTTTTACAAAGAAAACCAAGGTGTAATATCAGCTATCCATTAAACCAGAGACATTTCAGCTCCTGTTTATCTCAAATTCCTTGGATTATCTTCACCAGTGACACTATTAACTTGTCCTGCCTTCAAAGAACTCCAAATCAAAGCATTTGCCCAAACTAATTCCTCTGGATATTTCATTATCCAGATGAAACAGACTGTGAAGTGGCTTTTTGTTCCCTGGATTCACAGGATTAGCCAGGAGGATGCATATTGTGAGGAGTTAGGAGAAAAAGGCATTTTAAACCATTGTAAACATGCAGCACCTTTCATTCAAGTAGTTCCAGTTTTACCCCACTGTAATAGTGGATCCAAGCAGACACTTGCAGACTGTAATTGCAATATTACAAAGTGAAAATACAGACTTTGCATGCAGGAAACTTTTCTGTAGCAGAACATCAGTGCTGGGTTAAACCACAGATGGTGTGGTTAAAAGCATGTTTTCCTCCAGGTTGTTACAGCATTGACCTGACCCTGGTGTATCCCCCCAACACCAGTGGAATTCAGTGGCAAAATTCCCACGTACTGGGAATGGACCAGTACTAGGAAGGATGGGATCCTTGACACCAAAATCTCTCAGTTGCTGCAGTATTCCCATTGAATTTGAGGACTCTTCACATGCATCAAGGTTTGTTTAATGGACTGCTATATGTGCTCAACAACTTACAGGATCGACCTGCCTGCCAAATGAGTAATGTAGGGTTGCAGCTGCTTGACTTGGCCAGATTCAGAGCAAGGTTGGGTTGAAGTGGCAATTCTGCCCTGGGGAGTCTTCAGGCTCTGACTCACCTGTGGCAACAGAATATTACTGAGTGGCTGAAGGTGTTCTGCCCCCAGCTGTGTGCTCTGGCTGGCTGAGGGGTGGTACCTTTTGGTACCACCACCATCCCATGGGCATCACCGCAGCGCTAGTGGCACTGAGGTGGGCTGAAATTCCAGCTAATTTCACACTGGAGATTCTGACTGTCTTGTTTTTCAGTTGAGTTCTTCCAGAACAGATGATTTGTTTGGACTTCAGTGGCAGGGATGGAGTAACAGGGTGGGGATGAAGTTACCCCAAACCTAAACCATTCAGACAGTTTTGGTGGATAGCACAGTTAAAATCCTAAACCAGTAGAAATGCCTATTGATCTGTGGACTTTCTAACCTTTTTTTATAAAAAACAAATAGAAGGATATTTTGAAATGAAATATCCTATTTTAATTAGGAAACAAAAATATTTTTATAAAATGTCACTGTGAACAATTGGCATTTTTTTAAGATTTCCTAGTATATAAGTGATTTGTTTAAAGCAAAATGTGTTCATAAACTGTGTGTTTGTAAACCTGATGTGTTCATAAACCTTATGCTGTCAAGTCTGAATTCATTTTAAAAAAGCAACAGCACAAATGAATGCAATAAAAACTCCTTTTATTTGTTATTCTAAAGTAAAAGCAATGCCAAGGAACATTTTGATGTTTCTCATGTGACAAGTTCCTTGATCCAGCTGAAAGCTTAACTACTTATCTTCTAGCATTGAGTACATCCATAAGCATAACAATATTATATAGTTAAATTTCATGGAAGCACAGTTAGGCCTTAGTCTGCTGCTTTGTCAGTGATGACCTGAAATCAGCTCAAATCTTAGATGGATTTTGCTTGATACTTGCAGTGAATATTCTGTGTCTAGTCTGCAACCTGAAAATGAAATTACTTTACACTAAAGAAATAAGCGGTCAAATTACAGCTTGTTCTTAGGATATTTATAAATAGAAAAAACCCGCCAAGCCTAAAATCTGTAACTAGGCTGTTGGCTATGGCTATACCAAGGGATTTTCATTTGCCTGTTTCTCTGAAGGGCTGGGAGTAAACCTGGAAAGCATAGAAGACTCCATCAGTTTCATGAAAAATGCCTTGAGTTTTAAGGATTTGGGATTGAATTAATATCTGTGGATCAATGACAAAATATTATTTTGGTGTCACAACCATTTCTTTTCATAAAATTTTTGTTTTTTGCTTACCTAATATAAAAGACAGTGATTGAAATGTTTTTGAATTTATTTTCATTTGGCTGTTGGCAAATTTTGTCTCCTGACAGTTGCAATTCTGAATGTTTGCATGCTCTGCATGAAATTGGCCATTTTACAAAAGAATTATACAAATCCTGGAATTCTTGGCTTGCAAATGGGCTGGAATGAATTATGACATTTTCCATAATAGCATGTCATCCTTTGTCGTGTATAAAATTAACTAAAACCCAGAGTAAAGCAAAAGGCCTTCTGCTACTAGGCTTTTTATAAGAGATCATGTTGAATTAACTGTTTCTTGAACTTCCAAGAAATGTAGTGGCTGGATTATTACAAAAGCCTTTGCTCTATGAAGCTGGGATCCTTTTGTTTTAGGAAAACAATAGGAAGGCTTTTTTTTTTTTTTTTTTTTTTTAATGGACAGATTCTCCTGGGCTAAGCACCATGATGCCTGTGCAGTTACACCATGGTCAGCAAAGCCTAACAAAGTGAAATTAGTTGGTTCTGTTCCAAGTGTATTTATTCCTGGTGCTTTCATAAAGTCACCACACATAGGAAAACTGAGGGGTCATCATGGAGCCTATGTGACACAGATGAAAATTTGGATTCTTGAGTCAAATCACAGAAGAAAATCCTATATTTGGGAACAGATAAGAACTTAACAGGATGCTTAATAACTGGAGCAACATTAGATACACTGTACAGATGAAATCTGTATTCTGGGGAATAGTTCTTACCACAACAAGAGATTATGTTTTTATTCCTTAGAGACTGAGGGAAAGAACTGGGGATTATGTATCACTTAAATGTGCCACACACATTGTCTCTGAACATTTTGGTAAAGAGAAGAGCACTTTCTAAGGCCATGGCTTCCTTGCTTAGTTGGATAGCTTTCAAGGAAAAAAAAAAGAATGAAAAATTAATAAAAGGAGAGGACTTTTTACATGTTTCACATTACCTTTGTTTGTTAAGCTGGAGTATGATGTGTGGAAAAATTTTAAATCTTTAAGGCATCTTTTAATATTTTAGTTACCTGAAATATTGACTGATTTATTAGGTTCTATGATATTGGATCCAGGTCAGTACAGGAAATACTCAGCTGCAGTGAGTCTCTACAAAAAACTAGGTCAGACTATCCATATATCTTCTTACATTATTGGGAAATTGCTTCCCAGATAGCACTTTAAGTAGAAATCTGAGGTTTTTTGCATTTCACCATATTCCCAGTGGTTGCACTGTGACTTCCTGCACATGCTGTTCCAATGCCCCTCTGTCCTAGTCCATAAAAGAGCTCACTTCATATTCCCCAGAATATCATGAAATATGCAGACAGTGATATTTTCCATTTTAGGAGCAGAGCAGGCTGTGACATTCTAGGAAGAAACCTCTGGGTTACGCATTTGTGGAGCCTTAGCATCTCAAAGGCAAAACAGCTTCTAAAGGTAGGGGTAGACAGTATAATATTTTCACGGAAAAATAAAAATATTCTTGAAAACACTATGTATTTATTGTACTAACAGAATGCAAATCAAATTCTACTACAGCTTCACAGATTTGTGTGAATTATTTTACAAAACCAAACTGTGCTATTTGCTCCAGAACTTCCTTCCATTTCATGTTGTATATACACACACAAAAAAATCAAGGGAATGAGTGAAAAATCTGCAATGTCATAGATAAAATTCTGCAAAGGTGTAGTCAAGCATTGCTATTTCAGGTACTGGATTTTGGGATTCTTATTTATCTTAGCCCTTCTCACTTCATCTGACAAAGATGCTCCTCTTGTTGCACGCAGTGGAGGCTGCAGCTTTCTGCCGCTGTATTGCAGCCAAAATGGAAGAGCAGCAGCTGGATCGAGAGTGCTAGAGCTGAAAAATCCCACTGAAAGTCAAGTACTTTAGCTCAAGCTAGTTGCAGCAGGTCGTTGTGTAATTTGCTGTCAGCCAGGACACTTCCTGCCAATCTTGGTCATGCTGTAGAATAAAACATCGAAAAAACCCCACACTTTTAGGAGTGGAAATCTACAGGCCTAGGGTCAGTAAGCCCCATTTGTCTCCAAAACCTATTTTTAAGTGTTTCTGTATTGCCTTGGATGCCCAAAGGCCTACAGCCTACCACAGGAAACCCTAAGCACAGGGATTTATATGAAATTAGGCTACACAAAACCTGGTCCAAGGAGCTGTAGGGAGGTCTTCCATCTTAAGGATGTGCAGGAAAACAGTTTTTCCTGTGAATTATGAACCAGGTTTGAGGTGCTGACTCTTGTCTTCAGAAAACAGGCAGGACCTGACCTCAGGTTTTCCAGAGAACTTGCCAAAATGTCAGGGAGGAAATATTATAAATGACTGCTGGTCTTCACCTTGAAGACTTGCTGAGACAGGGACCTTCTATACCTGTGGAATAACCCACTAGAAGAACAGAGGACCATCTGCACCTGACAGAAGGTGAGGGTATGTGTCTTTCCAACACATCCAAGCTCTCTGTTTTACTCAAAAGCAAAGCAAAGGAAGAGCCCGACAATGAAAATAAAGCACTGTCACATCCCCAACTCTCATCCAGACAATGGGCCATATATGACAGATACTGTGCTAAGGAAAGAGGCTTCCATACTTGCATAGTCTCGTGATGACCAAAGTGATGTGGAATCTAACAGGTAAAGTGATTTTTTCTAGCCTGTTTGAGGAGTTACTTTGCTAACATCCTCACTGTGGCCCAGGAAATGTTAGGGTCCTGTTATATTTGCAGAGTGGGAGGACCTGATCTGTTGTTTACATGCTACTATCTGAAACACTTGTTTATACAGTTTTAGTCACCATATCACAGGAAGGGGATATAATTTGTCCATTACTATAAGCAGAACAGTAGGTCTAAAGAAGACCTGGTGATAAGGAAAGGTTACGTAAGTTACCTTTTTTTCTTTTTTTGACCTCAAAGGCAAAGGAAATATTTGAAATGGCCTTGTCTAGTAACTCAAAATTATTAAATATATATATATAATGTACTGTTGACCAGATCCACTACATTAAGTCCAAGTGTAGTTCCTTAAAAAGAATTAGGCATTGTAATGCCCAGGTTCTAGACATTATCTATATAACAATATTAGGATTGGTGCTTATGCACTGTGATGCATGGTTCAAGTGCCTAAGAATCAAAATTACAAAAATCCAATAGGCTGAGTTGGAGTCATATAAACTAAGAAATGATGAAGCTATATCTTAAAGGCTCATCCTAGTGTGGAACTTAGATTATTAACTCTGGACTTGTTAAGACTTGGACCCTTGAATGTCCTTTTGGTGTTAGGTCCTTCATCACCCTTTTTATGCAACATCTCCAGTTTAGTTATGCACAACTTTGGGGAAACATTTCTGTTTATTTGCCTACTGTGTTTAATGTTTTCTAGGTGAGAAGGTGATTCTATCCTGCAGTAGTTTGATGAGGTTTGGTGGATGTAGGGATGACTGCATGGGTAATGGGCTCCACTTATCCCATCATTTGCTAGATTAACTTAGCATCTGAAACCTTGCAAACTGCTCAGTTCTTTGTCTTTCCACCTTTCCAGTTTAAGGGTATGGTCTTTCAGTGGAAAAAAGCCTACAGTGTCCTTTATCTTGGTGCTCTATTAGATGTTTTTTTTCTCTAAAATCTCAGATGAGACGGCCTCAAAGAGCTTGCCTAGATCCTTTCAGATGAACTTTTATTATTATACCTCAACCAACAGAGTAGTGGTTACCTCATTCAGACAGCACAGAGTGGTGCTGCCTTGTACTGTACTGTGGCTAAGGAAAAACGCAAGCAAAACGAGTTTGCTCACTTCTGTTTCAGGCCATGGAAAGTTTGCTCATTTGGGAAATGCAGTTAGCCAGTGGATGGGTTGTCATTACTCGGCGGTGCTCCATATGGAATGGCTGGAAACCCTCCAGCAGCAGGACAGATCTTCTGCACAGTGTCCAAGTCTCACACCTGCAAAGCAACAGCAGCATTGCTCACCTTTCATCTGGTGGAGACCTCGATTCCAGGCTGGCTCCAAGCTTGCTGGGTGAGCCTGCCAGAGGCCTTTGGAATGTGAGAGACTACCCCTCTGTCAATGCAAGCACAACTGCTTGCAACACATCCAAGTTAAGTGAGAACCTGTGGCTGTTAGTAAGGAACCTATCCCTAGGGACTAGTTCTCCAGCATGAGACAGCTTGCTTTTCCAACCCATATATCTCCTTTAAAAAAAGTTGCTTCTGGATCAATCTCTGAGAACATAAAAAGGTTATTTCTATCTCTGAACCGACATGTAACGAATTCTTATAAAAGAAAAGTCTCTGTTTTCTCTCTTTCACATTTTATTCCTTGTGGAACAGAGCAGCTGTCAGAATGTGCATGTGTTTCGCTGCAGTTGCATCCACAGTGACAACTAAAAATAATACAGGAGGGAGATAATTAACATATTGCTACTTTTCTCTTTGTACTGTGCTGCTTACACATGTATTTACTAACATGCTGCTCTATCATGGCTCCCATTAGAGTTGTAAAGTTTTCCTACATATGGGCTTTAAGCTTTTCTAAGCACAAATTTGACTTTTATTAGAAAAACTTGATATAAGACAGTAATTTCAAAACTGACTTATTGCACACTTATTGGCTCAATTTGTGAAGTTTTATAAGATGCCATTATTTAATTCCCAGAGCCTGCTTACAGCTGCTGCTGGTCTTCTTGGAACACCTTTTTGCCTTGGCAAAATTGCATGCTACAATCCCCTCCAGTTGGTAAACACACAAACAGACCATTGAGCGCTGAAACAAAGTATTCTGTATGCTTCTATAAGTGATCCTAATGCCTGCCTGAAGGGTTGAGTCAATGCTTTTGAAAACCAGAGTTTTCTGTGCATGACCACAGGCAGTGGGTTATCTCTGGAGCCAAGAGTGCTTGCGGTGTGTTTGGGATGGTGAGTGTAGCTGGCAGCATGATGCAGACATACTTAAGCCAGTTTTGAACAAGGTGGCTGAGGTATTGAGAGGAGGCTGAGGCTGGGGCTGCGAAACCCAACTGAGAGGCTGGCTCAGCCCTCGGGCAGGCAGCCACCTTGCTCTCTGCACTGCCACAGCCACTTGTACACATCCTGCCACCTCCAAGCTTCTCAGCAGCACCGCTTGCTAAGGCTGCCACACAGAGCTCAGGGTGGAGGAACAGGGGAGTGCTCAGAAAGGCTCTGGCCAGCTGTTTGAGCAAGAGGCATTGCTCCACATGTGCCCACCTCAGGGATGGCAGCAGCCAAGCAGAGCAGATGTCAGAGCAGTGGGTGTTTTCTGCCCCCCAAGGTGCTCTCTGCAGCCATTACTGTACCTGTGCTGGTCCATAGCCACAGACTGGCAGGCTGGTGGGATTAAAGCTAGTTCAAGGATGTCCATGTTTCCACTGAAGTTCCCAGGCAGACAGAGGTGAGGAACTGATGGTATTTGGTAAGGCTGGGGGGTGCAGTGTAGGGTACTGTGCTAAGCTGTAAACCAGGACTAAGCAGATCATCACTAGTTTTTTCACCCTGTGTCCAAGTTTTCTCTCAGTATAGAGTTTCAAACTTCGTCTGCTGATATTTGTTCTATGTAGCACCTCTAAGGCTGGAATGCTCATAAGAGGTCAGCTTAACGTCCTTAAGTGTTTGGTGAAGAGACCCAAACTGGGCTGTGAAGAGCCTTAAATTTCTTTTAATTGCTATCTTGCAACTTTCACAACAGATTTTATACAGTTACTGACTGTCATCATAGGATTTCTTCTGGAATTGCTTCTTTTGAAGAACTGAGCAAGCATTGTGCAGCATTACAGTGTTACTGGCTGTGGGAGCTGACAAGGAAAGAAGAAACGCTGGTGCTCCATAGAATCATTCTGCCAGTTGGTTGATGTTGTCTTTAATCTTATTCACCTATCTCTGAGGAACCTACAATGACGACTGGAAGCTCATTCCTGCTGTAGCTGATTTTGTTTTCCATATGTCTCAACATTCCTACATCTGGTGCAAGAAACCATAACAGGGCAAGCAAAACCATTACATTGCAAAAACCAAATGTGAGATGTTCTCATGTGCACTGTGTATGTGTGTATTTTAAAATGTAGCCATTTAGAGAGGTGTAAGAAGGCAGAAACCAGTCAGATTCATTTCAGCAGATATATGGAAGAGTGCCTTTACTGGGAGGCTGGTCCAGAGCTCCAGGCTTTTCCAGAGGGAGGTGGAGGGAAGGAGCCTGGCATCTGAAGTCAGGAGCTCTGAGTGTAGCTGCACCTTCTGGAGCACCTCTAGGACCATCCTCAGCACAGATTTTTTTTTACTTGATGGAACTTCTGTCCAAAACACACTTTTGAAACTGACCTGCTAAGATGCAGTTTCAGAACAGAGGTGCTGATATAACTTTAATTATGCTTGTATTAATGCTAGTGATTCAACTTAATTGAAACACTCAAACTTATTTCATTCAATATACCCATTTATAGAGTGTATAGTCAGGGTAACCTGAATCTGTTGCTGCCCTAAGGGAAGCATACCTTATTTTCTGAAGCTCAGGGTAATTTCCTCCATAGACTTGCCACCTTTCCACCAGCTAATAAGTAAAGTATGCTGGAGATTAAAAGTACTATTCAAGATATCAAGTGATAATTTGGCAATCCTGTGATGGGAACGTAAGTTTTCACTGCTTATTCATTTGTTTGCTTTGTACTGTTTCAGTCTATAACTTTAATGTTTGAATTCAATACCTGGCAAGATGTCCTATGAGTTGTTAAACTCTCAGGAGAACATAAACGTGGTCTTGGCACTGCAAAAAGCTGAAGATCACTCAGACACAGTATCTTGTTTCTAACAGTTTTTGGCAGCAGGCATGAAGGGACAGAATACTAACGCAAGGCATGTAGAGCTTAACCCATCTTCCCAGTCTTTAGTTATCAGTGCCTTAGTGATGCCCTACACTGTCACCCACTGCAATCAATAACCTGAGATAGACCTACTTCCCATAAATCTGTTTGATTCTTTTTGGACTCCATAGCTTACCCACATGTAGTGTTCAAAACTACTTCTGTGCAGGCATTTTAACCATCTGAAACTTTCACAGGTGGCACAGGGCAAAAAGTAGGTTCAAAGACAGTGTGTGGCTACATCCAAGCAGTAAATAATAATTTCTTATTTTTCTTTGCCATGCCACTTACAATGCTGTCTGTTGCTCTGTAATACCAGTTTTCTGCTGCTGTTTTTCCAAACTGAGGACACCCAACCCATGTATTCTCTCGAATGGCAGGTGCTATGTCAGTGATGCAGCTGACATGCCTGAGGGATGGGATGCCATTCAGAGGGACTTGCACAAGCTTGAGAAGTGGGCTCATGTGAACCTGTTGAGGTTCACAAGGCCAAGCTCAAGGTGCTGCACCTGTGTCAGAGCAACTCCTGGTATCAACACAGGCTAGAGAATGAAGGGATTGAGACCAGCCCTGCCAGGAAGGACTTGGGGGTGCTGGTGGATGAAAAAAATGGATATAAACTGGCGCTTGCAGCCCAGAAAGCCAGGTGTATCCTGGGCTGCATGACAAGGACAGCGGCCAGCAGGCCAAGGGAAGAGATTATGGAGTACTGCATCTGGCTCTGGGGTCCTCAACCCAGTAAAGTCACAGACCTGGCTGGGGAAGGCCCAGAGGAGGGCCAGGATGACGATCAGAGGGCTGGAGCACCCTTCAAATGAAGGAAGGCTGGGAGAGCTGGGTTTGTTCAACCTGAAGAAGAGAAGGCTCTGGGGAGACATTACTGTAGCCTTTCAATACTTAAAAAGCATTTCTAAAAAAGCTGTGAAAATAGACTTTCAGTAGTGTCTTTAGTGGTAAGACAAGAAGTAAGGTTTCAAACTAAAAGGGGGTAGATTTAGACTAGATATAAGGAAGACATTTTTTACCATGAAGATGGCAAAACACTGAAAGCCCCATCCCTAGAAACATTCAAGATCAGATTGCACAGGGCTTGGAGCAACATGATTTAGTTGAAGATGTCCCTGCTATTGCAGGGGAGTTGGGCTAGATAACTTTTAAAGGTCTCTTACAACCCAAACTATTCTGATGATTCTATGTGTGGTTATCTAGGTTGCCTGTCTTGGCATTTTCTCTAATTTTAGTATATAGATTCCCAGCATTTGAGGATCTGGTCCAAAGATGTGTGCCTACACATACCCTTAAAATTAATATACAGGATCAATGCCTGACTTTTCTCCATTGATATATTTTCTCTAGGCCTACCCAATGGTTGACTCAACACTCTAGGATATGTGCAAAGCAGATAATATGTGTATGCTTAGGAGTACAGGCAGAAAAATCCAAAGGTTCTTCTAAGACAATGGAAACTAAAGTGTCCTGGTATCCCTTCAAGCTTGCCTGGTTACCTGATGCCAGTTTTTTTTTTGGGTTAACTCAGTAGTTTCCATGACATCTCTAAATTTCATCCGTTGTTCTCCAGCAGAGCTAATCCAAGTGTGTAAATGTTTTCACAATGCAGGACTGCATCTTCACATTATGTGCTCTGAGTGCTGTTTATAAGGATAAGCATTGTGACTTTTCCAAACCTCTTTTCCCATCAGTCTCTTCTGGTTGAACATCAAGAGCTTCCCCTGTCATTGCCTTCACTCTCTTCCTACAGTCATCGTGCTGTGAAGAGCAAGCACGTTACGAAAGGGAAGCTCATTTCCCAAGTAAAATCAAAGCCTCTCCAGGTCTTGTGCTACAGTCCTCTCTGTACTTAACCTATTAGATCACTGTCAAGGGCTGCCCTTGTTTTTCCCTCCCAACGATGTATATTTTGGCAGTGAAATGCCTGCAGTGCAAATCCTCCATCCTCAGGCCTAGCCCCAGCATGCCGGTCATGCAGCAACTGTTTTCCGCAGCAACTGCATTTCCACTTCAAAGCTATTGGAAAGCTCAGGAAAGGATAAACATGGTCCGTGGACTGCATGGACCACAATTTTGCCTGGGGAAGGCTGGCTGCCCCTAGAGCTTTTTGGGACCTGCAACTACTGCCCTTCTCTGTGCTTAATGAGGCCTGTGGGCATAGAGCTGATTTAGTGGAAACTAACAGTCAGAGTTTAAATATGCTCTGATGACAGCTGACTTTACTTGTTAGAGGTGTTGCACAAGGCTGTTGCTAATGATTAAAGCAGATGGACAGGAGGAAGAAAGCAGAAAGCTCGAATGTGTGAGAGGTGAAAGGGCAGCAGAATTAGCCCAGAGATTTCCTGTGGTCTGTGGGTGTTTTGTGTTGAGCGCTAAATCAAAGAATTGTGTTTAATGAATGAAAGCGCTATACTTCAGCAGCTTAATTACAGCTAGCCTTCCTCTCCTGCCGCAGTGGGAGTGGGTATTATTTTAGATATACTTGTGGTGGAGCATAAAATCGCCTTGCTTTACCTTTCTGCTGTTATTCTGCAAACACTTAATTTGGGGGGACCTTGCAAAAGGCGAGGCTGTGAAGCATCACTCCTGTGAGCAGCAGGACATCGCTCGGAGGCGAGGGGGACACCCTGGCTTGGCTGCGTGTTGGCCAGCAGCTGCCTGCCAAGCAGATGCAGTTGTTGCATCAGTTGTACTGAAACTTTGCAGGGTTTTTCTTTACACTGGGCTTCACGTGGCCATGCTGCCACACCATGTCTTGGATTTGTTGGCACTGAGCAGCTGCTATGGCCCCTGCCCCAGCAGAATGCCTTGCCAGTGTCCCCATCAGCCTTGCAGGGGAACGCAGGAAGGTTTGGGCAGGACAGCCAGCTTGTACACAAGCATCCAACTCCACCAGGGGCGTGCTCTGGTAATGGGATTAGAGGGAGAAACAAGGCCAGGATGAAGCTCTGAGGTACATTTTTCTCACCATCTCTTTCCTAAGCATTTTGCATTGCATTTTTACATAGTCTTATTAACTACATAAAAACCCTGTTGATTTTAAACTCAAACATAATCACTCTATTTTTTTGAATGACACCAAAAAGGTCCTCATTCTACATCCAGTCATGAAAATGAATTCATAACTACACTGTATTCTGCTTTATGTGGCCATGGTGATACCAATATGTTCTTCTTTAGCCTCCAGTGATGAAAATATTAAATATATTTTAATTGTCTCTTAAGACAAATTGAAGTACAACTATATTTACTCCAGCATCAACTGCATTATAAATTAAATTAAATTAAATTAAATTAAATGCTGTTTTCTGTCAAGGAAAACATCTGCAATTCAAAGCAAAATTGTGTTTGTTTTGGTGAATTTTACAATTCAACCCCAAAAAGAAATTAGTTTGTGCAAACATGTGAGGAAAAAATGTAGTGCTACCTGCCCAAGTTCTTCATATGTTGCTATTTCAGGTCCGTTTTTGTGAGTAGTTGGCTATGTATCTGCATTAACTTCAAGGTATGAATATATTTAAATTTCAGATTATTTATTTCACTAGGAGAAAATTAAGTCTATGCAAAAATATTAATGAAATGAAAACAAAACTCTTTGCAACTTACTTTCTACAAAACCTCTGTCTGGAAAACAACATTCCACTTGATCATTCCAAATAATAATGATGATGATGAAAAAAGGAAGTGCTATAAATTTTGCAATGCAAGTGAATTCCAGAATAGCAGAATTAGCCGTTTTTAAACCTTTCTGTTGCTATTTTATTGCTGCTTTCACGTGCCTATTCCCTGTAATTTAACATTTGGAATGGTAATTTGTTTTAACCACTTCAATAAAAGCATAAGAGTTTCCCTCTGTCTTTTTGGTTGAAAGACTGTATATTTTAGGCAAAACCAGTTCTCTGTTCTGGAAGAATCTGTTTGCTATGAAGAAATCAACATTGACAAAATTGTAGGACTTCTTACATTCTGGTGAAAATAGGTAAATAATTATCAGGAAAAACCTTGTACTAAAAATCAGCATGATTTTCCATTTTCATATGTGCAAGCAGACAAAAAGCACAGATAAAATATTTTATAGAGTTTGGCTCAAGATGAAAAAAGAACCAAACCAAAACAACTTTTGTTCCTGTGAAAAAAAGAAAAAAGAACAAAAAAAGAAAAGAAAAATCCAACAACTTTTGTTCCAGTTATGTCTCTCCAGCTTTGATTTAAGCTTTAGTTTCATTCAAATTAAACCACATAGCTTTGTCTGGTTTGAGAGTCATAATCATACAAAACAACGTTTTGCCAAACACAATAAATCAGCCCAAGTTCAGTCTAAATTTGTCTCACATTTTTCCAAATTCAATAAATATTTAGCAGGTTGGACCATGGTTTGAGGTTTCTAATGGATTCCCTGACTGTGTTTAGCCTCCTTTGATGGTTTGATGCAGAAAGAAAACACAGTTCTATTGAAAACTAGAAAGAGGTGACCAAGAGAGGCAGATGGAGATCTGTGTAGACATGTTTGTCTAGTCCTTCAGAATTGTTTAACCCATTAAAATATGTTCCTAGTGGAGCACTGTAGCAATAATTAGCCATGAACAAGGTAGTGGGCATTAGAGCTATTTCAATGGCTACCAAAGTCCCCAGTCCCCCTGCTGAATGAATTACTCTTTGCACTAGTCATGCAAAGTTCAAGTCCTTTGATTTCAGGCAGTAATTTTGTTTTGTCTGGGTGATGTTGGGTAAAATTATGAAAAAAATGTAGGATACTTTTAAACTCTATTTGTGTTCAGGATCTTGATATTACTGCATTTTAGTATCTGGATATAAATTCACTGAGCCTGGATACAATATTTCCTATCAATGGAAAGATTTGTTGTTTGATAGATATTCTTAATTTGTTGAGGAAGTAGGGAACCATGGTGGTCATGTGATGTAGAGATTGAAAAATCCTGATTTATAGCGGTGCTGTGAAGTTTGCAGCAGTGTCTTTCATTTTATAACTTCATCCTGCTATCTATTCAGAATTGTTTCATCTTAACTTTGAAATAGAAATGTCTCTGGTGAAGTAACATCAACTTCCCTTGAGTACAAGAATTGTGAAAGTTTCCTTGTGGCAAGTTTGAAATTAGAGTGTTAAAAATGAAAGTAACAAACACGTGAAAAAAAAGTAGTGTTATCATTAAAGTGAGAAACAATCTGAGACAAATTATGTACATAGCTTGAATTCATTCTAAACTTTAAAAGAATTAAATAATGTATTTTCTTCTGCCATGTTGAGGTAGTGTTATTGCTACATTTGGGGGAAAAAAATAAAGAAATGTTACTTTAAAATGTGATATAATCCATTTTTGCTTTAACGAAACAATAGCTAAATGAAGAGACACAATTGCAGCAGGGAAAACATTATAGTTAATATAAGTAGTAGTAGAGAGCTGATTTTAACTACTTTCCCTCACAAAACACACAACTGGAATATAACTGCTCGTGAAAATTAGTCCAAGCTACTGATTGTGCTTGTTTTTGAACACTTTGGTTCCCACTTTTGTGCAGCTGTGAGAGACTTGTGCTATATATACTGTGATGCAGCTTAAGCAAATAGCAGAACGGATATAAAGCTATCTTTCAGTCACCTTGCACGTAGAAACATGTGATGGCAATTATGAAGGACAATGAGCTTGGACAAAGCAATATGAACAGGTACTTGAAATATCCAGGCTGGCTCCAACCCTCCTGGTTTTGTTTAAACCCATGCATTGCCTGTGCTCGGCATGCCAGTGGGACCCCAGGACGGGGGAGAACTTGTTCTGGGACTGTTGGGCATAGTCTGACTTATGTTCAGACTCCATCTGTGTTCAGAACTGTGCTTGTGTCACTGGTTTATCTCTGGAGATAACAGTAGGTGACAACTGAATGTGTCTAGAGCCAAGATGAACTCTTTTCAGATTGCTGTACAAATCTACCATTTGAGCCTGGGAAACAAACAAAAAAACCCCACTGTCTTTACAGCTATCTTTTGCAGCTGTCTTTGGAAGGAAGAGCTATGTAAATAGCAAAGGAACTTTTTTCCTCAGATGTTCCTAGAAGTCTGTGGCATTATTTTCCTCAAATGATCAGTTTTCTCACTCGGTCACAGTTGCCCAGGTCTTCATTCATCTCATTTATATCTTAAGTTGTAAGATAAATTGCATAGGCAAAGGGCAGAAGCACACCCAAAACTTTTGAAGCCAAGAGGGGAACTGTTGGGGTCCCTCCCCTGCCATGGAGCCCTGGGAGAGGGGCCCTGGGGGGGAGGCACAGGGTCTCCCTGCCCCTGGTCAGCCTCATTCCCCATTGGTTGGTTTGTGTTCCCTGATAACGCCAAGGACCCTCGGGTCCCGTGACTGCGGACTTCCTGAGCTGAGCCCCGGCCATGCGGCTGCAGAAATAAACATCTCTGAAACATCTACCACGAATCTGTCCATATATACTTCGGTTTCCATGGGACTCCTGGTTTGAAATATACTTGTTGCAGTAATCCCCGCTGCAACAGGGAACCAAGAAAAATTATATTCAGACACTAAAAAAGAGCCCTGGCAACTTAAATTCCGAGAGCAAGGAAGCTGTCAAAAGCAGGAAGCAAGGAAAAAGTGCATTTGAGCAATGTGGTCTAGGGAAAGGTGTCCCTGCCAATTACACGGCGGATGGAACTAGATGATTTTAAGGTCCTGTCTAACCAACCATTCTATGATTCTATGATTATACACTGCATATTTTGTTTGACTTCTGAAATGGCATATGGAGGAGGTATTGATAAGATTAAAGGAGATTGGAAGGTGCCAGGACCAAAGAGGGAAAAACCCCAAGTCAAGAGTATGATTTGTAACATTGTTTTTTATCCTTTGCTCTGGAAAGTAGGAGGGATGGGATGTGAAACAGTGAAAGAGCAGGTATGGAGGAATTGACACTGGTCAGAGGTTTCCTTTTGTGGCCCTGAACAGGCATGGTGAAGGAGAGAGGAGGCCCCCAGACAAAGGCAAGGAGTGGCAGAGCATAACGTGCAGAAAGCCCAAGGTGCAAATGAAGGCTAAATGTGTCTGTTGAGACGTGTGTGTTCTGTAGGGAAAGCTAATTTATGGAGGGGAGAAAGAAAGTGAACAAAAAGGGAGTAAAACATGTTGAAGACTAAAATGTAATTTAGAAAAAAGGGCTCTTGCAGAAAGGGTACAGCATTTTCTACATGTAGCCTAAGAGAATTAAGTGTGGATGTGTGGGATCCAGTCCAAGACTGTAAGTTAAAAAAGGGTATGAAAACATAGCAGCAGGAGTGCTGAATTGAGATCAAGAGCAAGCGTCCTTACAGGTCACTGGAAAATCAGCGTTGGCCAGTCATTACCTCATTGTAACCACTGATATCTTCTACCCAAAGTGTAGAGAAAAAACATACTAATCTCAGATATCCTTGTGTGTGAATTCTAGATCTGTGATAAATGCTGATGATGCCAAGGGAGGTCTTTAGGTCTGATTGGCTTCAGTAGAGAAATGGAGCTTTAGCCCCAATTCTGGCTTGCAACCATTTGCTCTGCTGTTTTATAGCGTGTCTGTGGGCCTAGATCCTAGTGGAAAAGAAACCAGGACTTGCCTTACATAACAGAGGACAGGAGATCATCCTTATCTCCACAACAGAGAAAGCAATGCTCTTCTGAGAAGAGACAGTTCACTCCAGCGTCCTTGTAGAGTGTGCTGGAAGATGCTGGTTGTAGAACCAACCACCATTTTGTTTCATCTTGACAAATTTGCAAAAACATATCACAAGCTTGGGACAAGCTGAAAATGATGCAGAGGCCTGGACTCCAAATGTTCTTTGTTTCATGTGATGTAGTGAAAACAATGGTAGAAGCAATTGACAGGTCGTTTTTTAACAATGGAATTTTTCCATTGTTTCACATTAATTTTCATAAATACTCAATAACGTGACACACGGAGTTGACTTGTGTAACAGTTTGCCATGTCTGAGACTATTCTGTTATCCTGATCATTTTATCAGTTGCACATCTGATAAAGACAAACTGGGCATGCTGAATGTGAATCTGCCTCATTCCTCCAACTGTTTCAGTTACTCCTCTCTTTTACTTGCTTTATTAACCCTGTGTGTCTTCCTTACTAGGCTGCCTGGTAGAAGACTATCTGAAGGAAAGTCACACTGCATCCTGGCTTCTGCCCTTGTAATCATCATAAACTTCTCATGTACAATGTCTCTTTTCCACACTGTACATGCTACACCTCATTCTCCAAGGAATCAGAAAGCCTAATGCATGATGCAACACTCATGAAGAAAATGTAGAGATCTCTTTCCTAAGCAAGTCACCTCTAGCTTCCTTTTCCCAATATTTCCTGCAAGCATGGAACACCCAATTCGTGATTTCCTGAAATATAAAGCCTTAAGGGTTTATTATTCTTATCATCAACACCTACTTTTAATATTTAAAGAATAGTAGTGGTTCAGACCACTGTTTTCTCAGCCACGGTACAAATGATACATTAAAAGAAAGCCCCTCTATCATAGACAAATTAAAATCTTGGTAGATGAGATGAGGAAATGTTCTGATTAAATAAACAAGAAAGTAAGGAAAGTGGAGAAGAAACACATACTTTCTCTGAAATTTTGTGACAAAGCTTTGTTAGTAAGAAGGCGGTATGGAAGGCTTTTGAGAGCTAAGTGCCAAGGCTGCAGAGATGTGGCCAGTGCCCCCCACCTGCTGGAGACAAGCCCTGGCACACCCAGGTCACTGTCAGCAGAGAGGGTAGCAGGGACTTAATTCCTCAGCATCATTCTGTGTGCAAAGCTGAGATGGCTGATTGCCACTATGGACTGAAATACACAAGGTATTAACATGAGCTCTTGCTCAGCTATTTTGTCAGCTCAAAAGATTAAAAACCAAGAAGGGAAGATGCTGTTTCTCACATATATGCATATTCTACTTCAGGTTAGCAGAAAAGCTCTCCCACTGGGTCCTTAAGGATTTGGTATCCTGTGGGTAGCTCACACCAGGTAGTCAACACCATCCACCCCAGAGCCAAGGTTGCCACCCAGCATGCTGCGGCTGACGTACAGCAGGATTAGTGCACGGTCTGAAGATGGGAACCACCGTATTGTGAAAGGGTTGTCTATGAGAGGCACCAGGTCCTGTGCCCCACCTTCATTAATGTCAGCCCATGACAAGTCTGGAGACAGAGGCTGCTCAGTGGCCCTGTGCTTCTCTAATGAGCAGCAGCTCATGTATTTCTATGGGAACGCATAATTTCTATGAAAGAAAAACCTCATTGCCCATAAAAGTTTGCCTGCTGCAGGCCTAAGCAGTCTGTGTCAACTCAGTCAAGTCTTTCATTATGTAGGCTTCATATCTTCTCTGGAGGCTTCATATCAACCTCCTTGCTTAGGAACTAAAGCAGCCAGGAAACTTAGATTGCAATTTCAGTGTACACGGCATGTCCATTTTGAGGAGCAAGGAGTCTACAGTTTAGACTTTAAATCACATACACAGAATAGGATCCTTCTGCCATCAGACCAACCCCAGCAAATGCTCTTGGCTTGATTTCCAAAGTTGCTGAACATCTGTTGTTCTTGCCGATTTCAGCGCACTGTGCAAAAGCTCAGCAAGAGCTCAGCAAGTCTGAATGTCAGACTGGCTGCGTGACATCCTGAAGTCTCCTGTGGTACAGGGAGGTCCACAGTGGGTTTGATGCTGGCATGAGACCAGTTGTTTCATATGTGGGAAGAAAGAAGCACTCATGCTCTGTGGCCAAACAGGCAATTGATGGAGGAAATGCAGCAGTGGCACAAAAAAATGTGGTGCAAGCTGAGGCAATCATCACTCCAGCAAGCACAATGAACACCTTCTGGCTACATACATGGCTACATGTGTTATGCATTAGAGTTACACATGTTAACTATACCCCTGTATTTTTTCCTTCTGTAGAGATAGCCAAGCCCTGGTACTGAAGGCCAGTTGACTGACAGACATAACATGATCCACTGGATTCACAAGTCTATGGGCACAGAAGGCCCAAGATAACTGCTGAGCTGCTGACCAGTAGATTGACCTTGGGTGAGTTTCCTTCTCTGCTACTGCTGTTGGTAAATCTGTTCCCTGCAGTTGTAAGCTCCTGTCAGGAAACACCAGAAGGAGCTGGGGGAATAGAGGTAGCTTTTTCCAATGAGTGCTACTGCCTGCTGACAATTAACTTCACCTTAGGAAGGTCGGCGGGGTTGAGCAGGATGGTTTAGGAGAAGGAACAGGTGTTGATATGGAGTTAGGAAGAGAGACAAAGGCCAAGCATAGACTTAGAGATAGCAAAGGTGTGAGAAGCTGTGGGAGGACATTAGCCATCTTTTTGACTCAAGACAGGATCTTCTGTGCTGAAACTGTATCTGACAAATGCATTGCTTCTTACAAATGCTGCCAGTACTAGAAATTGCACAACCTCCTTCAGAAACACCTTCCAGTGTTTAAAGATCCTTATGGATTTTCCTAATGCCTGGCCTCATTCTTCCCTGCTCCAATTTAAGCATGTTACTGCTTGCCACATCTAAACAGAAGTGAAAAAAGCAAGAATAGGTTTTTCTCTTTTGGCAGCTGCCGTTCAAAGTCTTCAAAGCCTATTACCATTTTTCATCTCAGTTTTTCTTTTTTTATTTTTTTTTGCTAAGCATTATGAAATTTCTTCTCATCCCTTGTTTTTCAATCTCTGCTTGTTCTTATTGTCTTTCTCTGAGTCCCTCCCTTCACATAATTTTGAAATCCAAGACCAGATTCAGTACTTCAGCAGAAGTCCTCCAATCATGCCAAAGGGTGTCTCACAAATGTCACTCCTATTTATACTCCCACCATTCCCATTTTCTGCAGTTCCCAGCACCAACAGCTCACATTTGATGTCTAAGGTAGAGTCACCCATCCAGTCCTCTTTCTGTGGGGCCTGCCGTGTAACAAGCTGTCCCTCCTGAAGAATTTAGACTGCCAATTGCTGAGGAATAAAGCACTCAGAACAAACTAGAAAGCCAGGGCTTTGACACATGATTCATTTTGAAATGAACCATTATTTACTGAGCAAGAACCGGGGAACTCAGCACAAATAAAACTGTTCTCCCAAGTCCATGGAGAGCTGTCTGAACCCAAAACCAGTTTAATTTAGCCTCTGCAAAGAAAGCTGCTGGAACAATAGTAGAAGTTGCAGCAGCAAGGAAAACAGAAGCAGCGAGGTTTGTAGGATCTGGATGTCAGCCATACATCTGGGCAAGCCCACTGCACACAACCTGTGATGCAAGCCTTGCACGATGCAAACAGACATGTGCATTTCAGTCCAGCCTACATGTAAGCTTTTAGCAACTGGGTCCCCTGGAGTGGCCCTCTTCAGCATTAAGAGACCGTTCATTTCTGTGCTGGAACATCATGGAGAAGGGCACAGCAAGGGTATAAGGGAAGAGACACAGGGTCTTTCTTCCCATCAGAATGGAAGACTCTTCGGCTTTCTGGTAGAAACTGATGCTTTTTTCCTTCACTATTTGTAGTCTCTTATTTGGGCATTCAGTTCAAATTCTAAAATAAATCAATATAGTGAAAAACAAACCTCTCTCAATAAATAGTTTGAAGTGATATTTTGCTTTCAAACAGAGTCCTAGCAATAATCAAATTAATTGCAGCATTTCAATTGTTCTGTTTGGAAAAACAGTTTGCAGAAAGTACTGCACTGCTCTACATGAAGTCCACATAAGCTTAAGGCTTACTCTTTTCTTTAGTTTTAGATAAGACACAATCTCTTGATATGAATTAAAGAATACTCTGGTTAAAGAATACTCTGTGTGTGTGAGAGAGAGAGAGAGAGAGAAGCACATAGTGGCTTTTATTTTCTTACTTTTAATAGGGCTATTTTGCGAGGCTGAAAAAAAATTGTTAAACTTGCCTTAATTGATTGTTTAAAGTACCATGGTGGATTTGTCTTTTAAACATAGCCCGTGGTTAAAGTTCCCATTGCATTGTATTTGAAGTAGGTCCTTTGTGCTTTAAAATGAAAACTGTAAAACTTTTGGTGTTTAAGGCTTTCTGACTCCAAGTTAATTGTTTTCCTTTAATATGAGCAGAATTAAAGATATTAAAAATCGACTGCTGGAGCACATAATTGTGGCCTCCCATCTATTCTTCTTGTGGAAATGAAAGGAATATTGAAAGAGTTTCTATTTTACAATACCAGAGGTGGCCATGCATTTACAACTCTATATATTCTTTTAGTTGAATTCTTCTAAACCTCACGCCTGGCTAGCAGTTTTCTCCCAGACGATTTTCATTTTCAAAACATTCACATCCAATAAACTGCACGAAACATAGTGTGAGAGAAAAAAGGGGACAGGAAATGGCTCTGTTGCATGGTTATTACATCCTATTGCCTGTGGGTTGCTTTGTTATGAGTTTTAACTATGTAAATATGACGTATATGACATCAGAATTTAATCTAAAGCTACTAGGTGGGAGATAGAGTGTGACTTTATTGTTAAGGCTAAAATCAACTGGGTGTTGACAGGTCTCAAAAGTCACTGAGTATAAGCTTGAAAAGGAAAAGCTCAGACTGATAAGCTGTTCCTTGATTGACAACTTCAGGCTTGACTGCAAGTATTGAAAACAGTTGAGCAAATGGAGGGAAAAAAGTTTTATTTCATAAGAAACTACACTGGGAAATACGAGGATTTATAGGCTGACGTAGCACAAAAACCTAAGAAAAACAGGTGTGAGGTTTATAAAATCTGGAAACCGGGAAAGCACATTGTCCATGAATGATTTCCCCATTATAGTTTAATTAACCTTGTAAAAGCCCCTATGCAAATATAATGCCAGAATGGAGGGAAAAAATAAAATGCTGGTGTCCACTAGCTTCGACTTTCAACAAATCATATGTCAACAGCTCATGGCAAGGAGGTGGGTTGAAAAAAATGAGAAGAAAATAAGAGAAAAGGATTTCAGTGGGAAATAAATTCACCAGGGAAAACAACACACTGATTTTTCATCTTTCCAGTGAAGTCAGACCAATTTTTGGCACTGTAAAATCCATTATGGAGACAATAAAATAAATACAGTTTCAAGTAGCAATCGTGGGTTGATTGAAATGTTATGATAGCTACACATGCTATATCTTATCAAATATTATCCATGAGGAAGCATTCAATTCATTTTGTGCCAATTATCATACTCTGTGCATCATAAACTTTTATTGCTTGTTATGGAATGCCACTCAGCCAACTTTTTCTTCAGATATTGCATCATCAGATTCAGATGGAAAACATATTTTAATGTGGCAAAGTGTTAAAGAAATCTAATACTCTGGGGCTGAATGAAAAATGTTAAGGTTCATCTCCTGGATAAGAAAAACAATTTATGAATGCAATATTCATTTCCTGAGGTGGGCATAAGCAAAATCCTCATCTGAAACTTAAAACCAACATGTTTGCCTTCACTAGTTTCCTTAGTTTAACTCATTGATGTCATGTATTATGGTCCACTGCTAAGACCACATCTGGGAAGGACTTGCTTTTTTCAGTTCTCCAGATCACTTTTACAGGGAACTCCTTGTATAATTGCATGTGCTGAGATTTGAACCTCAAGGGCCAGCGGATCAGATTTCACTTTTAATATATTACAGAAGAATATCAAAATAATCTACTTGTTTAATCTTGATCATGCCAGCCGATTAACACTTTGACACCCTGAATCACAAATGTTAAGTACTACGGGGTAAGGTTTCAGTGAAGCTTACAGACTATAATGAGGCTTTGTGAAGTTACAGATCTGAGGTCAATTTATTTACTTAAGCATTTGTGGTACACAAAGCAGGGCTGTAGCTATCAAAAGATAAAGTGGACAACATTTATAAAAAACACCCATTGTACATGGGGGTAGGTGTCAAGATTGGCAGCAGCTTGCTGGATGGGATGGGAATATGCTTCCTGGAGGAGGTGACAAAGTGCTTCTGTTTGCTCTTTTAGGGGCTTCATAAGTGAAACAGGAAGGGTACGGTAATAACAATTCAGTTCAGAAGACTCATGGATAAATGACTTATAATGCAATGTCAGTTTCTGATGCATCTCCTATGTAGACACACTGACAGTAGTAAACATGACTCCCCAGACCCCCAGGGAACACTTAGAAGCAGCTGAGACAGGGAACATCCTGTAATGTCCCCAGTCACTGCTGGCACAACTGAGGACCAGGCTTAATTGTATTTTCTGATGAATTGGGTCAGCTTGCACAATTTGCAGTTTGTCTCTTCATCCCATCCAAAGCCCCATTGATACCAATCACAATTCATTGAATTCAATGACAATTCACAAACAGAACTTAACACAGCCCTAGAAGAATACTTTTCTGAAGAAGATTTTGATTATTTCCTTTCTAAATTCTCAGGGTTTTCACTTAGTAAGTTTACTGACACCAACTGCATGGTTCAGTAAATCTTCTGAGGGTCATTGGAGGTGTAAAACATACGACAATGTATCAAGGAAGTGAGACAGTGGGCTTGACTCTGCAATCCATATTGATCCAAATACCTGTTCCAAATTTTATTCATCTGGATTATACTTGTTTAAGAAGAAACCAGAGATGGGAGGCAGTATATTAGGGTCAGTTTATCTAATGTGTAGGACGGAATAGGGAAAGACCTGTACTTGGCTTCTTTGAAGCACTTCTTCAGGATTCTCCATCTGTCCTGCAGTTGAAGACAAAGCTGAAGTATCCTACTCTAGGAGACTTCTCTCCCAAGAATTGGACAATATGTACCTGCAGGGGTTAAGTCTGCCAGCCTGTCCACTAGCCTTTCCTCCCTGTGTGGAAATCCTGTATTGCCACAACCATTTTCACCAAGGAGACATCTGAGTCAGGAGACGGTGAGTAGAGCAGGAGCTATTGTCTTTCATACAGTGAGTGGGGGATCAACTGGGTGTTACTGTGTCCGCTGCTCCCACAAGGAGAGTGGATTTATGACAAACTGAAGTCTCCAACCATCCCTGATTTCTCACTGAGTATATGAAGCTCCTCACCTAGTTGAAAACTCCAGTGTATGTACCACGTAACTCTAAAAGTCAAGGGGAGAAAGAATACTGCAAGAGGGCAGAGCTCTGCAGGTGTCCAACTGCTCCACTGGCAAGGAAGCAACCAGGATCCTGGGAGACCGGGTAACCACCAGCTACCAGCTGCCGCAACCTCTGGCTGGCCCCTTCTTCCTGTCCCTGGACATCCCAGTTACCCACCAAAACACTGCTGCTGCCGTTCATCTAGAGCAGAGTCAGCTGAAGAAAAAATTCAAGAATCAGAGTGGCCACTTCTATTTCTTTTTCCACTGTTTTATTTAGCTGCCTGCAGTAAAAACCCAGCAGCCTACTTCCAGAAGTGCATATTTCCAATCTGTGAAATATGAGCTGCTCCCGAGTCCTTGATCTCTCTTTCCCAACTAAGAATTCTTAGTTATTCCCAGTTTACCCTGAGAACTGGTTGGCATCTCTAATGTGTGCATGATACCAGGCCCTGCTGCTGTAATGCCTCTGAGTCACCACTTCATCCAAGAGCTTTTTGAACAAGAACCTAGGACTCCAGATATCCTTGATTTCAACTTCAACCTATTGCTCTTCTAGGGCTACATTTTCCCTTCTTGATGACAATTAAAAGCGAGGTTTGCAGAACTCACCAGTGGATTATTTCTGTTCTTTTTGAAGTCAGTGGTATTAGATTCAAGCCAAATCTGACCATTAAAAAAAAAAATCCTAAAAATGGATAAGCAAAAAAAGTATAGTTTCTTGAATGTGCTGTTGAACTTAACAGTTTCTGTAGGTTCTACTCTGGCAGCATACTGAGAAAGCTACTGTTCTTCCTTCATGCAGAGAAATACTCTCTACTCCTTCTTCCCACTTCAGTGGCAGGCACAGCCAGATTCCATGAGTTAAAGAATGAGTAGTTTTGTTATTTTTTTCTTTCTATTTTTAATTTTTTTTTTTTTTTTTAAATCAACCGTTGCTGGTCACAAATACAGCAAAACACCAAAGTTTTAGTCACAAAGAGAAAGGATACAATCACTTGGCTAGGGCTGTTTGCCATCCTGAGGGGTATGATAAATGAAAGTTACTTAGGGAGAAGGAGAAAAGTTCCCCCACTGCATCTCTCAAACTCTTATTTCTCTTTCAAACTTCTACATTCACTTTTTGAATGTATTTCTCCCCTCTTTATTAGATCACAGTGCCAGAACTCCCACCTGACACCTCTTGACTCTGGATTTGGCAATGTCATAAAAACAGATCCATCAGCCACCACCAGACCTGGTCCAACAAACCGGTGACAAAAGAAATATGAATATAACTAAAACTGGTTCCTTGGGCAACAAAAATGAGCAAACAGCCGCGCAACAAACTGTACATTTTTTAAAAACTCTTTTTGGAGTAAAAATATTTTTTTCCCATTCAGTTATACTTCAAATCTAACACACTATACAGGAACATTTATCAATGAATTTCATAATCCTTCTCACAGAATTTACCACTAAGTTGCTGCTGTTGTTACAGCTGCAAGAAGACTAGGGGTCTTGATCCAAAACTCAGTACTAATAAAGATGTGGGAACTCAGTACTAGAAATTATGTGGGAACCTCAGCCATGCAGAAGATACAAAGCAGGAGAAGAAGGGCATCTGTTTTACCTCTGTTTGTGCTTTCCCAGAAGAGTTGGAGGGACGCTCCATTCAGAGCAACAGGTCAGAGAGCCTGGCATTTCCAGCTGATGTGAGTTTGATGTGGGAATGAATACCTTGGCAAAGCAAGTATTGGCAGTAGCAAATTAATGTTTCTAAAGCAAATATTCCTGGGTACTCAAGTGGTGGATCCGACCTGTGATCTATCAGCTGAGCAGATGCATGTACCGCAGTTCTCAGCAAAGGCCGGATATTGATCCCAGCTACTTGGGCCTTCAAGCACCAGGGAAAGAAATGAGTGGTACAGATGCTCAGGCAGCAGAGGTGGTTATAGGGGAAATGTGATCACATTCACTGAGGTTATTAACAGTTATGTCGTGACCACTGTATTTTTAACGTGACCATCCATCTTCATTTTTCATCGTGCATTGGTAATGTTCCCTTACAACCTTATTTCATTCTTGCCAGTTAAAGCAACTCTGCCTAATCCTTCTGTCAGGGGTTGTAAAGTAGTAACAAGGGCAGGGTCCAAGCAGCTGGGGCAGTCCAAAGTGGGTGTGATGGCTCCATCAGCTTTGTTCTTACTCTTTTAGTTGCAGTGTTTCTGTATAACCTGTAACTTCCTCTGGGGCTCAACTGTGCAACAAACCAAACCATATTCTGAGAGGTGTGCACACTAGCCAAAAAAGAGTCCAGAGGTCTAGCCACACCCCTCTGGTTCAAGGCAGCTCACTCACAAACTGTACGCAGAAGGGATGAGCTCCTCACCCGAGGGAGCTGTCTTTGAACTGGATGGAAGGCACACCAGCAGAGACGAAGAAGGAGGGAGGGGACTCCTCGTATGGATTCCACAGAGAATGTTTATTGTGAAGGTACCAGGAAAGAAAAGGCAAAAATCTGAGGGTGTTCAGGGAGCTTATAGTGGGGATAGGAAAGGCGGGGATAAGGGATACAGTCAGTGAGATAAAGGGAAGGAGGTGGCGTTGAGGTTGAGGGAACCAATGGGATTAACACATAGGAGGGACTTAAGGAAGGGACCAATGGGGTGTCAAGTAACACAGACGGTTCTAGAACTTATACATATTAACTAAGGCAAATGAATATTTATAATGCCATACATAAAACTGAGAGGGGAAAACATGAACCAATCATACAAAAACATATAGATCACAGAATTGGAGGATTATGGGTTCTCACCCTAAGTTATGAAACCTTGGTGCCTGACCACCAAGCTGTGGGTTCTGGAGTTTCTTCCAGGGTCAGGGTGGCTGCAGCTACTTGCACCGCCACAATCTTCTGCAAAAATCAGCTGTAAGACAGAGAAGAAAATGGCTCACGTCACTTACCCTGGAGTGGCAGTTGGGATGTGAGCCAATCTCTACCAACAGAGACCTGGCAGGGATTCCCAGCACAGCTTGGACATATCCTCTTAAAAGCAGCCAGCCATATGAACCAGCATATCTAAGAACAGAGAGTACTTTAGCCTGGCACCTGTGCAAAGTCTGGTCTCTCCACTGATCTGGTATGAAATGAAAGGATTTTGTTAATGGTGGAGACGACCAGCAACAGTGTATGTGTATGATTAAGATAACAGTTTCTGACAGTAAGTACAAGGGAACTCTGTTCTATCTCTTCCAGCACAGTGAGTTAATTAGCAAAAGCATCTTGGTTCTTGTCCCTTCTCCTTCCCCTAAGCCCCCCTCATGGTTGGCTGCCAGCAGGTAGCAGCATCCCAAACTATGTCACTATTAGCAAATTAAACTGACCATCCTCAGGCACTGAGGGCAGGAAAAGACAGGATTCAAGCTCTTCTTGTACTCTTCAGAAGAAAGAGGGTGGAAACCTTGCGTTTCCTTCTTTTAACAATATGTAAAAGCAGAAAATTCCTTTCTCCTTGAGTCCTCTATAACAGAATTTTTTGGTAAACAGTCCAATGAAGCTGGTCAGCATACAGAGGCAGGCTCTCATCCCTGCAGCCTCAGGATTTACACTTCTAAGTAACTTGTTGAAAGATACTATGGTGGCCTCACAAGAAAAGACTTTTTTTGGGCAATATTTACTTTGCCCCTCTGCCATGGTTTGGAGATGTCAGGACTGTGCACACATATCTTAAATTTTAGCTTTTTGTTACATATTACAATGTGAGAAGTGAGATCAATGCACATTAGCTTGGTTTCTGTGGTGAATGCTGAAATGCATAAACAAACTGTGAGCATGCCAGCTGTGTTTGCTTAAGGATGTTAAACATAGCTCAGTTCCTAAGGACAGACATATCTCTTGTCCATCTTTTCTTCTGTCTTCTTGTCGATGCTTGGCCATTCTGGAATGGCTTAAACTATGAGAAAAAAATAGAAAATAAAGTGACACAGGAGTCAAGAAACATAGGAGGACTGAGAAGATCCTGCTTTTTCTAAGACTGAGAAAATCCTGCTTTTTTCAACATGAGATACCTCATCATTCCTTAAAAGTTATCCTCAAAAACATAAATAGGAAAACCAGTGGCTTATTCACTAAGTTTATATCTTTGGCAGAAAGCAGCTGTAAATACACTAATTTGTTTACTTGCTGACTAAACTTTGGTTAAATTCTGCTTGGAGTTACTTTAATGTAAAGTTGGAAGAATTCCATTCATTTTCAGTGAGAGCAACTTTTCTCACTCCCAAAAGATCATTAGGTTCCTTCAACACTTATTCTTTATTTTGCCAAGATAAAGATTCAGATGTTTTGATTTTTCGGTTCCATTTCTAGAATGCAGTTTTTCTATGTTCCGGCAACATATGGCATGAATATGTTCTTTTCTATTTAATACAGGAAAATTATTCAAAAGTTCAGACTTGCTTTAATGCTTTTCATTCCCTTGTAAATGTTTAATTTTTTTTGATTACCTTCTGAACAATGTCAAAAGCCAGGACCAAGTTAAAAAAAAAATGACATTCCACTGAAGTATCTTCCTATTGAAGTTTTGGCATACCTAGTAAAGTATAAATTTAGGAAAGGACCATTTTCAATGTTCACTTTGTTGGACATCAGGCCTGCCTTGGTAGAGGTTTCAACAATGAAATTATTGTACATATATATTTGCTTTAATGCCTTTGTTGTTATCATGTATTTTTAACAGCGGTGTTGGTTATTGCCATATGTCCTGCTCAACAATGCTTCAGCACACATGGGAATGCTTGTGATGGCCAATCAAGTGAGCTGGCAAAATGGAAACAGATGGCCATGGATGTGTGCTCTAACACATCTTTAATGAAACTGGGCCCTTGTGTGGATGATTACATTGCGCTAATCACCATTTGCTTATCCTAGGCCTTGCACCTCCAGTTATAGACCATCTAGTGTCTAGTTCTGCATTACAACTTATTTATTCACCTATTCTAGTTTCAGCTGCACGAGATATTAGCAAAGGATGGTCCAGTGCAAGAAAAACTGCTTGAAAGCACAGAAGTAAATCTACTGCCTGGCTTAAGAAGTGCACAAAATGGACTAGAAACATGCTAATGATTTATTTTCTGCCTTTTAGCTTTCAGTGGCTTTTACCAAATAATGCTGGGGCCATGCATTCTTGACCTGCAGTACAGATCTGGATACAAAGCCACTCATGGTCCAGCATTACTGAGATAGTCTCCTCTCTGTTACTGGGTTACTGGATGCTCTGTGAGAGCAGAGATGTGTGCCAAACCCAAGCCCCGCTGTACAGCTTCCCTTGATTTTCCTGGGACTCTGTAGCTAGACAGTAACTGGTTTCATATGCAATCGGATGGGCTCAGGAAATCTTGCAAGAAAAGCTGATAAGTTGGTACCTCCTGCAAGGTAATTGTATGGTCTTTCAGTTCTTCCCTGTTTTGGCGTTGAACTCAGGAGATTCAGCATGGTCAGGGGGAACACCATGCTTTGTGTCATCCTGTATGCTTAAATCTCATGTGTATGCTTAAATATAAAATAATTGTTTCAACTATAATGTTTAAAACAATCACTGACCTCCAATCAAATACCCAAACCCATTGATTAAGATATATTGTGGGTCTGGAAAGGGATAATAACTAAGAAGCTCTTGCATATGCATCCAAAATAGGGATTCAAGTGTTCTGTCTTTTCCTTGCAGCCACCAGAGCTAGAAACTAGAAAGCTGGCTGAGATTTGAATTATGAAGGTCTCCATGGACATCCGTAGGAGGCTCACAGTAACATGGTGAATGCAAACTAGATAAGAGCTGGGAATAAATTGTTCTGATTTTTCTTCTGTTGCTCTTCCATGGACAACATGTTGATTTGTTGATTTTGCCTTTGGCAAGGCAACAAAATATTTCAGTATTGCATCCAAAAGGTTAAATATGGGCATGGATTTTCAAAGGATTGTTAAAATGAGGGTGGGAGGAAGAACAGGAATGTTCATCCTCCAGTTGATGGAGAACTACACAAAGGTGGGGGATTTTGGTGGGGAAGCTGAACAGGCAGCTTTTGGGGGACACTATGCAGCAGGTCCATGTCCACACACTCTGTCCACCAAGAATGTGGTTCCCTCCCACCCTGGTTTCATCATAGCAATGCACAGTTCTTAATACTCTTGCATTGCACTTAAGGTAACCCTGATGTTCACACCTCAGCATCTCCATCACTCAATGTACCCATTGGGAGATATCAGCCATTCTCTATTCATGTTTAAATTATCAATATAGACTTGTTCTCTTACTTAGTGCTTTATGGAAATTTTTCATTCATTGGGAAGTTTTATGCAAGGGTCCCCTATGTAATTGTAAACTCTTCAGATTTTTTTTTTTTCATATCTTACAAATAAGCATGAGAATCTTTAAGTCCCCCCAGTAACATTTATTTTCAGTTTGTGTCTGGTATAAGCTTGTTTTTGGCCAGACATAAATGGATGGTATTCTTTTAAAGCATGTTCTCCGACCCTCTTTGCACTTTTCAAGTAAAAATGGCTCATGTATTTTTGGAAGAGTGCAAACAATGAAATGTCAGATTTCAGTTACTGCTCTAATATATTTAACCATTCAGCATACTGTAATTGGCTCAATCAAAAGTTATTTCAAACAAAACCCAAAGGATGATGAAATAAATCTAAAATGTCAATCTTTCAAGATTTGGGTATGTTTTAATAGCATTACAGAAATTCCAAAGGTCTCAATTTGGAAATAACAATAATACCAAGTATAGGCAAAATTTTCAGGGAACTAATATAATTATTTGTTCTCTTAACTTCCATTTTGGACTAAGACTTTCAAATTTCACGCTAATATAATTCAAATATATTCTTATATCTAACCTTACTTAAGGAAGAAGTAGAGTCACTAGTTCCACATATACATAATTGTATTTATATTCTGGCTTTTTACACTTAAGAACATGACAGAATCTGCTCTAGTACTCTTCTGATTTCCTTGTTGTTCTCATTTGCTAAAACGTAAGGGCTTTTTTTCCTTTCCTACAAATATCACTACACTGGGTAATTCAGCCTAGACCTATATATTAGATTTTTAAACCACAAATATATTGAATCAATACAAGAATAATACCATCCATGGGTGATGATAATGCCCTATTCTGTGTAGCTGCCAAGGATAATATTTGTTTTACCTCTGCTATTCCAACACATCCTAAAATAAATAAGATGGCTACAGAGCTTTTTCATAAGTATCTTGGAAGCAGCATCACAGTGTCTTGGGAGGGCTTGGGTCTGGTGGTGGATGAATGGACTTTCCATGCTTTGTGCTCAGCAGGGTGCTGGGTAGATTTAAATTTGCTTCTGAAAATGTATAAATGCCACTCAGTGGAAAAAAGAGATAGCAGAAAACACAATAAACTCAAAGGATTTGATTTTTTACAATTCCAAACTTCCTCACTGCTACAAACATTGACCCCTCAAGTGTACTCTTGCATTCTGAGCCAGGACGGGAATCTGGGTCAATACACTTCTAAAACATTACCCGAAACAATCCACGCATTGTCTTCCCCATCCTTATAATCTTCTCTATTTACATGTTGAAACTGTACTGCTAAGAATTCCTTCTTTCTTCTCATTTTTTTTAATGTAAGGGGAAAAATTTATGAAGAAAAATAGAGAATGCTCCATACTCCCATTTCGCAGGGCTAATTTACATTTCTTCTGGATGTTGTTCTAGTTTTGACTCTGATGGAACAGAAGTTTAATTTTTATGTGTTATTGCAGAAGAGATCTAGAAAGGTGAAGCAACAAGACATTAGCATGATGAATATACATTGACAGCTTAACTATATACCAACAGTGAGAGCTCTTTTAACAGGGCTGAAAAGCTGTTGCTCAAAGTTGTGTGAAACTGGGATGTAGGTTATGAGAAGAGGAAAATACTTCAAACAGTGCCCATAACATCAATGTAGAATAAGCTTGTCAGTACCTAACTCATTATTTTCTCCTGGGTAGCCTGTAGCTCACTGGTGCTAATGCTTGAGCAGCTACAGCTGTGTCAGAGGCTCCATGCTGGGTTCTGAGGCATGTCTGGTATTGTCACACTGGCCCTCCTAGCCATGGCCTTTAGCTTCAGTTACAAAAATGCAATTGGTCTGAAGGAGAAATTTCCCACTTCAGTCATGTGGGCTTCAGTCAGCTTCTCAGCACATCAAGAAAATAGCAGCCTTCCAACATCACGTCCTACATAGGTTAGTCAGAAAATTACTTGGTATTTGTAATTGTCTACTGCTCCAAAACTTGAACTTCAGCGTTGTATATGGATAACCAAGAGACTGCTGGGCCCTTGATATTCTTGACCCCCCACAGTTACCATGCTCCTCACAGACAGAGGTGTCCCTGTCAGGACTGTGGACAGGATGCTATGTAGGCTTCATCATTCGACCCAGTAGAGCACAGGATACAGCATAACCTGTGGTCTTCATATACTATCTGTACTAAAAACCAGCAAGTATTTGAGGTGTTGCTATTTAAAGATGGAAAGAACCGATGCTCTCTCTATACTATTAACCAAACCAAGCAGGAGAGCATTGGCCACCTCTAAGGGCTCAGACTCTGGAGCAGTTTGGCCAAAGCAAAGGATGAGCTCCAAATTGCTTTTTTGTGAAAGCTGTTGGAAACTGGAGGTCCTAGGGCCATGCAGCTTCAGCAAAGCCTCTCAGATGCAAGCTGCTGAGTGACATCACACATTTGTCCTGTTTGTATTGTTGTTATAAACTGCAACTTTTGTTATGCATTCTTTGTGCTACCAAAGCACCTAGAAGCTCTTGTGATGAATCAGGGCCCTGACATACATGGCAGAGCAAAGTCTGTGCCAATTGCTAATGGGTGCAAAAGAAAACTCATTTGGAAGAGTTAAATTGTTTTCTTTAGAACTCTGTTATGGTTACCTTCCTTGTAACACCACTACCTCATAACAACACCTTAGATGCCTGGGATAGTGTTATGATGAGAGCAAGCTCAAGTATATTTATAACAAGAATAGGTCAATGGTCCAGAGGGTAGTTTCCTATTATGAGAGGCATAAAATAACTAAAATCAATAAATCTCCAGATCATAAATGTAGCTACAGTCTGGGCAAGGTTGAGAAAATTATTAGCAGAGCCTCATGATGTCTGGATATTGTAGCTTGTAAATTTATACATACATATGTGTGTGGTTATGTACATGCTTGCTATTCGTCCCCCACAGAATTCATTGAAATGCTAAGAGGAATGTGCATTTGGTGCTCCTTTCAGTGCTGGTAAAAGAAAAAAATCAAGGGGAAAGAGAAAAAAAAAAGAAAAGAAAAAAGGGGGGAAAAAGAAAATAAGAAATAAAAAAATTTTTAAAATAGGAAAAACAAAACCAAAAACAAATAGAAAAGAAAAAAGTTTAAAAAGTAAAAAAGGAAAACACAAAGGGAAAAGGGAAAGAGGCAAAGGAAAAGAAAAACAACAACTTCTATCATGGCTTGGATCTTTCAATTCATGGTGATTTTTTTCATATAACTGACTCTAGAGGCACGACAAAATGGCTTCATGCATTAACCAGAGGTCTGTATGCTTTGAGGTACATGAACTGTTGCACCTTGTTTAAAATATATATTAACCCTCATCAACCATTTCCATCATTTACACCTTTGTTGTGAGCTATCATCTCCTTTTAGAATTCCCTAAATTTTATTCCACCGAAAGGACTTAATCTCTTCAAACTTCAGTTATCTAAAGGTTTGTTGTTTAAGTCTTATGTATTCATTTAGGCTCCCTTTGTTATTTGCCAGGAGTGTTTGGTCTCAAAGGTCTAAGATTGTTTTTTCCCTAGACCTATCTGTTTCTTCCTGTATTGTTTACCCAAGCAACCTTAGTTATTAGTCTCCTTTGATATTAGATTGGATAAGTCTTACCTACTGAGCCTAAATTGCTTCCTGTTTTGATGTAATTATAATTAATAGGATCTTCAAACTCCAGTAAATATGTAAAATGCAACTGAGATGCTATGTTCATGCTTCAGTTTACATGAACACGTAGGTGATTTTTGTCATAGAATTGTAGAACTGTTTATGTTGCAAAAGACCTCTAGGATTTTCAAGTCCAACCACTAACCCAGCACTGCCAAATCTACCACTAAACAGTGTCCCTAATTGGCACAGCCACACGTCTTTTACATACAGTGACTCCATCACCTTCCTGGGCAGCTTGTTCTAATGCTTGGCAACACTTTTAATGTAGAAACTTTTCCTAGTATCCAACCTAAATATCCCCAACACAATTTGAGGCCGTTTTGCTCTGTTGCATGTTACTTGGGAGAAGAGACTGACACTCACTGTCCATCTGCTACTCAGCAATATGGTGTAAGAGTATAACAGGAAAAAACCCAATAGTCTCAGTTGACAGAGCAGTTAAAAAATATGAGGTGTGGGAACTGTGTTTTCCACAGGCTGTTTGATGTATTTTCTAGAGATGAGCTCAATCTAAGTCTTGACTGAATTCAAATAGTCACTAATTTGAGAAAAGTATGAGTCTTGTATTCAGATGTGAGCTTTGCCCCCCAGGCAGCTCCAAGATTGAAATGATTAAGCTTTCAAAAGACATGACTGGTTTGGAAAGCTTTAAAAAAATAAAGGAAAAGCTATGGAGAAAGTCATGATGCTCTGATATAGCTGGTGATTCCAAGGCCATAGTCACCCATGTTTTTATTGATTTTGTGTTTGCTAACCCCATTATTTTGTTCCTCTCTGGTTTAGATTAAAAAGTTCTGTGAGAGCAGAATAGCAAAGCCTGGTTCCCTATATAGTCTGTCTAATGCACCCATACACTCCTTCTGCAGTTTTAACACACACTCTCACCTTCCTATTCCTCTTGCTGGCGTTCATCCCTATGTTTTAAGCAGATAACTCTGCTAAATCCTTCCTACATGCCCATGACTCTAGCCCTGGCAGTGCTTGTGGTTCTTCCCTCCTCAGGCAGAGTCCCTGCCTTGCCCAGAGATGTGAGAGAAGCCAAGCAGTCATGTATCTTCTTTCATCCATTTGCCAGTGCAAGCTGTCCCGTATATACAAAAGTCACCAGGAGAGTGATGAACAGGCAGATGGAGAAGCCCCACCAGCAGAATTATTTGCAGCCATTTATTGGTTATGGTAGATGCTTTCTACACCACCACACTGTAGTAAAAAAAAATCACTGAGAGAAGAAGATACAAGCAGAAGTATTTCATAAGCCTGAAATATGCTTTCCTGTTTGCAGGGTATTATTCATTAAAAAAAAAATCATTTAAAAGATCAATGATTTTTAAAAAGGCTTTAGGTATTTGTCCTAACAAACTGTTAGCAGTTATAAATAAGGAATGTGTTAAAACTCTTGCCAATTATCCCAACCAATGTAAAGCTGTGTATGAGCCTGGAGAGGCAAGAATTTCTCTAGCTGAGGCATTTTAAAGGAACTTAGTTTAACAAGGGTGTAGAAGAAAGCACGGAAAAGGAGCCAGAAAACTTATGAGTAAATGAAATACCTCAATGTTCAGAGCCTAAGCTGGTGTTTTTAGGAGCTGTCAGAAGATTTATTAAGTCTTGTAACTTTACTACATGCAACAGAGAAATTTAAAAATTATAGACCAAATCAGAGGCCATAAGGGGACTTGGGAGAACCAGCAGGCTGCAGAAATTGCACGGCACGGATCGGTCAGGTCTCAGAAAATCAAGGATTACCTTGGGACTGCTGTTGGATTCTCCAAATGGCAGTAATAAATTCATATAAATCATTGCATTGTAGAAACCTGGGTCCTGTCCATCCCTATCTGTTAGGGCTACAGTGGTGTCAGCAAAGACAATGGGCCAGGTCCCAGGGAGTGGAGAATAGGAAATAGTAACAGTCTGAGACCTTATTAAGTTATCTCAGTGGCCAAGCACTTCCATCAAGTCTGGAGCTATCCTGCTGGAAGAAACTTATCATGTCAGTGAGGTATAAACTATGAGTGACACTCCAGTCTCAGGAAGAACCTTACCAGGGTCCCACATGCAAAAGAAATGGGAAGTGTTTTCCACTTTGAAAAGGCATTAGGAGGGTTTGAAAAGTCACCAAAATCATCAGGAAAACCAGAGAATGCAAATGGCAGGAGATTAAGAAACAAGGAGGACAGGAAAAAAAAAACCCCAAACCAAAATAGTGGAATGATAGAGCAATATAACAAGGGGAAAAAAAAAAGTGCTGTAGAAAGTACAACGGGGATATGTATTTAAGACCATTTAATGTTGATTCAAAAACCTCAATGAGCAAACAATGAGGAGGCAATAGTCTATATAACAGATGAGCAAAAATTAAAAAAAATATTATGGAGGGACTTATTGGACATTCAAAAGAAAATGAATGAATTCTGGATGAAAACTGCTGAAAAATGGGCATACTCTCATGAATCAATAGCCCAAGGGGGAAAAAAAAAAAAACCAAACAGTTTGTTGGCTTTGCCAGGAAAATCAAACAACTATCCTGAAGAGTGCAAGACACTTCCCAGAGATCTACATTTAAGTAGCAGTTGCAGGTAAGATGAACCTCCCCCCCGCCCCCCCCCCAAAAAAAAAAAAGTCCCAAACAAGCAAAAGGCCCAGTTTGGAGAGAAGTACTGCTCGGAACAGAAAATTAAAACCACCAAAACTAAACATATTTGTCCTTTCACATAGACTGCAAACTCGGTGGAGATCAAGAAAATTATGCAGATGGCCAACTAGTGAGCATGGAACTGGCCAAGAAAATGTTCCATTAATCTTTTGAATGAATTTCTAATAAATGCTAAAAGTAGATAAGTCTCTATGGTTTTTTTACATAAGGCAATAGGCAAAACAGGGAATATAGTACATGAAATAACATGATAAGCAGAAGATATTTGTGCAGGTAATAGCATTCTTGCATTGAAATATTTCCTGGCTGTGGATTTTTGTGTTTTATTTCTGCAGCAAGAGCTTGCAGTGGTGTTTGGCTGCCTGATAGGAGGTCTGTGCCCCAGCATTGTGAAGGCCTGTGGGTGCAAGGCTAGTGCAGCTCTTTGGGCACACAGAGACACTGGTGTCATACTTTGAGGTGTGATATGGATGCTGCTATCCTGTGGGACACGTGCTGGCACTCTGGGACAATTCCTGCTATGTGTTCCTGAAAGGTGGATGGCATCCAAATGCCTTGGTGCTGCCTTAGGGAGGCTGAAGCCCCCTCTCAGCGCTAGCCTTGTTGGTCACACAAATACTTCTCCAGATGAGCAGGGGAGACAATGGCATGGGTGGTCTTCAGCTGTTCTTGAAGGCCATGGCTGTAGATCCCATGGGAGTTACTCTGGGCACAGACATTAAAATTCTTTCCTGAAAGCCAGGGTTTACTTCCAGTGCAGCAGAACAGCCTGTGAGGCTGCTAGACTGGCAGCTCTTGGGGGAAGCCAGTCATCATCCCCCTTAATCCTTTTATTAGTAAGTAATATTAAATACCCAAGGAAGGAGTTGGCATTCACCCTGTTCTGTGGCTTGTAGTAATTTTGCATGGATGGGAAGTAGGAACTTTACTGAGTTCATCCCCGTCACTACCATTTATTAGCATATCTTGGGCAGAGAGAGGCTCAAAAAAGAGACTTTTATGGTTTTGGAGAGAATCTACATTTTGTTGAGATTGACCAGACGCTCTTACCTCCAGATGGCTGAAACCATCTCCAGGCTTCTCCCTTTCAGCCCCCTCCTTCTCCTTTTTTTGTGCACCGTTTTTTATGCCACACACTTTCACAGTAGTGTTTGAATGTAAACCTGAAAGTACTTTTCGTGAACTAATGTGATAAACAGGCACCATCCAATTGTGTTGATTTCATAGTTAGATCAACGCCTTGGATGGGACTGTAGAATTTCCTGAACATGCTATGGAGTACTTCTCATAGGCACAAAATGAAATGCTGCAGAGTATGGGCCATCCTGGCATTTCGGGAGGTAGATGTCACTTTCTCAGGAAACTCCTCTGGGAAGAGTTATGTAGGGTTACATAGAAAAAGCTTGTACAATCATGAGACCACAGAGAGGTGTCACGGAGTCAAAAGACCACTTTGCTTTTGAGCCTAAGGAGCAACAGTTGTTACAAATCAGTTTCACAGGAAACTTTGCATGTCTCCCTCAGCTCAAGCTACAGAAAATACTTGATGAAATTTCTAGCAAGATGGTGGAAGCCACTTATACTTACTTCAAATGAAAGGATCTGATGCAAGTGGATTAGTAGCGGGATCAGGGATTTTTTGCTGCCTTCAGCTATGTGTTCCTAATACAAGTGTGCATTAACGCTCTTGAGAAAAATGCTCTTGAAATGGCCTGATAATCCTCCTATTGCTGCATCACTTTGTTTTGGACTCTCAGCTGTTCATTGCTATTGTGTCAAATATTCATATTGTTTCATTTTTGCATGCATTTGAAGGGGTTTTGGGACTGTCTACACATTTTTTGCTAGAAAGTCTGGTTTGGTTCAAAGGTGATTACAGCATGTTCAACAAAATCCAAGAAATTAAAATATAGGCTGTACTGCTATGTGTTGTTCCTTGGAACTTTTAAACAGAGGTATGGTTCCAGGATTTTCTTTACAGTGTCCGTATGACATGAAAACATCCCATGCTGATAAGATACTGCGGGAAATAAGGTGACCTTGTGCATCAGAAAGTGAATCCAACTAAAAAATTTAAAGCAATATAATCTGTTTTCCATGTAGTGATTAGTGCTCTTAAATTAATTTACATGAAATGCAGGCTTTTAGTTAATATAAGAAAAGTTTCTCCCATATTCCTTTGTAAAAGCTAAACTTACATAACTGGATTAGAAAATGTTTAACGAAAGACAGCAAAATGTGGCAAAAACCAAAATCAGGAATTATTTGTCAGAATTATTGATGACAGCTGTGGCATACTATTGATGAGTTATTATAAATTATTGTTTTACTGTTTTTCTTATAGGACCCAGAGGCCTCAGTCAGAACTGGAGCATTATTGTTCTTAGGTGTTCATAAATATATGTATACACATACATCATATACATAAAGACATATACAAGGGCATGAAGTCTAGTCTTTTGAGAAAATCAAAACTTGTTAAATCTTTCAACTCTTCTGTGTGGCTTTTTTGGGTGTGTTTTTATGAAAACCAAGGCAAAGAAGAGTCTTTGAGGGAGATGAAGGACAGGAGAAAGAGAAAGAAATCAGTAACCATCACTTACAGATCACAGAGCCTGGAGAAGTAAGCATGAAAAATTACTGGATTGACTCTTGAGGTACTTAAAACCAACAAATACTGAACCTTTTAGAGCAATTTAACTACCCAGATCATTATTTAGTAAAAAATATAGCCAAAGCATGCATAATCAAAGAGTTCTCTAAATTGCATGGAGACAGCTTTATGGTATTTGGCTTATACATCAGAGCACTGGCCTGTCGCCTATAGATGCATTTGAGACATTTGGCAAAATAAATAACAAATAATAAATGCTCGAACATTTGATGTAGAGTTTTACAAAACCTTGCCTCAAAATTAGTTCAGAATTGCCTGGGATGGGAGAGACAGCTTTCAAAATATTCATGAAAGAATTCAAAAATATTTACAGTACTTTGCTTTAAAACAACATCATCTGGAAAGGGAGAAACCTGGAAAGTGTTAATACTACACAGGGCTGGATGCAGTTGTGGTGTGGGTGAGGAGGTTGCCAGGAACACGGCTTGTCCCAAGACCCCTGATGTGGGGGCTGTGCTAGATACAGCTAAAAGAGAAGACAAAAAGGAGGCGTGAGGGCTGCCTTAGCACCTCAGACAGACACATGCTGACTGAAAAAACTTGAGAATGAACTAATTAAAATGGCACTTCCAGCATAGCTGGGCAGTAAAGTTGGCTCATGTGAAAATCGGTCTCGTATTTTATATACAGAAAGATTTTATATTCTCCCTGGAACTCTACCCTGATCTGTTGTGTGTATTTCAAGGTCTCCCATCAAACATATGTGCTGCATATTAAAAGACATCAGAGGAGAGCAGCAAAAGATATTGGAACAATATCGAGACATTGATAGGTCACCCGTGCTTACACCTCAATTACAGGTTTGGGCAAGATGGTTTGGAAGATGTGACAAAATTATAATGGAACTGGGTGGACACTACTGACCTGCAGGAGGAACAAGGGGCCAAAACTAGACAGGGAAGCCTTGAGGTAGAAAATAAGGGCAGTTTCTCTTCTATGAAGTCTACAGATGTAGTCTTAGAAAAAAATGATGGAGCTCCTGCTTGGGTGGTACTTGAATGAGAGATGACAATGAGCAAAGTAATTTGTTGGAGACACTCTGTACTGCTGAGGTGTCCCAACAGATCTCTCAGAATCACAGAATAATGAGGTTGGAAGAGACCTCCAAGATCTTCAAGTCCAACCCATGTCCTAGCACCTCAACTAGACTATGGCACCAAGTGCCATGTCCAGTCTTTTTTTAAACACATCCAGAGATGGTGACTATACCTCCTCCCTGGACAGACCATTCCAGTACTTTATTATTCTTTCTGTGAAAAACTTTCCTAATATCCAACCTATACCTTCCTTGACGCAGCTTGAGACAGTGTCCTCTTGTTCTGTCAGTTGCTGCCTGGTGGAAGAGACCAACCTCCACCTGTCTACAGCCTCCTTTCGGGAAGTTGTAGAGAGTGATAAGGTCACCTCTAAGTCTCCTTTTCTCCAGGCTAAACAACCCCATCTCCCTCAGCCGTTCTTCATAGGGCTTGTGTTCCAAGCCCCTCACCAACCTTGTTGCCCTCCTCTGGACACACTCAAGCATCTCAACATCCTTCCTAAACTGAGAGTCCCAGAACTGGACTCACATTTATATCTCTTATTTCTGTGTGCTAAAACCAGCAGTCATGATAACTGGGCACTTATTTGAAAGGAAAAACAGAACACTTATCTCATCCTTCAAAGGTTTATGAAAAGGACAGCTTAGGTACTTTACTTGGTTTCAACATTTTGATAATGCTGATGTGCATGTGTAAAGGGCCAAAAAAGGTGCTGGTGTAATTTATGAGGTCAGTACATCCACCTTATACTGGTATGGGGATGCTTGTATGTGCACACGGGGAGATAGAGGGAGGGAGATATTCTAGCTTGTGTAAATTTGGCTGCATGCCTCATGCTCACACATGCAGATCATAGCAGACTGATGCACAAACCCTCCTCCAGCTTATTTGTAAGTGTTTCTACTGAGCACATTTAAAACTAAAATTTAAATTGCAATTGTTTGCTATTTTTTCCAGATTCAGTCTTTTTTTGGAGGGGTGAGGGTGTGAAGGGCCTTTGACCAAAAATAAAAAATGCGAGAAGACAGAAAAACAGTGAAGATGTTGCACATCCAAGGCTTAGCTGATCTGTGAGCACATACTTTCCCCAGTGGGCAGAAGGCTTCGAAGGTAAGGACAGTGCAAATATAAAGGGTGTTTCCTCTGCCAATCTTTAACAGTGCCTTCCACTGGTGTGTAGAGAATGGAAGCGGAGCAGGATCAGGAGAAAAGCAGAAGCTGTCTCCCTCCATGGTCTTGTCTGGATTTTGATGCTATCAGCCCAAGGTCACTTCCTGGGCAAAATTTCCCCCAAAGAGCATGTACAAAACACTGTAATGTCAGGATTATGTTGCCTTCTGGCTGGAGCAGTGCTCCTCTTCCTATGTCTGTGCTCAAGGCTGAGCTCTAAAAGAGGGTCAGAGACCTTCCACTGCCCCTTGAACACAAGGAACCCTCCAGTCACCCCAGTCCTCCACTTCATCTTGGGAAATATGGGATTTTGGCTGTACTCAGAGCTGTCCCATGGGGTTTTGTGTTTAGCACCTTTTGCCTGTTTTGCCATGTGAGTGAAGAATGGAAGAGCAGTTTCTGCTGGGAGCCCTGGCACGGAAAGGCTGGGCTCACAGTCTGCTCTGCGCCAAAAATCGCGGGGTTGCGCGTTACATGCAGGTTATTAAAGATTCTGCTTACTTTACAATGGTCTGTTAACAGCTCTAATGTCTTTAACATGTGCAGTCCATTGACTTTTAAGTAACATTTTATTGAAGTAACTGCCGTGGTTATTAGGCAGTAAGATTTACGCTTCATTTTCAGTCCTGGATCTGGAAATCTGAAAAGAAAAGAAAAGGAAAGAAAAAAGGATGAGGAAAATCAGAGGGGTGACATCTAGCAAGAGACAGGGAAGGTGCTGCTTGGGACAGCACTCACCGTGCACCCATGAGATATCATCCACAAATTTTCCAGGAAATGATTCCTCCAAACCCTTGGATGCTGAATGAACTGCTCACAAAAGAAATACACAGAGAAACCTCTTCCTTGGTGGAAATTCAGTATGAGTTGCTTTCTTTCCCCCTCTTGGTATGAAATAATATTTGCAGATGTGAACTGTGGGAGAGGTTTGTGGCACATTTACATTGCAGTGCGGTTTGCATTAAGGAACTGGCACTTGACTTTTGTCTGTTGAAGAATTAGTGTAAATCTTAAGCCTTCATAATTCACTGGCATGGTTGGCAAATGAGGAATTTCAATGCAATGCTGTGTGTTTCTATTGGCAAAGTGTTTTCAAGTCTCACATCTTGCATAAATCTCCTTTTAATGTGAAATGAAATGTTTAAAATAACTCATTAAGCAACAATGCTCAGAGATTTTTTTTTTGTATCTGGAACTTTACGAATTTTACGAATTTTACGTGTTTTTTCATTCCCCAAACTGTTTCTTTCAGTCCTGTCATTTTTCTGAGCCATCACTTAGAGCCGGCTGGTGCACCCAAGAGCTGCGACCGCTCTCACACGACTTTGTAAAACCAGAGATAAGACATTTTTGTACATTTATGGTAAAACAGAGATTACAGCCTAGTGGCTGGTCTTGGCCTGCATTAGTTCCTTTGTTTTCAGAGATGTAATCTCTTCTTTTTCATCCCATCACCCATGTCTGAACTGATGGAAGATGATTGTCTGTCATACTCCAGGCTTAAGTTACTAGCCTTTCAGCTGCACAGAGGCCTTGAGAAATGCACTAATATATTCACAACAGGAGGAAACTGCCAACAGAAACAGATCCTGAACTGGTTCCCAAACAGGATGACAAAAAAAGTCCACTCGGACCACACACAATCCCTCTGCTTTGCATGTGGGTCCCGTTGCACACATTTGCTTTGCCTTTTTTTGTATAAACAGCAGACAACCAAACTCTTTATGTTGGTACACAAGAACGTCTCAGTTTGAATGAAATATTGCATTTAACTCAGCACCTCAGAATTTGCCCCACTAAAAATCCCTGTTTCTCATGAAGATGATCTGTGCCCTTTGGAAAACACCACCCCAGCCTCCTTTCAACAAAGTGCCCAAATTCCAGAGCAGGGCACGGCATGGCACCTGCACACACATTATGTTTCCTACAGCTCTGAGGAAATCTTTGATCTCAAGTTATTCGTATTTATATTACTGTGGCTAAAGCAAAGCAAAACCAAAACAACAACTGCATATTGAACCTATAGAATAAACCCAAATTGTTCTCCTTAAAGCAATGATTCATCAAGCTGTTTATAAAAACATTGCTTTGATGATACCATGCATTTAAGCTAGGCACACAGTTATCTGGAAAGAGAGGTTTTCAGCATAGTCCTTTCTTCAGCAAGAGAAATAAAAATCCTGGGAAAAAAAAAATCAAATCTCTGTGAAAAGGGATGGTGAATCTAAGGCACAGAGGCACAAATTTTAAAAGTCTAGAGCCTGAAGTACCTGCAGAGCTTTTTTCTGGTTTAGACTAATTGTGAAAATGCTCTACCTTGTGCCATGCAGAAAAAAAGTTTATTATGGGCTCAAAATGCCTGGCCGTTCTAAATTCCCAGGCTATTATAAAGATTCTATAGGGGACTTTTCCAGCACTGGATAATAGCCTGGACCAACACCTTTAATAAAATCAAGGTGACAGACCATGAAAACATTTGCTTCAGCACTATAAGCAAATCTGATACTGTTGCTGAAAGATGCCTCGAGGCATCTGTACAAATCTTCAACAGAAGTGGTGGTGGTGCTGGTGTGTGGGGGGCTGCAGAGCAGCCAGCCCAGAGCCCCTCACGGACAATGCCTGCACCTTTGAAATTTTAAACTGGCTTCAAACACAAAAACCTGGGCTCGAATCCTATACAAAGATTAGGGGTCAAAATTTATCATTTAAATGCAAAATTTATTTTACCATTAAAATTAGAGTGTTTTTTAATGCTTCATCACATGAGAGATGTGGTTTCATAAATTAACACTGGTGGAACATGAAGGAGTCCAAGAAACAAGCATGAAATAGTTTCACACAGCAGTTCACAGCTCACACTTCATCAAACCCAACACTGCAAGTGTAAGATATGCAACTTCACATCTAAGGCAAGGAAAAAAGAAAAAAAAAGACTAATACTGCTCACTTTTGTTACTTTCAAATGCTGCTTACCATATAAACAAGTAGACCTGGTTTCGTAAATCCCTGGACAGGAAGCTGACAATAATAAACCTTAAGCTGAATTCAGAGTTCTTTTGGGACAGAGGAGTTCTGTTTAGTTAAACCCTCATTTTTGTGTTGAAATCTAAGGCAGATTTATTTTAAACAGCTTCTTAATTTTTCTTTTTTTTTTTTTTTAATAACGCACCCAGATTCAAAGCTCAGATATCTTATATGATTATACAAAATTTTTTTGAAAGATCTCTTCCCACTTATTTCCTTTTTGTGTCATTTCAATGCATGTCTGTCATCAGAGAATATCACAGCTGTATCTGTATTGTGTTGTAGAGGTGAGACTGACTGGACAAAATGTACACTGAAGAATATGAAATACAATATGTAAAAAATCCTTCTAAAATCGACTTTAATTTTAAGCAAACCAGCAACCAGACTTCCACTGATTTGCGAATAGAAGCTGGACACAATTTTTCCTCTTTTCCACCCCAAAGTCCTGCAGAAGTCTGATACTCACCAGGGATAGTTTAAAAGAAGAGGTTTCTCAAGGAAAGCAGGGGAAGGGAGGATGGTGGACTGCTGAAATGGTACTAGAATTGTAGTTTTGCTTAATCAAGCTAACATTTTATGCTTTCATTTTTTTTTTCAGTGAGGCAAACAATTTAAACCCATGTAGTTTTTTAGAAGGAAAACAGTAAAGCAATAAATCTTGTGTGTCCAGTGCTAGATGTAGAACATGTACTACTTAGAGATGAATATGGAAAGTGCCCAATGTCCTTTTTAATTTCATTATTTTAAGATTGTTGTTAAAGAAAGAGTGGAAATCAAAATTATTTTAAAAGATCTAAAGTGCAGCTGAACTTTCTGTCTTGAGGCCACTATGAACTTAAAATTCAGCCATGTGTAGTAAAGTCCCACAAGACCTATAAACTCCTTAACTCCCTCTTAATCAGTTTTTTTGGAAGTTTTAAGAACTACTTAAGTTTTGGGCTGCTCCTCTGTTCAGAGATAATGTGTCCCAGACAGAAGGTAAATTGCAGTAGGTAGGCTTCCTCATCAGGAATGAAATTCATCATGTGACATAGCAATATTTCACATTTATTTCCAGTTTCTGGAAATCCCCTTTTCTTATTTTGTGAGCACTAAAAGCAAGATAATGAATTTGTGAGGGATTAGTTGTGTTACAGTAAGGAACCATGAGGGTAACAGACCCCCTTTGGGGTTCGGTTTGAACAGCCCTAGATCATCTTTATGTAGAAAACTCCTCAGGTGCACAGAGCCTGCCATCAGCACCTGGTGTCCTGAGGCAGGGGGGAAGTGGGATGTGACTTTCAGCATTTTGGGCACCGCAGACCCTCCAAGACCCGTTGCCTTCTCTGCTGACACCTCCCTGCTCTCTGAAGAGCGTGACTGCAGCATTAGCTACTTAGCCACTGGGCTTTCCTGCTGGTGCCGTGAAATCATAGCTGTGGAAGGGGTTAAAGCATATTTCCTGCTGCCTAAAGCATGCTAAGCATTTATAGCTGCCAGAGATGGGCACTGCTGTGCAGTACTCAGAGACTCAGGTACTTTGGGGTGAAGTTAGGGAGCCCTGTCCCTCCCTGGTGTTTGCCATGGGTGTGCCTAGCAGTTATTCTCCCACTTCCAAAGCATAAAGTACATTATGACCCTTAACATTTAAGATGCTGTAGGTTTTGCTCTGTGTTTCTAATTCAAAACATCATTTGAACATTCTGTTCAAACACTGTGCGTTCAAAGTGGATGTGGCTCTTTTTACCTTTGGAGCTTTTGTTACTTCTGCTCTCTCTCAATTTTCTGAAAGCCAGAAGATGAAAATAAATGTTTCATTTTAATATAAGGGAAAACCAATTCAAGCATTTGGGCAGCCATGCCTCTTCACTTACATTTGAGAGGAGGTGTTTTATTTTTTCCTTCATTTGCTTTATGCAGTTAGCAGGCATACAGCATCTTGATGTGAACACTGTGAGATCTGGGGGCAAGGAGTCATCGTGATTGTCATTATTTTAATTCCTTATTAAGATGTTATTCTGGATTGAAATGAGACAAGAAAGTTCCTGAGTCTGGTTTTATGTCTTTGTTCATTTACTTATAATTTTGCTGAGCTTTGAAAAGACAATATTGAAGCTGAGGTATGCAGGGGTACTATCTATGTCTTTATCTATTTATTTTAAACTTCCACTAGCTCCTGCTCAACACTGGGATTTTTAACAGCAAACAGTTCCAGCCAGCACCTAGTGCAGATTATGGGAAAAGAACAAAATAAAAAAGACAGCTTTTTAATGTTTAGAAACACCTCAAGTCGAACATGCACTTTCCAGTATTTTTCCCATGGAGGTTGCCCTGTGGATTTTAGTGTGTGACAAGCTCATTTCTGGGAGCAGCTGAAACGGGCTGAGATGTAAGAGCCTGGGTGTGCTCCCAGCAACAGCTCCTTGCACGTCAGGTCAGAGCTTGGCTTTTAAAACTCCCCAAATACATATTTATTCACATGTTGTTTCTGTTAAAACTCCAAATGAGGCTTCAAGGTCTATAAGAAGAATATGCGTTGGGAATCCTATTTAAATCACTGTTTATAGGTACAGGCTGGAGAGGGAGCTTGGAAAAATCTGTATCTGTGTGAGTAATGGCATTATTTTGCTTTGTACTTGACGAAAAAAAAGGAACAAAAGGGAATGGAAATATTCTTTCAGTTGAAGATGTTTCCATCAGATGTTTAAATGTTTTTGAAAGTAATATTAACAAAAAAAAATATTGCTCATAAACAATTATGTTGCAATAATGAAAGGTCTAATACAAAATATTTTAAATGGTGGGTATATTGCATGACTTACTCTCTTTTCCTCAAAAATATAGTGTGTTATATGTCCTGAAGCACCTTTCATTCATTCATCAAGGAGATTTACTCCACAGTTATACTGGCATAAATGATCTGAGGAACAGCTTTTTAAGCTAATGAAGATCAGGTGTAACTTTAAGTTAATTACTTTTCCCCCTGGAATTATTTGCATTTCTACTGCTTTAAGTAAACAAAAAAAAAAAAAAAAAAAAAAAAGAGGCAATTAAATAACGTTCTTCCTGCAACAATATTAAAAAAAAAAAAAATTTCTACCCTGTTAGTGTTGGTCTGTGACTTGCTTGGAAGCATGGGAGGAGATTTTTTTAAGATTGCATGTAAAATGAAGGTGTTAATTTCTGTTATCAGCTACTAAAAGGACACTGAAATTCATGAATCTTTTTAAATATCTCACATGTTTTAGTCCAGGCACCGGGGCACTGTTACAGTTTGAACTTTAGCCACCCTATGTCCCTAAAAATTCTCCCAGCAGTTGCAACCAAGGGGAAAAAAAAAATCTTCACTTCATGTCTAAAAAGTTTTAAATCGTTTTTACTGTTTTTAAATGACACTTATAGAGGCCCAATAGCAGGGCTTTTCTCATAAAAAAATTCCTATAGAAAATCTACACTAAAAAATGAAATGTTAGCGTCTTGAAGCAATCTCCTTTTTGCTTACTCAGTGTCAACATTTACAAAGGAAAAATTGCAATAGTGTGGAAGATTACCCTTTATTTTCTAGCATCTGCATATAGGCTAAGAAACAACACCTAGGACTTAGACAGCAGATGAAAGCCATAACACTGGGGCAGGGCAACCAAACGAATCTGAAAAATCATTTTACGAAGTAGTTTCTACCTTAGCACTTTTTACTATAACAAGATCTCACCATGCAAAAAATGAAACAAAGAATTGACATAAGAAGGTTCTGGGAAAAAATAATTTATAGCTAATAAAACCTATACAATTTCTTCCCCTACAGTTTTTTTTCCCCTCGAGTTAGATTTGAAAATAAGTTCCTCTCAGTAAAAGCTATGGGAACATCACAATGCCAGGGAAATTGCAGATAAATCGGTCACTTGCCCTCATTCCCTGCTCTCACCATGTGGTGGCAGCCTAAGGCATGCGTTCACCAGGCATTTTCATCTTTGTGACTGCAGCCAGAAATAACGCATCCAAATGTTGCTGCGCTGGTGCTTTCCCATTGCAAGCAGCAAAGGACTTGCTTGTCAAAATGCTGAGCCATATGCCTCATCTCCATCAATACTGATGATTCTCTTTGAAAGCTAGGTAAGACAAAAAGTGAGAGGTGAGATCAACGTAAGAGCAGAAGCCCAAAACTCAAGAGAATCTACTGAAATAATTTTTGAAGATAATTGACCCAGCACCTTCGTTTTCCATTGTGGTTTGTTTGAACATTGATTGAAATCTTTGGACATGTTCACGAGCTGTTCCCTCTCTCCCTCCCCACCACACCCTGTCTTTTTCATTTTTCTACTTGCATGTGGTTTGGGTTTATCCCCCTGCCCCCCCAAATATGCCAGCTCAGTCCCAAACTACAAGCAAGCTTGCAGGCTTTGTAATGGAGCAGATTACTTTGTGCACTGTGTTCTGTCCCTGTGCTTGCATGAGACTTTTGTGACTGCTCCCTTTGTTTTTGTCTTAGGTTCCCTATGAAAATAGTTCATGGAATTTAAAAACAACAACAAAAACATCAAAAGGTAATTTTTCTTCAATTTCTAAACATCACGAAAATATGTATTCCATCTTGCTTTAGATCTCAAACATGTAGAGGGAGAGTAAGTATTTTTAATTGAATTTGCTCATGGAATGCTTATTTTGGGATGTCCGTGCATGTCACTTCTGCAATATCGTTGTCTCTGGCTATTCAATTTTCTCTTTTTCCTTTTTCAGTCTTCATCAGGCAAAGTCACTGCTCCTGTTCATCTTTCCATCTGTGCAGCTTTTCTGTAATGTCTTTTGCCCATGCTCTTCTCCTATAAAACTTCTCCCTTCATCTAGCATTGTGGTATTCTTAGACTGCTAGGACTTACGTTAAATGCTCCTCAACTAAATTACGCACATATTTAATTATTAGAATTCCATTTCTGTGTTCTCATCATAAATCCTATTTATTAGGTAATTCCTTGAGTTCTCACCGCTGTTCACTGGGGCAAATTAAAGAAAGCAATTACCACTGTCAATGTACTATCAGTCAATGGCCTGCTTAATTTGACCTCCTCCTTTATGCTCACTAACAATAATGTTAAATAATCCTAATTTGCTCAGACCTACTCTAAATGTTTCTTCTCCTTGCCCTAATTCAGTACGAGCTGATTTAAACCATCTTCCAATATTCTTTTTGCTCATGGTGCATCACTCAGTTTCCATTCCACGTGACAGTAATCATATCCAAACGAAAAAGGAATTAAATAAATGTGATGTGTCGTGACACACTGTATCAGATGCTTTCCTAAATTAAAGGAAACCACCCACAGCTTTGGAATCCCTGCTAGGCACATCACCCCTTTTTTTCTTTGAAGCCAGGAAGCTGGACGTGATCTGTGGAGGAACTATCACGCCTCCCAGCCCATCCTTGGTGGCAGGGTGGCCATTGCATGCCTTGTCCTGCACATTCATTTGTGGGTAGCTACCACAACCCCGTGATGGGTGTGTGCATGTCCAGTGCCACCATGGGCCCAAATTGCAGGATATTGGTGTTGTATCTGCATGGTGTTAGTGTTGCTTTTGGCTCAGCACGTGCCCACAACACGTCCTGGATGTGCCAGATCCAGGAGCAGACACCACCACAGGTTTGTGTGCCTCAGTGAGGGGAAGGGTCACAGAGGGGCCCATCTCAGGGGCAGTCAAAGTGGGGGAACTGGCTGTTCCTGGCAGCAAGGGGCTGAGGAGTGGAAGGAGCTCCACTCCCCACCTGGGTGACTGCGAGGCGCCCACCGAAGGGAGCTCATGCTACGCCATGGCTTGCATGCATGTGGCTCAGTCGGCTCTGTTCTTCCAGTAATTCAATCAGGACAGTCACGTCGTAGCCATGTGGAGTCAGTTACCAAGTCACAGTGAATTACTGAGGAAAGGATTTCATAATTAAAAAGGACAATAAAGCTAAGAGCTTTCCACAACAGTGGAGTCCAGAATCACAATGATGACATATGAGAAAAAAGAAAACAATTGCATTTGGGTTTGGTTTAAGGCTGGGCAGCACCTCATTAGAAGACAACCTGGTCCCGTTCTCCTCCCAGCAGCCTACAGAGTCTCAGAATAAAAGGGGTGACAAAGAAAGAAGGTGGGAAAGAAGATGTCCCCTCTGCCCTTGATGGTTACACACGGAAAGACAGTGCTCTGGAGCCACCAGATGGGAAGTAAGGCCCAAGACTTGGTATCAGCTGAGGTATTCAGACAGAAGGAGGTACGCATTTAGGAGTAAACACATCTGTGAGAAGGCACAAGGAAAAACAGTGAACATTTATTAACACAGTGAATGTTATGAAGCAGCAAATCTGCTGTTGGCCCCAGTGCCCAGACCCACAGCACCCCGTGGAAGAGTTGTATTTCAAGTACTGTCCATCTTCTTGCATTGCATCTTGCTGTGCTATCCAAAAACCTTTGTGCCATCTGGCTTTGAGGCACCAAGCTGAAAGACTTTCCTGGCAGGATGAACAACAACAGCAAAAACATATGAGCAAGGTTGGACTCAGGTTGTCCTGGCCTGATCTGCTTTCTCTCTCACTCTCCAGATGGATGCCTGATCAAAATTTCCCTGAAGGGACCATGCCAGGTCCTCACCAGTTCCTCCTTAATCTGTCCTACCTGGGCACATGTGGCTGCAGGCAAAGTGAGACCTGTTTGTATTGGGTCATATCTTTTTTCTTTAAAAACAAAGAGAACAAAACCAAAACCCCTAAAACCCAACTCAAAAAGTAGGTTAGATGATGTTAGCTGCTTGCTTTCCATGTGACACCTCTTGCCTTATATCCCTGTGTGTCATACGTAGGGTCACCTGATGTCCAGGACAGAATAACTGGGATAGTTGTTCATCTCTGTCAGAACTTTCATATGCAGTAGAGAACAGGCTGTTATACAGACCAGGAGACTTACATTTTATCCCCACCTTTCTTAATGATGAGAAAGTCAAGGTCTCTCAGTTCTGTCTTCTAAAATACTTGGTAAAGTTACTTTTGTAAAGCAATTCCACCTTCTTCAAATGAAAACCTTTACTGGATAATTATTATTGTGATGCTCCTAGGTAGTTATGGGGTGCACATACTTACACTTTATACTGTAATAAAAATGCTGATTTTATGTGGGAACATCTGTTTTCTCCTTTGTTTCCTGGACTAAATTAAACCCCTCATCTGAAATCCAGATCTGGAATTAATCCTCACTTTTGAGATGAAAAAGAGGTGAATTGTCTCCTTACCTGATTATTAATGAACTGAGAAAAAGAGCTCATCTCTTGACTTGGTTTTGGAGTATTTATTGCAGGTGACAGTCCTTTCCATACTGTGAGAGACTGTCCTACTGAGTGGAAGAGCTTACCTGTCTACAAAGACCATCATAGAATGAGACTCTGTAAAGTGCCAGTGGTAAGTGCTAAATTGCTAACTGTACCCCTAGCAGACACAGAAATCGGAAGAAGGGCAAGCTGAGCACTGCATTATTTTAGCTGGAGAAAGATCCCAAATTTCAGAAGCTGGTATGTCACACTGGAGACTTTGAACCAAAGTATTTTCAGACCTACTATGGTTACACAGGGAAATCTGATTCTGATGAATATTGCACTTTTCTTCAACATTTGCTCATTAGTAAAGTACCACTGACATCATGTGAGTGAATAGTTAACTTACTTACTACCTTCTGCATGTCATAACAATATTGCATTGTTGATAGTCTCTCACTTATAGTTCTTAACCATTCTCAGTTGTTTCCATGTAAAAGTGAAAACAATTTTTCCTACGGCTTCACTTATGTCCACAGTGCTTTGGTACAGAACCATGTAATGAAACTTACTTACATCTTTCAGGGAAAAATAAAAACATGCCCACATTGTGTAGGCAGGCTTTTCCCCATGCAAACATATCCATTATCCAGGTGGCTTGCCTAAGAAGAAAACATTACCAATAAAAAGACAAATAGAGTCTATTTCTGATCTGAATGCTGAGCATCTTACACAATGAAATCTCTCCCTAAATTCAGAATTTAACTCAATGTGGGTATCATTAAATCTGGGGAAGATATACTGAAATTAAAGCCTGAGGCATTTGAAAAAAATACTGGTTTACTGACAATTCATTAAATAGAGTGAGAACTCCTGCAGAATGTCTCAGGATATCCTAGTGATGTTAATGGAAGTGGGTTTTCAGCCACAGAAGTGGACCAGGTTCGTCTAGTGTAGATCTGCACCCAGTGAACTTTCTTTAATAGTGTCACAGGTAAATGAAGCCAAAGTGAAACACAATTAAAGGTTCACTTGAAACCATCAATCAGGCGTGACATGCACAAAATAGAGCTCTGCTTCATGTCTCAGTGAACATTGTCAAACACCAGCTGAGGCTCACATTTACAATAAAACCTAAAACCAAGTGAATATTGCACATCTCTAATCATAAGTTCTATTGTTGCTAGCTATTGTTGCTGAAATGAGTGATACTATGCTGCACTAACCCATTAGGACCATATTTAGAGTGTTAATTGAATTAAAAGACATACCATCTACTTCTCCTCCCACCTGATGGAAGAATTTACATTGATTCTTTTAACACCAAAGTGCTGTTATCACACCTTAACAACAGGTGATAACCTGTTTTTCCAGATGCTTTGTGAAGCAATGCAGTACCTTTAAATATAGTTTTTAGTACCCGGCAATTCTAACATCCAAGTGAGAAAAAATGTATTGTGACATACATTTTTCTCCTTGATCTCATGGACAAGTGCTGTCTGAAGACTCCGAAGCATTGAACAATGCATCCTCTCCTGGATCAAAGAAAACTCACATCTGCCTCAGCTTGGCATGGTCATTTAAAACATCCCCTCCCTCCCCCAGTTCCAGAAAACAACTCTGAGACAAAACCCATACACAAAAGACATTAGAATTTGTACAAATTAATTTTTGTTGGCATTTAAAACAAATTCCATGGAACTGACCACAAATATTTGAAATGTCTCTCCTGGGTAATGGTAGCACAATGGGAGTGGAAAGGGAACGGTGTACACCTGGATATACAAACTTCCCAAATCAAAGGGTTAAAAACAAGGGATCATTTGTTCTTAATGGATACAAAACCCACATTCACCAAACAGCTGTCGTGCAACTTGAAACAAAAGCTTGCAAGTGGCAAGTTTTAATGTAAAAATATGAATGAGAAGGAGCACAAAACATCTCTGATCCTCACATACCTTAAAGCATTAAACCTCTTCTTTTTTCTTGCACTGGTAACAGCTCAGGCAGTCAGTTTGCCTCCTTCTGCCTGACAGGTTTGCCTCCTTCTTTCAAACAACCGCAGCTGACAGACACTGCCAGAGCTGAGCTCTGACAGCTTGCGCTCACCATCCCGCATTGTTGGCTGCACATAGAAGGATATTAGTGCCTGGTTGGTGACCACTGTAGTTAAACACCTTAAAGCCTGTAAGTAAACTTGCCTGTAAATCAAAAAGGCAGAGAGTTTTCTCATTTCATCAAGGGTAGTTTTACTGTCTGCTGTCACCACAGCTGTCAGCAGGATGCTTAACTGCTCTAATTGTCTAAGGGCTCATTCCCTCACCCTAACTAATTGTTTAGATCTGCTAATCTGCATCCATCATCTGTGAAGGGGCTACGGCTGTTCTCATCTTCCAGTTTATAGGAATAGGCTATAGCAAGTCCGTAACAGGATCTGCAGGGTTTCCCTACTACCCTGTTGCTTGCAGTCGGGTCAGTGATGTCCTGTGAGCTAGCAAGGATGAGGAGCGTAAAATCTGTAGAAGTCAGTAAATCCCAAAGCATGACTTAACAAGAAACAACAGCACAGCAAACTGCTACAGCCCTGTAAAGTTGAACCCAACTAGGAATGGATAGAGGGACTACGTCAAAACTCTAAATTACCGAGCCCTTAGTTAGATCTCACTGTATTTGCAATGGTGTGTGCTTTGTTAGTGTTAGGTATGAAAAATTAATGATGTGAGCATACATTGCTTCTGTATATCAAAACCTTTTTTTAAATGATTCATTGCATTGCAAAGGACTTTCATCTCAACTTATTTATACAACTTTCATATAGTTTATAGCACTTCATTCAGTTAAATATTTATCAAAATCCATTTATTTAAAGACCCTTTTCTGCACATATTGTTTACATGTGTAATGTCATCATTTTATGTGGCTTTTCCCCCCTTTTTTTTTTGTTTTAGTACCCTTGAAATTAAGGCTTGGGAATCCTTAGGCTTTTCTGGTCATTCACTAAAAATTTCCCTTGAGTTAGCCAAATATTTGTTGTAATTGATATTGAACTGAAATTGTCTGAACTTTGTAAGCAGAATTCTGGCTTAAGTGAAGACCATCCCCCAGTTGGCAAATCCCAGGCTGCATCTGTTACCAGTCACAAGTTACTAGCTGCTGATCCTGCACTGTCCTACCAGTTCAGACTAAAGGCTTTGTCAAATCACAGAAAATTATTTTTGTGGCTGTAAGTTAGTGTCAAGTTTTATTTACATTTTCCTTCACGTATTTCAATCTGCCTAACCTTTAATTCTGGTTCATCACAGAGTCCTGTTACAAAGCTGGCATGCTGGCATCTCTACATGAAATTCATTGCAAATGTTTGCTCTGGTTAATTGTAAAGTAACCTCTTTTCCCTTGTTTCTCCTGTTCTCTTTTGGACACTGTTTTCTGCTCTTTCTTGTCCCTGTTGCCTTCTTTGCCCTAGGCCAGATGCCACAGCTGCCTCGAGTGCCTGACTGAGGATGCTAAGCCAAGCTGGAGAAGCCACATGAAGTCAAGCAGCAGCACAGCCCTGCTGCTGGCCACAGCCATGCTAGTTACCACCTACAGGGATGGAAAGGCTCTCACCAGGCTAAGGAAACACATGAATGTTATTTAAGGTCTTTGGCCTTTGACACTCTCTAGTTCTTCCAATTAAGTACGTGCAAGCACTCAGGCATAACCGCAAGATACTTGTCATATCTGACACTTTTCTTTTACAGTCTCCTTCCTTACAGCAGTTGGAAACTGCACCAAGGGGCTTTCAATTTAGTTTGTGTAGATTTGTTGAACCCTGTGTGGAGGGGACACTGAAAATTCATAAAACCCGGTACTGATGGGTTTCTCTGAAGGATTAAAGACTAAACTGAAAAGAGAGGTGGAGGGCAGAAAGAAAGGAATGTTCCTGGTTTAGAAATGGGCAATGTAAATGGTTAAATGTTATATTTATGAATGTTAAAAATTAGGGCACTTCTTTAAAGTACGTAATTTAACATATTCCTCTATTGATGACTAAACCAGGTAGGGCTTGCTACATTTGCTTAAGTGAAAAAGACACCATAGGGTAAATGAGCTCCTAATCTCAGCACTTCAGCTAAGTTTCTGAATTGTGATGGGATGACTTTTGCCCGAAGAGATTAACTGAATTGGTCTCACACAGGAAATCTATGGCAGAGCCAGGAAGCAACTTTACTGCAGAGCTTTACTTCTACGACAGGACCCCATAAAATCAGTAGCCATGATAGCCAGGAGATGACCTGTTCTCTCCCACGTTCACTGCTTCTCTGTAGACTTTTATTTTCAGGGGAAGTGATTACAGAAAACTCTATAAGACCTCATTCCTCATTTTATAAAAGTTCAAATCTTAATAAGGGCACAATTATGAAAAAGGAGGTTTTAAATGAACCAAGTCTGTGCCAAGTGGATGAAGGAATCTTTGAAGTGATCCCACCTTTGATTTATGTACTGGCTAAACCTTGAGTTTCAATCTAGATTTCCTCAGCAAATCTCTTAAATCAAAAGTTTCATTGCACTGCTGTTCAGAAATTAATCTGACTGTGAGACTAAGGGGAAAAATATTGTACCGCAGAACAGTAAACTGCTGTAACTCTGAAGTTAAACTGAAACTAAAGAAAAACATGCTTTGCCTTATTAGTGTGATAGGGCTTTAGCCAGCCCACAACTTCCCCCTGACTCTTGGCCTGCACCCTTTTTCTCAGGGAGGTTTCTGATTTTGGCTAAATGTTCACTGAAATAAGCCCTCTCTTCGTGGCTGGAATCACAGGCTCCAATCAGCCCAACATAAGGACAGAGCAGTATTTTAGATTGAACTTATCCAAATATTATTGGTATATTATGTTTCATAATTACTTTGGATCTTTCTTCTTCTTACCATAGAAATGTATTTTGGCTCTACAGTCACACAGCCCTGACACCTCAGATATAATGGTTCTTACAGAGCCATGAGGTGGCTGTTGGTCTCTTTTCTTTATGAACCCAGTTTAGCAGAGCATTTAACAAGTGTTACAACTCATCCCCCTTCAGCAAAATGCACTGGGTAAGCTGTGCTTGACCTCAGGGCAGTGAGGCTGGTGCTGGGGGCTGAGGACTAATGAGCTCTTTTTGAGCCACTGTAATTGCATAGCTTCTGGAAAGCAAGAGAGTTGCATTTGAGCTTGTCTGGCAAAGGAAGGACCTGAGCCCCAATCTTTCCTTCTTGGGAGAGTGCCCTTACCATGAAGGCATGTGAAGCAAGATCAGTGCTATTTGGAGTACGGGTCAAAAAGACCAGTACAGGACTGACCTACATTCCTAAATCTATCAAAACTTTTAAACCTTGACTCTTAGGCATGCTCAGACAAGATACAGAGAAGATTTCAGACACAGCCTGTTTCAGGGCCCTCAGCATGTTGTGGGTGTCTGCAGCTCTTCACGTTTATGAAACCCTTTTTCCTGTCTTTGGTCTCTGAAGTCTTCTCCCAGAGCTGGGCTTTGCAGTCCCTTGCTGGATCCGATGCTCTGGTACCTAAGGTCCCTGGGAGAAAAAATGATGTTAACTACATTTGCAAACTAGTCAGTCACTGGGCTGAATGCAACCACATAGAAATTGAAGACTTGTACAATTCAGCGAGCACTAAAGACATTTTAAACTAACTTTGAAAATTTCTCTAGTGATATAGCAAGTCAGTAAGTCTTGCAATTGCCTTCAATAGTTTCCTGTGCCAGTCTTGACATCTACAGTAAAAGGAAAGAAATTTTATGGTACACGTGAATAGATCATCACTTGCTATCAAGTCTAACTGGTAGAAGATTCAAAAAACTCATTGTGAAATAAAAAAGTCTGTATTTAAGAATTAGAAAAAATGACTTGCTTCTATCAGATCCAGGTCAGCTGAGGGAAGACACAGGATTATTTCTGAGACAGTCAGAGGGGTAGTATGTTCAGTGAACCAGATGTCCTCTGCTCAGGCTGGTGAAAGAAAGAGATGTCAGCAGAAGAAAGGTGGGTGAGTGTCAGGAGGGAGGGTGTCTGTAGGAAATGGCTAGGCATGGTTCTGCTGCTGAATTTGATATGAGTGCTGGCTGCTTTCTCTGAAAGAGGGGGAATTGGAAGAAATAGCAGAGAAGGAAAGGAATCAGCAGGGGCAGGGGACCTTCACAAAACATGACTGAATATTGCAGCTGTGCAGCCTTTGATCAGAAGTCAAACTGTAGAAATATTTTGTCCCATCCTCTTATGGAATAAATGTTGAAGACGTCAAAAGAGCATAGTAACCTCTCTGGAGCATGCTATTGCACCAGAGAGAGGAGTCTAACTTCTCTATTTTATTAAATTCTTCTTTCCTGTGAGCAGAGTGTCTCTTAAGGATTCCTTGACACTGTTTCTCTTAGGATTGTATAAATGCAGTCAGATTTCTTTTCAAGTCTTCTCATATACCACCTGCTGCCTTCCAAACTGGTCAGTGTCCTCAGTTGTTATTACTGTGGGAGAAACTGTATAAGAAAAATGAAGAACATAAGAAAAATGAAAAGTCTGGGAGACAGGATGGCTGGAACAGTTGTGAGATACAAAGTTCTCAAGTCTGGTGGTTGTTTTACATGCAGGACTCCTTCGTGCAGTGCCTTCAGTCAGCATTGCATGCTGTTCGCACGCTTTTGATGTTATGTGTATTGCTGAGATGAGTGAGGGTTGTTACACAATGTTTATTCATTTTTAACTTATAAGTACCTGCATATAAGTTTTCATGACAAATTAGAACATTTGAGTGACACAAAACCAGTTTTTTCTTTAAAACGTATTTACACGTAATTCCTTATGTTTCAATAGCAGCAAGTATATTGGTTAGAGAACAATTTTAGTGGCTTTCTCTTCCCATCTGCAAATCTAGTGTTATTAATTGTTATATATTTAAAAAGCACAGGGGAGTAGAGGAGCACCTCACCTGCATTAGCCAGCAATGTCTGTGGGAGCTGCAGGCTCCAGTTGCCCTTACAGCTCTGGTGTCTGTGATGGCTGCTACATGAGGAGTCAGGAAAAACTGTCTCACGTTTGAGAAACATGAGAAATTTTGAACTGCTCTTGCCACAGCTCAGTTTAAAAATAAAGGAGTTGAAACTCAGGAAGTCTTAATGCTCTTGCCACCAACACAGTGACTGCTGTTTTGAAGGAGCATGTTCCCATATGGCTGGAGGAGAGAAAAGGAGAGGACCTGCTAGGGCTTTTGCTTTTCTGTTGGTGTGCCCTGACAGCATTTGGTGTCTTTCTCATGGATCAGCAACACAGTGGTCCTACACAACTGTGGTGAGACCTCCTTTCCTTGGTAGAGCTGTATCTGTGAGGGTTGTGAGGCACTGGAACAGTTGCCCAGAGAAGTTATGGATGTTCTATCTCTGAAAGTGTTCAAGGCTGGGTTGGATGGAGCTCTGAACAATCTGATTTAGTGAAGGTGTTCCTGCCTATGGCAGAGGGGTTGGAACTAGAAGATCTTTAAGGTCCCCTCTAACCTTGGCCATTCTGTCCAGGGGAATCAAAACCCTAAATCAGAAGCCACATTTACCAGAAGCTCTGCCTGCGGACACTGGCACATATCCACAGGCAGAGCTCATAAACAAACAGTGACCTGAAGTTAATTGTATCATCAATGGAGATGAGTCAGATCTATACCAGACTTTCTTATTTTGGCCTACTTTGGCTTACTTCTGAGCAGCAAAAAAAAGCTACTAGTGGAAAGCCAAGAGGCCCTGATTCAGTGGAGTATGCTCTGCACTGGCTGAAATCCCTCCTGATTCCTCAGCACATGGTGCTGGATGCAGAGAGGACTCTGTGATGGGCAGAGTCACTGTACTCAGAAAGTCCTTTCTACAGGGATGAGCAACTTCATCACAGATCTGGGTGCTGGTTTGCTCCTATGTGATAGGTGTTCAGGTCTGTGACTGTCCTAGCAGTTTATTTCTTATTACATTAGTGGCATAGCTCAGTGTAAATAAACAAAGCCTTAGCTTCCTGGGAAAAATGATGCTTACATAGCACTTACAGTTCTCAAAGAACTTCTGTTCAATCTCCACACTAATGTGGTTTCACAAGGAGACTGAGATTATTTTATTGCCCCAGGATGCCAGGAAATTTTCATTTGACTTCCTCAGATCTCTAGGATAAAAGTGGAACAGTAAAAAAAAAGAATTCCCTTTGCTGTCTTAGATTTCTGTTCTTCAGGAAAATATGTTATGTTTTCTAAGATCTGATATTCTGTAGTTTATTTTTAACTTAGTGACAGTATTATTTTACTTTTTTTTTCCACAGAGGAATATCTTGCCCTCTGTTGCTTCCTGCTCCTGGCCTTTTTTATAGGCTTCTTTTTCTGTGTGGAGTGTAGATAATGCTTTTCACACTTCATTGATTTTATTCAGTGTATGTTTCCTGTCTTTGTAGAAAACAAAGGAGTCAATAACCCATAAAGTGCAGAAAATATAACTACCATTAATAAACTGCCAAAAAACCAATAGGAGACCATTTGTTTGGTAGTGTCATGTGAAAGGTTTGGTGTTGGTGAAAAAGTTATGCAGTAGGAAGCTGATAGCTATCAGGGGGTGATATAATGAGCATGTGAGAAAGAACCACGTGTTCTTTAACAAAAAAAAAAAAAAAACAAACAAAAAACAAATACCAAAGCAAAGCTACACCCCACATTTTAACCCAATATGAAAGTCAAGGGCAAATCTTTCCAAAAGCTTTATCCTCTTTTTCAGTTAAATTAGGTTCAAATGGCATGGAGAGGACAAGGAACACTCAATTAATTTGGTTTGCCTCTGCATCACAGGAGCATTTATGACATTTGCTGTAGGATGTACCAGGCAGTGGGGAACTATTTCTCCTGCATCTTTCTGCTCTTCCAAAGGATTTTCCTTTCCACTCTGATACTAGTTTCTCCAAGCAGTGTGGACAGCTGGTGTAAGAAGTGGCACAAGCATCCCCAGTGGAAGGATGGTGGAGGGGTGGGTCACTGCTCACCACCTCAGGCCATTTTTAGGTAACATTTTTTTGCTGAGGTCTGTAGGTTCAGGAGAAAAAAAAAACATTAAAGCAGGCCACGTGTTTGGGAGACAGCTTGGGAGAAAAGTAATACTGAAGGTAAAAAAACCCAAACAAAACCCAACAGAAAACCCCTTGAAGCTGGGTGATCTGGGATATCAGTTTTTGAATCCTTACTGATCACCACCATGCAAAACATCTCATTTCTTTTTCTACTGCAAAACAGCATTAAGACAAAGGTTATATTTTCTTAAAAATACTATCCCATGTCATCAACTACTAGTATAAATCCACACAAGTCTATAGTTGCTAAATCTCAGCAAAACTATTTATCTTGACAAATGGTATTCTTACTTGTCAGGCTAAAGTCAGAAGGCTCCTGGATCTCTCTGTGCCCTTCTCCTAAATATCAGTTCTTCACTGAAGTATTCCCAGGTGTACAGATCACCTGTAGTTTTGGAGGTTAATGCCTCCCAGCTGGCAGCAAGAAGGCACTCTGACTGCCTGGCAAAGAGAGGTGCGTGGCTTTTCTGCTCATGGGGCTGGGGGAGAGAGCTGATGGCTTGTGGTGAGGGGCATGTTTTTGACTAAGATCTTCAGCAGTCCCCAGCTGTTGGCCTCAGCTTTGCCTTTTGTTCCCACTTCTGATGTCAACCCAGCCCTGGACATCCTTGGATGTGCTTGAACTCAGTTGTGCTTGAACACCGAGAAGTAGGAGCCTGCTCTGCATCTGTTCCCATCGATTGAGGAATGCACAGAAGTACTTGGGATGACATTAGCAGAAGCAGTCACAGCTCTCTTTAATTCTCTTCCAAGTTAAATCTATTTGCCATTGGCCCCATCAGGCCTGGAGTTATCTCAGTCAGGAGCGTTTCTAACAGCCCTGCTCATATGCTACAGACAGAGGCTTTCAACTTAATACAGCCAAAAAGGCTTTCAGGTCGGTTTCTTTTATGAAAACACACTTTTTATTGACTTAAACATTCTCCTGCAGCTACACTGTGCTCCTGTGTGGTCACCTACCCTGTGTCACAGCCCAGACCAGAACAAATGATGAATAGCGAGCTTGTAAGAGAAACATTCTATTCCCAACAACGTGCCAGAGCTCTTCCCACATCCCTCTGTGACAGTGTGGTGAGGCAGCCGAAACCTGCAGGGGACAGACCTGTCTCTCTAGGTGTCATTCTACATCATCATGTTTTGTCCCATTTCAAATATCCGTGTTTGTTAATGCAGTAATACACCGAGTCAACGTCTGCACTTTTGCAAAGACATGCGAGACCTAAGAATGAAATGCAAAGGTCTGTTTGTGAGCCACACACATTCCTTCCTGTTTGTTTATGGTTTTGTTTAGATTTTATTATTTTTATACCTTTTGTGTAGCCCTTTTTCTCAGCATGTCTGGTGGATTAATTACAGATAAAAACTGAACTGTAATACTAAAATTTCTGTCTGTGTTTTCACAGTCTCTTTCAGAGACTAAGTTGCACAAGAAATGAAAATCCTGAGCTTTGCCCTTATAAAAGCACGATTCCACCATACCTAAAATCCATGTCAGGAACTAACTCTTTCAGATCTGATTCCTCTGTGCACCCCTCATTTGTGTACAGAAATGTCTGGATTATCTCATGTCTCCATCCAGATTTAGTAGCAGAGTGCTGCTGTGGGACTTCTCACTCTAACACCAAACCTTCCTGCACATATTCTGTTCTATTGATTTCACTGAAATCCCATTATAAGTTACTTTCATTTCTCTGTTTTTAAGATATGTTACCAGTGTATTTATTTGGTATTGCTAAAGGAACTCAATACAAAAATCTCTGGCAGTAAGACTGATAGAACCCAATATATTACTTACCAGACTGTTTAAAGATAATATTACTTCTCAAAGGGCTAGACTTCTTCCAGGCAGCATCTTTTGCCCAGTGATCTCGTTATCCAAACAAGTCTATAGCTTTGAAATGGAAATGGTTTCTTCTAAATAGCCGTATAAGGATTTCCATGAGCCATGAAAAATCTGTCCCTCAGTTCTTTATGAGGGAATTGAGTTCAGCATGTTGCATTTCTTGAGTACTGTGTTTCCTGCTATATTTTAGGGTTTTTTCCTCTTACTTAAACAGTGAAAAAAAGAGAAACATTTCCATGTACAGATGAAAGAGGCATAAAGTGGGTACAGTACAATATAGACAAAAGATTACTATTGTAATGACTTATCTATTTTGATGATTAAATTATGTGTGTTTAAAGTGATAGGCAAAAGATCTCTTCTATGCCAGACAAATCTCCATCAGAGGAGGCTAAGATCTTACTCAGGTTATGGTATTAAATATTATATTACTTTCTCATGTTAGCGTTTTTTCAGACATATGTTCTTTTCCTTCAAATCTTGTTGGACTTCTTATGCCATTTTTATAAGACAGCCTTGACTCTGCACTAAACCATGCCACTAACACGTTACTTAATCTAACTGGCACATTGTAAAATTTTACACATGCGCTCATCCAGATAATTACACAATTAATTTTCACTTAGTACAGCCAAGACGGGGATAATGAAATTTCCACTGGTGTACTGTTACGTCCGGGGGTTAGAGGTCAGCTTCCTGTTTGGATAAGAGTGAGTTTAAAGAGGATTTCTGACAGTCTCCTTACTTCAACTGATTCTAAAAACATTGCAATGGAATTTCAATTTACAGCTAAGTTCAATGGAAGGAGCAGATGTTGGGAGTGGGCCACTACCATTCTGGGAGCCCTTTCTATGCAGGTGTAGTCAAAAGTCAATGTTCTTCATGTCACTCTTTATATGAAGGTAGAGTTAAGCTGACACTTGATACTAATTTCTGCACTTAACTGTAGCTGCTTTGCAGAACTATCCCCAGCCTGAACAACTTTTCCCTGCTGTAATTTTAGCATTTTCAAAGGAACACTTTCAGAAGACGAGAGCAGGGCTCTTCCCCCGACGACATGTAGTAGGAAAGTCACCACAATAAAACACAACCAGAAAGAACTGAGACAAACTTCCAGATCTTTGACAAGGCCTGTGTTTTGGCACCAAAGTATATGGTGGCATATAAAGCCAACAATGCTTCGATATGTAACTGCAAATTTTATGACCCTAAAATAACAATGTTTCTGGTGGTTGCCCATCAAATCTGGAATAAGAAGTTTAGTTTATTGTGTGAAATGCCTACACATGGGTATTTGCCATCACACACCTTTTCTGTCTATAGATCCCCTCAGCAGATGTGCTCCTATCTTCAGAGCTTTATTTTCTGTTCCCTACCGTCCCAGACAGCTGACCTTAGCTGGGGGTCGCACCGGCCAGGTGATGAATCTCCCAAACACCAACTCTTCCACCTAAGCAATGGCCCGAGGTGAAAGGGAGTGCAAAAGTAGGCTCAGCCTTTGGACCAGCCTGTCCCGGATTTGCACTGATGCACAGAACAGACCTTGCTTGCAAGAAGAGCAATTTTTTTAAGAGGTACTGCAGCTCAGAGCCATAAGGACACAGCTTTTGCTCTCTCCAGGTTCCCACAACACACTGGCAGAGGCAAGAGGCCAGTTGGAGATGGGTAAACTCACCCTGCCTCAGTGCCAATCCCAAATCAAGTCCTTCTATCTCAGAGCCAAATTATGATAATGCTAACATTTCTATCAATGTCATGGGCTACAGGATTAGGTCCAAAGGGCAGAACACGCTGTCAGCTCTCAATAAATGTGTAATATGTCCAAGCACATCTCTTGCGAACAGCAACTTTCTTGTGATGTGCATTTCTGTAGCCTGGGCCTTGATCACGGGCTGGAGTTGCACCATCCTTTAATAATGTGGAAGAAAAAAATTACTTGCAGAAGAGGCAGATGCTTACACAGTCATTGATTTTGTGCATTTCCTCTTTCTCTTTCTGTCCAGCTTCTGCAGGGGGTTTTACACCACACAGTTCAGAAAGCACCAGCACTTCTTATAGAAGGCCTTGTTTCTTCATTCTCTCCTTTTCTTCTCTTTTAATATCTCTCAAGTTTTGTTTGGGTGTTTTTGAAACTCATCTAGCAGTCCTGCTTTATTCCAAACTTCAAGTTTCACGCTGTTTTCCTCTATTTCGGTCTCTTTGATGCATTAAACATATTTCACATGTTTTTAAGGCTTCAAAGTGTCTTATATTATATGCTTTCCTTCCTCAAGTAGCTAAAGATGTAACTAATAAAATCCCTCCTCTGTAGACCACACCTTGTGTTATCAACGGCTAGAGACCAGCTTCAGACACCTGGAGCTACAGATGGATGCACTATGTAACCCTGACCATCAGACATGTCTACAAATTTATAAAGAAAGATGGAAACCCTCCAACTCAGATATTTCAAAAGAAGAATAAAAATTCAGTTTTACTGATCCATTGGGAAAAAAGACACATGAACTGAGTTTACTAAAGATCCACAGATAGTCCTTGCATCTCCTTTCAACATTGAGGGTTACTGTGACAGCAAAGGGCATGAATGTTTTACAAAAGGGAGATGATGTAGTACACTACAGACATTGCTGTTCGTTTTTAGTCCTGTCTCAGAATGCAAAGCTCCAAGTGAAATCCCTATGTATGACATTTATTGGGTGATCAAGAATATACATATTCACCTCCAAACAAATACAAGCAATGCATTAATTACCAAAGTTTGGTATTACTAACCTTGATGGTGTTGTTAACCTGGAAAATGTTCATTGTATTTCTAGGCTAGTGATTGAACATAAAATATACAACACCAACAGAAAATGTGTGCATTAAGAAAGAGTACAAAAAACCTCCTTTTTCATTTTCAAATTAGACCACTTTTGTTCCAACAGGGAACCATTTTCAAAAAAACCAGTTGTGTTTGCTCTCTGATTTTGTTCTCATGTGCTTTTTCTAATGCTCCAAGCATTAGAAATAGTACCCTTTTCCAAGAAAGCTGGCAATATCAAAATAAAATTATATGATAAAATTATCACTCTCTGTAGTAGAAAGTAATAGTATAATAATGCATCACATAAGAATAGTAGTAATTTAGTAACGAGTAATATTATAGCAAGGTAGTATATACACCCTTCCAATCATCTTCAGTTTTTTCCCTAATGAACAGCACTGCAATCCCCTCTCTGAAGGCAGGAATGCCCTTGGAGGGAAGGCAGCCATGGGAAGCCCTGGCACACAGCTGGAGAGCAGGAAAAGCACAGAGGTCTGTCCTCTGCTCCCTCCACTCAAGATTATTCTGCCTGACAACACAATTCACTCTGTGAGCTCCAAGGAACTCAGAAGTACCCTGGATGACGCCATGAAACATATTTGGGATGAAGAGTGATCTGAAACACAAATTAGCCCCTGCTACGCTACACTACACACCCTCACCCCATCGCCCTCCTTGTGCCCTTCAGAGTGAGAGACTACCACAGCAGTTCTCATGATTGGTTTATAAGCTTACTTTTAATTATATTACTGGTTTTTTTGAGTACTATCCAGAGTTTACAGCTCTTCTCTTAACATGTCTCTGAGCTGTGATTTACCAGTAAAGAAACAGAACTGGGGATTTGAAGGCTCTGAGACATGTTAGAACTTTGATTAGCAGGTGAATTTAGGCACAAACCCAGGCTATATGCACAGGATACACAAAGTTAGGATAACTTATTTCCATAGTTAGCGGGTATTTCCAAAAGCACGTGTTCTATTGTCATCTAAGTAATCTTAAAATTTCTTAAAACCTTAACATTTCTTTAGAAATTTTCAGTTTGAAAAGCAATATTTTTGTTTATTCTGTAACACTTTTCTTGCATCACTGCTCTTTTTGAACTGATGTGAAACAGAGGGTCATTTCCATTTTAATTTATTCCTATAATGCCAGTTTAGTCATCTTTTTTGCTTTCCAGGTTTCTGTTCTACAAAACGGTCAGTGTATTGCCATGACCATCTTCTGCCACAAAGTGTGCTTTAAGAGTTGGACTCGATGATCCTTCTGGGACCCTTCCAGCTCAGACTATTCTGTGTTTCTGGGATTATGTAGACACTCAGCATGGGAATCAGAAGTCCACCCACCCAGTTTCAAGCACTCAGTCAGCAGAGAAAGGTAGTCTGGTAGGAGAGTGAATTATTGCTTCTTAGGACAATTAATTAAAATAAGGAAAGAATTGTCCTCTGTAATTTGCTATCAATTAAACTGAGACCTCAAAACAGTGTGGTCCAGTAGCAGCCTAAACTTGGACTTCTGATTCCTAGTGAGATTCTGATTCTTAGCTTTACGAGCTTCTCCCTATGGTCCAAGCAGATAGGGTCCTTAAAAGTCCCTGCAGAGGTATCATCTCCATTCCCACTTGAGCAAATGATCTTTTGTTTAAGGCTGCTACACCCCACACACAGTTTAAAAGGCAAAATTAACTGCAGCCTTCCTGACACTCATGCAGCAGGTATCCTGTCCTTCTGAGGATTTCTTTAACATTTCTTGCTTTTGGTGCAGGGAATTCCTATGCACAGCTGCAGTTTAATGGAATCTGTAACAAATTGCTATCTATTTTAACAGGTGCTCCTCCTGTTGCTCTGCTCCTCCAGAGTTCATTCATTTTCTTTCTCAGGCATTTAGGAGATGTGCTGATGAAGGTACAATCTTTTGCCAGGCAGGCTATTTAGTGGGGACAAACTGTGTGATCATAATAAAAATGAGTAGCTATACATTCATTGAGACTACTTCACTCACAACAAATTGTCTATGTTTATGCATCCCTTTTTGGTTACAAATAAATCTTTCTTATTTTTCTAACATGCCCAGATTTAAAAAGTCTATTATTTCTGGCATTCTGATGTCTCCTTTTTCTCCTCTATGGCTTTACCTTTTATTTTCTTTTTGTTCCCTTTTTTTCCCTGTGTTTTTTGTTTTGTTTTACTTTGTTTATTTGTTTGTATTTTTGGGGGTTTATTTTAGGGGATTCTCTTCTCTCTCTTTTATCTTCTCTCTTCTCCCTTCTTCCCTTTAGTCTGCCAGTCCTGGAGCAGGTCTATGTGTGAAATTCTCTAATATCTCACTGATTGCATCAATGTTTTCAGTTTTGTTTCCCTCCCAAAGCTTAGAATAAGCTTTAACTTCCTTTTTGGCATTTTAAAGAAACCTACAAGGTAATAAAACCCACATTCTCCATCTACGCACTTTTATGGACTACAGAATGGCATTTAGCCAGTGGCTGTCATGAAAAGGTATAAGAAAGCTCCTTCCATGAAGAGCTGTCAGTGGGGCTGTCCTTGCAGGACCACCTTGTGCTCTTCCGGCCCCTGATAAATGGATGTGGAGAATGGAGAAGAGTGGATGTTGCAGCAAAAAGTGGGAGAGAAAACGGCACCCTAGGTGTCCACAAAGATCTCAGATCCCAGTGCAGAATGACAATAGTCCCTGCAAAATGTGGAAAAATTGAGGAGGAAAAATTGGTCCTATTACCCTTGCACAACCCAACCCAGTTAAATTCTCAATAATTCAAATGGTTAAAAAACACTGGGTAAACTTTCTGGTGCTTTCTGACACACAAGTCTTAGGAATGGCCACAATATATTTTTGGTGTTGTGGTGCTTTGCCCCTCTTTCTTTTTTAAAACAAATTTCTGGCAGAAACATAATGTGAGATCCTTCTGTCCTCCCTGTAAAAGCAGAGTTTCCACTAAGCACACCTGAACATCAACCATAGCTTTATCCATATCCTGACAGCTGGCTGCTGCTTGCTGGTTGTTTTGGGAGTGTTGGCTGATGGAAGCACTGACCTTCCTGCCAGTCATCCCATTGGAGGCATGCTATCATCAGCAGAAGGTGTTTTCCTGGCTACTGTGGACAGCAAGCTGCTGGACTGCAGACCTGCCTTGCCTGGGTCTGTCAGTTCTCTCTCAGAAGAGATGGTGAACATGCATTGAGCAGGTTGAGGACAAGTGGGGGGGGATCCTTGGCACCCCTACATGCTCATGTCTGACTTCTGGGGAACACAGAGCTGCTGTGCCTGATGCACAGGAAAGCCAGGTAGGCTGGCTACAAGGAATATGGATGGACAAATAGCAAATATTACTCATTTTCTCATGACAAGAACCAAACATTTGCCTCTGCAACTAATGAGCATTCACCCTAACTCCCCCTGCCAGTGCTGCAAATGACTGGAGGAGGGTGATGGAGCGGGGAGGAAGTCCCGTAAGTGCATGCTCTTCTCTCATGACTCTTATCTTCTTCCCTAGACTTTTCTTTTGGGTGGGGTTGGAGGCAGACTGCTGGCTCAGATGGACCCTTGGTTCAGCTAACGGATGTTCTCAAGAGAACAGCACAGATAATATCCCCCTGTGGTGAGCACTCTGCTTCTGATATATCTCAATACATTTTTATGCTACTTCTGGGCACAAGCTCTCCATCTAAAACAGCAACAGATCTAAAAATGGGTTTACTTTGAACAGACATCTGCAGCTCTTCTCCTACTGCAGAGTCAGGGCTTCGGGGGAAAAAAAGTTACAAGATTTTCTGAGTATTTATTCTTGCAAGACAGATCTTTTTTCCAAACCATAATCTAGTTTTCATATCTAAACTTGGTCAGTTGCTGTTTGTCATAAGAATGGTAAATACTTTGAGTCCAAATTAACACCTTTAGCTTTACTTAGTGAGAAAAGCTGCTCATTACTCCCAAGTAATTTACTAACAGCATTACTATATGAACAAAGAAAAATTAATGTAATCTGGCATTTATGACTTCCACATAACATCAGTTGCTAAGGTAAGAAAACAACAAAAATACCCCTTTTATTCAGAAAAATCCTTAAACTAATAAGCATGTTCCTAATATTAAAATCAAGTCAGCGATCCTATTGACTTTCATTACATAAAATTTATGACACTTGGATGTAGTTTAATAAGGTCATAAAAATGCCAGTTGTGGTATCTCATAATACTTTTTATAAACTGGTTTTACAGTCTACCCTTTGTTCCAAAGTTCAAAGTGACAATTGAAATGCACAGGTTGCCCAGGGGTTCAGACTTTTTGCTAGAAGTACTGACTGGTGAATACCTTAATTTCTAATATATCTATATTTTTTTCAAAATCTCAGTAATTGTGGGGAACATTCCTTTCCTCCAGATGTGCCAAAGCTGATATTTTTCAATTTAAAGAAAAATATCAATAATTCAGTAAAATGAACACATTTTATTGCTATACACTTTTTTTCTTTTTCCTTTTTCTTTTTTTTTATATGAAATGAAAACTGTGCAACATTTATTCCTAAGCAGGTCAAATTCAAACAATACTTCTAAGTGCTGTTACAATAGTGGCATTATATTGTCCCTTGTCAGCTTTCAATTACTTCATCCACCTAGCTGATCACTGACTTATTTCCTGGCTTAGGTAAATAGGACTTTTGGTGCACTTCCCTTAAGTCATTTCAGAGAAGATAAATTAAATAATGATTGCAATTTAATATTGTGATAGTGCTAAAATATTTCCTTCAAGCTTCAAGTTTGACCACAAGTTTCCAATAATATACTTTTTTTCACTTGCTAGCTCAAACCTGAGGTTTTATTAAATTCTACAGCTGCAGTCAGTATTTATGTTTTCATCTAGCAAATTGGACATTTTAAATAATAAAGAGCATGAAGTTATATATATAAACAGATAACACTTGCAATTCATTTAAGGTGGAAACTTTATTTAAAATTAATAAAATTCCACACAATATGGCACAGAGGTCCAAATTCTTAGCTCATTATAGTGAAGTAAATCTGGGGAAAATCCATCGACATCGTTGAGGTTATTCCAGGATCATAGCCAAATACTCAAAATTTCAACTGGGTATATAGTCCTCAGGGATGCAGAGCCCTGTGTGTACAGGGCCTCAGTGTGCAGAGGTTTGTCCATCTAAGAAAGGATGTCCTGTTGTTTTCAAAGAGGGGAGTAAACTTTCTCGACACATTGGGAATCGAGACACTGGAGGAGACTTTGCAGTGAAGATCTTGGTCCTGCAAGTTCCATGGCTGATCTTCTTCAAGGAAAACTGAGGACTGAGGAGGAGGTAAAAGCCTGAAGTACAGCTTTAGAGGTTGGCCCTGCAGACAGGCACAGACCTCGTTTCACTTTGCCCTTGCACTTTGATGGTTCACGTGATGTTCTCTCTTCAGGAGAATAAACTAATAAGCAATAAAGTGTATAGTCTGTACCATTTGCAGATAAATGAGGCGTGGAGTACTCATTTTTCACTTTGCAATCATTGTTAATATTCTCTGCTATTTACACCATTTCTGACCATGTCTACGCTGAAGAACATCACGGTGGCTTAGGCATAGAGAAGTTCTGCATGTGGTATGTCTCCAAGTAGAGGAGCTGCTCAAGAGGCAAGAATGGACCCATGTTGAGAAATTCCTCCTACTTTGCTTCAAAGCTTCCACAATGTCTTGTCTTTGCTGTGATGATAGCTGTGTTTACTTGTTCTGCCCTTGTGTGTGATAGCTTGTATGCCAGGCTCATGTCAGATGTTAAGCTACAATTTTCCAAGAGGGGAATTCCCAAAGAGATATTTCAAGCCAGTGCCCAAAGAAACACTTTAGCATAAATATGCTGGGTTAACTAACTTGGATAGAAAAAATATTTTTGCAGGTAAAGTTCCTAGGGAGACAAATTGCAATTGGTCATGTTCCTTACGGGAACTTAGAGGATGATGCTTAAGGACAAAATGTCATCCTACTGCTCTGACACTATGCTAGCTCAGCTGCAGGCTCTCCCCACTGTCAGGAGCCTGCAATATTCACGGACCAGTCAGAGGTGAGGGAGGACAGGGTGATACCAGCGACAGGACAGCAGCAGCTGCCCATTGGCAGGTTGAGCAAGGAAAGGAGACAGCTTAGGTCTTCCACTTTCAGACGTTTATTCCTATGGAAGCATCTGTGCTGTAAGAACACCACTGAGCACACGGAGGTTCACCCTAGAAGTGGTCTTTGACAATTTTAACTCTCCTGTTTCTGAAACCCAGAAAATCTTTCAGTTTTGTCCAAGAGCCTGTTGGTGATTTTAGAAAGGGTGAAAAAATAAATAAATAAATGGGGTGGGGGGGAGGGGAACTAAAAAAGAAGCTTATCCTGGGAAAATAACACCAACATCTTACAGCTGATCTGATCTCTCCCCTTCCCACTGTCCTGCAGGAAATTCTGACTTTATATTTATTTTCCTTTCTTTAAGATACTAACTTTAAAAACAAAAAGTAAAGGAATCCCAGTTGCTGCCAAGCTCAAGTCTCACAGAAACGGTTCAGCGATACATAATGCAAAGGATTCCAGCAGATTTGCAAGTAGGAGGCTAAAATAAGACAGAAGGCTAAATAAAGACAGAAAGTAGCAGACAGAATTCTGGTTTTTACATGGATACGGACCTTCTACTAGTGCTACTGTAGAAGTAGGAACATAAACTAATATTTAGGTGTGTTGGGCCAAGCTCACCCCTACAATAACTATATCCTAAATGTCGAATAGTGGAGGAAATCTTGGAGATATTTGACACGTAAGGAAGCACCATGAATGAAGGATGTCTTCACCAAGCTGACAAAGACGAAGGTAGGTCAGGCAGAAGCAAAGGAGGCGATCTGGACTTCAACTCTGTGAGCACAGTCATACCTTGTGCATGGAAAGTTCAGGTCATCCTCCCTGCCCACCTCCCCAGGGTTCTGAGAATCCTGCCTCATCCCTCTGCTCTGCCTCTACTGCTTTTCTGCAGGTCAGGGACGCCTGCAGAGAAGTGATAGAGGCAGAGGAGAAGCAAAGACAGTAGACTTCTTCTTCATAAGAAAGTAAAATTATTTTTGTGGATGAAGGAGTTGGACATCTCTTGTCAACTTTGAAGAGCTTGGTTGTCTGACTTGATGGCCAGAGCACATATCCTAACCCCTCCTCCAGGGCACAGGCACCCTTTCAGTTTGTTGGTAATAAAAGTCTGTGAAAAAAGGACTGTGAGAGAAACAGGAAAGACAGTTCAACTTCAAGAGAGATTTTCCTCCATCGAGCAAACTCCAAGAGGAGTTATGCATGCATAAATACCTCTGTACTATCATTTCCACTGGCTCCTTTGGGAAGATTCAGCATTTTGCAGCCAAAGACCCATGATCAGCAAAGCATCTGGCCTCCTGACTTCCCATTTGAAGTCTAAATTCCAGCTGAAGTCCGTGGGGAGTTTAAACAGGAGTTAGGAGATCCAATATTTTACTGAGCATTGGCCGTCAATATCAGTGCACTGCTTAACTCATAAACTATATTTACAATTATTGCTCATGTTCATCCACTGACACATTTCAGGTTCTTATAGATGCTTCTAATAGTATGCCGTAAATCACCCTAAAGAGCTGGGATACAATTTTTAGAGTTCAAATGGGAATACTTACTAGATGTGAGTGTTTGGAGGATAAGGACCTATTTTCCAGAACAGGTGCTTAAATGAAATGAAGTCATTATAGTTGAGCAACTTAATACAGAGAAAAAGCTCACATTATTCTAGTACCTATAGGGCTCTAGCAAAAATGCCTAAATTAAAAATTTGAGAACTTATTAGGCAGGAGGATTAGATTTGGCATTTCACTTGGAGGATATTTTGCGGATGTGGGAAAAGAAAATAACTTCTTTTTGTGCCTATATAGGACTTTTTTTTTTTGCCACCTGGAAAAGTTGCATGGTTTTGACATCACTTCCACTTTTTTTTTTTCTGCTTTTGACTTTGCTTCTTTCCTATTATGCAGACCTCCTCAGTGCTATGAAAATCAGGGTTTGCTCTTGAAACAGGCATGTGTTCAGGAAAGTACAAAATGTCTCTCGTAAAGGCAATATAGTGCACTCTTTGTGGTCGAGAGTGTGGGAAACTCCATTCAGTTCATTTTCATGACAGAAGCACTGAACCACATTAACACAGGAGGAAGATGTAGAAAACGTTTAATGGTACTGCAACGCTTTGTTTATTCTCAGCTAAGCCTACACGGCTTCCAAATGAGCCCACTATGCAACGTGACTACATAAGGTTAACTGCTGGGTACATTAAGCAAAATACTCTCTCTTAGATGCTTGTTTAAGTCATCATTTCTGATCATTTATCAGACTTAATGTGCTACAGCAGACTGCAGGTCACAATGTGTCATTTCCAAAAGAACTTTGACTTTTCCCGTTCCAGGGTCAGGAGCCGGTAATGTTTAGCTGAAATGACTGCATTGCACTTCATAGCTTCCAGTATATCCACTGAGGCTTTGGAGAGCCATTCTTGATAGACCAGGGTGCTGCTTCCACGTATTTGGGCATTAAAATCTGAGAGAATTGCTTAAGTACAGGGACTCAACTGAGACTGAAGCTGGCTGCAAAAAAAAAAAACAAAAAAAACAACCCCACTTCATTTGTTGGGAAAAGATCATGAGAGGTACAGGAAGGATAATTGTTTTTCCAAACTGATCGTGGGAGTTCTCTCTGGGGAGAAAAAACAAAACCAAGCACACACACACACACACCCCTACCCTATGAAGGTTATTTACATGGAATTTAGGAACAAATTGAAAAAGCTTGGGGTACAATTTTGAACATGCCATGTGAGCATTTCCCCAGCTCCAGGTAAAACAATAAGGCTATTTATCTGGTGAATTCTACAGCTAAGTGAATTATTTACAGCAAAAAAAGTTTCCTTGATGACTTTTGTTCTTATTTTTTAATTTAGAAAGTATGTGCATTTTTGAGATCTCTGATTTTTTTAACAGGCTGGGGTCACACTGGTGGGGATTGGACAAGGATAAGATGGGAATCAATGAACATCTTCTGTTGTCTCCCATTTCCTTTTTATATGCCGGGCTAAAGCCTGTTTTCAGCTGCATTTGTGGCTCCATAGTAGACAAAGAGGAATGGCTGTATTAAAAACATAAATCACAGAACTAACATGATATGCTCCAAGTATCATGACACACTGTCTTCCTCTGTACCAATCCCGTATTCACATCCTACATGGATGCACAAATATTGTAGGTGAAGATAGAACCACTGCACCTATTATCTAACACTTCTCATTATAAGAACCTTCTTTCAGCTGCTAATAGTTTTACCATATTTCAACCATTCAGAAATGATGTTTTTTTCTTTGCAGGGATACCTTTTTTGGATCAATTATTCTTTGGAAAAGTTTCAGCAAAGATGTTCTGGTGTTTCCAAGTGATTTGGGGAGAATACATTACTTTTTGAAGGCTAAAAAAGTTCATCAGATAATTAATTGACAAGCACTGCATAGCGGTGCCTTGGGGAAGAGGCCTGAGATTTGCATTAGAGATGTGCCCTTCACTGAACCTGTGACAATTTGCCTAAACAATGAAATGTTTGAAGTACCTGCTTCTTCAAAGGGTGATTACGGAGTCCTCCAGCGCCTCTGTCAACTTCCACAGAGACAGACAGCACCAGTGAGCCCATAGAAGGTGGTTGGGCATGTTCCCATCTTGGGCATGTTCCCATCTTGCACTGTGGATGCAGAACCCTCTCAGCTAATGCAAGAAGATGTAGGGAAACTTGTGGAGCTGGAGATTGGAGACTAAGTAGGAAGAGGGAGTGCTGAGAACATCATGTTAAAGCCTGCTGGGAAGATAGGTTCATCCTAACTTCTCAACCATTGAGTCAGTGTCATGGAAGTCTTAAAGAAGTGCCCAAGAAGAAAGGAACATTCTTATATTTGTGTTCTTATGCAAGCTGGTGTACATTAAAGAGGTCCACTCTACAAAAGTTTTGGAAGTTAAAAAATATTGACTAGCCACCCTGACCCTAACTGGGATGAGAGTCCAGTCATAAAATAGTATACAAAACTTAGTTAAAGGCCATTTCATAATACTGTATATTCAGGGGAGCAGGGCAAGTTGTTGTTTGAGGTTCTCAGAGATTTTTTATCTCCTAAAAATTTATTTTTTAAAAAATCTTAGTAATATTCTACTGCAACTTCTTGCATTGTAGCAATTAAATAACAGCCATCATGTAATTCTTTTTAGAGGGTTTTTAGATTTTTAAGGAATCTAATTTGTGAGTAATCTAAACCACCAGCTTTTTAAGAACTATGAAAGAAGCAAACAAAAAACCTCATTGATGCTGTTAGGATCATTTGCTTCCTTTTTAAAGTGTTCATTACCCTTAAATGGGTATATCTCAAAAGAACATGAGGAGATCCTCTGTGAGTATTTTCTAGACCAGTACTGTTAGAAAAAGTTGCCTCTCTCTCCAGGATATTCAGATACATGAGTTAAAATTTGCAAAGGTAAAGCTTCAGAAGATAACTGCATTTTAAAAGCAACTTGCATCTAAATGCCTCATTAGCAAAGCTGAGTTTCCTTTCTGTGAATGAAAAACTTGGTGAAGAAGGTAGTAAGTGAATAAAAGAAAAAATATCTAATTAATCCAGAAAGGAAAAAAAAAAACCCAGACAAAAAAAAAAAAAAAAAAATCCTAGGTAACTCGCACCCGTGCTCTGTCTTTTCTCCCCCTAAGAGTAATAAACAGTACAAGAGAGGGTTGTGTTTTTCTTTTAAATTAAATATTTACAATTTGCACAGAATATATATTCTTTCTTCAAAGAGGATTCACTCATTGGTAAATTTATCGCCTTAGTGTTTGAACCATTTGTGCACATCACAGAGCAAGAACTTGTGAGATTGCTGAGTTACTAGAGTCTAAATTCAGTACCCAGAGAGCAAGAAGGAAGAGGTGAGGTCAAAGACGAGAAAAGATAGGAATTAAATGAGTCGGTAAGGCACAAACTCTTTCTAGCTTAAAAAAATCTTGGCATTATTTTTAATACTGACTGCTTTCCATCAGGTAGAAAGGGGCACATGAGACATAGACTTAAAAAGGCTTGAAAGAATCCTTCAGGCTCAGAACAGTCTGAGATGTCTGCAAATGCCAATTCATATATCAAATTCACATATTTCTAGTTGTACCAGTGAACACTTGTGTGCCACACGATGTTATCCCAACAGGCTAAGAAAGGGTCATGACATGCCTACGTGTTCAGTATTGTTTGTTCATTCTCCATTTCCACACTGAGAAACACAAGAGGAGCTTTACTGCAGCTGCATATACAGAGTGTAGTTCTGAGATCTCGCTGAACCTGAGAGGAAACTGAGAGGAAAATAATTTTTTAGCTAGTAATGACACCAACTCTAAAATTCTGTACCTGAGCATTTCAAGGTGTAGGGAAAAAGTGTTGCATTATTTCTGTTGCTTTATTAAAATATTATCCCATACTTGCCAGCTGCTGGGACATATTTTAAGAGTTAAAAATGCCATATGAAAATTAAATGAAACAGAAAATCCAGCATAAGTCAGTTCCAATCCACATGTTTACATGAGGGAATTTTTTTTAAAATTTCTCTCTTCTCTCATTCAAAAAAATGGACATATTCATTTTTCCTCAAACTTTCAACAACAGCAGAAAAAAAAAAAGCCACAATTTGGCAGAAAGCGGGACTGTAAAAGTTCAACCTTATACGTGAAAGTTTTGGAAAGTTATGAGCAAATGAAAACAGGGGCTTAGCATGGAAATGCATAGGCATCCTTAATTACAGCTGTTGGTAGCTCTCCAGCTATATTGCAAACGACATATGCTTTTTCTACTTAGAGTCCTAATCCTGTTAGTAGATGTGTCAGCATGGAGCCCTGCAGCTGTGGCGTGTTCCCCCAGCGTCAGGGGGATGTCTCGTGAACAGAAGAGTCTCCACAGTGTTTCTGCCTCCTCCGTAGATGTCAGCTGTGGATGGCTGCAAACACTGGAAAGTTGTAAGAATAGAAATCTGTGAATGGTGCTAGTGAAATTCCAGTGGTGTTAGAGCAGTCAAAACTGAACGTAGAAGCAGCTAATTAATTCCACGGGTTTAGGAGCACAGCACTGGCGAGGATTTGGGGTCGTATATTACATATATAGTGCATTAATAAAAGATGAAGATTGAATGATAAACCACCCAAGCTGTGCAGTAATCCCACAAGAAAGTATTATCTGGAGCATCTTACTGAAATTAGTTTTACTGAGAAAATTGGATTAAAATCTGAACTATATGTTTACTGACTATTGTTAAAGTCAGTATGAAATCACTGACAGTTAGAAACTTCCAGTTAAGTTTATGGCCATGTTATTTCCAGAACACATGCAAGAGTCATACTTTGAAATTATTGCAACATCATTATTGTGGGTCCAGAAGCCCAGTAAATTCGGGGACGCTTATGGGAAGCATGTTGTAGAGGGGACTGTTGGGCAACCACATCGGATACAACTGAATAAGGTAATCTTTTGGTCCTGATTTACAGGAAACCCCATCTGTCGTAAAGATTACTCAATCAACTTTTTAATATATTGAAACCAAATGTATGCTAGAAAGCACCCCTAATGCAAAGCTATGGTCCAAGTCCTGATGAGTCACTGGAAGAGAAGGCTTGAGCCTGGCTGTGAGCAGGGGAGGAAAGAAAAGGTGGGAAGAGAGCAGCACACAAGGACACCATCCCCTGTGGGCCCTGTGTGCCCCGTGGCATGACAAAATGACCCAGAGAGTACACAGGAAAAATTGCTTCCTGTGCTGCTGAAAAGTTGTATGTACTCAAAAATGGAAAGATGGAAGGCTTTTTCCCATTGTCAGCACATGCTGTTGGCTACCAAAGCAGGCAAACAAGCACTTTCTCATCTTCTCCTTTGATAGTACTGAGAAGTAATCTACAAGTTTGAGACTACCAATAATTTGGCCAAAATCAATAGCAGGTGGGTTCTTTCAAACTGTGCCTCATTTTTGAGTTTGTACAACATCAACACCTTTAATCTTGTTAGTAGTGACAGAGAAAACGTTCCTTTCACTCACTGCAGCCTCTTTATATGGCCAGTCTGTGTTGAACAAACATTAATTAGTTAATGGTTGGGTAACACTTTCAAAAACGTAAAGTCCTATGTAAGTGCTAAAAAATTATTATTGTTTTTGAGAGCCAAACAAGAATTTATTGGGCTACTCTGAAAAGAATTGCTATAATAAAAATGTTAGAAGTATGGTTTAAACAAAATAATGTGAAGTGTAAATTAAACAGGCTTGAACTAAAAAAATTCAAGCTCTTTCTTTGCATACAAACTACCACAAAAGTGACTTGAGTAACATTTTGAAAAAATTTACAGAGTATGAATTGCATTCCAGTGCTCACTCTGCATTTTAAGAATGATCACTAATAGTCTTAGCAACATAGGAAGTGTGTATTTGAAAGATGACTACTGTATAATTGTCAGTAAGTTCTGTATCCAAGCATATGCTAATGATTTTTTTTTTTTTAGAAAGCATATTCTGAGAGCCCCATGAACTTTTATATAGCATAGTAATGAAACAGAAACACTTTTTCTGGTGCCAAGTTTCTATTAAATCAGCCTTTTGGAAAAAGAAAAAAAATCATCCCACTACAGTAAGAAGGATTTTAATAGAAAGCTTTACAATGGTTCTGGCAAGAAATGTTCTGAAATAATGAAAATATATAGAAAAGCTCTAGCCTTAAACAACAGTGGCAGTTGATTAGCAAAGCTGAATAAAGATTTTAAAGAGGTTTCTATCTCTGTTTAATAGTCTTCTAGGAAATCTGTTGTATTATAGCTGCTCGTTAAAAGGCCACAGCTTTCAGTGATTATTGTTTACTATTGCTATGGAAAGGGGACAGTCAGAGTGTTCCTCATATCTTCCCTGTAATCTGTAACATCAACGTTAGCCTGGACCTTTCACATGACTTAATGAGGATTACATTTAGGGAAAAAAATTCTATTGAAACAAAGATAAAATAAAACTGATTGAAATCCAGAACTTGACATAAGATATTTACTGTCTGAGTATCTTCACAGCTGAAAGTTGTACAATACTGTTTTTCTTCCTCCCACACTAGGAATTTACTGTATCCTCTGAGTTGTTTGGATTCAGTTTCTCTAGTTTATCTCATTCCTGTTCAAGGCTCTGGATCCTACTCACGTCCCCAGATTTGTCTCTGTATTTTATCCATGGACTGTTTCATGCTGATCACAGAAACCTCCCAAGAGCATTCCAACACACACACTAAGAAATTCCCTTTGTAAAAGCTCCACATTGTGGTCTGCCTTGCCCTTCCTGTGATGTTCACTCAGTATTGCCTTCACAAGGCACAATCTGAGCCAGAGTGGGGCAGATGCTGCTTGTTTTGAGCAATTCTGGGCTCAGTTCAGCAACCCTACATTCCTGGTAGGACTGCAAAATGAGAAGATGACAGGAAACATGGCCACTATGACCAGCACCTCCTTCTCCTCCTTGCATCTCTCTCCTTCATGGCCACAGCAGTGAGCTCTCAGACCATCCTGGCATGGACATTTTAGGCTGACACAGTGATTCTGTTGGAGAGGACATCAAGGGAAGCCTTCAGATGGCAGCCAGCAGGCCCCCAGATTCCCAGGGCATGTGACGTTCTTCTCAGGACCTGGTCTTTGTTTGCTTGTAACCTGTCTCTTCCAGCTGGTAAAGGCAATCACATGCTTTTGCATGTGATGGCAAGAAGTTGTTACTGTCACCTGCGGAAAGTAAGAAGAGGGTAAGAAGGGAAACATACAAGAGGTGCAAAGCCATCACATCTGACCTCTTTAGTTATTTTTGCAAGTTACTGGTCCAAAGGTGAAGTGACTCATGTAAGGTTTCTAAATGCCTAAATAGAAGTAGATTTTATTATATGATCTATAGCAGAGTGTATTAAGAGTGGTCAAGCTGTGTGGTGATCTGTTTACCCACTGCTTTTCTGATCCCATACTGTTGCCCCCCCTCCGCCTCTTTCCCTTGCCCCTAGCCCTGGCCACTCCCTCGGGCTCTCCCTATGGGTTCCTGTACCCCAACTCCGCCCATGTACCGCCCCTGCAATCTGACAAAACACCCCCGTGCCCGGATCATGAGGTCTCTCTGCCCCTGGGGATCACTGGGATGAGGTGTAACTATTAAAAGTCCTCTGAAACCCTCGTGGGGAGACCCTTCTCTCCTCCTTCACCGTCACTGTGTTGTAGAGCTGATAGCTACCAGAGCAAAACCGCGGAGCCGTCCGAAATGGACTACAGGAGAGCGACAATGGTCGCACTGCCCCCAGCAGCTCCACTGAGCTCTCAGGGAAGGCTGCAGCTTGCTAAACTAAACCTAGCACTGCAACAAAACTGTACTTCAAGTGCTCATCCCATTGCTGAGGATCACACCGGAGTCTCAAGATCCCTGTGCCAGCTACTTAGGAGAAGTCATCTGCCCCACTGTGGCACTCAACACAAGGTTCTGTTTGAAAAGGTGCTCAGAAAAGTTGCTTACAGTGTTTGAAAATGTGCTCAGGAGGTGTGCAGCCATGCAAAGCTGCTACATCCAGAGATGCCAAGTATCCAAGGTCCTGTGTGACACCAGTGGAGCAGCAGGCTGTGTACCTCTCTAAAAGCAGGTCACTTCTTTGGGTGCCTTGGCTAAGGATGGAGGCAACAGACATGATCACCTGTGTTTGAAAACCATTAAGTACTTAAAAGCAAATATAGAAAATGTTTTGACAAGAGATTATTACAGACCTGTATTTCTGATTTCTTGGTATGAAAAATATGTACAGCGAAAAGTAGATATGCTGTGGAAATCTGTGGGGGAAAACATACAATGACTCCATGTGTTCATATTGAAATGCAACTAAAATTAGTGTTTTCTAGCAGATAAGGCCAACCCTCAACTCTCACACCTTAGAAATGCTTAGTTCACATTTTAAAATGGGGATTTTAATACTCTGTGGTACTATTCTTACATTTTTACTATAATTCTTTCTCTGCTGTTGAGCATTTTATCGGAGACATTAAGCTGTGCAATATCTTAAGCACCTCTGCAGTTATCAAAGTTTCTGTTTTAATATGCCTTGTTTTAAGAACACAAAGCGCTCAGCTCCTCCTTTTTTCTGTCCTTTTCGCAAGCTACCAGTTTTTATGCGGCGTGGTTTGGGAAAAACTAATGTGGAGAAGGTTGGAGGCCACCGGGAAACATTAATAGTTCTCTTCAGTTGTGTTTTCCTTCAACCGTTAGAGCCTAATGAGAACACTGCTGTGAAATTTTGGATACAGTTTTGACAAGGCTGCGCTGATCCATCAATGAGGCCTCCTTGCTGAAATGAACACCTCTAGTAAGCTTTTAATGGCCTTTGTAAACAAACAGAATAATTCCCACTAACTGCAGAAATGAGTTCCATATTTATTTGTTTTACTTCACAGTTCCTATTAAGTTGATTTAATAAAATTCGGCACATAATGTTTTTTTAAAACAAGCCTTAAATAAACTGAAGCTGGATACTGAACTCTGCATGGTGCTGCCAGTATTAATGGGTTCAAAAGAGGCCATAACTCTCCAACAGTCCCTTCATGGTGACACTGAGGCTGACAGTCCATGAGAAAATAAAGACAGTTTTAGGGTGCCTGGTACCTGACTGAAATGCAGCAGTCAGATAGTAGCCAGTGGGGGAGCTGAGTAGCTGATGTCTCAAGACCTTTGGCTCAGCTAGGTATCTTGTATCCCCCCAGCTCTGTTTGGGCCTTTCTCAGCTGGCCCCTATGTTCTTGTCCCTTCTTGCTCCTAAAGGTCACAATGATGGATGCACAGGCCCCTTATCACCCCCAGCCTTGTGTTTGCTTATAACAGAAGGTGTGACAAACTAGTTGTGTCTTAAATTAGGATATGAGCGTAATTTCTGAGAGCAGTAGATATACTCAGGGGAGCCCATGACTCGCCTTGTTCCTTAAGATCTCTTCCAAGGGAGAGAAGAAAGGTGAAGACCATAACCCAACTATTCATAGGGAAAGATGAAGGCAATGGGAAAAACCACGTGAATTTTAGGTACTCTGAGAAGTCATTCAGGATCCAGAATTAGAGCTGGTGCCAGTAACCCAAGGAAAAGCTCTTTGTTGCTGCTCTGGGCTTTATACTTTTTATTTGTTTGCTTCTTTTTCCTTGTCATGTTGCTAAGTCTGAACCCTTCTTTATGGGGACTTAACCAGAGTATCTGGCTGTAGAAGAAGTTGTGGAGCAAACGGACAAAACACTCAACCAGAAATCATCAAGGCCAGGCCATATTTAAATGAAGACAAAGGTAAAATAGCTGAATTACTAGGGGTGCTGTGTAACCTCTTGCTTAAAATTTTACTGGTCGTTTTGAAAGGATTGAAATGAGGCATATGTGATGCTGACTTCTAAGAGGGCTTTTTGAGATACTGAAGAAATACAGGCCTAGAAGCATCATGGCCATGCCAAGCAACCTGACACAAAGTACAACAAAAGGCAGAGTTAGAGGGAACCTTGCAACATACGAGTTCCTGACAAAGAATTAAAAACAATTTTGCACAAGTCCTGCCTGAAAAACTGGTTGCAGTCTTCTGAAGGTGTCAGCAAGCAAATGATGATTTGCCTGATTAATGTGTTATATTTTCAAAAGGTTTTCTGCAAAATCCATAATTTAGAACTTTAAGGGCAACTAAGTGCTGCTGTGCAAAAGTAAGGTTGTTTAATGGCTGAATAACTGCTTACAAGGTAGGAGAAGAAAGGTAAGAGCACATGTTCAATTCTTGCAATAGAGGGAGATTATAGAAGTTTTTTCTCAGGGATCTGTACTAAGAGGTGAGTTGTAAAACATATTAATAGGCAACTTGGAAACAAGATGGCAAATGATAATGCAGGCTGAAGTTGGAAAATTATTCTTTGTAGCAAGGATTCTATGGGTTTATCTTATGCCCTTCTGCAGTATGGGTATATGAGTTATATGATTTTGTTTCTCATCTTCTTACCCCTTCGCATTTGTCTAAGAGCAATTAATATGTGGAACTACAGCATGATGAGCAGTGATGATGGACCATTCATAAAACCACTCCTCACATAGTGCCTCAGTTCTTATGAGGCAGTGAACGGCTTGGACTGTGGGCAATGGGGCAGGCCATGGTTCCAGTTGAGCTTTTGACACTCATTGTTCCATTATTTTTTCCCTTTCCCTTATAAATACCATGTAAGATACAGAAAATAAGTAGCATCCAGGTTAAAAAAGCAGCAGCCTAACCTTTTCTTGCCCATTCCCTCTGCAGAGGAGGACACCTGCCGAATGGTCTTGCTGGCTCATAGGAAAAGTGTAGGCTATAGAGCAAAAAAAGTCACCAGGACCAGCTTTCAGATGATTAAAGCAATTGTACTGGCTGCTGGCCTCCCTCACCAGCTATCACATAGTTTTCTGATATTTGTCTTTTCTTTTTCTCTACCTTTTCTTTGTCCAACACTGTAAAGCACAGTCTTCTGTAGCCAAAACTTATTTCTCTGTGACCTTTCAAAGAGATGATGTCTAGCAAACCATTCAGTCACATTCATACCTTAAAGGCTTACTGAAAGCCTGTTGGACTATATTTGATGTGTATTGACTGGGAAACAATGCTGCCCACATCTTGAAGCCACTTAGAGGGCCAGTACCATGCCATGGTACTCTGTTAGTTCAGACACTTTAAGGTAATAAACCTTCAGTGTCACAGTGTGAGCCAATTGTTTTCCTCAGGAAGAATTTAGGAGAATGAAGACATTAAGCTGAGTGCTAAATGGGAAGGTGAGGACAAAGGTTTACAAAGAGCTTCCACACATGACCTATAAACTGTGAGAAGAGGCTTTTAAAGGTATGATCTTATTGATGCTGGTACACCTAGATTGCTGTAGTAGATAAGTCATCTTTGTGTCCCCAGCTGACACTACAATGCTGGAAAACTCCCCTGTAATGGGCAGAAAAAACCTCTCATTGGCTTAACTCCGCAAGGTCTGACTTGTGGCCAATGGGATAAGCCCGTCTGGCATGCTGCCTTTTCCCTGAGGCAATGAACAACTGCTTGGACAGTGCGTTCAGCCCCCATGGCTGAACACCTCCTCTTGCCCATGAGCAGTTGGTGCTGGCCAGGAGGGAAGCCAGCACTACCTTCTGCCTGAGGTACAGGGAGAAGAGTGGGAAGCACGACTCCCAAAAGGGGCAGCTCCAGCCGCCATGCCCAAATACTGACCTATCCCACTGGTCACATGGCACTGTCTAGCATTGTGGCTGTGTTTCTCTCAGGGAGCTCTACAAATTATAGCAAAAGTGACTTCGTGGTGCTGGCAAGGCCTTCTAGATTGTAATACCTGTGTTACCCATACACAGGGAGGCAGATGAGCTCCTCCCGGTGAAGAGCAGAGGCACAGGGTAACATGCTTTTTCTCACCTCTTCCACCAGGTTTTTCAGTTATACTTAAGCAAGCTTCTTTACTGCTCCCAGAGTAAAATAAGAGTAATAATGCCAGGCTGCCTCACAGAGAAAAAAATCTGATATTTGTTAACTGCTGAAAACCCCCTTATAACAAATGCTTATAACAAAGCCAGGAATAACAGCTGACTGTGGTTCAGCACCTACAGATGTCCCTTAAGTTGTGCATGATGGGGACCTGAAAGAGTGGTGAGAGCTGCCCATGAGGATCACTGCCTCATCACAGGGCTAGTGCCAGCACCAGGGAGAAGTACCATAGTCTCAAAGAGGATGCTGCGGCCACCTAGGAGCTCAGGACACCCAGGAAGCTTTCCCGATTTAATTTTAAGAGGCAATTCTCATCCTGCTTACTTTAGGTTTATGTAGGGTTTATTTATATACTCCTGTCCTTCCACAGACTGCCCTGCGATTCTGATTTTCTGACCCATGCCAGAAAACCCCTCCTCCTTCTCCTCAGAAAGGCATTGAAGCCCTTCCTCAAAGCTGTGCTGGGTTCAAAGTGCTTTCCTGAGCAGGGACGGTCTTCTAGCCAAAGCAGATTCATGTACTGGGGCCAGGATGCCGCGTTTCTCAAGGGTGACGGTCACAAAGAGGCGTTTCAGGGCTTGAAGGAAAGATTTACGAGCACAGTTCTGAAAAGGGAGCACAGGCAGTTCACTGCAGGCTCCACAAAAAAAGCCAGCCCAACTTGTGTTTAAACTGGACTGCTCAAAATGAAGGCATTGTGCACGCCACCAGTAAACAAAGAAAGAGATATCTGGAAGTGATAAAGCTCAGATTGATAAAAACTTCCCTTCTTCTAGATGGAGGCCACACATACTCTAAATAAAATGTGCCACTTAGGAGATGATTTGTGTTGATAAACCTCGAGCGCATTGTTTTTCCAAATGTTCTCTCCCAGTTGGGAATTTCACACTTGGGCAGGCTCCAGCCATGGCCTCATGAAGTGCCAGCCTCCTTCCCTGACCTGACCTGCTGTTGTTTATACTGCTGTTTACACATTTCCAAACAACCGATGCAAATGGTCTCTAATTACTTTCGCTCATGGCAGCGGCGGCGGCGGTGTGGAGGTTCAGGCAGGCTCTGAAGCATTGCCAATGTTGTGCAGTTTGTTGACACAGAGCTTTCCCCACTGCAGCAGCAGGTCAGGGGGAGGGTTAAGCAATGGCTAAAGGTAGCTGGGGACACAGCCCCTCAAGGCTGAGATCACCCTGTAAACAGTCAAGGGAATAAATAACCTGGGTAAGAATCAGCTTTCCAGAGACTTGCTCCCACCGTGGGACACACCTTGGAGGCATCGTTGATCTGTCATAGTGCTTGGGTTTGGAGACATGCATGTGCATCTCCATGGAGTCAGAGCTGTTCTGAGAAACTTGGATGCAATCTGGATGCAATGCCACATCTCCCTCCCCTTTGAGACCAGAGCTCAAAAAGTTAAACAGCAGTACGCTTTAGATTGTGTTACCATTCTATATATACCCTTCCTAAACACACGATTGGGAAGAACCTATGTGGTCTTTGTGCCCCAAACATATCTGACTTTAACAGACAACTCATACAGTTTTGTTCTGAAGATGAGACACAAAGCCTCTAGATTGAGTATTATTTCTGGTTTATTGAAAAATAAATTTTGTTTGAGACCAAATGGTTTAATTAGTACCTTGGAAAGATATGTAGACTTGATATAAATTATGAGGGTGTTGCCCTCTCTGATTTACTCTGTTTGAAAACATTGAGGGCCTCCAGCCTGCCTGGACTTAAAAATACTAGCATTTGTCTCCATTAAAGCCATATTTTTAAAGCTTGGACAGGGTGTGGGAGTGCTGATTTCCCTTGATTAGCCACAGATATCCCACAAGAAAAACAAAGTTCTTGAAAGCTTTTTTTTCACAGTTTTCATTGAAAAAAACCCACCTTATTGCTTCCTTCCTGATCCATCCCCTGATGTCCTCAATAACAATACTGCAACATAGAACTGTGGATCTGAAAGTTTGTGAAGGGTTGTGTACCTTGAAGGGCGGCCAGAGCACCGAGGGCATGTAGCTAACTTTGAGACCACTGAGGCCCATAAGTTAGGTTCCAACTCTCCTCATGAAAGCCAATATACCACACACTTGTTGATGAAACTGATTGCACCAGACACTGGATTTGTATTTATTTACTAACATGCTTGAGACTGCAAAAGCAAACAAAGGATGGTTCATGAAGGTGTTTCCAGAATATGAAACTATATCATTTAATGACAACAAACAAAAACTACAGCCAGAAAATTGCCCACTCCAGCAGAGCTGAGGCATTTTCATGCTATTTTCATAATCTTTGAGAGAAACACCATGCATGGCCTGCCTTCTGTGCCAGACACTGCTATACATGTATCGGAGAAATAACAAGTCTATTAATCTGGGATAGCCAGAAGTATAGCCCTTACTTGGGGAGGAGGTCAGGACATCAGCCCAGACTACTTAATATCCCGGACCCTGAGCCAAGCTGTCTATCCCTGGACCCGTTCATCTTAGCGTTAGATAATGCATGCAATGTGTTTTAAAGAGAGTATGATATGTAAGCTGTTTATTAAGCAAATTGTATGCAGAGCAAGGCCAGTGTGTTCACTGCTACTGAAGGACAGACATGCACAGATGCTGCAAATGTGGCAGCATCCCTGCAGTTGCATCAGTGCAAATGAAGAAGAGCTTAACTCTGGTCTACTGGTGATGACAGCTGAGGTGCCGTATTAGTGATGGCAAGGACACAAGGAGAAGGGAGAATGGGCTTGGTCTTCAGACTCCGCACAGGGCAAGCATGGCAGACAGCTAGAAAAATGGGATTTTGTGGTCTGGATTTGTTATTCCACTTCTGAGCTGAAATATTCTCTGAAGAGGAACTGGCATGACATGGGCATGAGTGTCCCACATTGATGTATTTGGTTCCCTTTTGAGGGGTGCTCCCAGCCTGCCATGGAGAAGGTTCCTGCTGTGCCAAGAGGATGCCTCTGCCATCCCAGGAGGGCTATCTGGAGCACCTCCACCTGCTGAACAGCTGTCGTTGGCAAGCTCGAATCCGTTGTCCGGTCATTTCCTCTTGCTAGTTTGGATCCATCTTCCCTCCTGAGTGCAAAGGCTTCCCGCAGCAGCCGGCTGACCTCTCCCACCGTGGGAAGGCATTATCAACCCCATGAGGAGTGGGCTTGCTGGGATATGGGGCTCATCCCACTGATTCGAGGAGGCAGATCTATCTTAACACTTATCTCCCTGTTAAAGCCTCCTCCCTCTCTGACAGTTATTTCTAGGCCTGTACTTCATACTCATCACCAGCACCAGGAGTGAACCTTTCCACAGACAGATAAGTGGCACCAAATTAAAGAGCATTAAATGGATGTCTCTCCATATATAAAGAGCCAGTAGCAATTTGTACATCCCAGGCATGCCAGAGATGGTAAAATCTAATCACTTTCCATGCTTTAAATGCTGTGTAAACATGAGGTAATTGTTCTTATATGTGAAAAATGATGTGTCTCATGTCAAGAATGTATCAAGACTGAATTTTTAGCTTTGTGAAATATTATCGAGCTCAGCCCCTGCTCAGCAAATCTTTCCAGACTCAAATAAGTCACTTAAGCAAATAAGTATGTTCTTATTTATGAGACTGAGAGTTTATCTTGATTAGATATAAAGGATGTAAATAATGGCTCTGTTGTAGACAACTTCTAACATAAAAGAAATAAACTATATATCTATCCGTTTTCAGTATATCTAAAATACACTCATCAGTCACTGCAAAACACTTAATGCTCTTGATAAATGAAATGCATGCAGTTAATCTCATCAATTTGGCCCCTAAAAACTAAAAATCCATCTTTTCTGCCTTTTAAAGAAAGGAAATAACAGCAAAATTCACCATTAGTTACAAAGTATAATCTGTTAGCATCAAAGCTAATGGTTTACTGAATGTTTTTTCAAACCACTGTTTCAAGGTTTTACATGTCTGCAAGCATTTCTTCAGCAATTATTAAGATAAAGTAATAAGGGAACAGAGTTTTAGTATTTCATCAGTGCTAAGGGAATAACTAATAACACCAGACCCAGACCCCAGGCATGATGTGGGCACGGCTGGTGGATTTCCTACCTTAACACTCAACCTTCAGGGTCTGGATGTCTAGCAAAAGGCCTCAAATGAAACAATAGTAAGGACAAGGGAGAAGAGCTTTAGAGTTCCTTCACTGGGGTACATTTATCTCTGACTTGTTTCATCATGTATCTTCCTTGATGAAAATTTCCAGCTGTGGATATTGAGATAGCATCTACTCTGTGTCACATGGACAAAAATTTGCCCTCGAGATAAACTGTCTTATAATCAGAAACAGGTGAAAAGAAACCAATGCATTCACGGTCTTCAGCTTATCATTGGCTGTGTGGTCTTTACACCATTTCACCAGTGAGGTGAAGGCTCATGTGCAGCCCAGGTGAATGCAACAAGGCTCTCTTTCCTCTGAACTGTAATCTTGTTTGGTCCTTTTAAGCATTTTTCTCTTCCCATGGCATCAGTGGGGGGTTCTCTGACAGTTTTACTGTCAGGTATCATCATCTGTGAAAGACTTCATTGCCCGCAGTAAAAGGGACAGATCTAAAAATACCCCATTGCTGGAAGTATTTTTGTAAAGGCTACCAGCTTCTACCTGCAGTGTAACAGAGCTTTATCTTCAGTACCAGACTATCTCCAGCTTCTGGTATGTAATAATCCATTACCCACAATATCACATATCTGCTTTGCATAAAGCTTTGAATTTGTCAGTTCCCAGCAAGGCTTTCTTCAGCAAGTCCATAACTGGCTGACAAAAATCTTTCAGGCAGCCATGCATTGTTTACATCAGGGATACAAGGAGAATCCCAAATAATTTCAGTGCAAACTCCCAAATAAATAATTTCAGCAGTTAATGAAGATCAGTGTAAAACATCACAAAACATGTCTTTTGAGGGCTGCCAATTACTAGAACCTGGTAAGCTTTTACAGACTTAAAAATTCCCTCCATCATAGACTTCCCATGCAGAGGAAGAAGAATAGTTTTCTCTTTCTTCATAGTTTTCTCTTTGCTGAAATAAGGTTCATGAATTTTTCTAGACTCTCTTATAGACCTCTTTTTCCAGATTCACTCTCTTCTCTTCACTGAGCCCTATGAATTTTGTCAAAATCCTCCTATAAACCTGAAAATTTTGATCTGAGGTCATATATGTTGGTTTACTAACAGTCCACTTTAAGAACCTGGTTTCAGGAGAGCACAGAATTGCCTCTCTCTTGTATAAGCATGGAAGATGTGAAAAAAATTCAGAAATTCAGCCTCACAGCAGAGCCAGGTGTTAGTCAGTGAATGTATAAAATTAATTTACTCTGGTGGCTTTTCCAAGCTCTCATGTGGCCAGAAGGAATTTTCTTCCTCTCATTCCCTCCTCTTCCCTCCTTTTCTTCCTCTGTGATGAAAGGCTTCAGCCCTCCAGTTTCCTGGATCTTCTGCAAACTGAGAGAAAATGTGTTGGGTCTTAAAACATGATCTCAAAGACATAGGCTCCTGCAGGCACCTCACAGAGATCTCTCAGACTCTCTGTGGGACTGCTCAAGAGCTTCAGCCACTCACAAAACTGTCCTCCATCCAAAACTGTTCTGTAATATGTCTTTCTGACCTATCCTACAATGGGAGAAAGGAGGAACATGCCACTGGAATTTCTGAGGAGCTAGCACTGGTGCTTCTGGTTGTTTCCCCTTTATGAATACAGAATATCCTCAGATAAAGGTTTGGTCAGCATTTTGAGCTTCAGTAGTCTCAAATCATGTTTAATTTTTATCCTAATAGTAGATATAGAACCAACTGTTTAATGCTGTCTGAGTTGTACTTGGCATATAAGAAACATGCTACCTTTGGCCTGAACCTTTTTTAAGAAGTGTGGAGAGTGAGTGGAGGAGCCACAGGAATTAAGTTTGTGTAGTGTTTAAGATATATAAATGGGGTGGAGCTTAAATCCCTGAGCTTTTGGAGATTATGCTCAGGAAACCATATTTTATGTGGTCATAAATAAAGCAAGAAAAATATCAACTTAACTGTGACATATACCTTTATGTGGGTATATTATGGAATTTTAATTATAATGAATGCAGTAATAAACCAATCCACCCTTAACAGCAAAGCAAAGCAAAGCAACTCCCCCTCCTCTTCTGCTGCTTTAATGGCATTTTGAATCCCACAAATAAAACTGGCGAGAATACACATCCTGTTCTTACGCTGTTAAAAACTCTGGTTGTGGATTATTGCAGTTTCTTATTGTTTCAGGACTCTTTCCAAGTCACACTTTATCACACCGAATACCAGGTAGTTCAGGACTTTCAAGATACTGAAGAATATTGCAGCCAATGATCGATGTAGGTGAACAAGAAGCATCATCCAGCACTCCATAGTGATGCCAGGTCTGTGCTGGCTCTTCCCTGCACTCCTACATTGCAGGATCAGGCACACAGACAACTTCTATCGTGAGACCTCGCTTCACAGCTCTGCACATGCAGGGGGAGTCACAGCTGTACACGCGTGCTCTATGCCCAAATGCTGAGTAAATGCTCTGTGCCAGCATTATGATTTTTGCTGTCTAGTAGAGGTGGTAGGACACATTAATGAAGCCTGCTGAGACCTCCCTTTCCAAAAGTGGAAAAAATAACCAATCAGGTATCAGCAGGATCAAAATACACCACAATTAGAATAGAAACACCACTAGGATTGCCTGTCTTGCAGGTGCTAATGTGGGATCTCTTCTGGCAGATACACCAGTGGTGATTCTCAAAACCTAAAAGCTCAGAGCTCTTTATGTAAGTGTCTTACTACAATCCATTTTCTTCAAACTCATGACCTCTGGGAATGTTTAAAATGTCAGTATTTATTGAGACTGTTTTTTGGGAGGAACAATAAGAACACAGGACTTACCACCAACAAAAGAATGGTGTCTTCCTCCTTCAGCCTTTTTCCCAGCAGTGGGTTTCTGTAGATTCAGTTCAGTGATCATTTATATTTAAAACAAAATTTTTTTATTCAATTTCTTAAATATTCTAGAAGTGTAAATGTTCTTAAATACCATACTATTGAGTGGTAATTTATTTTCCAGCTGGATGCAGGCTTTCTAAAACTTGAAAGATTAATTAAGTTCAAAGGAGAATCATAAACTATGGAAAGGGAGGCTCGATGATACTGCTATCACTTCTGACAGATCTTGATCTAATATGTTCTTAAAGGCTACCAGGCATGGAGAATACGACCTCCCCAGGCAACCTCTTCTGTGCTTCTTGGCATTACTCTTGGAAAGGTTTTCTCAATGTCTGACCTGATTCTTTCTTCCTGCAATACAAGCCCACTGCCTCTTGCTTTGTAAAGCAAGGGCATGGAAAACAGATTGTACTCTTCCTCTTTTAACAGCCCTTTCTATACTTGACATATAATTTGGTGTGATTTTATGGGACTGTATGTTCACCAGGGACTTATGGTTAAAATGATGTTCATTTGAAGTCACTGGGTAAAAAACAAACAAAGAACAAATGCACATTTGTTTGCAAACAAAGATAGTGAAGATAAAACTGAGAATCTGCCATATGTTTTCACCAGCTGGAATTCATTCAACATTTTGTTAGTTCTGCACTTAAATGTGTTGTGAAGCTTACTTTTGAGGTCCTTCTCACGGGCTATGTCACTGGCAAGAAGTCCTCACTCTATGGATGGCATAAGGCAAAGAGGTCTCCAGCAGTTGTTTTAGAGGGGAATATCACTAATGTGTTCCCCATTCCCTGTGCTGAAACCTCCAACAGAGTGTTTTTCTTCATCCCTTGAAAGTATTCTCCTGGGATGGACTGAGAGAGTCCCAGTGAGAAAACTGGATCCTTGCAGCAGGTTTTGGAAGTGCTTCTTTCCAAGTGTCAGGCTTCTTCCAGAATTGTGGAAAATTCGAAGTTGGTAGGGGACTAATTAAGACTAGTCAAACAGGATGTGGAGAATAGCATGAAAGGGCTTGAGAGGCTCTGGTCTAAGGCTGTGTCTGCACTGTGTTACTTTGTGCGGTACAGATTTATTCCTGTAATTCTTTTCATCACTGGGTGAAAAACAGGACAAAGAAAGAAGCAGCCAAAATGGAGCCAGAACTGTTCTTTTAGCAAACTGAGAAAAAACTGGTTTTGTATACATGCAATTAATATTAAACCCAAACTGTTTACATAAAACTGATGAAACTGGGGTTCCATGAAAGAGTAAATTCCTGCTGTGAATCAATCTAAACTCAGTTTAGGGGACTTTGGCTCAGGACTGCAAAGGTTAAATTATAGCACAACACAGTACATCTGCAAGGTTACTGCTGCTCAGAAATGACAGCATAACACGTACCAACACTGTACATATGAGAGAAAGAGAATCCCTGCCTTGCCCGGGCCAGATTTAAATATTCAGCAGTGTTACAGCAAAGTAACTCAATACTTTGTAGAAGATGGTGGTACTTTGAGTTTGCTGATTGAGAAGTTTGTGCAGAGGGACAGCTTTTGTTGCCTGTGCACTTCTCTGAATTAGAAGATGTGTCATATAACACTTATCTTAGATAGTGTGGGGGCAGTCAGTGAATGGTAACTGTGTTCTCCTGAAACAACAAGGATGTCATGTAGCACTTCTGGAGAGATAAGTGAACGTTTGGACTGGGAAGGGTATGCAAGGGATACCAAAGTTCAGCAGCTAATTAGAGTGTTATCACTTGAAAAGTAACATAGCTGAATGAATGAAGTCATGGCATCTAGGGAAAAAGCTTGTCATTTGTTAAATCATATTGTGGTGTACATGAACCATACAATGGTGACATTCTCAGGGATGCAATGTAGCAGAATTGGGACAAGCAGAGGTTTAATGTAACTCCTGAATTTAGGGCATCTGTAAATGTGCATGACCTTATTAACTGGTCACATGCACATCACCATGTCATCAGTAGGAAATCAAAGCTCCAACTAAACGTCCAGTAGATTAAGATTGTAATTTGGGAACATGAAGTCATCCTGGCACACTATTTGCCCAACAATTATTTGAACTCTTACTAATAATTTTACTGAGTGAAATTATAATTTCTTCTTTAGAAAGAAACAAAAGGTCTATATACACTTGGACACACAATTTTCCATTCAAAGATAGGTCACATCTTACCCCACCCAGGCTGGGCCTTAATCTGGTAGCCTGCAAGGTATGAAGGTGAACTAAGTGGGCAAAAGATTTCTTTTTTGGTCTGAGTTAGCTTGACACAAATGAAAGGCTCCATACACAGGAAGGCAAGCTCATCTGAAGCCATGCTGGCTGTGTGTGGGAGGGCAGTCCACTACAGCAGCATCTGCCAGCTCTCTGTGAAAGGCTAGGAGAGCAGAGACACTTAATTTCTCAAAAAAATGTAGGATTATCCAGTAAATCACATAACCTTGAACTGTCCAGAAATGTAACATGAATGTGGTGAAAGAATAATCACCACAGCCCATTGACATAAGCAGGATGACGTACAGGGACATACCAACACTGAAGCACGGGATGCAGAAAAACGACTCTACGCAAGGGGAAAATGAATGCCTGGAGTCTTATCTGGTGTGATAAGGAGCATTTACTTCTGAAGAAACTATTAAAGGGGCAATTCTCTAGCATGCACTTAAGTTAGGGAGTACTAATTTGGCAATTATTTGTGGTGAAGAATGTGGCCACTAATGGGCCAGTCTTGGTGCCCCTGGAGAAATCTAATAATGGCTGGAAGGGAGACGCAAAGGAAGACATGGAAAGATGCAGAGGGTCATGTGAGCTTACAGGACAGCTTTGCAAATTGCTCAGGAAGCATATGAAATACTCAAGTGATCCCCCTGCTGCTGTTATGAAAGAGGCATTTTTTCAAATATGTCTGAGAAACCTAAGACAAGCTTCCCTCAGCCCTAAGTATTTTCCTTACCCTGCATGTGTATGGACACTTACTCTTTAGGGAAGCTTTCTGTTCAAGTGTAGAGGCTTTCAGTGGGATGTTTGCCCAGTGCAATGGTCATTCCCTTTCCTGCTCTTTTGTTGTTTCAGTCTCCAGGCAGAAAAATGCAACAATGCATCCACAGGCAGTTGTGAAGCAGATATTACATCAATTCAACGAAAGCACAAACAAGAGGTATACTTCCAAGCTAACAGGCAAAAATGCCCTCACCTGCTGACCATGTCCATGACTACTGAAGTAAAGGAGAATGTCTGCTGCTATTGTTGCCATCTGCCTCACACAATGATGAATTTCAAATAAGTTTGTGCAAAGCACAGATCAGACAGGACACTGGACAGCCGGGATTCTTCTAATAAATTGTTCATGACAAAACAGTAGGCCACCTTTAAGTCGTGCCATGGTGTAGTGGATATTTGCTGGGAACCACAGAGAAATGAAGGTAAAAACAAATGGTGAAAATATAAACTAAAGAAACAGAAAGAAAACAAGGACATGTAATTTATATACAATTTTCTGGACTTTATTTAGTTATCTATTCCTACTTACTTATACAAAGAAATAGGAAGTGACTGACATAAGATGTGCAGAATTCCTTAGGCAGCCTTTTAACATAATATGCGACTGATGGATCTGAACTGTAGTCCAAAAAGTACTTAGATAATAAAAACATGGAATGCAAACTAAGGCAATAAACATGTAAAGATACAGTGTGTGGCTTAAATCTTTCCACATTATTAAAAATCCAACTCATCCAACAGTACGTTTTCAAACTCTTTTGGTCTGTGATTTATTACAGAGGCTATCATAATCAATTACTTTTAATTAATAGAAGATGGAAACATTAATTGGTCCTATTTCAATTTTGATTGTATTAAATGATTCTACCAGTGATCAAAAATGTATTTTGAAAGGGAGTTTAGGCTAATATATCAGCAAATGAGGCGCTATAAACATGATTAATATGCACATTAGACTTTCCTTATCACATTTTGTTGGCAGTTTTTATCCGGTCACAGCTGAAATTCCATTGAGTTCTTTCTCCTTTTGTATAAAATACAGATTATGTGGAGACAGCCGTCTGAGTAACTGGAGTTTCATCTTGTATGGCCATTAATTATTATTGCTCCTTCAGTATTTCTTATCTATCACAGAGAAGTAGGACTGTATTTTTATAGACATTCGCTGTTTGGAAAAAACCAGGCTTTTGTGTGATGGCGCCTCAGAATTCTTTTATTGCAGAAAGGATTGACAATACATATTGCACATCTATGAAAGGGTGGAACAAGATGTTTATAGCTGTCATCATTGTGGATGTGTGTATATTTGGTAATACACTAGGGAAGTTGCTGGACAGTATGGTCAGCCTTTGTTGCAATAGTTTGACTTGGTCTTTTAAAAAATATATCCACAATTATGTTGTATTTATTTCAAGGGAATCATATGCACTCTGAAATTTTTCACTGAATTATCCCTGCAGTTGGGAGAACTTAAGAATACATTGCTTTCCTGGCAGTTTGTTAATGTTCAAGTGTTGTTTTGAAGTATACTCAGAATTGTTTTCTTATCTCGATTGCTTCTCACTACTCACAAGGGAAAAACTGGCATTTACTTGTGGTTCAAAAACAGAAGTGGTGTGCCAAATACCTGTTGTTACCACAGCCATTTCAAACAGCCACTACTGTTGCTGCTGTGAGAGGATCAGATGCAGAGCAGAGGGGATTTCAGACACTGAAGTTTTGCTGCAGTGCTCCCAGCGAGGATCCATCTCAGACCTCATTGCTCCAACAGACTCAAACCTTCTTGCTTCCCACCCAAAATTGCCTATCACCAGTCTAATGCCCTACTTGTCCTAAGACCAACATTCAACTAATCAGGTGACATCCTTCTCAGTCTCTTTTACTAAAGGGCGCTCAGTGCAGTGTAGGCTTCTTTAACCCATCTTGGGCTGCAAGCAGCAGCCCATGCAACAGGCAGAGGTAGACCTGGACTCCTGCACACACTGTTTCTGTCTGAACTCACAGTTGACATATGTTAGTAGCTGTTTGAACTTACTTCAGACTTTTGGCACAACCATATCATACTCATCTGGTGTCCTTCTAATACCCAGGCATCTCTCTAACTCAATCGTTCCCTGCTGAGGAACACTCTGCTTATATTAGAAATTATTATTATTCTGAACATGATTTCTTTACTGCTTAACTTCTTTCTGCTCTGAAGGCCACCCTATTTGCCTTATGTGATATTTTGATTCCTCTCTATGTTAGTGGTTACACCTGCCTCCATGTGTTCCATTCATCTCATTGGCATGCACTGCATTTTTTGCCCAGTTTCACTGTTGAACACAATTGAGCAAGAGCATCTCCAAAACTGACAGAAGCTTATCAGCAGCTTCCTCTGGCTTGCTACACCTTCCTCCCCAGCTCCTCACACATCCCACAGTTTTTACTTAGCTCTTTCTTACGGCTAACTGTGTATTTCTGGTGTTCTTATGAAAAAAAAGATGCAGTGAAGTCTGCATAATTATGGAGGAATTGCTCTCAGCATAGATGATTTCCTTACCCTCCATGTGTATTTTTTCTGAATAGACAATTATTTTTGGTTATGTTTATTCATCTTTGTTAAACTTCGTTCCTTTTGAAATAAATTAACAGCCTTTTTTGTAGAATCTGGCAAAGAGAACACATTGTCCCAGTCTTTTTTGTGGTCAATATTTACAGTAAATATTGGTTCTTTTCTTAATTTAATTTCTTGAAGCAATATCTGGGACATAAGTTCCAGCTGCTCTGGGGAAGCCTTTGGGTGAGAATGGAGAGGGCATGAGAGCCTGGAGGCTGATGGCATCGCACCCAGGAGATGGTCTGGTGGCACCCGATGTACCTGAGGGTGCATGACACAGCAAGTGAGGGCCTCCAGGACCCAGTGCTGGATGCTGTGCACCCAAAAAGAGACCAGGCAGTCTCTGCAGGATCATGTCCCCAGCAGCCAGGCTCTGTCCCAGCCCCAGCATATGCAACTCCACCCTGGTGCTCAGCAGTCTGCTTAAATCCACCTCTTACTGCATGGGTGCCGACAGTTACTTATTCATGAAACTATTTTGGAATAGTTATTGTACCACAAATTTATCCTATGTCTTTTTCAGGGAAAAAGCCTTCATAGACAAGCTGTAATGAGATATAGTTGGCTTGCTGCATGTCTAGGGACCTGATTTGCAGCAATGTAAAACAGACGCCACAAATTAGTGGATACATTTTCTTTTGGTCTTTGTGTGCCTCCATTTCATAGCTGTGGAATGGATTTGAGTTTTATTTATTTATTTTTGTCTTTCTGTCCTTTGGGGTTAGGGTGAAAATCAGATTATATTTGTAATGGGTTAACATTTCCAGAAAAATGTTTGAATTTGAACACTAAGGAGGAAAAATGGCCTAAGATTTTGCACAGAAAAGAAATCAAAAAACCCCAAAATGTTGATTAATGAAGTGAGCAGTTTACAGTCATGTGGGCATTTAGAAGGAATAAATATCTCCTGATCTTGATGTCTTTTTAACATCATCTGTTGGATGTCATTCAATGCACATTGCAACACTGCTGGAGGAGACATGCAGTGAACTGCCAAGGGAATTTCAGTCAGAAGTTTAGGCCAAACATTTAATATTTTCATTATTGCCTCAAAAATTACAGGTGATAATAATTGAAAGATGTAATATTTGCCAACATCTTTTTTATGACTTTGACTGAGGACAGTGCCAAGGGACACTACACATATAAATAAGTCCAAATAAATTTGGGTCAAAATAAATAACTTTTGAAAATCTCTGAACAATCCAAACTCAGCTTTAAACATATTTATTACAGCATCCATTACAACAGAGTTACTCCTGATTGCTGGATTGCTAATATTAATTTCTAGATTACTTTTCCCTGAAGTAATCTGCAGGACAAATTCAGGCACAGGCTCAGAAACTCACAGGCAGGCTATGTCCACACTAGTAAATTAAGTGACATTAGAGCATGGGCCCAAGCTTTAGCACACAGTCACTATTACATGTCTAACATGTCTCGATCCTCAGATAGGTTTGGGGGCTTTTTGTCACAGAAATTTGGCTCAGAAGAAGCAAAGGGCAGGAAAAAAAAAACTAGCTCTAGAGAAAGACTCCTAGAGAATTACACTGATACTAAATAATGAAGAAGAATGTAAACAGATTATAGATACAGAGAGCCTGAGACCAGCTAATGGCTGAAAAAATAGATGACAGAGATAAAAAATGATAAGACTTGTCAGAAAGAACAAAGCCTCTGTGTGCATCATGCAGATTAAAGAATTAGAGTCAAAAGGTTAAGTGTGAGCAACAATGAATATGAAAAATGAGTAAAAAAAGAAGAAAAAGGCAAGTTTGTTCCATAAATCAGTTCTAGTCTTCAATTGCTGCATGAAAAAAGAAAGGGTATTGAAATCTGTTATGCCAGCAGGCTGGACATTGGGAAAGGTATTGGCATTTTCAGCAGCAGATGAAAAGTGTCCTGTTCTAACTGCTGCAAATATTGGCCTCGGGTTACCTATCATTATGTGCTTTGTTTCATGATGGGAGCCAAACTGATCTTCAGGCTTAAAGTCCACGAGCCTGGAGCATTTTTTAACTGACCTTATGCACATCCAACTCTGTGCATCTAAAGACTTTAGTTACTTTATAGAACAGGAGTGTAGGAAAGAGGTTCTATCAAGTACATAGTAGGTGCTGCCCATGAAATACATGTTCACAACTGATAATCATTCCAGGTGTAGCATCTGTTCTCTTTACTGCAGGAAATTCTTCTGAGAGAAGCTCAAAGTGGGTAGCAGATATCTGAAAGCACTTCTAGTTTATTGAATAAATATGGAATATTTCTAAATCTGCAGTTTTTAGAATGAACAAAAATATGTTCTGGATAATTACCAGCAACAATAGCTGAATTTACAGTGCTTTCCTCCTCTAAGTTTAGATATTTTGTTGAAATCTCCTCCTGCTAGTGAAGACAAATCCAACTGGTTTACATTACAGTATACATAATGGAGCAGGAACTCTGCATCTGCAATATCTCCACTTCAGGAACAAGAGTAGGGCAAAGTCTGCAGAGCAAGTGGATTGGTCCTGTCTATTCAAATGAAACTGTTTTCATGCCATTTGAAAGGAGTAGCTATTCACATCTTCTTCATCGTGTCAGTAGGGCATGGCAAAAAAAAAAAAAAAAAAGCCTGTTATTCTAAAATGGAAATGAGCTCTGCTCATAAAATCTCCCTCAAGAGCTACATGATGACTTGTGCACAGGGGCCATAAAGATGCCTTTGCTGTGACTAATGCAGAAAAAAAGTGCTATTCCTTTCCCAAACATCCCAGAATCCACTGAGATGCACTTGTAATGCTACAAATAGTACCTAGGAACTGTTGGGCCACAACAACCCCATGCAGAGTTACAGGCTGGGGGGACAGTGGCTGGAAACCTGCCAAAAAGAAAAGAAAGCTGCCTGGGGGTGCTGATCAGCAGCAGCTGAACATGAGCCAGGGTGTGTCCAGGTCTCCAAGAAGACCAGTGGCATCCCAGTTTGACAATGATCATCCCCCTGTATCTCAAGTGCTGTGTCCAGTTCTGGGCCCTTCACTACAAGAAGGACACTGGAGTGCTGGAGCATGTCCAGAGAAGGGCAACGGAGCTGATGAAGTGTCTGGAGCACAGGTCTTAAGAGGAGTGGCTGAGGGAGCTTGGAGAAAAGGAGGCTCAGAGGGGAATTATTGCTCTCTACAACTGCCTGAAAGAAGATTGTAGCCAGGTGGAGGTTGGTCTCTTCTCCCAGGTAACCAGTGATAGAACAAGAGGAAATGGCCTCAAGTTGCACCAGGGGATGCAACCAGAACGGATATCAGGAAATAATTTTTCACTGAAGGTGTTGTCAAGCATTATAACAGGCTGCCCAGGGAAGTGACTGAGTCACTGTTCCTGGAGGCATTTAAAAGATGTGTATATGTGTCTCTTAGGGCCATGGTTTAGTGGTGGATTTGGCAGTGCTGGGCTAACAGTTGGACTCAATGATCTTAGTGGTTTTTTGCAACCTAAACAACTCTGTGTTTCTAAGAATGGTAATATCAATATTTGGACAGAGCTCCCTCTGTCTCATCTTCTCATCTCTGCAGGTGACCATGGGTAAATACACAAAGCAGGATGTACCAACAGGATGGGTGTATGTATTGATGCTCTCACCAGTTGTCCTTATTTCAGCTAAAGTAGAGTTAGTTTCTTCTCAGTAGCTGTTCCAGTGCTAAATTTTGGATTTGAAAAAGAATGGTGTTGATAACATATTGATGGTTTGGTTTTCTTTCTAAGCTGTATTTATCCAAAGTCAAGGGCTTTTTGTCTCATGGTTCTGCCAGTGAGGAGGTACACAAAACTACCCCAAAACTGGGAGGGAGCACAGCTGGGAGAGGTGACCCTAGCTGACCAAATGGATATTCCACACCACAGAATGTCATGCCCAGTATATAAACTGGGGGGGTTACCTGGAAGGATGGCCAATCTGGGTTTGGAAAGGAGGGCCTGGTATCAATCAGCAGCATTGTGCATCACTTGGGGATTTTTTTTCTTTTTTATTATCATTATTATTATCATCTTTATTATTTACCATTAGTATGGTATTTTACTTTATTTTCAATTATTAAACTGGTCTTATCTTAACACACAAGTTTTACTTTGATTCTCCTCCCCATTCTGCTGGAGTTAGGGGGAATAAAGGGGAGTCTGAGCGAGGGGCTGTGTGGTGTTTCATCACCAGCTGGGCTCAAAACCACAACAGCAGTATACCAGCTTCCAGTTCTCTGTGACTTTGATGTTTCATGGGGATTATTTTACCATTAACAAGTCCAATTTCTTTCTGAACCAAGGAAAATTTTTATATCTACAGTGTGCTATGACAATGAGTTGTATATTGTAATGACATTCTATATAAAGAGACATGCCTCCTGGTTGGGTGCATGGTGTTTAACTTCAGCTTCTGTGTTGGAAGCTCAGGAAAGACTGAAGTCCTGCAGGTTCTTTGATGTCCCAAGTTCCCTTCTCCTCTCTGCTTCCCTCTAATCTCCTCTCTTTGCTCTACGATGTGTGCTACACAGTCCCTTTCCACCCTTACAATTATAATAGTTAAATTAGTTAGGTCTGTATTTTGAATTTAGCTACACCATATGATGTACATTTTGATGAAGATTGATGTTCCATGCTTGGCACAGGATGCAGCATTATTAATTTCTTCATGGGTTGTTTTTGTGGCATTGCTTTCCTTCACATCCTCATTAACACAAAATAGTTTGTCTTTACACTGAATCTCTGAAATGAATATTCATGGACTATAATTAGCTGCATTTTATAGCAGACAAGCTGAGGCACAGGGCGAAATGTTCACATTTGCAAAATGCCTAGCTTGGGGTGGCCAGTTCAAGTCAATCATGCAATGCACAATTTTTCCAAAATGCTGTACTGACTATGACTGTGCTTGAGTAGAAACAACAGCAAAACTGCACGACTGTGGCTGGCAGCTGACAATGAATTACAACTGGTTTTAGACACCAACACATAATGGATGTTCTCTCCCTTCTGGGGAGAAGAATCAAAGGTGAATCATGAGCACTAACCAAGTAGATATGGCACTCCGCTTTTTAGTGCCAGCTCACAGTGACTCTATCTACATGAAAGCATGGGGCTTCAGTTGTCTCAAATATGGGACAAGAGGCAGCACAGCATGGCTGTTTCACATCTGTGAGCAGGGTGCATCTATAAACAACAACAGCAAGTATCAGCTACAAGTGATTAAAAAAACAAAAGCTTTTCTGGCTTCAAAAAAAAGACAAAAACCACACACTGTGCATTCAAGAAGAGAAGGTTTAGTTTCAAAGTCTAAGTGATAGAAAGTGATATTTATGCAACACATGGACATTTGGATACAATATTTGAATCAAGAAAGTAAGTGGGTGGAGTAGTTTATCTAATACTGGAAGGAAAGGGCAGAAGCTGAATTGGTATGCACACCATGGGGATTTTTGCTGATTTTGGAAGCTGGTTTTGAGTGTTCCCAAAGCAATGGGCAACCTTGCAGAACTGGAGGCTGGAAGAGGACTGGAATGGGATTGGTATGTCTGAACAAATGTCTATTCATGTATTGTTAGGATCAAGCTGTATGATGTGTTGACAAGTTACTGGGCTCCAAACCTGAGTCAAGATTCATTAAGGCAGTAATCAATCATTATAATTAAAAGATATTTTATGAGTTGGCATCAATTGAGAGAGGCCACATTCATAAAAGCAGGCACAGTTCCATTCTTCGCTCGCCACCGCTAAAATCTGACCAAGTCTTGGAGCAATGGCCCACCCTTTGTCAGCTACAGATAGGGCAAACATGCCCAAAACATGACAGAGGAAGTTGCTTTCCTTTGCTCTGCTTTGGGCAGGTTTGTTGTGACTGGTGTGTATGAGTTCAAGTGATTGCAGAGCCCAGGAGTGAGGTAAAATGCAGGTGATGCACATTAAGTGGCCCCTCCTATGCGGGATCACTCGCCTGGGGATCAAGGGAGAACACCATCATGGGTATTTTTAATACGTGTGATCAATTAATAAGAAAGTGTCAGTTATATTTTCTTGTAGCTTTTAACACTGTTTTATTATCTACCAATTCAGGTACTCGAAATGAACTGCTTCTGTATTCTGTTTTCCTCCAGTTTGCAGGTCTTAGGTTGCTCCAATTATGTAGAATTTAAATGAAAGTTGGTACAACTAGTTCTTGCTGCTGTGCATGCTTTGAACATTTCATCACTTTCTTCCCAGATAAACTGGGAAGAATTTGTGGTAAGCAAATTACCACAGCAGAACTAACAAAAAAACTGGTCCATGTGACTGAAACAAGCAGATTAGGGTTTATTTTAAGCACTGCAACTTTTCTATACATACAGACTCATATGTGCATGCACACATACACAAATATGTATTTATATCATGCCATTAATTATCTGAAAGATTTTATCAAAAACTGGTTTTATTAATGAATTATGTTACTAGATGGAGTCAAATTTTTGTTTTCAGCTGAAAGTATGAGCAACAAAAACTGAATAGATGCATATTAAAAAAAATAAGGTTCTGCCTTAAACATTCTGAAGCCAAATATTTTTCAGCATCATTAAAGGTCATTTTGGGGCTCATTATTTGATACTAACTGGGCACCTGTGGGGTCACACCCTCAGTATCTTTGGGTGGGTTGGGATCTCAAGTCTTTGACACTGCTGACAGACTGAAAGATCTTAGTTGCATGGCATGGAGTAGGGAAGAAAGCAAAGGGACTGACCAGAGGTCTAGAAAAAACATGACCCCTAAAGAAAGATGAATGAATGGAGTTGTTTAGTCTTGTGAAGAAAGGACATGCTAATGATTTTCAAATACGTAACGCACCACTGCGAAGGGGAAGAAGGCTTCTGATTTTCATGTCCATGACAGACAAAACATAAAAATAAAAGGATTAACTACTTTCAGGAAAGGTTGAGATTAAATATTAAAAAAAATCCCTTGCTACCTGCAAGCATAGTAAAGGCCTGATATAGAAGGATTTTAAGCAAATATTTACATGCTGATTACCTAGATATGGACAGGACAATGGTTTAGATGATTTCTTAGATTTCTTTCCTAATTTATTTGCCTATTAAATTTTCATTTCCATTATTGTTGCTTTAGGTGACTTAAACTATTTATCCCAGGCAAATAATGCTTCTGAACACCAGAAAAAAAATTGGACCCTTATCCCGGAAATGAATTTGGCCTAACTCAGCATCACTCTCTCTCCTCCCTCCTGTGTCAATCTGAAGTCATTTCTTCTTAGGGAAAACCATTTTCTCTGGGCAGGTTTTGTTTGTGTGAGGCAGGTACAGGCTGCATCTCTCCTCTCTGAGGTTCTCAGACTCTGCTGGGGAGACCAAGGCTGCCTCAGCTTCATTGAGGGAGCTGGATTGCAGCTTGTCCACTGCAACATGTACTGACATTCTGGTGCTGTTTTCATCTTTGTTAATACAGCAAGTTTATGTGAAAGGACAACATGTGTCCTGAAAATTTAGTGAGGGGGAAAGAGAGGTGGAGCAAAGGAACCCCATCAAGAGAAAAAGCAGACAGCTAAGAAGTGCAGGTAGTGTTTCAGAGCAAGACAGCTATTGCACTCATCTGAAACTCCCATCATTCTGCACAATATTTCTTGCATTTTTTTCTGGAAGCTTCAACTTTTCTGGAGCAGCTTTCCCATCAGCAGCAATCCACAAATTACCACTCAAGAAATGCTAAGCAAAGACCTTAGCAAACTCAGCAGTTCTACCCCCTCTTTTATTTATGTGATGCACAAGTTGAGGAAATAAATGTCCTTCAAACCAGTACAGTGTATGAATACTGTGGCCAGAAGGGGTTGTGCAGGCCATGAGAGCTCTTCCAGGTCTTCAGGCAAACAAAACATGCAGCTTCCTCATGCACCTCCCCACAAAGTCCTCTCTTCAGGGCCTGTCTTTCCCTGCAGTATTTGGGATCAGCAGAGCCAGTCAGCTTGTGTGGCCAGGGCAGGCTACACTACAGAGGGAACAGGGCAGGGCAGGAGGTCCCAGCTGCATCTCCCCTGACTGCCCTTCAGCACACAGCAAAGAGCCGTCAGCTGCTTGCAAGATGGGGATTATGTGTGTGGGAAGCTGTGCCCCCATGCCAGGCACCACAAGGATGTGACCAGGACACAGCAGTCATGTTTGGAGGCTGCAGGGATACTGCGCTGGGGAAGAGGAGACATCTTTCAGAGCTACCAGATGGTATAGAGGTGAGAAGGATGCAGCAATGGTTAAAAAAAGAATAAAAAAAGCCACTAATCTTGGCGTACTGGATTTCTCAGAGCCTGTTTGTAAAACATCCAGTGATCCTATCTAAAATTGGGAATGTGAGCAGGTATGGATGAAACCATCTAACCCTATTCCCCAAATCCCACTGGTTTTGTGCTTATTGTCAAGCTGATACATAATTTTATAGGAAACAATCAAAAAACTTCAGCAGCCAGCCTTGGGACTTCCTAAAGCAAAATGCATAACCAGGCACCCTCACAACACCAATGCCATGTTTCAGTAGGAAACAGTTTAGCACAGTGCTCTTCATTTCTTTAAGTTGGCTGCGTCTGCCAAGGAAAGAAGACAGGATAGAAGGAAAGGAAGAAGAGAAGAGAAGAGAAGAGAAGAGAAGAGAAGAGAAGAGAAGAGAAGAGAAGAGAAGAGAAGAGAAGAGAAGAGAAGAGAAGAGAAGAGAAGAGAAGAGAAGAGAAGAGAAGAGAAGAGAAGAGAAGAGAAGAGAGAAGAAAAGGAAAAGAAAAAAGAAAAGAAAAGAAAAGAAAAGAAAAGAAAAGAAAAAAGAGAAGAAAAGGAAAAGAAAAAAGAAAAGAAAAGAAAAGAAAAGAAAAGAAAAGAAAAGAAAAGAAAAGAAAAGAAAAGAAAAGAAAAGAAAAGAAAAGAAAAGAAAAGAAAAGAAAAGAAAAGAAAAGAAAAGAAAAGAAAAGAAAAGAAAAGAAAAGAAAAGAAAAGAAAAGCAGGCATGGAAAGAAATAAGGAAGAGAAGGAAGAAAAGAAAGCATCCTGTTGCATGCAAAAACCAGACCCAGTAGTGGCAAGAGCTGGGCAGAGTGGAGCCTTTCCTGATAATATCAGTTTACTTTTTAATTAGATGCTGAGCTTTTAAAGACAATGGAGTAGACATGATAAAGAGCAGGCTATTAAGTTTCCCAATTACAGAGCACAAAGAATCCAATAATTTATGTGCTGATAATCTCCTGGTAATCCTCCGGGTGCTGCCGGAGCATAAGCGTCCTGATTACTCCTCTGCTCTTACATGGATTTGTTCTCCTACCATTGCTGAGTTTCCCCGTTTTGTTTGGCACAGCTCATTTAAAACAACCACAGTTACCTCACAGCCAAACCGCCGGCCTAAGTTTAGCTAAGATGAATAGGCAGCCGTTCATCTGCGACAGAGCCTTTGGTGTAAGTGTGGCCAATTAGTCACACGTTTGGTGTTCTAATTAGGCAATGCTGGGCCTTTCAGAAAATGTGCTGTTGATTTAGGTACTTCCTCAAACAATGCTAAATTGTGTTATGTGAAATTCAATTAGTTCTTTTCTAAATGTTTCCACATCTGTTATTCTTTAAGCATAAAGTGATGAGGAGAGAAGGAGAAGTGAAAAGCCAGAGTCTCCACTGGTGAAATATGTTAGGCCTCTGGGACCAGCCCTTTTTCCAGCTTTTGACCCTGAACAGTGATATACAGGAAGGAACAAAGTTGGAGAGCTATCATGGTGAAGCCCTTTAAAATAAATCATTATAGAAGAAATACTGCAACTGTAAGGGAACATAATCTCTTATGATAGCCATAAACTAAGCTTTGTTTGGAAACGGATGGCATGGGGAAAGCACCATTAAGCAAATGATTATAAATTCTTTTTTAAGAACTCCATTTTTTTTACGATAATAGTGATATGTTTAAATCCCAAGATTAACCAAAAATAAGTCCAGAGCCAGTTTACTGTTTTGTGGCATGGTTTTGAGTAGCTTTATTTCTGTTTCAGATTTTTCCTCTGAGGACTAAAAAGGTGGCAAGACCTCCTGTAGGAGGTTTTCAGGGGGTAGGGATGGGGTGCATTTATTATTTCTGTTGCAGCGTTTTTGCAATTTTTCTCCATGTTTGGAAGAACAAAGCACCACAATCCTTTTGATCCCTCGAACAAAGCACCAGGCTTTCAGTGGAGCTTTTCGGCGCTCCTCGTGACCCATGAGGTTTACATTTGCACAAGGCTTCTCCCGAAACGTGGGCTACCTCTGGCCCTTGCTGTGGCCATGCTGTGTGTCTGACCTGCGGCACGCAGGGAAACCGGCGAAGGCAGAGCAAAGATTTCTCCAACGTCATGGCTCAGCCAAAAACCACAGCTGTCTAAAGGTGAAGTTGTACATGCATTTGATCCTTGTTGCTGTTATCACCTTTTCACTGACCAACGTTTCAAGCCTTATCTGTGGCTGGCAGGCCATGTTTCAGGTTTGTCAGAGCCCGGATATAGGCCGTGCGGTTTTCTGATGATATATCTTGATAAGATTTGTGGAATGCGAGAGATGAAGTTGTCAGCACTGCTTTGTGGCACCTCCGTACATGTCAGAAAATGAAAATATTTTCAGAAGCGATGGCATTATTTTGACTAGTGACACAAACTTCTAAGACAACACATGTCCTTGAAAAGTAAAAAGAGAATGTACAATATTTATAATAAAAGACAAAAAATGGTCTGTCCTGGAAAGGCATCAGGTTTGAAGGAGGAACCAGATGAGAAAGAGGAGGATTATAAAATTAAGCCTTTCTGGAGCTAAACTGATAAATTACTTTTTCCAGCTGCAATTTCTGCTATTGTATATACATGTCATCCTTGTAAATCAGGATCTTTAAGTCTTCCTTTTTATAAAAAAATCTTAAAATAAAGTAGAACCGAACAAATGCATAGAACCCTCTTTTCAGCTGCCATGTTTGCCTCCACGTTCAACCATCACATTATCTATAAGCCAGCTTGATCATGTCACAGCTTCCTAAACAGAACCATTTTTTTCCCCCGACAATGATGACATTAAAGAAGTGCAAAGCCTAGCAGAAATGTAGAAAGCCCCAGTTCCAAGTCACTTCACATCCCAGGATATGAAGTGACTTCACATCCCACAGATCTGCAGGACTCGCTGAGGTGTGCAGCTTGAGTAAGAGCATGCTGCCAGTTTTAGTGGTAGCACTAATCTGTACCAGCCATAATCTGAGCATTATGATCTTACAAATAATACAATATTCACATATTATTTCTTAAAAACAAACAGCAGGAGGAGGCCAGCTGTGAACTCATTCTGCATTCAAAAAGTTTTGAAAGCTTTTTGTTCAAGAGATGAAGGAGAATTGGAGGCAAATAAATATCCTTAATAGTTGTTGGAATAATTCAGGTATTTTTATTGAAAAATCCTGCTACATCAAAGCCAAACTATTAGTAGCAATGCACATGTTTTTAGAAAAAAATATGGCCTCTTCCAGAGAAATAATAAAAAAGATCTATCCAAGTCAAACCTTGAGAATGTTGATACAAAAAAAAAAAGGGGAAGATTTGGCAGAATCCTTTTCCTTTAAAATAGAAGAGTTTAGTTTCTCTTTTCAAACTGCAGAAGTTGTTAGAAAACATGATTGTTCTCCTAAGTGATGGACAAAAGCTTTCTTCTTAAATTCAAGGTAAAGGTATTGAGACAGAATATTTTCAAAGTTTGATAGCAAGCACTGAAATAAAAACCTTTCAAAAAAGAAAAACAATTTTGAGTATGTCTAGAATCTATGAACAGTTGACAGAGAAATGTTCCACCTACCTCTTACAAGGTCTTTGATTTTTGTTTCTAAATCAGATCAGGTGCATTAAAAGCCTCTCAATCTATCTTCTTCCAGAAATATGATGCAACCAAAATCAACAAATTAACTATTTCCCTAAACAATATGGCTTCTAAAGTCCACCCAGAAAAAGATTAAGTTTAAACAACTCTCTAAAAAGCCTAGCAACCCAGATTTTAAAGAGAGCTTCTGTTATCTAAAGTCTATGAGGTTTTTGTAACAGCTGTGGTTTAGTTGTGTGAGGTTTTGCTCCAAATTCCCTTACTCAACAAGCATCTTTGAGATTCCATATGGCACACCAATCCCAAACATCTTAAAGCTGTCCTGTGCAAGACCTCTACCTCATTTGTCAGGTGACAGTCATTGCAGAGACGGATGCCTCTTCACCTGAATGAAGAGTGAGGGGAGCTGCTGAAATGATTCTTTGCCACTGACCACAGGTCTTGCCTACAGATGTATTTCTGTTTCTATGCATCACAAATGAAATTATAACCCCTGCCATCATTCACAGGCAAGCGTTCCAACATGCTGCACCAATACCTTCACTGTGCCTCACTTTAAGAAATTAAGTCCCTTATTATCATTCAATACACTTAACACTTTTCTAGACCAGGAAAGTAGATATTTTCTGGAATGTACTTGGATGCATCAAGCATGTACAAGGAAAAATCTGGAAGAAAATAAATTATTAACTGGACAAAACCAGCAAATTGGGAGTGCACTGAAGGAGAAACTCCACCTGTAATGATCCTACTGTGGAAAAACACAGCAGAGGCAAAGCCATTCCTGAGCTCCCTCTAATTCAGGGTTGACTGAGCATCTGGCTTGCCCACAGAAAATGCCCTCATACTAAACCCTGCATCTAGGATCAGAAGGACATCAATCTTCATCTCCTGAGCTGATAGCTGCATTCCTAATCCAGGCAGGTTGAGCCCAAGCCCTCCCAGTGTGGGGGAGTACTTGGGTTTCCTGAAACTGGCTTTTAATAGGGGATAGATTGGCCAGATGAGATTCTGGTTTTCATCTCTTATGTTAATAGAGGCCTCCACGTCCAAAAAAGTTTGGGTTTGGCTTTGGGCGGTTTTTATCACAGTTTGTGGTTGTATTTTAAGACACACTCTTGCCTACTGTATATTTTTCAGTCAGAGGAAAGGAGCACCTTCCTTCTTTTACCCCTGGAGTTGGCATGCAGTGGGTGCAAGTCAGCTTCACTCAGAGCCGCAGACTTCAGGCTGTAAGGCTGGGCAGGCACACTCCTTCCTTAAATCTTTTTAACAAGAAACACAAGCACAGCAGCCCACTGCTGCCTCAGGGCTCTCCAGTTCTTGGACGGCACCTTTCTACGCTTCAGCTCCCTGCTCTTCCTTTTGCTCCATCATGTCCATACATGTCCGTTTTTCTCCTTCAGTTGTTCCTGGGGTGAGTCTGCTCTCCTCAGACTCCTGACTCTCATCAGCATAATCAGAACCACTATTTACCCTACTGTGGGTGGCCAAAGCACTTTTTTGTCCTACTTCATTTCCTTGTCTCCTCTCAGGGCCCTGTCCCGTATCTCTAAATTTGGCCTACAGTCTGCAGCAGCAGCTGTGGCAGATGAGGTCTGAGGAGCCACTGTCATTACAGATGTGGCTCTTCCTTGGCTGCTATGTCATGGACATCCCAAGAGGGATGGGCACAGCAGCAACTCAAGGCCATCTCTGCCCCAACACCCAGGAAAATTTTCATTTCAGCTGAGGATCTGCTCTCCAAGTACCTTGTTCATCTCTAATTGTGCTGTTTAAAAAACAGAGGTTTTTTCACATTTTTTCTGACAGCCCTGTAACTGTTCTCTCACATATGGGTTGTATTGTTCTCTCACATATGGGTTGTACCTTTTATGAAGAATAGCTGCTATCATTTCTTCCTCCTTTCTTTTTTTTTTTTTGAAAGTTGCAGATACATGAAAAGCTAACGGCTATGCTACCAATGAAAAGCATGGCAGGGTTTCTTTGAAATAGGCACTTATGTCATCCTGCTCTGTTAAATAAGAGACTGTGTAGTCTGAACCTACAGACTGACAAATCCTTTCATGCAAGCCTTCTACCAACAAAATCAGGGAGTTCCCCTCACATTATGTAGTTTTGTAAGAGTTTTGCCAGGTGCTGTCAGCAGCAATAAACCTGACATCCTTTTAAAGAGAAATAAGCATATTCGCCCAACATTTCTAGGCTCACTAAATAGCTGTCCTTAGATTTTCTTTTTCTAAATACCTTCACCACTAAATACCTTAGCAAATTGTATAGTCTCTGCCCTCAGTATTAGGACAAAAAAAACCTTCAAGAACCTCTCCATAGCCTTCTGGCAGGCAGGAACTTGCCCTCCCTATGCTCTGCCCAAAAACTGTGTAGCCAGGTTAGCCTGGAGCTGAGCCCAAATAGAAGCAACCTCTAGCCAGACTTGTGAACCGGAGCATATTTCTCTGCTCACTGGGTCTACTCCCTGACTGGTTTTGAGACAGCCCATAGCTGACTCCATCACACTGAAGGCAGGGCACGTTTGCCCCTGCCCACTGCAGATCCAGATCATGCAGATCAGCCTCCTGCCTGTGAGGGAAACAGCAAAGATTTAACTTGAGGTAAAAGGTAACTCAGTGTAGGCTTCAGAAAACAGACCAAGAAATTTATCTACAGCCTATTAATCAGATACTGCAGCACTGTATGGGCTGCTGATGTTCACATTATAAAAAAAGGATATTGAAAAACTGGAGAAGGTGCAGAAGAGTGCAGTAAAAATGATTCAGAGACTGAAGAAAGCACCCCACACTGAAGAACTCAAAGAATTCACTCTGTTTAAGTTATCAAGAAGACTGAGAAGCCACTTGATTACATTGGGTAATACCTTCACCAGGGGAAACCAGCGGTTTACTTACACTCCACTTACTAAAGAACCAAAGAAAGGTGTGGCCAGAAAAAAATTGCTAGAAGTTTGAAAGACAGGCAAATGAAAGCAGAAGAAAACAATTGCTTTGTCACAATTATTATTCAGAAAAGGCTTACTAGGGTCAGGGAGAGTCTTGCTTTTCATATCTTTAAACCAGGTCTCAATGTTCTAGAAACTGCACCAGTTACTGGTCTTGGAAAAGAAGTAACTCAATAAATGACAAAATGTGCTCCACTATCAATGCCTTCTCTTTACCCAGTAAGATCCACTGTGGATACTCCCAGTGGCTAGTGAAGGCCAAAATCTTGATGTGAGCTCTGACAGACATAGTCATCATGCCTAGGGAATGCTAAGTTTGCCTGAGACTAACCCTGGCATACTGATTTTGCCTGTATTTAGTGGATAATTAGGAGTAAATTATCTGACAGATGGATATTTTTGGAACATGAAATTTATTGAAAATTAGTGGAAACGTGAGGGATATTATGGACATCTAGAATATCCAAAGACCCCTGAACTGACTATCCTGCTGTAACAAATATCCCTGTGGTTAGATAGAGATTGTGTTTCCATCTCGAAGGCAAGTTCCCCACAGAAATTAAAGTTCGTAGAGAGAGAGAAAGATGGGAGAGGGAAAGAGAAACATGAATCCTGTAGCCACCCTCCCATCGAGAAGGAAGTGAAAATAGCACTCAGGGTGAATTATCGCCTATGGGAACACAGATGAAAATTTGAGCCAAGCAGGCAATTCCTAAGGTCTGGTTTTAGGAAAACCACGAGAAAGGCAGCAAGGCATGTCAAAGCAAAATGCCATGACAGGAAGAGACTGTGTTCGTATTGGGACACTAAGAAGTTTTGCTCGGTGTACAGGATGCCAAACATTGCTCTGGGAGCCTTTCCTTTAACTTTTTCCTTTAAAATAATGCTATTTTCCTATTCCTTTCACTGATGGGCTGAGGCACTGTTTGTACTGGTGCAGGACAATCCTCTGAAACGCACAGAGGAATTCTGGGTTGGGATGCGTGCAGATGCAGTCTCTGTGTTGCCACGTCGTCTTTGTGATATTGCAGCTAAAAGGAGAAAACTTTTCCTCTGGGGAGCATCTGTGCAGCTGGGGTGCGGGGTAGGTGAGATGACAACATTCAACACACTTTCTTTCCCCTATTCGCCAACAGGTGGTGGCAGAGAGAGCCCCTTTCCTGCCCAAAGCCTTCATCAGGTCAGAGCAGTTGTGTTTCCCTTTAATTACCTGGACATGAAAGACTATTGTATTCTGCAGCTTTTGTCCTTCCTGAGGCATTTTGCAACAGAAGCACTGAGGAGCTCTGGGAAAGCCTTGTGTGCAGCTACAGCACAACAGTGCGACTTGGAGTAAAGATCTGATTTCCACATTGTGCAGGAGTTATGTTCAGTGAAAATTATATAAATGTAGTATACCAGCTCATATGTCATTTCCACAGAATGTTACAACCATTCTGTTATGTAATAGTGAGCTAATAAAGTCAACCCAAAACTCACTATATCACATTCTACATGAAGTCACCTCATTCATCCTTTTTCCCTTTTAATTTCAATCTCATTTCTATTTTGACATTGACCTTCTGAAGTATTTCTAGCGCAGCATATTCCCAACACCCTTCTTATTTTACTGTGTGATCAAAACAATGCAGAGTAGGAGGGCCTGAAAATCTGGGCTGGAAATATCATGAGAACAGGCTCTGTCAAGAGCTTTCCAGTATTTCCTGCTTCTGGTTGAGCTGGAAATACTCAAAGGGTGAAATCCTGGCCCAGCTGAAGTCAACGGGAATTTTGCCATTAACTTCAATGGGGCTAGAATTTCACTCTTGGTATTTACTCCGTGTATCCAGTCTCAACTAGATCTGGTGTGGTGTGAAAAGGAAAACTTTTCTTCTTTCTTTTCCTTCCTCTTGTTAGATTTAATGCTTAAAAAAATCTTGCACATTCAGCTTAGATGTAAACGTTGAGCAACGCCAAAAAAGTTCCCATATTACGCAAATGAACCATTTATTCGCTGTAAGCAGTTGCACAGCAGAGACTGTGGTATCACAAATATAAAATTATATAAAGATTAAGAAATGAAAGCTGCCTGCATAAAATAATTTAAAATGTATGCCGCCTCTCTTTTGTCAAAGCCTATACTGTAGATAGCTGCCCCTATTTCAGGACCTTGATGCCAAAACCTTTTGCTGCTGGCAGTACAGGGGTTCTTGGCTGTGCAAAATGGATTTTTGCTTTCAGACAGAATTCTCCTGGCAGAGGCCTTCATTATTAGTGAAGGAGGTTTTGCCTTGCTTTAAGTCTGATACCCTGTCATCTCTGCTTTAGATGACGCAAAATTTTAAACCTGATTTTGGGGAGCAGGTGGGCTTTACCCTGTTTTACCTGTGTTTGCCACTGTCTTCCAGGAGGTGCTTTGCAATTCCTTGCCCAGCAGAGACAATCTATTACAGCAAATCTTTTCCCTTCAAAACATGAAGTCAGTTCTCTTTCTGCTAAAACATCCAGCTCATTAGTGTGCTCATGTTTTACATTAAAGAAACATTTTAATTGTGGGCTACATAATTATGACAGTCTCCAAAAACAAACTGACCAGTCTGATATTTGGCATTGTACTGATGAGAATTCAATGGCAAAGGACATTTCTGGAAATCTCCATAGGTTTTTGGATAGCCCCAGATGATCTGGTGAATGTCTGACCAAGAAAAATGTGTACTTGAGCAGAAACACCATCCCCAGTTCTTTCCTAGAAGCAAAAAGTTTTCTTCTAGAAAAACAATAGTAGAAGCTCTCAATTAATCCACAGCTATTCATTTTGTCTTCACTGACAATTAGCAGGCCTCCTAACGCACTGCCGCCTCACTTTGGCAGTCAGAGAAGCCCTGCCAAGCGGACTCAGCCTGACACACTCATTCTTCAGCCTGTATTTCCTGGTGCAAATAGTTTCTAGCTCCTTTCCAACAGCCAAATCCAAAGAAAAAAAAAAGAAATAAAAAGGGCTTTGTTCTCCATGAAAAAAGCCGTGGCTGCGGTCAGGAGCCCTGTGCGCTAAGCCAGGCCGTGAGGAAGGGAGGGAAATGCAGTCCACTGTGTCCTGCCAAGCAGGCTCAGAGCAGCCCCATGGCTGCCAGCCCTGCCGGGATGCCCCGACTGAGACCCTTGACCACCCACCTCCTCCATCCCCACTAGCCCACAGTGAAAACCTGCCCCTTCTCCAGGCTCTGCAAAAGCCAAATCCTGTTTTCTCCAAGACAAACCAGGAGGAAGTCTGCAACAAGAGAGAGGGAGAGCAGATCGGAAGTGCGGATCTGGTCTGCCTCACACTCCACCATGTGAGTGTGGCTGGGCCAACGCACCACGTGATCAGACCCTCTGAAACCGGGCAACACCCTCTCATGGTCACCCTCTCTAAAATACAGTTGTAGAGTTGTAATGGCTTTTCTGGCTGCAGTAGGGTAAAATGGCTTTAATCATCTCTTCTGACCCTGCCTGCCCATATCACCAAAAGAACAGTGCTGGATATATGCAGACCAGTGCCACAGGCCCTGTTTGACCTGTGCCTTCTTACACAGTTTCTTAGACAAATTCTCCCCAACAGGCCAATGCCACCCTTGGAGCAATGCCTTTCCTACTGGCCTCCTGTATAACCACTTAGTGCTTGCTTTGATGATTTCAGCTGTAAATATTTTTTTCACATTTGCTCTTTTTAACTTACATTGAAAGCCAGCAGCCCTTGTTATCTGACCCTCCCACCATCCTCCTAAGGATCTTCTCGTCAACTCTGTTCAGTGTGTGGCAGTATTAGGTTAGCTCTCTAGGGTCTGCTGATTGGTATAAATCAAATTTTACCCAGCAGACTGCAACTGGGACTTTGTTACCCACTATGGTTTAAAATACAGGTTTCTGCACAACAGCTAGCTGGTTATTAGCACACGTAATTTTTTAAGTGGCCTTCAAGAAACTTCCCACACATGTGCCAAAACAAGCAGTTTTCCATGTGGTAGCATCAGGAAGGATTTTCCCCCACCTCTCCCCTTCAATAGTTCAACTCCTAAGCTCCAGATTCCCTCTCCACACAGCTTCCACTGGACAATCCCCTTCACTGATGGGCATGTGGAGCTCCCACCACTGTTGATGTGCCTTGTCTGCAGGCCCAAACCTGCATATTGACCTTTCAGCTGATGAAGAATTCCTCTTCTAGACCAGACCTACTGTGTCATGGGGGTTTTCTACTTACCCTTGTGGCCTGGGGCATAATTTTTGTCCATCAAGATTGTCTGATCTTGCTAAACCTGCTTTGTAACCCACCAGCACAAGGGACTTTCATCCAGGAGGCACCAGGTCCAGGATCTCTTCCGCTGCTGACACCAAGATCATGTTTTTAAGATTGAAATGTTTGCCTTAACTGGTAGTGGTATAAGATGTTTGCAAGAATCCCAGCAGCCTGCAGCATTTAGAAGGACAGGGTACATGATCTGCCAGCCCCTTCTGTCTTTAATTTCTAGGAAGCTATTATAGTGCCTTCCAAAAAGGCTCACGTCTGCCTGCCAGCACCACATTAACATGACTACCGCTTTGAAACACAATAGCTGCAGCAGCTCAGGGTCTGCAATGCATCCCCCGCTGCACTGTGCGGCTCTGCGCACGCCTATGTGCCATTAATGGATCATCACGTGGGAAGTGTTTTCATTATTCCTTGCTTTTCCAGCCCTGGTGTTTCTTGGCGAATGCATAGCCCAGGCCACAGCAGCTGTCTGTCTTGCTCTCCTGCCTTTAGATTAAAAACTTTTTTTTGTTGTTGTTGTTTTGAAGTGCCTATTGAAATGACAGGACAGAGAAGGATGGCTAAACCCAAGTCCCAATATCTTTATTTCAAGACTACACTAATAGCCTCTAAGAATTTTTCTCTGCTGCACTTCAGATAAGAGTGGTGAGCCTATAAATTCATTAGCGAGTAATGGAGCAGCCTCACTTTATCTATGTCTTTTCACAGGACTAGGGTTTCATTCTGTGCCAGGAGTCATACATCACACTCAACATGTATGTCTCCAGAGCCAACCGAGAGAAAGTGCAGAAAAACTACTGTTAACAAGGGAGTAATTACATTCAGCATAAATTAATTATTGGTCACTCAGGACTGGTGGGAAAGGGCCACACAGACTGTATCTGACTGAGTTCCCACCTCTGAGGGAAGAAATATTTAAATATGAATCATAAGACAATATGAGGTGGGTCTTTTCTGGTCTGCTGGTCTTTAACTGCACATACTTGCTAATATGACATGTGGCTTATTTGCTTTAACACTATAGGTACATTGTATTTTTTTAGGGCAAACATGAGTGATAGTCATTTGGGACAAGGGTCATTTCACAGCAGACAGCATCAGACCCGACTGAGGGAAGCCAGGAGAGACTTTAAAATGTAATTCAGCCAAAAGAACAGGACACGGATCAGCAAGCAAGTGATGGAAGGTGTTCATGAGGAATTTAGATTATCACACACTGCAAATAAACCCTGAGAGGCTGTAGCAGCCAGGGGCCAGGGAAACCCGCCTGGCAAGTAGAGACGAGCCCTCCTGCAGGGAAAAGAAGGTGCACAGTGCACCCAAGTCTCTTTGCCAGTGTTAGTGCCAGCTCAGGAAAGTCTAGATATGCTTCAGCCCTGAAATTACTAACTTAGAAATGTGTAGGGGTGTGTAAAATAGTGTTAGGTTAGTCTCCAATAGCCAGCCAAGAGATTAAAACTGCTCGTTACATGTAGAGCATTAATGTTCCCCATCCTGACAAAAATCAGGAAATTCAGTTAAAGAGAATCCTCATAAATGGAAATTCTTGTTGTCCTGGGAAATGAAAAGTGTATCAAGATGCACGTGACAGATGTACTGTCAACTGGGAACCTCAGCTTGGAATTTTCTGGCTTTTTTTTTTCCACCTAAAACAATGTATAGTTAGATCAGAATTCATTCCTCCTCGTTTCCCTTATTAACAGATATTCATACATATAAATAAACAGTTGGACAGACACAAAATGCAGATTAGACCTTTTTTTACTGAATGTTTTTCATGCTTTTCATTAGAGAATTGGAAAGTTTTCCTATTTGTGAAGGCCCAGGTTTATTGAATCCTAATGACTGCAACACTCAGACCCACCAGCTCTGTTTTCCCATAAAAAAGAAGCTAACATCTCTCTTCTAAGCCTGGTGCTTGGAAATTCACCTGTAATATGAAAAATACAGTTTCCAGGCTCAACTCCATCCAGTTCAGGTTGGAGTGCCCTGAAAAGCAAGTTATTTTGCCATGTGCTCTCTCATTTTGCTCAAAATTTTCGTGTCAGATCTCAGAAACCTTTCTTTTAATGAAAATACTGGGGCCAATGGCCTGGCATTTTATAACAACAGGGTGTTTTGTTGGAAAATTCCCAACCAGTGCTAACTGCCCATATCACACTGGAGAAGACAGTGGAAAGTTTTCTGTCGCTGGAGCTGGTCCACGGACTCCTGTGAGTTAGTTGATAGGGAATTTCAAAAAGTGCTGCTGTGACCTCTGGGGCTTGTTTTGGTTTAAAGATATACCTGGGAAAATAATGAAGTTTATCCAGTGACTGCACTATACTTCACTGTCAACTTTTTTTTCTCCCTGCACTTCTGACACTGTCTCTGAATCCAAATGCAATGCAAAAATCCAAAGTGAGATTTTGCAGGTCCAGCTGGAAACAAACCCCAGCAGAGGAGAGATCCTGCCAAGGCCCAGTGGTCAAGGAATGTATACCCTGCATGTGGCTGGAAATGGTCCTGTGCCCTGGACATGTGGCAGCAGAGTGAAATCAGCTGGTGGGAGCTGCCTCAGGGCACTGCCCTCCACCTCCAGACTGGCAGGGAGGTGAGGTCCGTGCCCTGTGGTCAGGAGTGAAACTGAGGGGTTCTGCCTCAAAGGCAGCAGTGTCTGCTGGGGTGGGGGGATGACGAAAGGCAGTGGATGGTAACAGCTTGAGCAATCTGATTTAAATACATGGCTTGCATGTCCCCTCAAAGTTCAGATGTCTTATTCCTCTCATCATTTATTTCTCTGATAGAAGCCATTGTTATTTCCAGAAGAAATCCAGCATGGTGAGTGACCTGGAGTGCCTCCATGGAAGTAAGTGTGGCAGCCTGAAGTTCAGCTGTCTTGCTCATGAAGAAGCGTGGCAGCATCATAAAACTATTGCGCAACATTAACCACAACCGAGTTACTTGCACCTTTTTGTAAGGCAGAGCCTCACCTTTTGCTACCCAGAAGAGGCCTTTTCATTGTGAAAGGAAGCTGCTTTAGGATCAAGCTAGATTTAAAAGAAGTTTAAAAAGAGGATCCTGCAGCTCAAATAAAGTGAGCCTGCTGGCTTCCCCCAATGACTGGCACTAGAGCAGATTATTCTGGAAGAAAGACATTCTCACAACCTCATGGTTTCAGTTTCTCGAGCCAAAAAGCAGAGAGAAATCCCACAGTTATTAAAGCCAATAAATCAAGGCTTGAGAGATCTTGTGCGTGGAATTGGAGAGCGTTTGCATTTTTCTGCCCTCAGAGCTTTAAGGAAGGTTTTTTTTTCTCCTTTACCTCATCCACCTTGGGTATCTTAAAAGCAGAAAGGCACCCCTGGGACCTGGAGGGTTCTATGAGATGTAATTACGGAACCTTACTTTTAAAGGTTTAAGAGTGCATCTTTATGGGCTCATGCAGTCCCAGTAACAGTAACAGTGGTTTATGTGTTTGATTGACATAAAACATGCCTCGACATTAAACATTTGCTTGACATCCAGGAACACAGGACCCCGTTCGTGGTCTCTGCCTTGCTTTTGCACCCCCAGCCAACAACCATCCCACAGATGTCCTGCACCCCTGGTGCTGGTGTAGATGCCACAATAGACCCCTCAAAAGGCAGGCACTGCCTCCCACTCCCAAAAAAGTGGAAACTGGCTGTTCCCACATCCTCTGCTCTCACCGTCACAGATTAACAGAAAACGTAAATGTCCAACGCAGCCACAGTGGTTTAGAGGCCATCTTTATGGGTGGTGCTGTAACTCTGTTATAACAAACGGGATTTTTCTGCAGCTTCTCTTCTGACTTCTGTCCCTGCAAGCTGCAATTTAATCACGGCAAATATTAGCATCTATTGTTTTAGCAGACCCTAAGTCTGTGACAATTTAGAAAAACATCTGTCTGTATTTGTAGAAAAAAGAAACTCCTTTCTAAATCTAAGCACAAGTTTTGGTTAGCTTATGTTGTGCTTTTTGACTTTTCTTGGGTGGAATCAAACTTTATGGCATATAAAAAGCTAGTATCTAACTTATGATGAAGCTATGCCCACCAGAAATACAAACCTAGAGAATTTACCGCTTCCAATCAGGTCACAAAAAATAAACCACACAACCAGCTGAAAGGCCACACTTCAAATTTTTGTTATCAGAATTTCACAACAAAAAGATGGTGGAGAGAAAAAAGTGCAGATCAAAAATTACCAGTGGAAATTGGAAACAAACTGCAAATAATAAATCAGATTAGGAGGGAAAAAAGTCAGTCTGTCTGCAGATAATTCACAAGTGAAAAAAGTTCATTACAAATGACTTGCCCTGCTGCAAATTTTTAGTAGCACGTGTGTACAGTACATCATAAAACTTCTACACTTGACATATTTTAAGAGAATGCCATTACTGACTGGAACTTCAGTTGGCAGCTGGAAACTTGCCAGAAAGCAGACTCGGAGTCTGTATCAGATGGGGGAAATTCGGAAATTTCAGGAGGCAGGGAAGATATATAACTCCTCATCCCCACAACGAAAGAGTTTTAGCAAAAAACCCACTCAAAAAGTTCACAAAATAGAAATAGTTAGTGTCTACATTGGACAACATTAAAAAAAAAAAACCCAAAACCAACCAGGACTAAGGAGCACACATAAGTACAAGACCTAGTATTTAGAAATGGGAAAAGTGTGTCAGTTTTTAAAAAATTTAATTTAACATTGTCTTCAGTATTGCCTCAACACCTTTCATCAGAAAGATTTAACTTTTTATTTCCTAAGTAAATGGGGCTTACTGGGAAATTTCAGACCAAAGTGCCAAAACTGAAAAAAAATCTTCACTAATCAAAGCAGGGAATTGCAACAGAAAAGCAGTCCCTATATCAGCAAACTGTCTTTTGCTTCAGCTAAGCGCAAGTCTAAGAAAAAGAAGGGGAGAAAATAGTCTGGTTTTGTACTGCTTTGATTTCCCTTATTTTTCTCCTCCTCCATTTGTTTTCATGGTGGGTTTGGGGGCAGGGGAGGTTTTGGGCTATTTTTTTTACAGTAACATCTTAACATATGGGTCTATGTACCAACCCAAAGCAATGTCTTCCTGAAAGATTTATCAGCAATCTTTTACTGTGTTTCTTTGCATATAGCATAGAAGGATGGTTTTGTTATACATCCAAAAGTTTCTCCGTTCATCCTTCTGCCTTATTTCATTTTACTTATTTACTTTTACTGATTTCATTTTACTAGGTAACTAGTTTAATAATTACTTACTCCACAACTATTTTTGCTCTCTCCTCCCTATGCCAATATAAAGGCCTCTGGGCAAATTTTTCCTTTCTGGGCTTTGTTGTCCTTTTCCTTGTGCTTTTCCCATTGTAGCAGGCTGACTAGAAGGGATGAAAACTGTCTGGGCAATATCTTTAAGCAGCCAAGAACCGTCTATCACAACTGGGCTCCATTTACCACAGCCACGTGTGCTTGTGCACAGTTTACAGTTGTGGTTTTTTGGAGAGGATTATGGCACTGTTTATAGGCTGCTCAAGATGTCCATTTGGGTGCAAGTACATCTATTTATACAGAAGTGTATATACATGCACCCCTAGAAAAAGCTTGTGTGCTTTTTATTTAATGTTACATCCTGGAATTAAGCTTCCTTTAAAAGAAAAATAAAAAGGGCACAACAATTTACAACTGCCTTACACTATTTTTTCTCCCTTTTCTAATTTTTTTCCTCAAATAAATCTCCTATTATCCAGTTCCTTTTGACTTCCAGGCTCAGGAATTATTTCTTCTTCCCTTTCCACTTACTTCTTACCTTACATTATCTTCCTCTGCTTTCTTTCTCTTTCTCTTTCTCTTTCTCTTTCTCTTTCTCTTTCTCTTTCTCTTTCTTTCTTTCTCTTTCCCCTTTTCATCTTGCCTTTTCCCTATCCTATTATTTTTCCTTTGACTCCTTTAGTTCTCAGCCCTCTTACTGTCAGTTCCCTACATATCCCTCTCTTCCCTGATGTTCCTGCACCTACTGCTTTCCATCTAACACGACTGCTGAGATATCTCCTCTTCACATGGCGACACTATTTGCTCCCTTCCTTGAGATTTTATGCTTATCATGTACCTAGGTGCTCACATTGTCAGTAAGAACACACATTTTGGTAATGTTTAGGAGAACAGTAACGGTGTGTTTTGGGCTTTGGGTGTCTATTTTGTTATTTCACAGTCTGTGATGCAAAATTCTTTGTTTCAAACCACCCACTTCTTCCATGAAATTGCTTCTTTCAGGGATAGTGTAAAAGTATTAACTATAAAAGACAGCAAAAAATTATTAAGATCAAAATGACTGCTTCATGTTTCTGTAGAGCTGATTTGCTTTTTGTTTTCTGCTGTAACAATTGATGCCTTGTCAGCTTCACTATTTGGATATAATCATACAAGGAGCTTCATGAAAGTATTTCTCTTTGAAATGCTGAATTTCACTGATATGAAGACATTCCACAGATGCATACTGGTTTTGATAAAGCTGTTGATTTTCCATTGTTCAAGATGGATCTTATGGTCATGCCCAGAAAAGGACACTTAAATAACTATTTTCAAAATCTGGGGGGTTTTTAGCTTTTCTAAATGTGCCCAGCATTTTGGCACATATAATTTTTACAAACATGTATGAATGTTTCATTTAAATTCCAGCATAGGTGAGGATTTTTTTGGTAAAAACTTACTGCAAAAAAAACCCCAAACAAAAAAATCCCAAAAACAACAACAAAAAAAAACCCCAAAACCAAACCAACCAACCGACCAAAAAAACCCAAAAAACCCCAACCAAACAAAAAACTCCCCACAAAACAAAAAAACCCCACCCCTGAGTCTCAGTCTAGTAGCAAAACTAACTGAGCATACATGCTGATTATATGTCTTCTTGGCTGTACAAAGCCATATGCACCAGCTCTTCAGGAAAAATTCAATGTGCCGTTCCTAGGAACATGCATTAAGGTTTAAGTAAATCAGCTACAAACATTCTCCATTGGAAAATCTGCCAAGAACTTGCAAAGAGATGATCAGGCACATTCTTACTGTAGTTTCTGGGTAGCAGATTACCTCTGATTTCAGTATACTTAAGGTTATGTCAGCTCAATGAATCCCTTGGAAGCAGTCACTCAGCAGGAAAGCCAGTCTTGGTGCAGGCAGATTTGTTCTGATCCACTTATCAGGGCAGAGGGAAGGTCTCAGAGCAGCAAACAGTGCAGCATTGGCTTACTGCAGCCCAAACACCCAAAATTCTTCCACCCTAGATGCCTGAATGTCCCCAGGAGGCCAGTGACTGTAGGAAGAGCAGTAGAACTATTCAAAATCAGAATTTAGCTCCAAGGAGCTGATTCTGCAAACACTTCAGCACATGTACAGCTTTTCTTTACAAGAAACCTCAAAGAGAGCCAGCAAGTGTTGCTTCAAGCAAGTCAAGTGAGTCATATGGCAAAGTGTTTACGGGATTTGGATCTAAATTTTGAAATCATTTCAGGACCCTTAAAAGCAGGCTCTAGATAAACATAAATTCCCTTTTTTTTTTTTCCTTTTTCAGCAGGAAACAAATATGTAGCACTGTTGTGCTGCAGTTGAATTTACTGCCCGGACACCCAGAGTAGAATGGGTCCCCCTCCAGTGTTTGAGGTCAGGGAATGCCATGCAGCCCTTGGTTGCAGGACAGCCATGGACTCACAAATGATGCAGGAGAGGCCACTGTCCCCTTCCCTGGCAGCCTGTGTTCATTCCCAGAAGTTCACAAAACAAAGTCAAGATGGATCAGATTTTTCCAAGGCAAGCTAAGGGATGGAGAGCTTGTTTCATGAAGTGGGATGGTCAGAGACTGAGCTGTTTGGGCCACCAGCAAGGATGGAGACTATGGGAGATCACAGCTGATGCCTGCAGATCAGCAAAGGGAAGGGCTAATGATCATGCGGATCACCAGGACAGTAACGCTGGGCTGGGCTGCCACACTAACCAGTTAAAATGGCACAGAGACAGCAGAAATGTGGCCAGGAGCAGTTTTATTTCATTTACAGTAATTGCAAAGGGCACGATAAGATTGCCTACATGTATATATCCCACACTAGGCAGCTCTCTCTAGATAATTGTAAAGGGGAAAGCAAACTTAGTGTCAATTAACTTTTATCCATTTTGTTTTGCACAAAAATTAGCAAGCATTTTGAAGCTTTTGATATTTTGTCTGCTCAGTGGCAGTAAGCTGGGAGAGGCAGGTGAGTTTCCAGGTGGCTCACCCCAGAAGGTGCACTTTTCTCTGCTTGCTTTAGGACACAGCAACTTTTTAAAGCTCTCCTGAGACAATTTACTTCTGCCTTGACTTTATGTGCATGTCGTTTCATCATCTGAGGCCTCGTTTCATACATACGTTTATAATATGGGTTTCATTTCAATAAGCTGGGAAAGCAATAAATTTAAAGCTGACTAACAGTTGTTTTATGTGGCTGCCAACCTGCCAAGTAGCATTCTTAATTATTGCCAGGAAACTAAGTGTTTTGCAGCCATGTGTTTTACATTTGAGTGTAGTATGTCTTGTCAGCCCTCTCCACTGGACTGATGGATAGGCCAGTAATTTTTGTATGCAGAGAGGCCTGCGATGGTGGGTGGTTTCTTTGTCATCAGGTGGGGATATCAACAACAGCATGATGGACGGGAGTATCCCAAGTGGTCCCCCTCTCCCAAAAAAGTTGTTGCAGCAAAGCTGGAAGGAAGGGGTTAAACTGGAGCCCAGAACTGTAGTATTTTTTCTGTTAAAGACTGTAGGGCAACTACTTATTAAAGTTGTCAGCAAAGAAAAAGCATAAACATATTATAAATTATATATGTTAGAATAAGATGGATGGCTGTTTTGTTCCTTCTGTGCAGGATGGAGTGAGATGCTGCTACAAGCAGACTCCCCTTTTCTTTTCCCCAGACTAAATTCATTATTTTTGCACCAAAACAAGCAATGGTTTCATGGCTTGTTTTCTGTAGTCTGTGTTTAGGCTCCAAGATGTTGGCCCATGTTTTGGAAATCAGCCAGTAAAAGGAGGACAAAAAATGAACACTAAAAAAGGAAGCGCTGACCCAAACAGTCTTGTTGCATCTATTCTGCTCTCCAGAATGCTTTGAAGTCTTAAGAGAAACTTGACTGAGTAAGTACAGTGCCTCCAGGCCCTCACTTTGCACAACCAACTTTAGTTTTTGTTGATTGTCATCATTGACCCTAGAAGGATTATAAAGGTTGTATTTTTTTGTTGTTGATAATATAAGTCTTGAGCAATTTTTTAATAATGGGATAAACATAAACACACTGTTAGGAAGCAAATTTTTGTGTTCAGTTCATTTTTTTTTCTTTAATTGATTACATGCGTGAGACAAATCCCAATTAAAGAAAGGCTCATCTCATGAGTATCTTGGCCAATTCTGCAGGATATTGTTCCTCTTGCACACACATACCTAATTTTAGAATGGTTCCCATTTTTCTCTAGTGTTGCAGAAAATCCTAATAGCATTTACTGCTTTTTGTTTTCTTCAAGTATTCTGTTGTTTTGTTAAGGAGGGATTAATTAGTGAATCGTTATTCCCACTTTGGCATGTGAAAAGCTGGAGTGTGCTTTTATCCATTTCCCAAGAGTGCACATTGGCACTGTAGCAGAGGATGTGGAAGAAGTGTTTTTCAAAGAAGCAGATGTAGCAGCTTTGGGAGCATCTGTACTGGTGTGTTTGGCTGAGGGATTCCTACTAACAATTTCCCCTTTAGCCAGACAGTGCCCATGTGCTTCTCACAGGTGAGACCTGCCTTTTTGAAAAAAAACTTTCGAAGGACAATTATCATTAATGGTTATGTGGCATTTCTATTCATTATTGCAATTTCTAAGTCATTCTCTGTTTCTGCTCAAATAAATAAATTTCTTCTGGTTTCACATGCCACTTCCTATCTCAGGACTGCATTTTTCCAAGGAGATTGCAAGTAAGGGCAGAAGATGAACACAAATGGCATAAAATTCTCCTCTCACTAAAGTCTATAGCAAGCTCCCACTGACTTCAGCCAGGTCAAATCTATTCATGGGAAAGTGAAACTTTACCTTGGCATTACTTAGAGAATCTGAGATGCATATTTTTTGAAGTCCATCAATTCTCCAAGGGTGCACTTCCCCTACTTATCCCAGATTTGCGCAGGGTACTTTGCAGAGAAACTCTGTGCAGAAGTACAGACACCGGAGGAAACTGGAAGGCACTGAAGGTCACCAAATGCTGTAGTGATAAGGCTGTTGGTGGCCAGAAGCAGCCTTGCACAGGACCTGATCAGCAAGGTGTGTGCCAAGAGGAAATGGCCTCCTTTTGCTGATCAGCAAGGTGAAGTCTGAATTTCATTTTGACTCTCTGCTGACCTAACTCTGCTGCTTTTTGTATCACTAGCCAAATCTGAGACTGTGTGAAAATGTCTCAACCTTTCAAAACTGGCACACAGATTTTTATATCACCATTTGCCCTCCACTCCAAGGTCACTTAAAAGAAAATGCTGGCTGTGACCACTGCAGAGCTGGCCAACATAGGTGAGCTGCCACCAGGGTTGCTTTACTCACTAAGACAAATGAAAAAGCAGGTACAATTTGGCACTTAACAAGAGGATGCTGACCATGCTCTGAAAGCATGGCCTAATTCTGATTCTGGAAGCTGCAATGACCCAGCTCTGTGTTACTCAAAGTCATTTAAATGCAGGCATTTAAATATCACTGCTGGCATCCTGCCTTCTCCTCTCTTCTGTTTAGGGAGAATCATTCAATGAGCTCATGGTGCATCAAGGCATCTCAAGGAGGAAGATTGAAGGCAAGACCCTATATTGCTGTCTGCTCTCTGAAGACAAACTAGGTGCCCCAGTAGCCACCACAGAGCACAGACTCTGCTTGCAGGGAGCAGAGGGATTAACTTCTTCCTTAAGCACCAGTTATCTTGGTATTTCAGGGTTACCCCAGATTATGACAAAGCAAACAGAAAAGCCATATCCACTTGTATAAAAAAAGCATATCTAAAATTATTCCCATGTGTGAGGTGCTGCTGCATGACATTTAGTGCAGCAGCCAAACCAGTAACAGTTAAATCCCGCAGATCCCCATAAAAGTGCTCAGTATACAAATACACAGTAAATGAAATGACTGAATTAGAAGCAGAGATAAGTGAAGGACAACAATTTGCTGCTCTGTGTTTAATATCATTGCCAAAGTGCTGAGGCACTTTCAGATTAAGGGGATTTTTGCACATTTTCCCCAGTTAAATTTTTGGCAACTGCTGACTACCTTCTTCTGTCTTGCTGCGTCATTAACAGCCCAGGCTCTTCACTTTAGTGGTATGTCCCCTGGCTAACTTCCCAATGAAATGTAGACATTCATTTATGTTTAAAGTTCAATTTTTACTACTTCTGCTCATAGAGAAATCCTCCTGGCCTCAGTGGTGTGTAGGTGAAATTCAGTGGGGGAGAAATCTCCCACTGACGTGCACATTGACTGAAGCTTTATAACTACAGAGGGCAGAGCAGTCTGGCAGAAGCCCACCCGAGCACCCGAAGATCAGCTCTGCTTCTCTGTCTCACCGTGGGCTGTAAAAAAGTGCAAGTGAATTTAATAAAGTGCCTTGTTGTACTTCAAGTTATTCCAGATTGAGCTGTCAAAGATATCAGCAAAAGAGCTAATTGATTTATTATCACTTTCCTTGTGTCCTGGGCAAAAAATAACATGTCAATGTTTAAAACAAAGTTTCTAGTATTTTCCCCACTCTGCCCCACCTTCCCAAACTCTTCTTTCAGTATCTGACCCTCTGGATTTCTCTAAGATGGATAGACCTTAGAGTTATCTTCTCTTAACAGATAGACAGAGGTAAACCTGGACTGTCCCTGAGCACCACCACACTTCAGTGGGTCAGATCTGCCCATAGGGGACATAATGCACCATATAGTGAAAGCAAAATGTAGATGTGCCACACAAATGCACCTATGAAGAACCAGGATGCTCCTTTGAAGAATTTACTTCTTACACGATTAGTGTGTTATTCAGTGATTGGTGTGAATTCTCAGAAGTGAAAGTAAAGATTAATTCCAATAATTCCCTTCCCTTCCCTTCCCTTCCCTTCCCTTCCCTTCCCTTCCCTTCCCTTCCCTTCCCTTCCCTTCCCTTCCCTTCCCTTCCCTTCCCTTCCCTTCCCTTCCCTTCCCTTCCCTTCCCTTCCCTTCCCTTCCCTTCCCTTCCCTTCCCTTCCCTTCCCTTCCCTTCCCTTCCCTTCCCTTCCCTTCCCTTCCCTTCCCTTCCCTTTCCATGTGCCATTGCACATTCACCAGGGTCTGGACCATGTAACCATGTCCATGCTGCCTTGTAACCTTATCTTTCCTCCCACCCTTTGAAAATAGCAACAGAAGAGGTGAAAGCCTTCAAAACCAGCACAGAAAAAAGCAGGAGAGGATATTTGAAGAAAGAAGCCTCTCCCCTGTGGAGACAGGGAACTGACGTGCCTGTGATGTGGCTTTCAACATGTCAGTGCCACAAGAGCACTAGACAGATCTGCCGTGTTGCAGTCCTCACATAGCAAAGGCTAACTTGTTTTTAATAGACAACATATTGGAAATATAACCCTGATTAAATCTCTCTCTTCTCTTTCCTTTTCCCTTCCCCTGTGGCTACCTTGTGATCAGTTTGGCAAATCTTAAGGATTACAGATGTAGCACTAGCATAAACACAAATATGGCACGTTAGCTGCATAGGCTGCTTTGAAGATAAAGACTGACTTTAAATTCCACAATCCTGAGGGCTCTTGTCGCCTTGAAATCTGATTTCAAAGCTCAACACCACTGAAATGTCTTGTTGAGAGTGATGACAGCAGGCAGCGAAGTGTACACTGTATTGTCACCACCTGTGATTGGTGGCAAAGTGCATACTTTGGCTACCACATACTGACTGCCTAGCTGTGGGCTGCCTGTAATAATGCAAACAATAACTGCTGGCTAATTTCAGTCCTGTAAGTATGGTGATGAAGTATTGCATAAACTCAGAAACCATGAGAGTTAAGTGGCTGGCATCTGTTTACACTGTTTTCAAGGGGCACAGGGAATCTTTACTGTGTCAGTCTGTGGGAGAGAGAAAGAGGTGAACACATTCCTCCAATAATGAGAAGCCAACAATTAAGGAAAGACCAAGAGGCCATGAGGCTGCAAACACTCACAGTTTAAGTGAGGAAGAGCTGTATCTGGGAGAAAATCTCCAGGACCCTGCCCCTGGGCTGCACAGTACCCTGCAGGGCACTGAACAGGAATGTAAGTCACACAACAAAAGGGTACTTGCTGGGGCCCCAGCCCTGTTTCTTGGTCACCACAATGGGAGTGATGTCCCATAACCTGCAAAGCATCACACCTTGGATGGAAGTAGGTAATGGGGGGCCAGGTGGGCCTAGAGATGGTCAAGGACTAGTTTGCTGCTTCACTTCCACTGGTCAGTTCTTGAGGAGCAGTGGAAATGGCCACAGAAAGGCAGGAGCTGGGCAGCAATGGGTCTTTGAGGACATACCTGAGTCTATGCTGCCTCTGTCTTGGCACCATTATTCCCATCACACCCTGGGGACCAGGGCTGCCTGGGGAGCTCGGGTAGTCACATAGCTAGTAATGGTGAATTGTCTGTCTCCTCTGACAGTGAAGCTGTGGACTTTTTCTACAGATTTCAGTGGAAATGGACTTTTGACCATTCACTTACCTCTGTGTAAATGAATATTAATTACATAAAAGTTTGGGTGATCTTTATCTGACAGATTCCTTAGAGGTTTCCTGAATACTCCCAGGAAGACAGGACAAGTGTCCTCTGAGTCAGTTTTAGGAGAAAATCCAAGAGCAATACAGAAGACTTGCTGTTGGAAAAACAGGCAGATAACCAGCCCAGGATATCACTATTGACAAACTGGGACAACAAGGAGTTGGGAGTGACGCAATGAGGCTAATGGATATCAGCCCATTTGGTTGTGATAGCTGACCTCTTGTTGATGAAATGAACTTGAACTCTTGTCATCAAGAGAATGCAAGATATCGGGGCCTAAATGAGACAGCACCGGCAAGATAGAACCCATTATAACTAAATATTGTTCTTCCAAGATTAAGAGAATTACTGCTTCCCAGGACTCATTAGCTCTGACCTAAGGCACCAATGGAAATGCTATATTTCTTCCATCCTTATTCTCCTTCTTGATATGAAAGCCATAAAATCAAAACACATATTCAGTGACTCCAGTGAAGCTCATAGTTTCCATGGTTGGTTGGAAAGTGTGTATTTCTGCTTTATCAAAATCTCCAAAATGTTATTCAGCACTGCTTTTCATTACAAATGCAATGGTTTTATTTATTCCTTACTAATACAATGAAGGTATTGGGTGATTTACAGTAGACAAAACTTGAGAACCACAGAGTTTGCCACTCTAAACAGGTAAGGAGAAGGCAAAGGAGGAAATACTAAATATTACAAAGGGAATGCACTGCTTTTCAGTGTCCCTGTTTTTGCTGTTAGTGTTCAATACTGCAGAGGGTTAGGGGGGTTGATAGAATCCTCATGTGACTGGAGGTCCTATGGCCCAAGGAAGAGGAGGGCTGTGGACAAGGAGGAGCATACACCTGATATACCACCCTCTCTTGTATTGAACTACTGATTAGGGTCAAGGTGTGAGGGAAAACAGAGCAGTGGCAGGGAATTGGGGGAATTTAGGGATAAAACCGTCTACATTTGCTCTCTAGTATAAATCCATTACTGGCAGCCAAAAGCCCTATGAGATGTATATAGCGAAGTAAAAGAATCCTGAAGGATAAAACATGAGAGACTCTGATCAAACAAACAATTTAAGATGGGATCCATGTAGAAGAAAAAATATTTCAACCCAGTTAAAAGGTCAGGAGAAAGATCTTGCCATTTTGGGAATGGCACTCCAAGCAAACACTAACCAATCCTTAGAGCATGACTCAGGAAAGCATGTCTCATCTAGGGTGACCAGGTGCTCTGTTTTCATGACGGTGTGATGTTTCAGTGGCCAAGAGTAAATACTGATGATACCAGATCCTTTCCTTTTTGAGAAGCAAAGCCAAACAGCAGTGGGTTCTCTTTGCTACCAGCTCCAAGGAAAAAAGCACCGGATGCTGAAAGTGCAACGCTCTGTCCTCCTTATTTGCTAGGCATTTTGTGAAAGTCTCCCAACAGGAATATTTCGGTTCTGCAGTACCTTCACTCTGAGACAAAAATTGTACTGTGACAAATTGTGACAAATATATGCCTCCAATGTGTTTGTCTCTTTAAACTTTTCACACAAACACAAAAGGATTCCTATTAGCTTTCATGGTACTTGTACATGCATATGTCTTCCTCACCTTACAGTTTAAAATGATACCAATTACGGTAAGAAGAAAACAAACAAAACCCAAAAATCATTATCATCTCCTAAAGATATTACTTAAAAAGGTCAAATTTGTGAATATAGTGTCTTTATAATAATAGTAGTAATAATACTAATATTGAAACTGGCTTGAAAATCAACAGGGTAAAAATAGTTGTGAGCAACACTGAAGTTTTTAAACTACTTTATTTTTTAAAATAAATTATTAAATTATACAATAATCAGCTAGACTGGAAAACTTTGGGTTTTAAAAACATGCCAAAGATTGTGGCAGTGGTCAATTGTATGCAAGGAACTTCTCCAGGGTCAAACAGAAAGTCTCTGCTAGAGCAGGAAGTGTCACACCAGTTTCCCTAGTGCTCAGGTTGTATTTTATTTCCCAAACTATTTTTCCTGTGAGAAAAAGCTGACATCTTCTCTAAAGAATCTGTTTCATTTTACTTTTCTTTGCAACCTGAGATTTCATTATGTTTACTTTGCTTCATATTTTCTTATCTTTCTCTAATAACTTGTACAAATCTGGAAGGGAAAACAATTTTCCAGTCTCAGGGGTTGAGAACAGCAGAGTAGTTTTCTTAAATCCTAATCTATGACTGGTAATTATGGGCATTTCAAGGTTCCCTAGGAGAATTATCGTCTTCTGAAATATTTTAAATAGCTAGCTGTCCACAACTTTTCTTTGCCTCAGAAAATGGATATATTATCATTTTAATGTCTACTGTTGCTGCTGCTGGGAGCAATAAAGCTAAGTTCATGTTCTCCCACGGTGTAGGAATCAATGGGAAATAAATAATACTAAAATATGCTCTGGAATTCTTTTGCATGACAATCTGAGAATAAAGGTGGTGAACAAACACTGAAAACCCCAGACCGACTCAGCAGCAAAGATGGAGTTCATCTCACCCCACATGAGTCATTTTACTCCGGCAAAAGATGCAGAGCAGTCATTTAGGCATGCTGTGAAGACAGAGAGGGAAATGCATCTCCAGAGAAACTTTACCTCCTTATCTTGAGATGGGCTCAAACCACCCTCAGGAGACCTTGCACCTCTGCAGAGAGACTTCTGTGTGGGGATCTCCCCTCTGCTGTGTTAGTCTGCCTGGTACAGCACTTCTTTTGCACTCATTTCTTTTTAAGGAGAAAGAGGTCTCAGAAGGCCATGAGAGTGCTGAAGGGGCAGTATCACTTTGCCACATTATGGCTCAGTTACACATTTTGGTCCCTTGCCTGCTGTGAGTCAGAGCACTTTTGTCCTTCTTTGCTGCTGCAGCCAGGTAGCCATTGGGCAGGTGAGGACAGAACCATGTCTCCATGCTGGCTTTTGCTGCCTGGTATTCCTCTGAATGGAGATGTGCAAAGCAACATTTGAGGTTGGGAGTTCTCGACCAGAAAAAGATTAAGGTACCATTTGCTCTTCCAAAGCAGAGATTATTTTCACTGTGTGCAGATCTGAAATGAAAACTAGAAAGAGCATGAGAGAAGCTGGAAGATTTGTCTGCCTTTTTCCAGAAACACACTCTTAGTTCTAGCAATATTCTTCTGCCCACTTTTTCAATAACTTTTTAAATTCAGTTTCTTTTTCTTAGGAAAACTCTGAATCAAGAATTCATGACCACAAGGGCTTGTTGACTGCAGGGCTGTCACAGTAAAAACAATGATCTGTCCCCACTGCTGTCTGCATTTGCAGGATTGGAGAATTTGATGACAGTCTGCATAATTACATGTAAGGAATAACCTGAGAGAAAATTAGTCCTCCTGTTTGGCTCACGTATTGAGTTTCTTTTACTTCTGGAGACATCTGAAAAGGAGAGAGGCTATGTCAATTGTACTTAACAGAAGGACTCAGTGACCACTTAAAAAATGTTGATTCCCAGAAAGCCTTTGGCTTCACTGATGATGAAAGCAGTGACTCAGAAAGTTATTTGCATCTCTCCAGTTAGCAGATCTTAATGTCCTAAAAGGAAAACATTCTGGAATTCCCACCAAGTAACAGAAGTTATTTTCCACACATCATACTTACCCTTCTACCAGGTAACAGATCAGCACTAAGCAAAATCCGACTATGTAACCACTGTGGAAAAGGTACGCCCAAAAGTGCCGACCCCACTTAGGTCCGTTCACAACAGAAACAATTCAGCTGCCTAATTTATTGCAACATCACTTAGATGTACTTGGACCCTTGATGAGCCTTCTGCACTGCACATAAAACTGGGGGAAAGAGGGACCAAAAAACCATGGCATAAATAACAGGCGGATTTGGTACTATCTGTTCAAAGATGGCAAGTGGAAAAAAAGTAGCAAGAGTAATTAATGATTTGGGATATGAATATTGTGCAAAAATTATTCTTTTTCATCCTCTTGAAATCCTTTTGTTTTGGTTAGGCTTTGAAATCATCATTCCTTTGGAAAATGTTTAAAATTGATGTGGTATATAAAAATACTATCAAACAGTACAGTTTAAACATTTTTTTCTATAGAGGAGATTCCTTTCAGAAAAATCATGGCACTTTATGCTTTAAAGGTAGGACTTACTGCAGTGAATTGAACTATACACCTCTCTAGCTGCAAATTTAAACTAATACAACTGTTTGATCAGCATAGAGAGGAAATATTACATTTAGAAAAGGAAAAGATCAATCTCTTACAGGTTTGTGCTCAGATGTGTTAAATAATGAGTGTATTACACCAGGAAGAAAAGCTTCATTTTGGTCAAGGGCTCTGAGATTCAAATATTTGTTGGGGTTTTTTCTTGTCATTTTTTTTTTTTCTGCAAATAATGCTTTCATTGTAACTTTCATACAGATTGTTCATTTAAATCAACATTTTAATTAACTGTAGCTCTGTAGTTTAATAATAAAGTGCTTGTCATACACCCAAATAGCAAAGTAAATGTATTAATAAATTTGCTTATAAATATAAACATATTGATGGCTCTTTTAGAAATATGAGTTGTGACCTTACTTTAGAAATTCAGTTTCAAATAGAAAAAGTAAAATAGACCTTGGTGCATTAAATTTATCATGCTCCATATTGACATAAACTGCTGATATTTTCACCTACAGGTCAGTTAAGAGGAGGAGGAAGACACATTAAAAAAATTGTAAATGCTTAAAGGTTGTGCTTTTTGTCGGGAAACATTGTTGAGTCTGCCAGCGGATAAGCTTTGCATTACACAGAAAGTGATAAATGCTCGCCAATGAATGAACAGATATTTTTTGAAGGTGCTCTTCTGTCATTAAGGTTTTTATAACATTGATAAACTCCTAATTTTTAGGCATTTGAAGAAAGTTTCATAATCTGAAGAAATATTATCACTGGCTGCTAAAAATTCCATTTGTCGTACATTTGTCTGGCTATGTGAACCTTTCCAGCTGTAACAACAAAAAATAAGTATCTGCATAGATGTATAGGGGTTGTGTCTATATATTATATGTGTACACATACATTACTATATGTATAACTCTACCTAGATGTATGTATATATTTTTGCATGCAATAATTATATGTCTTCCTTCTTTCTCCAAATCATTTTCACACTCATGTAATTCCACTCAAGCTCCTGCTATGCTATGAATTTAGTATGGAAAAGGAATTTTATATTAGATAAAATTGGCTTGATGGTGGATACGTACAGCCAAAAGATATCTTTTTACTTCATGATGATGCACTGTCATTGCACAGAACAGTATTTAGTAAAAAACATTGGTTTAAATATGTTTTTGTTCAGAAAAAAATGGATTTATTACTAGGGGGACCATTAAGTGAAACTGATCAGTGGGGAAATTCTTGCTTTGCTAAGGCTAAAGGGCTTCACTTTATCTTGTTGATTTTCAAATTAAAGTTGATTTGTTTTGAGTCATATTCCCCCAAGAAAGCTACAAGTAACCAATCTTAAATTTAGGTTGATGCCTTAGATTTTAACTTTTATATTTTTCAAATCCTGTACTGCCTAGTGTGTAATTCTGAAATTTCTTGTAGCCTGTTAATTTCTGCTCTCTCATGCTAGGTAGACATAAAAAAGCCTCTCTGGGCCTGCTCTCCAAGGACACTCAGACTGTCCTAGGCCAAAAAGTATAAGCCAAAAGCCTTTGAGAGGGGGGCAAGCTGAGGGGAATTACATCATTAAACTGAAGCTGTAATTGGAGAATTAACCCTGATATGCAAATGAACCAAACCTATAAAAGTGTGAAGAACTCGTGACCTGTTGTCCATCTTGGGGGGTCCATCTTGGCAGCAGCCTCTGGCTCCCCAGGGTGTACCTCTGAAGGCCTTTCAAATAAATACCTACCTTTATTCCCTTTTTCTTGTCTAGGTGTTTAAGGTGGCCTCTTAAGGCATCAAGGTGATGGAGAGACCTTCCAGAGGCTTTCAAAGATACCTATCTAATTGTTCACTTGTTATAGGAACAGCACTGAACACTTAAAATCAAGAGACAAATTGGAAGAGTTAGAATGGGAAGGACACAGAAAAGATTGACAAAGTACAGTGTCTTCCAGTCACTACTCAATAAAGTCAGATACTCACCTGTTCTGCAGTGAAATAATACTCTATATATGTGATTTTACAGTTCACTAAACAAAGTAAAAATATTTCTTTTATTTAATTCTACCTCTACTTTTACTTCTACTATGGAAATGCATTTGTTTGATTTGTCAAGGTATGGGCAGGGGCAGCTTTACATAGTCAAAGCTGAAACCAGTGTTAAACATTTCAAGCAAACACACACTTACTAAATGTTTCTGTATTAGATTAATATTTTAATATTTAATGTTATATTTGGGGGGGGGGGGGGTGTTACTAATTTAAAGTAACTACTGGTGGTACTTGAACATTTCTCCTAAGATAATTCTGGAGATGTGAAGGACATACAAGTAATAATCACTGAATAGAAACGTTAGTTCCCAGCAGGAAAATCTTCTTTCTTATATACAGTATGTGTCAGAGAAAGAGCAGTAAAGTTACCTAAATTGCAGTACCTACATTTAGCAAAAGATATAATTTATTTTGCTACTTGGAGTATGTTTTTAACTATGACAAGAGCTTAAGTATGGTTGTCATAAACTTTCCTAAACAAAATTGTGCAAATTTACATATAAAAGAACCCTTTTATGGCTTCAGTAAGTCTATAGAAAGCTTTTGCCACACATTTCCTCTCATTTGCAATGCTCACCTTGAGCTTCACACATATCAAAATGAACCACATTTTCTCATCCTGCAGTGGATGTTTAGATCTGCACAGAATTCATTGTTCTGCTTCATAAACTGATGTATTACTTGATTCTTATATGGGTTGCCACTCACAAGAGGAAAAAAAAGAAAGTAGTTGTTCTGCTGTTTATTTTTGAGGAATGTCTTTTCTAACTCGGCACCACCAGAAAGATTGCTGTTATCAGTGCTCAAATACCAGTCACTCCCTTATGAAGCAAGAAAAGATACACTGAGCGGTCCCAGGGACTAAGGAAACTTTGGCATTTCATCAGTTTCAGGGCTAGAATTTCACTGTCAAGCTCACTATCTGCTGGGCCCTCACAGATAAACAGTAGATAGGAACTCGCAACACATTCCTTTCATGTTCACTAATTTCAGAAAGAGACTCTGCAGTCTAACACCAGCACATCCCTTGAAGTCCTATCTCTCTGCTTGTATCTTTGGCAGACGTGTAGTAATTAGTAAAACAGAGCAAAGATATTTTACACTGCTCCGTCCACTTGGCTCTGCCATTATGAACAAATGCTGCAAGTTCTGGCTGGGAATGGCATCTCACACTCTGTGCTTGTGTTACAAATCCCTATTTAAATCGGATATTCTTTTAAATTGTGTAGGATGTAAACATTAACTTCAAATAGTAAAGGACTCTTGCTACTGTAATTTATAGATTTAGGAACTAAGGAAATTCATCTCCAGCATATTTAATGAAAGTTTAAGACAACATATTAAAAATGAAATTAAGATAAATAGAATCATGTTATCACTGCCTTGTCTTACTGAAATAAAATACTCTGCAAAAGTAAAGTTTCTTTACAGCTAAAAGAGGAGTTTTTTTCTTTAAAAAATATTTATCCTTTTTTTCTTGTTGAACTTCATAAACCGCTTTCTCCTTCTGGACTAGATTTTGCCACCCTCGATCAGAATAATAGACATGTCACAAAAGGTCTTGCTGTTTTCAGTTGGCCCATATCCAAAATAAAGTGCTGCTCAACCAGAGCAGAATGACAGACAATGAAGGACCTATGTCCTCCTTGTCAATAAGGCACTGGGGGTATTTTATATATATATTACATAGATACTGTAATACATCTCATATTGTATGTGTTGGATGTTTATATCTCTGAAAGTATTGCTTGGCTTCAGTGGCTGAGCATTTGTATATTACTAAGTTGGAAAATCTTCCTGCTTTGTTGAATCAGTGAGACAAATACTGTTGCAACTTTGTATTTCTAGAGCATCTTTCACAAGATAAAAGATACCAAGGATCAAATCCAAGACTTAAATTAGTAGCTTCCATTTCCCCTGATGATTCCGGCCTGAATCATGAATGAGTCAATGGCACTGCTCAACGTATATTACAGTCATGAAAGGGTTATAATTGGACAAATGGGTTCGTTTCCAACAAATACCTAATCTGTAAATGAGATGAATATATCATCCTGAAATTTCATGGCAAATCTAGCAACCTGCAGAGGTGAGAAGAAGGAACTGAAATCGAAATGTAAAAAAATCTCCAAAGATACTACAAAGAGAATATGAAAAAGGGCATTAGAAGAGGTTTTGTGCTACTTTAAACTTCCTTTTATGTAACTAGTGAGTCCAAATTCAGTACAGGTAGATGCAGATATCTTCTGCTGGAGAAAAGCTGCATTTTGCTTAAACTACACTGAGTTCAATTATCACAGAATGTTAGAAAAGTTAAGAATCCCATTGCTACTGAAAGCCAAGTCATTATGGGCTACTTGCTACTGCCACTCTAAAAGTTGCAGGGCTACTTTGTCACCCTCAGATTTCTGAAGTGAGAGAGATAAGGGTACTGCAGAACCATTCCTTCTAGGTCATTGGGAAGAGCATTCCCCTGGCAAGATGCCAGTTCCTAGGTCTTGTCACACCTCTGACTTCTCTGTGTAAATAGTGCAGGAATCTGCGTGCTTCCCTTTTATTCTGTGAGACAGGAGGGCAGCAGTATTTGCTGGTGTAAATGAGGAGATGGATGACGTTCAGTGGCAGCCTGAGTCACTCTGTCCAGTGTTCATCTAAAAATGCTTAACAATCTTGTACCAAACACCCTGCATTAAAAAAAGAAAAAAAACCCAACCCTCAACCAGCAGATAATTCTTTCAGCTCCTTCTGATGACTCTTGTCTATAATGGATGGCTCTTTTTAAAGTATTACAAATCAAGTCACAAGTCTGGCAGAGACAATTCTTTTTTCTTCTCTGATCCAGTCCATCTGAGCAGGGAAATGCACATTCGGATCATCAGGAAAACCTTTTAAATTCAAAATACAAAATGAGATTCAGTGACTACTTCATGTATCACCTTTCCCCTCACTACCATTAGATAGAAGGTAAGGAGTCACCTGCAATGACTGAGCTTCCCATCATCTTGTTGCCTTTTATTTACCGTCCATTTTAAAGTATGGAGTAAGACAGAACAATAAAATCCTCTCCTGAGATTTAGAAAAACCCTGTTTCCTATCTGATTTGAGTCATTAGAAGTCTTCAACCATCCTGCAACCCTCTCAATCTAAGCCTCTCCACAGGAGAGAAGAGATGTTGCTCAGGAAGGCATCATGCATTTTCTTCTGTCTGTTCTGAACATAACACCGCTGGTGGTCTGGTAGGATAAATGCAGAACATTTTTCATATTAAGTCACAGACTGTGAGGGTCTGATCAAGCTGCTTGTGACATATAAAGGATCTCCTCTTGAGTCAGATGATGAATTACAGCCTCTCCAAAAACTTGCTCATCTGAGGAAAAATAATCAAAGCCTTTTACAGTAGATAGTAAATAACTGTTCTTTTCGTGCTGTTACTACAAGCTGGTCAACCTCATTATCCAGATCAGAGAATTAATAAGGAGGAGTGTTTTCCAAAATAAAAACTCTCAGCTAAACCAGCTATGTATTTCACAGTTGACAAAAGTAGAATTGTGGCTAATGTGTCCCATGGGAACTTAATTCACACTCCACTATCAATCAGCCAATATTCTTCAACAACAACATTACTTAACCCTTCCAGTTAAAGGCTTGTACCTGCCTGTGGAGCATCTTGATAATGGCTTTACATATTCTGGCATCTCAGCTTTGCTTTATGTCCCCATTCTAGGAGAGGAGTGGGGAAGGCCTGCAAACTAAAAGTAAAGAATGTTTTACGTGCTATTAGCCACTTAAAAAATTTAGTTACCAGGAAGTAACCAGTTATTAATTACTACTAATATACATTTCAGGCAAACTGCTGACACAGGTTTTATACTTACAAGATACCTGCCAATACATGATTTCACTGCTTACTATTCTGCCCTGTTACTACTTGCTATCCTTTTATTCTTAGAGGTTTCAGTTTCAAACCAGGATGTAGACTCTGTTGGATTCACAGTTTGCCATACCACCGTTCTTCACTAGAAATACCCAAGCTGTTAGGTCTGCTTGAAAACTTTATACAAAAACACCAAGTAAATGAATCTTTTGGTATCCCATCATCCACAAAGGAAGAGTTACCTCATTTTTTGATGTTACCTCATTTTCTGTGGGCCTTTGGAGACTGCAGTGCATCCAGGTAACACCGTTGCTCTAAATCCATCATAGCACTAGCCCACGACAGGAGTGTGAGAGGAGGCGGGTTTTAACTCGTGAGTGGGAAGAAATTATGGACATACATAGACCATATCCTTTAAGTGGAAGAGCCTTATCTCATATGTTTTCATAGATGAACAACTTTTATTCTCAAGTTATTTATTGGACAACCAAAACACAGGTGGAGATCTATAATGACAAGGCCTTGTAGTCAGCTACAACATTCTTTAACACGATAAATCAAAGAGAATCAAGGTCAGCCTTTCATGTGAAGTTAGGGACAATTCTGTTACATTTTACTTCATATTAATCAATGCATTTAAGGCTAAGTCCCAGCAGGCAGAAGGGGAAGTCATTTATGGGATCTGGCATGATATGTGAGGTGGCATAAGAGAAGGAATCTTTTCTTTCCTGTTTGCAAGAAGAAAATCTGATGGCAGCTGCTTTAAGAGGAAAGTGGGACATATTAACACTGCACTATGCTCTTTTATTTCCACTGCAATGAGTGAGAACCATTCCATTTTAAAGTTTATCACTCAAGATGTATCAGCACTATTCAAGTAAATCTTTGTGAATTCACAGCTTCCATTCTGCTTCAGTAATAAGGGAACAAGCTTGGGAAGCCTGGGGCTGAGTTCTGCACTCTGTCAGTATCTGGCACTTGTCTCTTAATGAGGAACCTCACAAACTCTGCTATTACAGCAGTAGGAAGGAAGTGCTAAAATTACCAGCAATAATAGGGCATCTCAAACTCTGTGGCTTATGGAAAATGTCTAAACAGCTACAGCCTGGTAAAATAAAAATATTTATATCGGGTTGAGAAATTGGTGGGAGATGAGTCGAGCAGCAGCTTAGTAGTAGTATTTTTCTATATCACTAGCTGAAAAATTCTTGGTCTTGCAATATTCAACTATCACATACATTTTTTTTTAGGCGTTCAGGGAAATATAACTGGCTTTTAAAGCAGTATTATTTTGCCTGCAAAGGTGACATTATAAAAGTAGCACCTTCTTACTCATTGTTTTTTCCACAGAGGATGTATTCTTTATTGCTTTTTCTTCCTTTCAATGATGTACCTTTGGCAATATTATGCATCAAACTGATGCAATTCAAGTAAAATGGTTCTGCAAACATCACTGAAAACATCATTAGAACAACAAAGTTTTTGCCACTGGGAGAAACAACCTTTCTGTCTTCCAGAGCACAATTTATGAAGTGTTGGCTGGATGTATGTTTGTGGGAAGAGAGTGGAGAGGAAGAAAATAACACAAGGAGGGTGAAGGACAAGTACTTATCTATCCTGTGGCCCAGCTTTAAGAGAGGACAGAGAGGACTGCTGCTATGACACCTTTTACAGAATTAATTTTCATCTCTCTGTTGAATAGTGAAATCAAGTTCATAGAAATGAAGACCTACCAAAAATTTAAGCTTAACATTCAATTCTTTAAAAACATGACTACTATTTATTTGAGCCATTGTCCAAAAGATACAAGGAAAAGCTTCCAGTCCTTATGAAGTTACTTTATCCTGTTACAATTTAAGAAGTCTGCTGACACTGCTATCACTCCTGAGGGAGCAAAACATGGAGTCTGAAGCTACCTAGCTCCACACGAATATTTCTTGCGAGGAGGAATGCTAGCAAAAGCACCACTACATCCAGCTAGTCCCGCTCAAAACCATCTCCTCTTGCATTATTCCTGTGCAAGACAACTTCATGTTTGAGCAAACCTTAATTTGAATCTGAGCATTCTGTACTTTTCCTAGGAGCCATTATTGTGGCTTCTCAGCCTACAATCTGCTGAGCACACTGGAGAACAACCACAGGAATTTTATCCAGCAAGGGGCAGAAAGAAAACAGAGATTCAGGCACTGTGGGATGTGACGCAGGGTATAGGATTCATAGTGCTGAGCTGGACATCTATATATGCTTTTTGAATTTGGGACAATTGGGTCCTCGAGCGAAATACATCGACCATGGAAATCAAGTGGTCAGGAAATTCAAAACTTTGTTCTTCCTGTAAACAGGTTGGGAGGACTTGGAGTGTTTTCTCTTGGACTGAAATGCCTTCTCTAAATTCTTGTGCAGTTGGAACTTTAATCTTTCCCTGAATCCAGCCTGAGGGGTTTATTTAAAATGTTACCATACATCCCAGCAAAAACTACCGTAAGAAAACGAAAAGCTCTGGGAAGTCAGATCAGTTTTCCTGTAGGCTGTTGTCAGCTGCATTGAGCAGGTTTTCCCAGCACCAGCCAGGTTACAGAAAGCTTCAGTCTAGATAGGAAGGGCAGGTTGGTCCTAAAAGTCTCTCTGCTCATGAGAAAGTTCACAGCTGTGGCCCCTAACTGCGAAAGCCCTTTCACCAGTCGCAGAGTGTTTAACCTCAAGGACTGACAGTGCGCGCTGCATTGCTGATCTCGGCTAATGTGACGGGGTAGAGGTTGAGAGGCAGCCTTTGAGATAACACCTCGCTATCGGCAGCGCATTAAAGGACAGCAGAGCATTCCGCCTCTAGCACTGTTTCTAGTGGTCAGCAAATAGGCTACAAGATAAAAGAGTACCATCTGCTTTTTCACTTCTTTGCAAGGCAAAGACATACATTAATTTCTTCAAATAGAAATGAGGAAGAAGCCTTTTTTTCTTTTTAATTCTCAGAACAGCCTTTCAATAATTTCAGAATAGTCTTTGAGCGGCATCTGAAAAGGTACAGAATATTTTTTAATACTTAATGCTTTAATGCAAATACATGAGCACTTGTTTAGCTGTACCCTAATTGCTGCATTATAAATAATATTTGTGGCAGATTTGTTTGAAATGGGAAATTATTGACAATGAAATATTAATCTGTAAATCTTTTAGAAATGAAATATCAGAACAGTCCAGTGTTCAGATATCTTCATATTTAAAACCTGTAGTTTTGCTCCTTTTGCTGCTGGTAAATATACAAAAGGTTAAAATAAGTTTTAAGGAGAATATACTCCCCATATTTAGGAAGAAACACACCTCTTTTCCCCTCTTTTGTTAGATCCCTTTTACAAACTTATTTATATTAGAATGACGTTTTAAAAAGAAAGTTAGAATATTAAAAGCAAATAAATATGTAAATTAATTTAAGGTTAGATGCAAGAGAAAGGAAGAATTTCCCCTAAAATTTAAACCCTGCCATAATGGTGGAAAGAGGAAAAATAAGTAGAAACAAAGACAAGGCTTCCAGACAATTAAGCATGTTTCAAAACCAAAATTCAAGATTAATTTAAAATCAAGGATTCTTAATATTTTTTTTGTTTCCAAAGTCAAGGAAAGGCATTCTTAATGAAACAGATGGGATTAATTTTCTTATAAATAATACACATAGTAAATATATTAAACCACGTTGACATGGTTTACAAATCTGAGAAACCCTGTTTTCTCCACGCTACACCTTACTGTTCCCAGTACTTTTGCCCATTTGTAGAAAACAACTTGCTTCAAAATGACCATGTCTTGCTGAAGAGATATGCAGGTTTCTTTGTGTAACTCTCAGCCTGCCAAAGCCCAAAGGTGCAGCTGAAAATGGTTCTGCTGCCTAAGCAAGCCCTGCTTCAGTTTTACTTCTTGCCATGGCAGAAAGATTACTTGTGCCTTGGTTTATCCACAAGAAGTTCCCTTCTGTTGTAGTTTTGTTTTGGTTGAATGCAGAAACACATATTGCTTGGGGTAACAAAGACTCAAAGAAAAAAGGCCTTTGTTACTTTTTAGGTTCAATTTTACACAGTGCCAAGAAAATCTACCTTTGAACTCTATAAAAGCGAATAAAATTTTGGCAGTGTGAGTGGAACTGTAAAACAAACAACATGCTCAGCATAAGTTAGTATGTGTCCTAGTTGAAAAAATGGAAAATGGGAATGATAAATGGACAGTTAATCAAATAATCTCTTCTTCCACTATACAAGAAAGGACAAATTGATTTGAAATATGATGTACAGAGATGTGATTGATATCTGTGGTAGTAGCATTTTTTTCATGATAATGAACAGAAAAGTATATTTGGCTGTCACTACTGGGAAAGTGAATGCAATGTGCAATACTTGCACCATACAAACTAAATCTGAACAAATTATTTAGTACAGGTGCTTTAAAAATAGAACTGTACTAGAAAACCTCAGGAAGGATTTTGTTTTTCTTCATGGTTGACTGCTACTCTATAAGAATTTCACAGGATGGTGAGTCAGGGATACTGCTTCACCCACCGTTTTCACAGGGAACTCTGACCCACAATTCTAGATAGAGGTACTGGGTAGGAATAGCTCTTCTGCAAGTACCTATTTTCAAATGTATTGTGTAACTGGCCTATATTAAGCTGAAATAGTGCAACACAGGACTCACGTACAAATAATAAATGGAAAAGATGATATCACCCAAATTAAACAGCCCTTTAAAATACCTAGCAAATCCTTGCTGAAGAAATGCCACTTCTAATAACAGGGACAAGAGAATGATTGGAGATCCCAGAGCTGTATGATGCATGCAGAAACTACCTGAATTAAACCTATGTACAAGCCTTAATAAACACACCCTGGAAACCAAGAAGTAAATTCTTCATTGTTGTCTTCCCTAGCAGCAACAGCGACTCATCACAATATGAAGGTCAAATAGTTTGTGACTTAGAGGTGCCAGTCTTGCAGGAATAGATGTCTGAAAATTGAGCTGATTGTTTCATCCTTTTTTTCAGCAAATTCGCTGACTGGTAAGAGCAGATAACCTCTTAATTAAATAAAATATTTAAAAAAAAAAAAGTAGGAAAGTATTGGTTCATTGTTTTCAATTCCATGCTGTCAGAGATGTCAGTACCTAAGACAGTCTCCTTGCAAGTAGGAGTAGCATATTGGAAACACTCAAAACTGTCAGAGGAAGCAAGCTCTGCTATTTCTCAACTTGGGATCTGGATTCAACCCAATGATTTTGATCTGAATCAGAAACAAACTCCAACATCTGGTGCACTAGCAAGCTTACAAGATCTTCTGCCCTGTAAAAATGTGTGACCCGAAGAAAGCCAGGAAAAAAAATCTCACTGTACTTCAGCTCAGGATATTTTTTTCATTATTTTGAAGATGCAAGAGTTTTATTTCACTGAATATAACTGAAAAGAAAAAGGGACAAGGGATATGTATTGCAGAAACATTATCATTTGTAAGCCCTGTACTATGTCTTCTATTGATAGAATTTTTTTAAGGTCATCTGGCACAAAGCAATATGTATAATTAAAGTATTCACGAAGCTTTTGAAGCACTACAGAAATCTCCTTGTTCTTGCTTACAGTCACTAATGCATACATGTATCATTCAGAGAGAAAGGGTTTTGTCCTTGGCTGTCATGTGGTGACCTGCCAGCAGTTTCCTAGAAGCTGTGACAGCCATGGCATATGATATACAAATACGTAGCATTGCCTCCGTCATTTGATTGTGCCAGAATGGACTGATAGAGAATTTTTGCTTTCCTGAATTTTGTCTTCAGTTTTACAGCTTCATAAGCTTCCATGATGACAGCAAATTTTTTCAGGGCAATGGAACTTTTTTGAAAGCCAGAGCAATGGATTTTTACTTTTTTTTAAAGCCTATGCATCATTTTCATTCTGATCAAGTATGCTTTTTAAAAGCACTGGTCTTTCTCTGGTTGAGAAAATCCCAGTCCCTTTCACTACATTTTGGTTACAGCCTGTCTCCAGCTACGCAAAAAATACCACCTTCCTTCCAGGGATGCTCTTGCAAAGTTTCAAGAGCTTGTGAAAAGTTTATTTGGGTACTTACCTACTTCTGCAGTAGTATAGAAATGGTTGCCCTGGCTCCAGATTTTGAGCTTCCTGTCCAGCAGATAACTGATGTTTGACTTGTATGTCTTGTCCAGAGTGAATGTTGGACTCCAACCCAGCTGATTATTTGCATGCTTAGAAATTTTTCCTGTCCAGTTCTCCCTTTTCTTATCTCCAAATATCCAAATATGCTTCCCATTATCTTTTTTCTTTTCTCTGAAGAGTCTCCCTGGCATATTTTAATTGCTGACAATTCTTTGAAAATAAACTTGGTGCAATTAGCAGCAGTTATAAGGGGAAACCTCCCCTAAGGAATTAGATTGAAAACAAGAAAGCTGGATGTGGTTTATTAGACAAGTTTGTGCATTTAAACTTCTGTTTTTCTCCAGAATCTCGGCATCATATAGAAAGGTATGTGGAGCTAAGATAAAGCAGAGCACTGAAGCTGCCTTGTGAGCTAGGGACTACCCAAATATCACACATCTGAACCGTACTTTACCTGCCACCATCCAATATCATCTTCTTCTATCAATCCAACAGCTGATTTCTGATGACCGTGAGGGTTTCTCTCTCTCTTGTCTTGGAAGGAGAGCTTTTAAAGCACTTAATAGATACAAGGGACTGGAAGAGTAGCAACGGGCTTTAAACCACTGACTGAAGGGGACACAAGACACCTCAATGAATCCAAATGACTTATATATGTGCTCTTCAAAATTCATGTTGTTTTAGTCATATTTGCAAATCAACATACAAGCAAATAAGTAGCCCATCCCATTTATCAATGTAAATGCAAATTTAAAATGCTGCTATAATAAACATATGAACCCAAAACGGGTATATCCATTTAGTTCTACAGATCAATAGCTTAGTCTCACATAGTCAGTTTTCAGGATATTTAGTAGTGCTCTCTTCTCAAAAACATGGTCACTCCACACAGCTCAAGTGAACAATGTGAGATCAGGATTACTCCATGGGATTTGCTGCTGAGCAAAACTTCTGGCATCTCCCAGATCAGCCCTCCCCTTATACATTGGTTCATGCTGTTGTAAATAAAACCCATGATGCAAACCAGCCCAAACAGATTTTGTATATTCTGATGTTTGTGCAGCAGATCTGTTTCAGTTCTCCCTCAGCAAGAGGTGCTAGAAACTTGCATTCCCTCTGTATCAAAACAGTTGACTCCACATGGAAAAGAGACACCGCTCCACCCCTCTCCAACCTAAAGCCAGAAACAAACCACTGGTGAGAAGCAAAGCCTTAGCTGAAGCAAACTGACAGCATAATTTTTTTTTTCTGCACAGACTAGAGGTGCTCAATTTAATAAAAACATAAATGTGGAAAACATGCCGAATTCATTTTTCATCATACATTTTCAGACCAGGACAGGTCTGTCAGAAGATTTACTTATGCTTGAAACTTGTCAGGCAAAGTCATCCAGTATGGTCATACATAGCTGGAGAAACTAGTAAGTTTGAGGAATTTTAACAGAAGGTAGTATCAAATTCTGTTACACCAATGAAACCTTACTCTTCAACTAAAAGCAAAGCCTGGTGAAAACTGGTGCATAATTAAGACAAAGGAGTTACATCTACATAAACATTAAGTAAAAACATTAGGTTCTACATATATCTAGATTGTATCAACATGCACATTCACTTCGGTAAGGACAAGATAAACTGTCTTGATTAAACCAAGCTAATTTCACTGTTTTAGATTTTTTTGTTGACAAAACCATGTTCGTCTGATTTATTATCACGGAAGAACATGATTCTGTACTTGGGAGAGGTCCTTACATGGTTCACAGTTTTTTGGGACTGTCATATAAGTGATGCAAACTTCTACATCAGAGTTTATCAGAAGTCAAAAGCCAACGGTTTAAATCAAAGCAATACAAAGAAAATCCTATACAAAGGGGACTTGAAGCACACCTCACTGAAACTTTGCAAACTACAGAGAAATAATTTAAAGCAGCTAAGAAGAAAAGAAAACAGTGAAATTAACTATTAGGGCTGCCATAAACTCTGGTTATTTCCCTTTGGCATTTTCAAGATCATGAATCTATCTATCTATGGCATGGAGGATGTCTGGGTTTAAAATATGTCTTGTTTTTCTGTGTCTAGTCCATGCTTTTTGCATGAAAAGTATGCATTGCCTTTGTAAGTGTGTGGCAGTGATGGAAAGACAAGTCAGAGGGAGGTAAAATGGCAAAAGAGAGTTATGGGAGGTTTTGTTGGTGGGGTTTTTTTTAACTTACTGCTTGTTTTTCTACCAAGTCTCACTGACTTGTTAACTGCTTAGGTTGCCTCAAGGGTGTCATCAATTAATTGAACTCTGGCCTTCAGGAATTTGATTGATAGGCAGGTGATTGAAACACAGACCGTCCCACCATTAATGACCCTTCCTAGAATTCTGGATATTACTCAGCACCCCAGAAAAACTGCAGTGGTGATAGAAGGGTGGGTTCGATGTCTGGGGATGTTGGTGTCATGCTTGCACTATGCTCTAAAAGCTTTATATTTGGGGGTGTAGGAAACAGCAGTAAGGCACAAAAAGTTCTCTTCTTAGAAAAGAGCCTGTATCTCCCTGCACAGAGAGTAGCTACATATCTTATAAAACCCTGGACTGCTTATGATTCCTATCAGGACTTTAATATTCCCAGCTAATTTTTGGCAAGTCCTAAAGCTCCTTAAAATCTTGGCTTGGCAATAATAAATCAGTCACTGAATAATCCCAGTAGGCGGGATTATCATCTTCTCCTTGCTACCCCTTCACACTAAAAATGTTTATCTTGTCCAACTCTTAGAAAGAAAGTGCATGGTCAGGCAGATATATCATTGTTCATATTGCAACAACACTAAGAGGCCACAGTGGTACTAAATGAGGCTGAAAAGTACAGATCCTCCAGAACCCATCTCTCTGTTCTGTAGCCAAAGTACCTGAAGCTGTACTGTCAAATACTGTGTCACCTCTGGAGACACACCAAAATACCTTAAGTCAAACAGAAACGTTTTAAAAGTAACAGTTGGGCACAATTTTTTTTTTGTCATAACAGTTTTACAAGTCATATAACAAAGGTTGACTAGCCAAGCAGAAAGAGTTGAAGCATGCTCTTTCTTAGTCATTATTTCTTTGGAAACTTAGTATCTGTGGTTTTAAGAGAGCCATATCCAGTAAGTATTTGTATTTTGAATTGCTTCACTTTACCTCCAAATGCCAAGGGGCCTGCAATGGAAGATCAACCTCTACACACGTCTGCAAACCCTGGGCAACCCGAGCAAGAAAACACTGCTCCACACACTTTCAACTGGCTGTTCCTGCTACTCTCTATTACACATCTCAGCTGCCTTACCTTTCCTGCACCTCAAGAAGGTTATGAAGATGCATATGAAAGAAATATTCCTTTTTTTCTGTGTGCACAACACAATCTCGACATCTGGGGTCATTAAGTAGATATCAGCTTATTGACTAATAAATGCAATAGATTCAACAGTCTATATTTTAAATGGTTAGGATGGTCCCAGGCATGGTTTCAGCTAGTTCTCTGTAGCAGTGGGAGTCAGCATGAGGCAAAGATCATCCCCTGCAAGATGTCAGTAAGGTGGCTGTGGGTGCTCTGTGACAGCTGACCTCACAGCCAGGGAATGATCCCTTATAATTCAGTCGCTCAAGCAGATACAGCCAGTGAGGGCAATCTTGACACAAGGCCAACCATGACCAGAGATGGGTGGGGTAGAGTATATTACTCTAAAAACCTATGTTTTTCTAAGCAAGAAATGAAGGAAAATGCCTATGTATATCCCCATCTAAAAAAACCCTTTACTTCCCTATATGCTGCTGCATATTAGCAAGCTCTACCATTCCTATGCTCCCAGTTCTAATGCAGGACAAACAGCAGATATGCAAAATTCTTTGAAAATCAGAAAACCATGACACGGCACATTTATTTAAAAAGCAAATACTTCCATTACTTCTTATACAGTTTCAAGCATTTGTATGCTTAGCACTATGGGACTAAAAAGACTTTAAGGTACCACTGCATCTTCATTTCCCACCTTATTTATATTATTGTCCAAGTCCAGTCAAGAATCTGTCATCCTGATTCATGTTGACACAGTGGGGCTATTATCACATAGTTGTTCTCAAATCTGGATTGGGTGATGGTGAAGACACTGCAAAAGTACCTTCTATTTTATATTTTTGTGGGGTTTGTTCCAAAAAAAAAGCGTTGTATACTCTGAAACAGCAATGGCAAAAATTGTAGCTTGTAATCATTAATCCTGTGATTTTAGTGATTTAAGTAACTAGACATGAGCCACAAGAAACTAGGAAGAATGGTTTTTGCCCTACAAAAAAGCATTTTTACAACAGATAAACACTGCCTTGAGCTCAAATTTTCACACACAGAGCATTAAATTGAATTATATAGTGCTAGAGAGCTGACTGGATTTCCTAATTATTTCCAGACTTGTTAACTTTGGGAAAAATGGGAGAGTAAGAAGAGTGTATGGGGAAGCAGTGGGGCAGATCATTCCTGGAGAGAAGTGGAAGGGGCCCACACATATACATAACCTTGCTGAATCTTCCAGGGAAAGACTTTTTTCCCACTGCCACTGTAACAAGGAGTGGAGGACCCTGAGTTCTCACTATCCACGGTCCCAAGGCCTGTCCCCTTAAAAGGCAGAAAAGAAATTGCCCTTTTTTTTATCCTTGTGGGATGGTTTGGGAAGAAACTCTGTTTTCTTCTTCCCTTTCTCCCTTACTAGTTTTTGTAGAAAGGACTATTTATGAGTTCACCAAAGCCCAAATCCCCACAGCCGAAAAGGATTTTGACGCACAAACTCCTTACCTCCAAGACAGGAGCAGTGCATTTCTCATCACAGATTGGCCATACAGGGAAATTTTTGACTTACAAAAATCACTGATATGAACCTTTGATTTTTATGGTTGAGTGTTCTTGATGTGAATGAGAGGTCAGCAGTGTTCTCCCCCTCATTGTTTTTTCTGTATACAAGGACTTTCTGGAGGTTTATGATGTCACCTTTAACCCAAGTTATAAATACACAACACTGAGATCATAGGACACATTAATTTCCTGCTCTGACATTACACAAATTTAAAAATCTGTGTGACACATAAACATATAAACAAAAATTCATTCCTAATTTAAATCCATTTGCTTCCAAGTTCACACTATTATGCTGACAAACAGAGAACATTTATTATCAATTAACACAGTAAAACAAGAAGGCAATGTTCTTGTAAAATTTTTCTCTTAATATCCATGTGATTACTCATAACAAGATGGACCCTAAATTCTCAAGACGGATTGTAACATGCACGTAAAGGCTGCATATTGCAAATGCTTGGCATTTTTTCAGGTTGGAATAGCCCTGCTGCCTTCAAGTAAACTGCCTGCATATGCAAAGTTAAACACAAGGACTGGGGGGAAAAACTTCAGGGAACCCCAGAACATGTGGTTTTGGTCATCCCAAATCTATTTGCAGGTTTGAGTGGGGAACGTTTAACAGCTTTGTCTGTGAAAATATTTTTCCTGGTTTGATTTTTGTAGAAAAGAAAGAAATAATAATTCTGACCTTATGCAACTTGTTTCCTATCATTTTCTTGCATGCACCTGAGATTTTGTTTGGTTTAAACTAAATGTTTTATTCAACATAGTTTTTTTTCAATTTCATTTTGAGAAAAAATACTAAATATTAGCAAGAATACAATTTCCCATTTGTTTATGCAGACTTAGTCATTACATCATAAGGCTTACCAGACTGGAGCCCACCTAAGTGAATGAAACAATCCAAGTGTCATTACATCTTGAGTTCTCACTTTCCAGTCAGGGTGCCCAGCAGGTCTGTGAGTCTCTTGATTGTTCATATGTTCTGAGACTGAGGGAGAGTACTGTTAGTCCAAACTTTATAACAATTACGGTTTCCTGAATACAATTTAGAAGCTTTGTAGTTTCTGAAAACCAGCCCTAGAAATTATTTGCTTTAAGGATACTCATATCTGCTCCAGATGAAAAGTTTAAGACATTCTGTTTTCTTTTTCTGCCCTCAGATTCTTCCTTGTTACAAAACAATTCTGCAAAATATGGAAGATATACAGTCACTGTTAAACTGTTTGTTTTCTAACTTCCCTTTTTTTTTTACAGTTTCCTCATCTCTGTTTAGAAGTATTCATTCAGTTCTTGCCTGCTTTTCTAGTCTGTGCACATTTTTCTCATCTTCAGAGATCATTGAAGCTGATTTAAAACACAAAATAGAAATGGGCTCTGATTTTTGTTAAGTGTTTTCTCCTTCGCCTGTCAGCAGATTCCTCTGACATAATAGCTTCCCGTTGCATCAGTAACCATTTAATGTTGGTGATGAACATCTTGTGCTGGCCATAGAAAACTTGCAAGATATCAGGGGAGCAGATTGTCAAATATATTTAAAGGTAAGAAGTCATGTAAAGCAGTCCTAAGTTTAGTCTGTTTTGGAGATAATGTCTTACACTAGATTGATTACATACAGCCTGAAAAGTGTGCTCATGCATCCACTCTTGCTGTGTGCTGAAAGATAAAAACCCCATTTGCAGTATTTTATATTGGTGGTCTTTCACACTGGTAATGGAGATCTGTATGTTCCTTGTAAATCACATACATAATGACTGCCAGATAACAACCCACTTAACTGCTGAATGAAGTGTTTCTTAGCTGGAAAGTGAGCTGTGCCATGTTCATGATCTAGCAACTTACAGCACAAACCACTGGGTGAGTCATTGGTTTGTATCCCCATTAAAACAGACACATGCAGAACTCTCTGTAGTTATGATGCTGTAGTCATGATCCAACACAACTTGTTAGCCAAGCCTCTGTCCTGAACTTTAGCTGAATTTGTTTGTTTGGTCATGTTCCCCTATCACCATCCCCATTGGCATGGTATCCAAGTACTCTATGTACATCCAAGACAAGTTATAACACTTGCCTTGGGTTCAGAGAAAAGCACAAGATGCCTTCCCTCTCAGAGTTTCCTATTCAGTAGGTAGGGTTGCCATCAAACCAAGAGTGTAGTCACTTCTGAGCCCACAGTAGTTACTGCTCATCGTTCAAGGAGTAGTCATTAAACCGCAGTAACAGGACTGCCAGGGTTTCTCTGAAAAGTCCCCTCCTGCCAGCTTCCCTCTGCTCTCCTTCATAAACTATTTTGATATCTAGAGACTCTGATCTAGAGGGTGGATCAGATAGAGTCCGCATCCCCAGAAACACTCAAGGACAGGCTGGATAGGGCTCTGAGCAATCTGAACTAGTTGAAGATAGCCCTGCTCATTCCAAAGGGATTGTATTAGGTGAGCTTTACAGGTCCCTTGCACTTACACTGTTCTATAATTCTGTGTGATTTTATGACTCGTAGGTTTTATTATCAGGTATATCTGGAACACTAACATGCACCTACATAATGCTCTAAATTAATTTTTTTCATTCTGAGATCTGATTTATAATTTTAACTGAGATATATTCAACTCTGCTACCACTGCAGTACTTGCACCTAGGCTCCCATCCTTCCTGAAGCCCTCATACCACCCTTGCTAGTCAGGGAGTTGGTAGTCCCTGGCAGAGAGATGGTTGTCACTACACAGGCTGCCACAACAGGCTTTCCAGGTGAACAAGGCTCAGAAAATGCCTAGAGCAACACTCTGTTTTTGTCCTTTCCTAGAGAACTGCATGTCCCTTTCTAAGCAGAAAAGGAGTGCCCCTCAAAAAAATTCCTGTTCATGCACTGCCATTCTCCTTCCCCACAGCTGCCCTGGGGGGCCATTCCCTCACCAAGTGGATTCTCAGCTATGCATGGCTTCTTCTCTGCCTCTTCACGACCTGCTGGTCCCAGTAAGAGGCATAAACACAGCCATCTCCTCAGAGAGGCTCATGTGCAGCCACATCTCCAGAGGGGCCAGATGTGGCTGTCTCCCCAGCAAGGCCCATGTGTGGCCACCTCCACAGGGACAAACAGACACATCTGTCTCCCCAGCATGGCCTGCACAGGCAGCCGGGGTGGCTCTGCATCCGTGCTGGGTGCAGGGGCACTGCTCGGCGCAGGGCACGGCAACCATCTGGCAGAATTTACAGCCAGCCCCAAATCTGCAAGCATGCACTCTTCACAGGCTTATTCGAGACTTTGCTTAACGCCTCGCACACGGGCCTGTGCGGGCCTTGGCAGCGGCGCGTTCTGTAATATACGGTCATCCATCTGCCGCCTCCGTGGAGAGCGCTGACTCCCACGTCTGCCGGGCAGCGGCTGGAGACTGCGCTACCCAGAGGCTGGCTAATAAAAACAGAGCTATTACTTATTGACAGTGACAACAAACCAGTAAAATGTCTCTGAACCTCCTTTTTTCCTGGCTGCCAAGCCTATTGCCATCACCAGGAGGAGGGTACTGCAGGCAGCCGAGGTAATAATGGGTTTCTTTGTACGTCTTTATCTGCCAACAGTATTGCTCGAAATGAAAGCAGGAACTTAGGCACACCAGGCGTATCCATGATCCCTCACAAAGGGGATCCAAGAGAGGGGCTTTCATCTGAGGCTCTGGGAAACTGCTCTTCTGAACTGCATGGCCACACTGAGACAGCCCACAGCTGGATGGGGCCATTGGCACTACCGTCTGCCGCTCCTCTATGCTCCCCGCCTTGCCAAACTCCTAACACTAAATGGACAAATATTTATTTGCCTTAGGCAATGTTTAGGCCCAGAAGGTGACAGACATGCAAGTTTGTGTTTTTAAAACACCAAGGAGTTTACAGAACAAATACAGCTCCTCATCTTAAGCTGAATATTTTTAAACAAGGTTGTCATAACGTCACATTTGCCAGCACTTTGCGGCTAAGGCAGCACTGGGGAAAAATGGCTATAATGCTGTCCCAATAATGGCAACAGCTTAATGTAAACAGAGTTTTTCATCAGTGTTACACCAAGAACTGGAATAATAAATAGAGCTAGGGGGTAGCCCCACACTTCAAATAATTTTTGGAAACCGACTTCCACAGACTCAGCCCATTTCATATTTGTGCAGTTGCTGACCATAAGGATGGCAATAACCCTTGCTGTGTCTTGGACAAGTGCCGTGCTAATCACTCCTCACATCATCTCCAGCCTCAGGAACTGAGATCACTTGACACTGCACAAGTCTCCAAACTGTAATGAATTTCTTCAGATTTCAGGACAGCCCATTCAGTTTGACTGGCAGGTCGGTACAGCAACTGGCTGCCTGGGTGGCAAAGAGGAGCTTAGTCCTATACCTTCTGGAAGTACCATTACCCATTCAAGATTTTTATGTAAAGGTAAAATCATAGGAAATATACCAAACTGGGGGTTCCGTTCAACAGCACTTTAAAACTTTATAATTGAGCATACAGAGCTAAAGAACAGAAAATCAACACTACTACAAAAATCAGGCTGTGAAAATTATTAATGCTTTCTCTGAAGATGTCTGATTACTCATTTATTTTCTCATGTTGACAACAGGATTCACCATTAACTCTGAAATCACAAAAATTACCATGATATTCAAAACCAAAACCCCTACAAGTATAGTGCTTAGTCCAGAAAGAATCAGCATGTTCAGTAAATTTTCTTTAATTTACTTAAAATTTTCACACTGGATATTGTTTCACAAGGATGTATGTGAATTTCCTCTCCACTTAACTGCCACTCTTGAAAGTAGAATAAGCCAAATAATTTTCTGGTGAAATTTGGCTTGCTTTGACTGCAGCCAGGACTAACTGCTTTGCTGGCTTTGGAACCAGTCACAGAGTAACCAAAAGTTATGTTGCAAAATCCACAGGAGGGATTTTTCCAAGTTTTCACTCCAAGAGGATTTCCTTGTTAAGATTTCTCATCTTTGACAAGGGTAATACATTTATTCCCTGCTTTTACTTCCCAGAAAAGCATGTGCAAGCATGGTAAGTTTCAGGGATTTTTTGTAAGGTCGTGTCCATACACATGGAGGTCACCTGTGGTTTTGCAAGAGCCCACTCTCCTGGTTCCTGGCAGTGCCATACATGCTCCCAAAAACACAAGCTCACGAATCTCATGCTGTTTCGCAGTGAATTTAGGTAGCAAAAGTAAGGTGCATTTTACAAAGAAGCTATGTAAGTTGTATTTAAAAGGGAAAACAAACCACATGACAGATGCTGTCCAAGGTGCATATTTACTCCTGACCCCACATCTAGCCGACCTTTTCCTCCTACTTTGCTTCTATTATGTGCTAATGACCTATTTAAACAGTGGCAATAAGTAGCAGCATCTAACAAAAACAACATTGAGTTACAAGCTTTTGGCACATTCCAGAGACAGCTCTCAAAGATTTGAAGAATGCAGACCCATTTGAGACCCCAACCCAAGCACAAAAAATCCTGGAAAGTAATTTTATCTTGCCATGTGTCACTTAGGAACTAAAAATGAATATCCCAAAGAGTTTGATTCCTGGCACTTAGTAGATGGTAAATATTATTATTATTTTTAAACCAATGTTATTATTGGAAAGACATTAATAATTTGAAAATAAGATTAGTGTTGAAAAGGCTTCTTTGGTTTTGGCATTTTGTAACCTTTAAATCTGGGTAGACCATTCCTGGACAAGAATTTCAGCTGGAATTTTATTTTCATTTTTTCTGTATTTACTCTGTGATCTATTCCAGTATACACAGTGCAGCGTTGACTTTGCCTTGGGATACCATCTTCTTTTTTTTTTTTAATTTGAATGGTTTCAAAGAAATAAATTTATAAAGCTCTAACCGCAGAAATAAACTAGGCTCATACACCATTCCTTGAGAAGCTCATACATATTCATATTCCAGTGGCTCTGGCCATCATATTCAACAGATCTGTGGAAAGGGTGTAATAAATACCTGGATAATTCCAAGGACTGCTCTATATTTCTTGAAAGTAAATAGCTTAAAAGCTGGTTTTTTTTAAACTAGGGGGAGTCTGAGATACTATATCAACACTTCATGGAACATCCCTATGCAGCTTTATGGTCAGTTCTAGTTCTTCACTTGATGAGTAGCTCATTCTTGATGAACTACACAAACAGCAATAAACTACAGAGAAATCAGAGCTGATTTGAGTGCGTTTTACTGGCTTTTATGCTTTCTTTTCTTTTTTTTTTCACACAATAACCTGTAAGATGTAATGTATCCGTGGCCAAAGTAGATAAGACACCTGCAATTGCTGGAGCAAACAAAAGCAAGCAGAATAGAATGTGCTAGATACATACGAGCTCGCGTATTAACCACAGCCTGGAACTGCATAAAGACCGCAAAGAAAATTAATCCGCAAGTGCCAGGATGTTCAGAAGAAGGAAGAATTACTAGGAAGAAGCCAGTGATCCCTTTTTTTTTTCAATCTTAAGGACATGGGAGCAAGTAAACACTCTGATGAAGTGTCACGGGCATGAAATCATGCAACAAGTATCTTCAGTGGAGTGGCCACTTTCCCAACAACTGAAACGAGAAGGAGTCATTTGGGCAGGAGGAAGCAAATCCACTGTGTACCATCCAGCAGTCCCCACAGCCTGCTTGGCAACCTCAGAAGTGCATTGGCCTTAACAACCTTTTTCCAATACTGACTTAGAATAACATATTTGGCTTGCATCAGGCCTATAATGTGCTGGGTATGTTCTAAGAATAGGACCACATGGGCCTTGCCCCAAGCAGCTCAATATCTAAGATGTCAACCACAAGATTAAGGGAGGGGAAGAGGGATAAAACCTTTTAAAAAATAGTATCAGCTTCTTTGGCATGTTATCTAACCACTATTATCTGGGAATTTCTTGCTCAGAGGCATGTTCAGTGTGAGAGAGAGCCAAGCTCCAAGCACCCAGAGGGCAGCACAATCACAGTTTGAACAGCTGCACAATCTACTGCGAGCAGCAATTCATCCTGACATCTCACAGGGACAGAAGTAATTTTGTGGGAGGTCCCTGAAGAGCTGCACTGTCTGTCCTTCTTGCCCCAATATGACCCCAGATACTCAACCAGCATCCCCATAAGGCCAGCAATGTGCATAGGCCATTGCTGGGTAGGGGACTCCGGGTTCATCTCTCCCTTCTCCTTCAAAGATTTATGAATTGCAGCCAGAGCCAAGCAGATTAAGGTCCAAAATCTCCATTCCTGTCATTCAGAAGCTGTTCACATTTATACAGCACCTCCCTACTTGTGATTAGGATGCTTTCCTGGGAAATGGAAATTTGAGCTCATCAAGACTGAGCACAGCACTGATACCTCCTATTCAATTCTCTACTTCACGGCCAAGGGCGGCAATACTTGAACACTACCAAAAGATAGGCAGGGCTGGCAGAGGCTGCCTGTTTTTTCAGGTACTGGGTTTGGGGAACTGTCTGTGTGAGTGGATGCCAGGTGTGCATATGACCATCAGGGACTCCTTGCAGCCCCCAGACAGGTGCCTACTTATTGAAGGGAAAGACCTGTAACCACTGAGCATTGCAACCTCTCTCTCCCACTGGACAATGCTGGAAATTTCTGTACCTGACTATGGAGATTGGATTCCTCTCTAGAGTCTGACACCTAGTTCATAAGCATCTAAATACTTTATCTCATCTAGTTCTTAAATAGAATCATAGAATCATAGATGGGTTTGGGTCTGAAGAGACCTTTAAAGGTCATTCTAGTCCAACCCCCTCTTTAATGAACAGGAACTTCTTCAACTAGATCAAGTTGCTCAGAGCCCCATCCAATCAAATGGAATAGAAGCTTTTCAGGATTGACTGAAGTAACTGTGAAGCACAAGCACATATTGCAAAAAAATTTCCATTCTATTTACCCCTCAAACATATTGAGGAATTCCTTTCCTTCTCCTGACCAACTTCCAGAAAGTTTTACTGCTTTCCTTTAACAACTATACCCTGCAGATTATGTCTCTCAAATGCTGCTCCTAACAGTGTCTTGGAGTGGAAAGTACTCTGTGCCCAGTGCTGACTCTTGCTGTGCAACACTCAGGTTGGGTACCTGGAACCACTCAATGAAGCACACGCTCCTGCCAGCGCACCTCAGGATCATATGATCACAAGTTTCATAAGCATGGGTGATGCCATCCAAAGCAGACAATTTCAGAGGCACCTGCATGATATAGCCGACTTCATAACTTAATCCTGAAAATATCTTACTCACTTTTCTTCAGATCTCTCTTGATGGGAAAATCTTATTCTGGAAAGTAAATCTTCCTCAACTGTTCATAAGACTAGTCATTTCCAGTCTGAAGCACATGGGGAACATTTTGAGTAACACATTTAAGTGTTACTTTTTAAAAGAGCACAATAGAAAAAAAATCTCTTTTGGCCAAGACTACATGGAAATAATCTGTGGGTACCTAGAAGTGTTTTTATTATTACTGAAAATCTGAGAAAATAAAACAGAGAATGAAAACAGGGCTATGCAGAAGAGAAAGCTATAATATACTGTAACCTGTGTTTCCAAATTTCTGCAGTCCTCTTGTCTTCAGAAACAGCAGATGAACGCCAAGTATAAAACTTCAGGTTTCTAAGGAGAAGGATTAATAGAACTGAAAAAGTGATGCCTCGTAAACATGACATAGAATGAAGTCTGTCATTCTCCAACTAAGTTTTTATTTTGTTTTGGCTTTTTTTTGCTTGGCTGGTAGCATGAATGACAATGAAATGCATTGTGAATTTATAATCTGTAGATTTAACTGATAAACATGCCTGAGCATTTTTTCTCACCCTTTCCTAGGTTTCCATCCTCATCGGTATGGGTGTAAAATGTTTCAGATGTTATGAAATTTTACACACATTGGTGGTTAATGAATTTTTGAAGTTGTTAAGCTCAACAGTGTTGTATTCCTAGGTTCTCTTAAAAGCCTCATCTACCCCCTACAGTCAGTGATGTTGTGGTAGGGACCCTTAGGAAAACAATATGAGTTCTGATGTGTGCTACTTAAAAAGAGCGTATCCATACTGGCATATTAACATGCAAATTCTATATGTGGGCCTGCCAAAAAATATAAGTGTTCCATCCAATACATATAAATACAGTCTACTTCTCTGAAGAGGCATCATTTTAATCAAATGTACATTTGGACCATTGCTCACTATGAATTTAAACTCTTCAGTGTTTATATTAATATGAAACAGATTGCCCAGTTTTAATAAAAAGGCAGCTATCTTCTGCTGCTAACACATTAAACACAGGATGTTTGAATTTCAGTGCTGCATCCAAGAGCATAGGTGGCCCAAGTGCTTTTGTCCTACTTCAGTGTCTAGTTATAACACCATATAGACAGAAACATACATTTCTGTCCATACATAAAACTGTTGGTGTTCACGGAGGGGATCAGGAGGATGTAAGGAGTTCGTTAACTTCTGTCCACATCACAGTGCAGCACCTCTTCAGAGTACCTATCAAGGAATATGTCTACCTCTCAGAGAGGACAGTTCCTCTTTATTTCAAGGAGGTCTGAAGGTTTCACAGCAAAGGAAAACATAACTTGATGCTTGTGTTTATCAAATTTGTATTTTTACTTATACAAAACCAAACAATTTTGTATTTGAATGTCCCTACTTTGCCAGTACAGAAGAGGTGATGTGATTCAACTATTTAGTGCTTTGAACATCCCAGTTTGTCCATGTAGTTTGCTTTGCTGACTAAAGCAATCACATGGCTCTATCTGTGGTGTAAGACTGACATGTGGAAAAAACCTGGGATGAATATGATGAGTGGGGCTTACCATTGTTTTCATGCTGGGATTTGTGTAGATTTAAGAGTCTTTCCAAAATCTTCTATAAGAGTTTCAAGAGGAGGCTTCTGTTGAGCTGTTGATACTTAGTCCTTTTTATTTAGTACTGGAAAACTGGTGAAGTTTCACTAGATACAGAAAAAAACCCCAAACAACTAGGAGTAGGTGTCAGGGAACAACCTGGGCTTCTGGCTGCTCTGTGGATTCGCTAATTGCAGATATCCCCCTGCACCTCTTATCTTGTCTTTTATCTGTGCTCTTCCTGAGTTCAGATGAGGGTTTTGTCCTTTAACTGGGCAGATCCTGAGGTAGCAGGGCAGTGCACTAAGCCTTCTTTCATATCTGAGAAGCTTGCTTTCTCCCTCCCAACTTTTCCAAGCCTAGTACAAACGGGAAAAATGCATGACCCTCCTTAAAGATGCTGGACCTGCCATCTGGGCTGACACAAATGCACAGCCATCCATCACAGAGTGTTGTTGGGGAAAGCTTAGCTCCCTGCTGATGCACAAGAAAGCCCATATTGTTTGAGGGTCTAAATAGCTGTTTAATACATTCAAGCTTGGTTTTGCTGTTGTTGTTGGGATCTGTTTGTTCTTCTCAAGAAAGTTAGGGATAACTTTCAGAAGAGTGAACTTTTGGGAAGAGTGAACTCTGACTTTGTGAAGAGCTGCAGACACATCAGGACTGTGTTGAGACTGTGTTTGGAAGCATGTTCAGGCAGTTTTCCTTGTCCGTGGGACCATGCTGTACTTTGAAAACAATTCTTCTCACGCATGTGAAAACATATTTATGTGTATGAAAGGGTTTCATGATGAGGCAAACTGAAACTCTAGAAATGGAAACCTGATGGCAATTCCTTTCTATATTTCTTCTTCAAAAGCTGAAAATTTGGCAAATGGACTAAACCCACACTTAGTAATGAGGGAACCATAGCAAATAATTATATGCAAAAATAATCCTCTGGTCATTCATATGCATATACAATGAAAGCTGGAATTTATGTATAAGTGTAACCATTATATATATATATATATAACACTGTAAGCACTGGGGAATCACAATGATGGTTATTATTTTTAATTTCTGGTAGATTTTAATTTCTGGTAGAAAAAGGCAAAGAAGTGCTACCATATTGCATAACTTTTTAGGACAAGAGCTGATGACCTAAAGAGGATAAAAACTGAATGGGTTACAGGACAAATCACTCTACCCACACAGCTAACTATAAATTGCAGATTTTTGTTATATGACCTTTGAGTTTAATTTTTATGAAGCAAAACTGATTCTCATTCTCAGTCTAACAAATGAGGTAAAAAAAAAAAAAAGAAAAGAAGTTTAGGGTGGTTTAATCTTTTCCCTTTGTTCACCAGCTGAAGCTCACAAAGGGCTTCCAGCCTTATCCACCCTCTGATACGTGGTGCTCTCAGGCCAGTCTGAGCTGCTTTTCTCCTCTTCATCAATAGATGTCAATAGCAAGCTTCCTACTCCCAGAGACTTCAGCCATTTCAGGGCTCTCACCACAACAGGAAGGAGAAAAGAGTGACTCCCTCCCGAGCAAGAGTTCTGCTGTTGTGTACTTTCAGTTTGTCCTTAGAGGCAGAGACTCGTTCCTAATAGGACCAGGCGTACTTCTATATTTCATGCTCTGAAACTCTGAAGCTGAGCCAATGTTTGTGAGCTTCAGTCATCTCATGACACATAGAATCCCAGTTTTTGATGCAGATTCAGTAAATTCAACAACATTTTTCAGATTTGTGGGAACATGACTCAAAGTCATCCCTTTCCTTGATGAGTCCTAAAGAAAGCACAAGTGAAGAAGCTGGGCAGGGCACGTGTTCATACCTTTTTTGTTTGTCCTCTCTTTCTTTGGTTCTGGCTTTTGATTTCCACACATGAAAAATTCTGTCCAAGAATGGCAATTACATGCAAAATAACCTTGCTGTAAACAGCTACATTCTCCAGCCACGTACATTGAATGTAAATGAAATTTAAATGCATTTTGCTTATCCGTTAGTGTAACACTGTAGAGAATCAAAACCTGGTGGTGTTGCTTCTAATATCCTCTGACTTCCCTTCATTTCCTTCCTTCCTTTCTTTCTTATGCTGCAAGATAGCAATCCACAAGACATACTGAGCACGACAAGCTCCAAGAAACAGTCTGGTAGAAAACTATATCTGAATCTGCTGTGTAACTTGCTTTGCCACTTTCCTCTCATTCCCAGCTAAAAATAACTAAGAAGGTGGTGGTAGCAGCAGCCAAGAGGGCAGAAATGGCAATACACTCTCTCTCTCATATCAGCCAGGGATTTGGATTGCAAGGACAGGCGCCTACCAGCTAAATGCACTGCTTGCATTTTCCTGCCATTCACCTGCCCAAAGAGCAGATCACAAATCATGCCAGTTGTTCACAGAGGCACCAGCAAATGTCAGCGTGCTTTGAGTACAACAGCCAGCAGCCCTGCTGAAGCTAGCACATAGCTGTGATGGCAGGAAGTCTGTGTCATAATCTTCTTCTGAACGGGTTCTTTTTTATTATGTTTTGGATGGTAAGTGGGAGAGTGAACTCCTAAGAGTTATGGAGGATTCAGCTCCTGATAAGCGCTGAGGTAAAAAGAGTTAATGTCTGGAAATTCAAGGATCTCACATCTCACAGAAAAGCTCTGTGGCATCTCCCAGTGCCCTTAGATAAATCTGCTTTCATGTTTTGCCTTTCAATACAAGAATTTTGCAAAATATTCCCAATTTCCCTATCTTCAAGATTTCTTTACAAAGAGGCAGGGAGAAGAGGTATCTAAAACCAGTTGCAGTGGTTTATTCAAATCAGGTATTTAGAACGGTATATAAACCACTATTGTTCCCCATTTGGTCTTGCAATGCAAAATTTGAAATTATTATCGTGGTAACTCTGTTACATATTATTCCCTGAGGTTGATATGTGGCAAAACAGAGCTTTTCCAGAAGCCAGAGTAGGTTCTTGGAAACTGTAAACCAGAGGCTTTTAGGGAAAAATAAAAAATAAAAAATAAAATAAAATAAATAAAACCCACATTGGTATCTTGCCAAATGCATCCTTTCAGACAAGACACTGTCATTTCTCTGCTAGATTAGGAGCTGACTAAAAGTATCGACAGTTGGAATGTAGAAAGCACCTGAGAACATTCTATTGGTAGAAGAAGCCCCCAAGGAGAACAAGCTCAGATTTGTTACAAATCCCATCTCTTCATCTTGATTTTCTTATGGAGACCCTGTCTTCTTCAGGAAAGAGGAACAGAGCTCTCATTTCTTATTACTTCAGGAAGTTCTTCATTTCAGTTTGATTAAGATGATGTCTGGGTGTGCAGAGAAAACTGCCCTTGTGGTGTCTGAACAAGAGGAGATCAGGCACTGTCAGGGTGGGCTGTTCTCTAAAACGGAAAATTCCACCAACCTGGAATTCTTTATTCAGAATGAGAGTACTCAAGCTGCCACCAAGGGCTTTTGAAAGCGTGGGTTTCAGATTGCTGTTCATACAGCCTCAGACCCCTGAGCGCCAGCTCAAAGTGGTCCCTCCCCAAAAAGCTCATTTAATAGCTGATTCTGCCAGACTGTCTGCCAATCCTCAGTCATAGGTGTGATTTACCTTAGGGGCCCTACCTTTCTTTATCTATAAGGGGGACACATTGCTTTTGATGCCCTCAATAATACAGGATTTTCCTGACTGAATTCTTGCGTGAAACGCAAAAGCTGGCATTGAATTAAATGTGTTCTATATAAATACCCAGCCTTCAATTAAAATTTCCTGGAAGAAAACCTTTATCACTTCAGTTATTTCAATTGCCAGTTAGGTTTCTGTCTTCCAGATCAGTTTTTTTGAGTCATTGAAGGGTGTAGTATATTTATATCTTTCTCTTACCAGAGTTATGTTCCCCATAAATTGTAATTAAGTGACCCTGTAAATTCTTTCTGACAAGCTAGAGAGACAGAGCTGTGGGTAAATCTGAGTTACACATTTTCGAGATCTTAAACAATTATTGTTAGAATTGAGGAAGAAGTAATTACTGGTGCTAAAGTCTTTCCTTCTCTCTCTCTCTCTCTCTGTGTCTCTTTCTTTCTTATAATGAAAACCACTGAGACCTTCAAATCACTTTCTCTACTTAAGACAGAAGGAAAAAGCAAAATAACTTTTTTCCTCCAAGCAACAACCCAAAGAAAATGGTATTGGATTATTTTTTGCTACAACAGAAGACATTTGCAGCTGAAAAAAAAAATAAATGTCTCACATTGATGAAAGTGAAATTAATAAGTGGTTGAGAAGAGTTTCCTAAAACAGGATTTCCTAAAAAAAATTGAGTTTTTCTGTGATTGACAGCACATTCAGAAATGTTGGAAAGAGATTCTGCTGCAACAGGCAACTTTGACTAGGAAAAGTTCAAGTACAGGCATCACGGTGGCACAAGGCTGTGTTACTTTTTAAAATTTCCATCCCCAATGATGATTTTTGTCACAAAGAGTTCTATCTTTCACTCCTGTTTTGCATCACACTATTCCTTTGCGGGCACTTTGGCCAACAGGCATCTCCTGACTTAAAGATGTTCTGCAGGGATGCGTTCTGTCTGCCTGCCAGCTGAGGACTCCTTATCATCACAGCCTGTCAAAGATCCCCTTGTGTTTAGCAACAGTTGTTCTTGCTGCTCCTCTTTCTGGTTAGTAGCATTGTTATCTCCTCTGCAAGAACAGTATTCATGTCTGTCATTTCAACGACTCTGAATTCCTTATTTTTGTTGGAATTGATGGCAGTGCTGCTATTCCTGTTCATTGTACACTCTCTGGGACTGACATAATGAGTCATTCCTGTGGGCTCCATGATTGCCAGGTCAAGTTCTTTTCATACGGGGGAGAGACTTGTAGAAAGACTGAATAAGGAATATTGCCCAACTAATGTTCTAATGTAGCTTTCTATGATGTGACTAAACAGTATATCTCAAAAGTTTGACACCTAAGATGATTTTATTTGAGTGAAGACCATAAAATGGAAAGAAACTGAAGTTTTTACAGTAGCCTATGAAGGTATTCCTGCAGCTTTTCCAACAGCAGCATTGGAAACACTGTAGTGATTTGATGCAGAAGAGAAATATGAAGGTGAGTTTATTGAGCATGGAGGGAAGGATTCACACTAGTCACCCTTGGTTCTCCATGTAAAATTCAAATGGCCAAGGAAACATTTGTGACCATCAAACTATTTTCTGATTGTAAAGTTATACAAGAATTGACCAGAAACACTTGGGTATTTTTTAGCTTGGGGAGGTGGGGAGCATTTTTGCTTTTCCTAATTAAAAGTTCATTTTTCCATGGAAGTGTAAACAAGCTAACATAGATCTTGAATCGTAAATACAGGAGTCTAAGTGTAGTTTGGCTATTCCACACCAGAGGTCCATCTAGATGAGTGTCCTGTCTCTAAGAGCGTCTGTAGCATATGTCTAGGGAAGGCAGCAAGAATAGTGCAGGTCTGCAATAATATTGCTTCAAAATACAGCCTCAGTCTCACAGTAGTTGTAGATTAGGGAGTATTCTAGTCTGGAACTGCTTTTTTGTCTAGTTTTTTCAACTCAAGTGCCAATTAGCATCCAAATTATTCAGTCGCAAGGTGTTCCACAGCTTACCATCGATTTATGGAAGAAGTAGCCCCTTCTTTTCTTTCACAGTTGTCACCCATTAGTTCCATAGAATGTCTCATTGTTCTGGTTTGACTGCTTTTGTATTGTAAAAGACAGTGGATATCTGTTTCCTGTTTTCTTCTGTAGCAGAAGCATGATTTCAGAGAACAGTATTGTACCTCTTGTCAGGGGTCTCATACTCTCCTCAGTCACTCCTTACGGAAGCTGTGCCCTACTTTGACAGCTCTTTGTCAGACTTTTCCCAGCTCTGTTACACCCTTGTGGAGGCACAGAGGCCAGAACTGTATGGACTGCTTCAGACAGCACCATCACAGGCTCTTTGGCAGCATAATCATAAGTAGTTTTTGTCCTCTGTTTGCTACCAGCACCTAACAAATGATTTATTGTTTCACTGCTTCTGCAATTTGAGATGGTGTCTCCATGGAAGTGTGTATTGTAGCACAAAGATCTCATTTGTGAAAGACTGTGGCAACAGAGCTTGAGACCCACCAGTGAACAGGTAAAACTAGAATTGCTCTTTCTTCTATGCATTATTTTGCATTTACTTACATCAAATGTCTTCTGTTTACTCAGTTACTTTATCTTGTCAGGGCCTTCTTTGACCATGAAGAGGCCCTTGTCCTTACCACCCTAAATAACTTACTATCATCAGCGTACCTTGTCACCTCATTATTCACTCCTTTTTCCATATCACTTATGAACATGTTGAACAGCACAGGCCAGAACACAGATCCTGCAGGATTTCACTCTTGACTTCTCTCCACCTTTCATTCCTAACCTTTTCTTTCCTATCTTTTAATCAGATAGAGTCATGTCAGAGTTTTGGTTCTCGTCCCATGGCAGCTTAGTTTTTGTAGCAGGCATCGGTGAGGACACCTTGCTGAAAGCTTTCTGGATTTTCAAGAGGGAGAATACAGCTGTACCTTCCTGATCTGTGTGCTTCAAAGAACTAATATGAAAGCTGGTAACTGTAAGCACTGAATATGTTGAACAAAACCTGAGATATTTTTTTAAAATTGAGATCACTCTACCTGTAATTCTCCTTCCAGCAATCACCTCTGCCATGTCTGCTGTGTCTACTTAGCTGATAGAAGACACTAATACTTATTCAGCCTCAGCAATAGTCTTCCTGCTAATCCAAACAGCACCACAAGCCTGACTGTTGTTTTAAGCTGCGACTTTTTTGCTCCAGAGTTTGATTTTGTGTAAAGCAATTGATATCATGATTGACCCAAGGCCAAGAAGTGTGTGGTTTGGTTGCTTGAATGATACCTCCTGGCAAATAATCATCTTTTCTGCTCGTTATTTTGGACATAAAGCACACCCTGCATAAAAATCCTCACTGAAGTCAGCTTTGAATACACACATTCCACATTATGAGCATGTACTAGGCTAAAATATTTGTGACAAGTATATACACACAGAAAGTTATTAAAAAATATGCAGCTTGATATTATTTGAAATGAGGGAAACACTGAGGTATGGATATCAGGAGTTTTAATCAAAATTCCATTGGGACTTCAATTTGAGATTGAAGCTATACAAAATATTTGCATCTGAAGCAAAATCCACAAATATTTGGATTTTCATCAGTTCTGCTTGGATGAAAAACTGTCAGGCACTGCAGTTTTGGCAGTCAAAAATTGCTTTTCCTAAATGTTAACTGTGTTTCCCACCCACTGGAAAAATTGCAGAAGACCCAGGGGGGCTCCTAGCTCATATAAAGCCAAGTGCCAAAGAAAAGAACTTCCTCAGGGGTTCCTTGTTTCTCCTCAGGGGTAGTCTGTCACCTCCAAACCTATGCTTCATTTTCATGGAGGGATAATTCCTTATGGCAACTTTCCACGATTCTGCCTTGGAACAGGGAAATTCCCAGCAGCCATGGATGCTGCAGTCTTACAACTTTGTTTAAACATCTGCTTAGATTAAGAAAATATTAGCACAATACTGGGCACAATGGTCTTTCCATAAAAGGGCTTTAAAATGTCTCTGCACACAAAGTATTGTTTTCCCCAGTATGCAAGGGAGGGAACCAATGGCAGGTGTAAAATTTCAGTATGTGTATATATTTTTCCAAAATCCTTTGAGGAAAATGTCACAGCTTGTGTCATAGCTTCAGAAATGCAAGAACCTAGTTCCTGATGATGAATGTTCTGAAACCTTATTGCATGACAGAAATACCGACTCATTCTCCCTTCTCAACTTAGAATTCTCACATATAAATCTACCAGCAAAGTCATCAACTTTTATGTTGTTTTATTAGCTCAAGGTATCTCTTTTTTTCTAACAATAAATTCTTTCATGAAGAGTGTTAAGCAATTAACAGGGGAAAACGCAGCCACTTTTCCTCTTTCTGTTTTTCATCTTTCTAAGACCAGCTTTGTTAATACACACTTTATGTTTCTAGACATTTAGAAAGTACATCCCAATTACAAATAAAGTTTATAAATTAATTTTTTTTATTCAGTGTTGATCTCATCAGCAAACACAAATGAACAATGATGGGAGACTTGCTCATGCTGACCGTGTGGTATGACTACTGTTGCAAGATCTTTTTTCTCTTCATTGACACCTTGGGGTCTGTGACTGACTAAAATAGGAAGCATTGCTGCCTCCTGCCTGAGGAGATGACTCCTGAAACTGCAGAGCTGTTTCCAAGATAATTATTCAGGAACTTGGAGCAACTATGTGTGCATTAGCACCCCTCCTTCTCTGAAAACCTTCTCATTGGCACAAATACACTCACATGGGGAAGGAGGGAGGGCACAGAAGGTAACCATGCCAACATCTGTATCTGAAGAAATACTTCTGGCTAGTGCGTGGATGAGTTATTTCACACCAACCTCTGCCCTGCAATTTCAGTAAAGGAATAAGGTAGTGATGTTGTGCAGTGGATGAAAACACATAAAGAAGCAAACATATAGATCCTTCCCATATACACAGATCAAGGCAAATCCAAAGTTCTTGCACCAAACTTAGCAAGATTTCATTCTTGCCAATATACAGACCTCACTCCTTTTTTTTTTTTTTTCCTTTTAGGAGCTATTCAGCAATGTGAAGTTTTTGTGTGGAAATTCAAACCTTATTCTCCCTTGTATTTTAACTATAAGACTATCCTGCCTGCTAAAAATAAGTTGACCCCGGCCTGAGCAAAGTATTGGACCGAGTTTTGTGTTAGTAATGAAATCTTATAGCCAGTAAAGTTTTAAGTTTCATCGTGAACCTTTCACTCTGTTCTAACTTCATAATTCCTTGAAAGCCTAATGCTGAAATATTTTTCCTTATCAGTTTATGTGTCTGTGTATGTATGTGTAAATAAGTACTCATATAAAATAACAAGTTATATATGTAAACTTTATATATATAGAATACGAAGGCAAGATTATGTGGCTATTGGTATGAAATAGAAATGACAACATTACTCATGGCTGATAAAACCATGAATGCTTTTCTCAAATGAGTGCGAATACAATGTTTCAGCCAAGCAAAGCTGGTACAAGATTAAGAACATTATAATTAGATATATAAGTGGGAGCTGTAACTGGAAGTTTCACTTTTAGCTGTAACAATCACAACTGCAGCCATGTATTTATTTCAGCATAGGTAAGTAAATATACAGGTCTAGTTTACTGGTAATGAGTTACACTGAGTTAAGTAACTGTCCACTCTATGGACACTACCATTTTATTGACAGCAACACACCTTTGTGGCAGTATAATTCAATTTTATGCTATAAAAAAGCAGAAAAGAGAGGGACAGTCTGGCCCACAGCTAATTCTTAGTTATAGTAAGCCTCTTTCAGGTCTTTGACAAAGGACAGGGATTTTAACTTTGTGAAATTACTGATCTCAGGATTCTGTAAAAAGGCAGAGTGTAGCAGCCCTAGTCAAGGCCTGGTTTAAGAACAGAGGCAGCTAAGTTGTGTTACCAGTGCTGTTTTACAGTGCTGGAAGAATTAGGCCACACCTGATGTTCAAAACACTAAGGTTTTAGGTTTCTGAACAGACAGTTGTGCATGTCCAGCACCAAGTGCAAAATGTTCCCAAGTGCCACTTCAGGAGCAGAAATGGAAGGAGCTCACTTTCAGCCCCGCAAAGTTTAGAGGGTGTTGCTCCATGCACAGGTATAAATGTCACTCTGTCTAATGGATAGCACCTTGCAAAGCATTGATAGAAAAGCATTTCCTTTTCCAAAGAAACCACAGGACTGGAATGAGCAAATCTCAGACAAACAACAAGCCATTACTGTGTGCAAGGGCAGGGCTGCTGTGTGTTATATATTATGCCTGTGTATATACAAGGAGATCCAGAGGAAGTCAGAATCATTAGCACCGTGATTTTAGATAAAGTTCATCCCACCTAATAACAGACATTTTGTTACATCTGAGATGGGTTTCTGTAACTGCCTTTTGTAGTTCTGGGAGAGTTAGCAGTGCTTGTAGAAAGTAATTTATCTGACCTGTTTTATGTATCTTCTTTGGGGGAAAAAGAGGAATGGAATCCTGGAAGTTTCAGTTTTCTGCTGTGAGCTATAAAGTAGTAACTAGACAACCAGTCCATGTGTTGTAGCTACGTATGAAGAACATGTATAAAATCTGTGTACATGCACAGATCCCCATCTTTGACAAATGGTGACTGCTCAGTTTGTGTTTCCCAGGCTGCTGGTAAAGCTTCCATGGTACAAAATGACATGACCCTGGCATGGCATATTCATGCATGTATGATATATTCACATTTCACTCAATTTCAACATTGTTCTATTCTTATTCCAGCTTTGCCCCTCCCCACACCTCAAATTCTGCCCCTGGAGGTATCCTAAATGGTTCAGGAAAGATAACAACAGTGGTGAGCTGATCCTTAACCTTGCTTGTTCAGAGAATCACTTTTGTGTGTCACTTTGATCTCCTGCTTAGGCATCCTGTTAACTAAAAAGGACAAGAGCAGCGGGAGCAAAGGTGGTTTCTGCTCACGAATTTTCCTTGAGAAAAATGTTCCCTTCTACCTCTAGCTACTTCTCCTTTCATGCTTGCCTCTTATATTGATTCTTAGTTAAATATGGATAAATGTTTCTGAATTTTAAATCTGAACTTTTGAAAGCATCGTGATAGACAATCATATCCTTATGAAAAACACAGCATGGTTCTAATTAATTTTTCAAACATCAGTATATCAAGGCTTCAAAATATTTTTCTTTAGCAATGTTAATCATCAAAATAAAAACAAAATCTCTGTGTTCACCGAAGTCTAACTGTTTGCAAAGATTGTAAATCACCACCAGTTAGAAATCTGGTTTTTTTAAAAGTCCTTTGTTTCCTTTTTTGCCACTTTTTATTTGTGGGGGAAGGTATATGGAAGTAATGAACAGTATGTTAAAGAAAAAAAAGCAACAAGGCTGACAGTTTTTTGGGCAAGTTTCAGCTCAATGTGATTTCAAGTGGCAAAGATTTAGAAACCCTCCCAAATCATAGCTGACAGGGAGAGACAAAGCAGTATCTGCTGAAATGCACTCACTTTTCCAAGACCTAGATGTTTCACATTGCAAAAGATTGCAAACTGCAGTGTTATGCAAAAACTTGCCATTTTACCTTGTGGGATAAGGCAGCACTGCTGGCAGCTAATCATATACCACATCAAATATACTTTTTTAATATGAAACCCTTATAACATAGCCTTGTCTTAACACCTGGTGCATAGAAACAGCCAGCCCGAGAACAACAAGATCTTAAGAACATGTGGACAAAATCTGCTCATGTGCTGGCATTTTAATTATGTTTGCCCTGACCCTTTTCCCATGTTCTATAAAACAGACCAACAGTATGGGGGGGGAGGAGGAACCCACCTCAGCAGCAGCACCTCAGCTAAAACAGATGAGCACCATGTTCAGAATACTACAAGCAAATAGAAACAAACAAAAAATACATTGGAAATGAACAAGGAAGTTGAAGCCAATATTCAAAATAATTGTGTAAGGAGCTGTCACATCATAGCTTCAAGGACACCTTCCTCTGGCTTTTAAGCAGGGTCACAGGCAGTGTTGTGTGCTTTTTTGGAGTCAGATCGTTTCTCTTCCCATCCTGCACGCAAAAGGCGAGCAGGGTGAAATGGATTACAGGGATTACAGATGCTTGTGATCGAACACACCACTGAATCAGGGGAAGCGCCCTCCGAGGCGATGAATTCCAGCCCCTAAATTCAAACCTGAAAACAGCCTGTGTGGAATTATTCCATTTGGAGTCTGAATGGAAGAGCCAAAGTTCAACACAGCCAGGACCCTGCCGACTGCCAGGGCACCTCCTCGGGCATGAGCACTATGCAAGGAACCCTGCTAGCACATGCCAAGGATGGGTTGGCGTCACTTTTCTAACGGAGAAATTGTACTGCATGCAAAATGGTATCACATTGCAAATTCTCCAGGGAGCCAGCTGAAGTTGCCAAAGTGAATGTGCTTTTTCTTAGTGTTCAAGTACTTCAATAGTCAAAGCTTATACACTTATAGACTTGTAGCACTGCTTTGTCCTGTTGGCAATGTTTTCAAAAACTAATCAAACCAAACTGATAGCAAGTCCAGCTGGGACAGGTTTTTGTCTCAGAGTCCTATCATTTACAGCTGAATGAGGTTACATTGATTGCATCTAGGAATATGAAAATCAATAACCAAAGAAACAGCACAGGGAAGGCTTACTTCCTCCAACAGTAACACTTGAGCTAGTAATGATGATGGACTGAGCAGAGCGTGGATTCCCTCCCCTGAGCCTCCAAACAGCAGGAAAGGAGCAGATTAGCTGTAGCCGGTGATCCAAGCCACAGGTGTCCATAACACCTTGTGCAGAGCACTAGAGAAGAAGGGGTAAATGCCTGAGCAGTGCTGAGAGGTGATTGGGGTACCTGTAGGGATGATCTAAGGCTCTTTCACAAGGACAGGCTATTGCAGACTATTGCAATGACAATGTGCTTCCAGGGAGGTGTCACTGCAACACACGGGCTTTCTCTGCCCCCCACCTTGTGTCAGCAGGAGCAAGGCAGCACCTACTGGCCTAATCCTCAGGGAAAGCAGCTACCTGCCCTTGCCACTCCGTTGCACCTCAGCTGGAGTGTGAATTCACAGCTGCTCCAGTATTAACACAAAGCCCATAAGCCTGAGCAGAGGAAGGAAGCTGAAGTGGCAGGGACTATGACAGATGTTGTGAAATGTCAACTTATTCATAACAGAAAGTCAGGCAATCTTTTGAAAGCCTTTTTTTTTCCCCTCCCCCCCATTTTTTTAATGTGCAGACTTCAAAGCAATGAATTGTGGCATCTGTAACAGCTACCAAACCGTGCCAGTTGAAGCCAGTGGAGCACAGTCTACAGTGATAGAATGCAAGTCATGCAATTATTCGAGTTTGCAGTCCTGGTTTTTGAAAAAACATATGGTCTGCAGCAAGGAAGCCAGGATATTTTAAAAGAGCTCCTACAGGGTTTCAAACTTTGATTTTACAGAGGTGTGGGAAAAGAAGCAGACTCTGATATTTAAATACATGTGTTGTCGTTTTGCTTATTGAAGAGAGCTGTGCTGTGCTTTTACATATGCAGGGTGTATTCTGAGTTTCTAAGATGCAGGCAGCAATATACAGGTATTTCACACATTTCCTCCTCTTTGTTAACATGTAGGGAAACAGGGTGCAGTGTCGGACCCTTAGTGAATAGCAAGTGGCATGAACAGCTTTTTAAAAAGTCTAACATAACAATGTGAGAAAATTCTTCTTAATTATCACAATGAAGCTGTCCATCCAAGTATTCTGAGTCACTAACTATATACTAAAACACTGTTGGCAATGCAAAGTGAGGATCCATGAAGTCCCATCAGGTCTTATGGGCATAAAACCCGGTGACAAAATGGTGTCAAACATTCTGGTTGAAACATCAGTCAGGTCACTATGGATGATGAGTATCTGTACTGTATCTTTGCCTGTTCACTCCACACTGAGGGCTGCCAGAACTGAAAGGCAAGTCTAGCTCCGGTTTGCATGTACGTGCACATATCCCCTCAGTCTCCTCATTCCCTCCCAACCATGAAGGCTTATTGTCTAAACTCCACCTTTTTAAAGACCTGAACCTCAAAATCGGGCTTGTGTGTCAGTGCCTGCCTCCATGACACTTTCTTTTACATTTGGTACTTATATTTGCTTTAACAGAAAGAAAGCTAGTAGCTGTTCTGTGGCCTTATCTTACAGCTAGCTACCTACAGACCTTCAAAAGCCCTTATCACACTAGGATGTTGAAAAGCTAATCCTGGACATAAAGCAAGCCTTATATAAAGCATAAAAAAATCAACACTAGACACCACCACAACCATGGTATATGATGTTTCTGTTTATTACATGAATTATAACTCCATTTCCAATGTCGCTTTTTTATTGTCTGCCTTTTAAATATATTTTAAGTATCTATTGCCCAAGGCTAAGCTCCCAGGAAGTGTGGGACACCCTCTCTAGCTTTCAACACCAGAAAGTATCCCTGTCACATCTGGTTTGAACCTACACCTGACACAAATCAGAGCTCTGACTAGTAACTCCTGCAACAGGTCCAGATTATTTGACTGAGCTGCAGCTGCAGCAAAGCCCTTTGACCTCAAAACAAGGAAAGATATTAAACCCCTTCTGAAAAGTTGACTGGGTTAGCTTCAGAGTGTGAGATCTTAAGTACATATTTTTCATGAAGAGGAAAGAAACATCAGTCAGCTCAGAAAACTGGATTTGTTTCTTATCAGCAACCAGGTGCTGGTGCTTTATGGGACTACCCAAACTCTTTACCACATGGTTGTGTAGGCTTTCACCAATCCTCTCTACTTACTACTCTCTATCTCCACAGTCAGTATCTTCCTGCACACATCATACTGGTCACTCAATCCTCTCTGGTTTAGCAGGAGTCATCTTCTATGAAGCTTCTGCAATCTTCTACTCCATGCCCATGGTCTGAGTAACTCAGAAGACAGTCATGCAGGAGGGGAGACCAAGCAAAGCAGTTTTCTTTTGAGAGACTGGGGGCCCAACCACTCTTCTTTCTGTTATATACTTGCTCAGAGATGCTGATATTGCCTCAACTTTTCTTCTGGTCTCCCTGGAATCTTTTCACAAGGGAAGGTTGAAAGAGTTAAATACATACGGCTTGGCTACAGGATCACTGAAGAAGGTTGTGATAATGCTTGCTAATATATGAGGTACCTAAAAAATCTATGCAGGAGTAATGCTATTTAGACTCACAGAGAATGCGTATCAAGAATGGGATGGTAATTATTGAAGCACTCAATGCAGAAGTGTTTCCTAGCAGGAAGATCTGCAGCCTATGAAATCAGCCCTAAAAGAAAGTTCTCAGCAGCCAGGTCTCAGTCAACCGTAAAGCAGAGTATGCTAATACTGACACAGAAATGACTCCTATATGATTTTGCCTAGGTCCCCAGGAGCCTCCAGTGCTCACAAGGTTTTTACAGAACTGACAGATAAAGTCACTCCCCTATTCATAGTGAATCACTAGTTTTAAATTGTGCTCCCATTCTAAACAACTTCCTTCTTATTTCTGAACCACCAAAGCCTTAACTCATACTCCTGTGCAAGAGGCCCTCTTGCCTAATGGAGTGCATTTGGATGTGGCTGGTAAGTCTCATCCTCTGCAAATTGCCGCAGAGAAGGAATGGAAAAGAATGCACTCAGAAGTGGTTAAAGTAAGTTCCAAACCATTTTGACAACTGTTTGGATTCTTGAATCTGGTCTTAAGGCTCTGTGCCTGCTTATAGAAAAGAAACTGAAGCTTTCCATTTTGCAGCCTGGGAAAAGACCTGCAAGAGGAGTAATTTATATTTGATTCGGTTTTATGAATCCTACAGTGGTAAGTGAGGAACCTTCTTCACCAGTCATTATGTGCTTAGGAGAGATTTTTGCCTCTTGGGAGAATGAAGCCACTCAGATGAGGTAGCTTGAAGAATCCTTTTTGCATTGCACACATGCAATGTATGTAGCATACAGACAGCTTTGCACGTGTGTAGACAATCTGCATGTAGCAGATCTTGTGCTTATGCAAACTCTCAAGCAGCAAAAACCCAACAAGTACAGCAACAAAAACAACTAAAACACAGCCCTTCCAGCTGCAAATTTGGTGTGCAGAAGCACACACGTAGGAGTGAAAATCAACCCCTCATGGCTCCTTTCAACTTCCTTTGAAGTCAGTAGCAAAATTCCCATTGAGTTCAATAAGAACAAGAGGCAGCCCTTGAACTAGTAAAAAGTCCTCATGAGGTTTTATAAGCTCTTTATACAAAACTTTATTCTAGTTGTATATGAAATATATTTTGACCCCATATCCATGCACAAGATTGTGTGGCTGGTTGAGAATAATGTGACACCTCCGCTCTGCCCAGGCTGCGACCGTCACTCAAAGCCCTGCTTGTGCAGACATCTGAGGGATTCCAGGTCACCTAAGCAAGTTTTGCTTTTCAGAGAAGAGCCACTAAAGAGAGGATGACAGCTCATGTAGCTCATGTCCAGCTATTCAGGAGCAGGTTAGGTCAAGGCCATTTCTGGCCACTGATCCAGTCTCCCACATGACAACAGACACATGACAAATGTCCCAGCTAATTCTGCTTAGTTTTGTGGTAGCCTTGGACACAGATCATCACAGAGTATTAATACGAAGACTGGAGAACCTGGCACAAGGAGATGGAATTGCATTAGAGCAGTTCCCTTTCACTCTTTCCTGATCAAGTCCAGGGAGTGGTGATGGGCAGCTATTCCTCTGCTTGAGGGTGCTCAGCTGTGAATTCTCTAAGGGATCACTCATGTTTCTTCAGCTGTTCTACATTTATATGAAGTCTCTGGAAATTTGTGAGACAATTTGGGGAAATTATTATACTTGGTACTTTGTCTGGTTTCCAGCTGACTCAGAAACCATGGTTACTGGGCTTAACCAGTACTGACAGGAATAATGTTGTAGCCAAAAGCCAGCTGGCTGAAAGTCTACCCCGAAAATATGGAAAAGATGGTCATCAGCAAATATAAACACTGCTGGCCCTGGCAGCAGTAGGAACCTCAAGGTGGTGATTTATACCTCTATTATCTCTCAGTTTGGTGGCACCCAGGTTAGGAGATCTGTGTAGTCCAATCAGGAGAAATTCTGGGGATTCCAGGTAGCTCCATAAAACTACTGCTCAGAGACTCAGTAGTCTGTTCTAGAGGAAAGAATCCACTTCTGCACAAATGCTGGGGTCATGAAGATGAAATGCACAAGCAAGTCAGCTTAGTCCAGACTATGTAGCCCTGTACCTCAGCCCTAAAAAAAATAATGATCAGACTGATCTGCAGTTCATATTCTCATCTTGAAAATATGAGCATTATCTGCCTCATGGGAATTTCTCTACAAAGTACGCAGTGGGATAGAGACCAGGAAGAAATGGCTGTCTTATGGTTGATTCAGCTACAAAAAAATGAATGTTCTGTTGTTTAAAATATTTACATGAAAACAAATTTTCTTGGATTTTTGAAAACTTCCTGATCAAACTGTACCCAAGCACTGAAAGAACTACTTCAGGAAGACAGATGCTATCATGTTAGGTATTGAAGTCCTTTAACTATCCGGAACAAAGGCAAACGTTTTGTGGAAAAGTACACATTAGTAGACTGAATTCATTAAATGCTAGTAATTTTAGCTCAGGTTAAAACATCTGAGCCCTTAAAGGGTTCAAGGGCACAGTATTAATCAACAAAGAAAGTTTCTAATCGAATTTGGCCTTGGGAAATTCTCTTATATATTCTTTCTGGGTGATGTTATTGTTTTTGGGGAGCTTATCTACTATCTTACTGGGAACAACTATCCATTTTAATAAAGTGCCTAAAATAATGTAATAAACAGACAGCTTATATCAATAGCATCATATTTCCCCACATAGTATTTGTGTGTGGTTTAATTAGATGGAAGGATTACAGGAAAAGTTTGTGTCATAATGATTCTTTAAAGCGAAACCATAGATCAAAGTTCATAGCTGCCAAATATACAACTTTCAAAACAAGCTCAAGTGCTGCTATTAATCATGGCTGCTGGGGGATTTGATGACAAAGATTAAACTGCTGTAAAGGATACTGCTGTGCATCAGATTCTTGCAACTGTCATCAAATAGTCTGCCAACTATTAACAGGTCAGAAGAGTTGTCCGGCATTTATCATGGGTGGCTCCGTCACTGCAGTTGGTGAGGCCGTCCATGCCATGGTGACAACCAGCGACACCCTCCCAGACGGATTTTGTGGGTTGTTATTTTTTACAGCGTGGCTGAAGCCTTAAGGTCTGCCTGTAGAGCAAACAAGAGAGGGAAACTGCAGGACCTCAGCCTCAAAGCATTATTATCGTCACAGGAACATCCCTTGTGTGGAATATTTTCTCTCTTACTTTTCACATGGAGCACCTTCTTCCATACTGCATGTTAAGAGTGCCCACCTGTGGAGCTGAGGTGTTGTAAATTCACACCTAGTTTATTTCTCAGCAACCACTCTGTACAGATAAGCCCTCAGAGAGTACCTCAAGGAGCAGCTTTCATCCCATTTGCAATTACACCATCCCTCTCTCCTTCCACGCTGGATCATGTAATATCCCTGTGGGAAGCTACAGCTCTCACTTACACAGAAACATAATATGAAGGAAGTATGCAAAGCATACTTTGAAGGGCGGGAGCCAACAACCTGTGACCCACCAGCCAGTGCTCTGTGGTGGGTCATTGATGGCCATTAGGTGGCTTGTAGAGAGTTGTTAACCTACAGACCTATGAAATGCTGCTGTCGCTGCTCATATGTAACACTGTGCTTGAGAAGGGCCCTTTCTGAGCTTCAGCTCTGTTGAGTCTGAAACTGGTATCAGAGTCTTGCACCGAGCTGGTGGTGGAACAGATGTGAAAGACAGTCTGATGCAACAAGCAACTGGAGACTCAAATCCAAAACCACAGATTTGACTACAGCCTTCAAAGTTGAGGGGAGTTACAGATCTGAATCCAAACTTCACAGCTGCAGCCAGCTATAAAACAAACTTATCTATATAATGGGTTTAATTGAAATTACATCTGAATATCCAACATCTCTGGGAAAGTTTGGAGACACATCTGGCTGGAAATTTTTAAGCATCATCTCATCTGTGCTAATAACATCTTTAAATAAAACAAAAACAAAAATCAAACCAAACACGAATGCAAGAATGTTAAGACTTAAAATGGACAACATTCAAACTTAGATTAAGTAGTTCATTTTACTGAAAGCTTTCATTCTACCCAACACTTCATTCCTTGATCTAACTGTTCTGTCCTCTACCGAATGCAAAGATGCGACACCAGACAGACCATTTTTAGACATTCATGATGGTATATTTTGATGTCTAAAGGGTCCTTACTCATAGTCTTCCTTTGCCTTAATTTAAATTTTATTTTCCAAGGCTCCTCTCTTTCCACAAAAGAATTTGTATGGGACTGGAATCTTCAGTGCTACAGCCCTTAGATGTTTAGTCCCCTTCTCCCCCCTCCCCACCAAAATGTTCAGGAAATTAATATATCCAGTTATAGCAAAGTGAAATAAATGTCTGCTTAGATAATTGCTTTTATATTCATTGTAAGATGCTCTTTAGTTACCACCACGAGGATAACAGGATTGCACAGGCTTGGCCTGAAATGAATTCTCCCCGAAATCTGGTCTCTTAAAGTAGCTTTGGGGTCTGTTTAACACTTGTGAGGCTACACTTCTGCACAGGATTACTAGAACCACATAAATGACATCTTCTTGCATGTCCTTGTGTGACACGGACAACACCCTGGCTGAGTATGGGGCAGGTAATCCGGAGTGCTAGCTGCATCAGAGGCCTTTATCACACATCAACAGCAGTCATCTGGGGGACGTATCAAAGGGTCTTCACAGACGTCTCTGGAAGCATTAGTGTCCATATTGCACTTCAAAGAATACAAGGACTATCTGGGAACACTTCCCTAAACTGGGACCCATTTTCCTGCTTTTCTGGTTTCTGCCATCTTACATTTAAGTATGGCATCTGGTTTTCTTCTTACTGAGAACCATATACCGAGTATAGTAACCAGGAAAGGGTGGGGAGGTGTTTTCCTTTGGGTTACTGAAAAACATTGCCTGAGGAATGGAAACACTGCTTTGATTGTGATACAACCTCTATTTTTATTCCTTTTCTCTGTAAAATACAATAAAAACATTGTGGGGAAATATATAGTCAATTATCTGCAGTGGAAAGGAATACACCATCCATCGGCAAGGCTTTTGGGGGATGGAGCAACAAGTTGCAGCCTTGTCTTGTCTTTCAGACTATGGCTCAAAAACTGCAGAACCACAAATTTAAAAACAAAATACAAGAATGTGAAATGCAAGAAGCCAGTTATCCGTCTGAAAAACATCATAAATGGACAAAAAAAAATGGCCATGACCATTATGACTACAGCTGCTGCGTGGGTAAAGCACTCTGGAACAGAAAGGGGGATGGCTTAGGGTCTGACAATGTGGTATCCATAAAGCTCAAGTCAGTGGCAGCATTACCACTGGCCATAGTGAGCCAGGTTTCCTCCAACATGCTCTGAATTTATTCTTGGCTCTCTATTAGAGCATCTAAATAAAACCAGTGCTGTGCAAATGAACATAAGGGCGCAGCAAAGTCAAAGAGGCAGCAGCATTGACAAAGGCCAAGTCTGTGTTAGGGCTATGCTTAACATTCACTGCCATAGCCCAGCTTTCAGGTAGACCAAGAATTTCCACATCACACTTTATCCTTCCTGGCTAGCCTTTATTGTCAGTTCTCAGTTTAGGCTATAGCTTCCTGTGAGAGGTGCACTGAGATATGCTTGGATAGAACTACACATTGTGGGTGCTGCCACAGCACCTGCGACATTCCAAAAGGGTGTGGTGGCACTGCAGGGTCCATTTGTGCCATCTCCATTGTCTCCCACCATTCCCTGCCGCAAAACTGGAGCCCAGGTCTTGAAACCTGGGTGCTGCCTCCAACATTTAGAAGGGCCTCAAAGAAAAAATCTGGAACTGTATCCAGCTCATGGAAGTTTAATGTTCATTCTGCAGTGGTGGAAGATGTGAGATATTAACTATTTAAGTGCCAAAAAACCTCCGAAAGTGACACCCAAATGAAGGTCAGGTGAGTGTTTCTATTTGCCCACAGTATTTGATCTGATTTACTGATGCTTCTTGAAAACACTTACTTTACAGGCTTCAAGTTCTAAAACTGAGGCAGAAGATTCAGATTCTCATTTTGATGTAATTTCTCTGTCTGGGCATTGGGCACTGACTATCTGAAATGGTTTTATGGCCAATTCAACACTGCTTTTCAAGAGTAAGTGGTGACTGCAAAGGACTTCTGCTCTTTCTGGGTAACAAACACCTTTTCAGAGCTTGAACACAACAGCACTGACAAAAACCATTTAAAGCAAGTTGAATTCTCCAGAACTGTTATTTCCTAATGAAGCAAGTCACAACCTCTTAAAAGTGTGTGTCACCTTGGCATATCAGTGTTTCGAATCAACCACGTAACTGAGGAATATGGTGGAACATAGGGCAGAACATGAATTTTCGTGCAGTTTTACATATTTCAAATTGACCTATCTACAACTTCATGTTGTTCAAGGCAAAATACTGAATCTTGAGGATCATGTTATTGAAGAGCTCAACTGACAAATTAATAGTTTTGTCATCTGAAGTGCAGAGTCAGCCCCAAAAAAGCACTAATTCATTATGATAAATTGAAACCTTTTTAAACACACTTCTACACAGATTAATTAGATATTTTATCTTTACAAGACAAATATACCCATAGAACTTGTGAGCTACTTCTGATGATGATTTATATTTTTTTTTCTTGAACTGCTTAAGGTACAGGCATACTAGTATTAATGACAACAATGTCCATGACTTTCAAGTTGCTCCAGTTGTCTCTTCACCAAAGCAGAAGTAAGCCCTCTTAAGAGTCTGATTGTGATATTAAAAAAAAAAAAAAGAAAAGAAAAAAAAAAAGAAGACTGTTCTCTTATTAAAAACAGAAGCTTTCATTCTCTCTGGAGGCCTGATATTTATGATCAAGCATTTCATGCCTACTTCTCTTGCCCTAATTCTGGTCATTTGCAACAATGCTGGTGTTAAGTGACTATGAAACCCCAGTCTCTGAAGTAATCAGATTTTCAGGCCCTGTGCCTTATGTCACATGGAATCATTTATTGCAGTACAATAGGAAATAAGGCCACTATGCATAATAGTATTTCTGGGGGGAGAAATGGTGCTCATTGCTGAGTAACAGTAGGCCAAGATGATTATAGGCTGTAAATTCTGCCTTCAAAATCAATGGCTCTTTGCATTTAGAACTAGCAGAACTAAAGGGCAAATTACCAAAGAAATACAGAGAGAGAAAACATGAATAGTTTGGCCCAAGAAACTGCCCACATGGAGTGCTAAATTCTCAAATCCAGTTGATACAGGGCAGCTGAACTGGTCCTGGGAGCTGGGATGACATAGGCTATGAGGAAGTACCAAAGTTCCATTACCGGCTAAAGACCCTGGCAAGCAGCTCAGTCCCTTTTCCCCACATAAAAACCTCACAGCTCTGCTTTCAGCCTGAGTATCTCCTGGTACACAGCATCTGTTGGGACGATTGTTTTGCATAGAAATAATAAGAGAGGTTCAACTGCAGATGGTTAAAGAATTGTGGACTTGTTGGAGCTTGTTGTATTAAATCTCTGAAATTCAGAGCTTACCTTAGAGACACTGTCTTTGGTCTTGCTGAAGTTGTAGCGAAAAAAATAGTCCCAAGCCTCTCAGCTTTCCAAATGTAGTAAAAAGTGTTTGAATACACACTTTAATATATTTTCTGTGGCATTTTTGTAAAATACAGATATATCATTATAGATATAATGCATATATAGCATTTACTGTATTGATAAAAAAGCTAGTCTTTTCACAATGACAAACCAGTATTTACAATATTATTCAAATTTTAAGGAACAAATGAAACGATATTGTGTGGTTATATGATAAGAATAATTTGAGGAAAAATAAGAGACCAGTTCTAAAAAATTCCCAGACAATAAAGTACATAGTCTTGACAGAAGCACCACCGTGAACATCCATGCATGACCCTTTTTTTTTTTTTTTCCTTATAGGAACATGCATGATTTAGCTCTTCCACATTTCTACCCAGTCACAGCTCTTAAGTTGATATGGGTAATTACCCTTTTTCAAGCACAGATTACTTGTATCATCTTTCCACTTAAGTGTTTTTCCAACTGCAAAATTTCAGTTTTGGCTAGAGCAGGAATAACTAAGCACAAATCACTTCTTAATTTAAACCAAGAGATCTATGACAATTTAGACAGCTGAAAATTTGCCCATCCCCTACACACCTTAGAACCATTACACAAACCATTAGCATGAGTTTGAATAGTGCTTTTAGCATTGCAGGTCTTTTCTAGGAAGTTTGCCTCAAAGGACACTGCACTGCCAAGACCAGCGACAGAGCCGAAGTACCACGCATGTTCTTCGTTATCCTCATATATGAACCCTACCCAGCCATTCATCTGTAACATACTGTCCACAGCACAGCAGACGTAATGATCTTCATTTTCAGTGTACTGTCACCCCTTCCTCAGAGGAAGAGAAGTGCTATTACCACATTTTTCAGAAGGAAAAAAATCTAATAGAGACTGAGAGAATTTAGGTTCACTCAGAAAGGCCACTTAGGAAGTTTGAGACAGCAAAGAAGCAAGCCCACATCACCTCAATTGAATCCTCTTCTCTTTCTAACTTTGAATGAGAACTTTATACATATCTTTAACAGACACAGATATATAACTGATAGAAATAAAGTCTTCTTCAGGCAGAGGCATAAAGATTGCTGTTCTATTCCCAAGTAAGCAGAGGTAGCAAGAGGGCTGTTTCTGCATGCATTATCTCCATCTCACTGAAGAAATGTTAGCTGGAATGAGTCTTTCTTGAAGTGAGAGTGTTTAAGCCCACAATTTGCCATAAAAGATATAGGAACACTTGAGAAACATGAAAATTCACCTTCACCAAAAAAATCCAACAAACATAAAACCTGAAAGACCTTAATCTCCTTCAGTGCTGACTAGGGAAGCATTTTCAACTACATCTGTACCCACCTTAGAATGCCTTTACATCACCTGCACAATATAAATGAGGATTAGCATACTGTTGAATACCTGATCTCTCAAGCACTAAAATTTGAACCTCTGGGCTTCAGCTCTGACAGACAGGCAGCTGAGAGGCAGCTTTTGCGGGAGGACTGATACACACCTGGGCTGTGCAGGTGCAGATGAGGGCAGAAATTTGACCATGGTAAATGACTCTCTGTGTCCTTGTCACTCTGGAGAAGTCTGGTCAGGAGCAGATGGTGATCTACTTTCTTACAAGTGCCATTTAGAAACCAGAGGTGGGAATGAAAGAAACCTGTCCAATTCCAGGACAAAACCAGAGCAACAGGAAGGCAGCTATGACAACGTTCTGCTTCCAGAAATACTTTTGGGCAAACTGGGTCATCTGCCTTATTGATACAGGTGATGCATTTTTGAAATATTCAGGATGCATGACCTTTCGCCCTCATTAAAAAACCAACCAAACAAAAAAATAGCAAAACACCAAACCCAAAACACATCACACACAAAACAGGTAAAACCAATAATGGAATTTCTTATCCTGCTCACTTTTTTTTCCTAAATCAAACCTGCATTTTCTTTTAAAAAAGTAAAAATACAAAAACAAAGATACATTAGAATATCCTACTGTCCAGTAAATGTCTTATAGGCAATATTTATGGAGGAAAAAATGCATCAAGCCCTTCCTTTGACAAAAATTAAGCACCCCAAAGTTCATTTCATACAAAGGAATGCTGCTTCTAGTGCTGTTGGTTTATATTATTCCTATCACCACAATTTGAATATGCATTATTTGTCTCAAATATATAATCATAAATCTAGACTAATGCTGAAAAAAACAAATCCTGGTGAGAATGCTGTGCTGTTGATAAGCTAAAAACAGCATATCATGAGAAGGCAAACGAATCATTCCGTTTACTTTGTAAATAATTCATTAGCTAAACTTCTATTTTAGGCTGGATGCTTGATGCTTAACACTAAGAAGCCCAAATACCCTTTGTATCCCTTATAACAGAGAAGAAACTTGTAAAATGCCTTTGGTGCATCAGCTTATTGTATGAATGTTTTAAAGAAACTCGCTAGTAGGAAATGTAAGTGGGCTTTTTTGTGTTGTTTAATACTCCAAGTGTCACTTCATTCTTTAAAGGGTTAGAACAGAGGAGGGGGAAAGGGGAGGAAGCCTTACTTAATTTGTTGCATATGTCCCAACGTGTTATACAACTAAGTGTATTATACCAGAAAACTAAAGCAGTCTGCACTCCAGCAAACTCTGTGTAACTCAAAATAGGAGAATAATCTGGCCACAAGAAGACAAAATTTTAGTGAAACTTCCTCTCATATTATATATACACACACTTTACAAGCTACATCGAGTGTCCTTTCATATTCCAAAAGAAATACATTGTAGACACCAAACATACTGTACTTTTACTTAAAGGCTTCATCAAACCATATGTGCAGACACTTGAGAAGACGAGAGTGTCAAGCTTCCTAGGGTCCTAGAGTCAAAGAAATTCTGCTGCCCCCCACTGCTAAGTAAGTGCACTCCTTCCACAGGGGGCAACATCTGCCGATCCGTCATGGTTCCACTTGGTGAGGACCCCAAGAAACTTCCTTGGGAAGAAACGATTTTCTCAGGACTGGCAGCCAGTTTAGGGGATGTGGAAAAGTTATATCCATAGAGCGCACAGGGACTGTGCAGTCTAAACGTGTTGTAGGAGCCTTGGTGGGTTTGATTAGCAGTAAAAGCATTGCTGGATGGGGAAGGCATGATGTACTGGAGCTGTGGAGACATCCCTGAAATCTGCATGGATAAGCCAGTCTGCGGGCAGCTGAATGCATCCCCTTCATTGCCACTCATAGACATATTCACAGTTGTGCTACTCGACACACCGACATAGGAGGGAGTCCTTGGGGGTGCAAAGGTCTCACTGGTCTGGTTCGTGAGCCGGTTGTAGGTTTCAGCCAAGGAAGTGCTGTATCTGTTCAGGGTCAAGCCTGAGCGGGCACAAGCTGTGTAGTCAGCTGGAGCAAGGGTACACAGCTGGCTAGTGTTGGGACTGAGGTGGAAGGCTGGAGATGAGCAAGGGGAACCTGGTAGAAGGTGAGGGTGGGTAGATGGCACTCCACTGCCAGATCCCTGGAGTAAAGTAGAGGAACCTGCATTTCCTGGAAGAGAATATTACAGTGTAAGAAGCACATTGGGAAAGGTCCATTTCCTAGGTAACAGATCAAGACCTTTGCCTTTTATAACAACCCTTGAGATGGAATCCAAATCAAATAAATTAAAAACTTTTACATACATGTGCAGGAGGATGTGTGAGTAAACCACATGCATATATCTAAAGAAACACCTTGACCAAGAAAGAGAACCGAAGTTACATTTTTACAGCCATCACTCAGTACTTAGAGCTCCTGCCCAAAAGGTTAACTGCTCCTTATATGACATGGAAGGAAATTGCATGGCAGTCAAGATGTAACCAAGTGAGTACCACATCACAGGATGCCTTCTTCAAAATTATGATTTTTGGCTTGTCTATGCTCTTGCTACAGTTCAGAATGGGTTTCAAGCGCTCTCTGCCTGACTGTCACTGTCAGAGCACCACCTGAGGAACCAGCTCCTTAGCTCAGATGACAGAGGCTCTCACAGATAACAGCTTTAGGAAAGTTCCCAACTTCAGAACAAAACTTCAGAACAAAAAATTTCTGACTTCAAACCAGAAAATTCTGAGAACAACCAAAAGGTTCAGAACAACTTCAGGAAAAGTGTAGGCTGAACACTGTGCATAGCTGCTTCATTCCTTGAATAGGTAGATTTGGAGTCAACTGTTTGCAAATTGTTAATTTACTGATATCAGAACTTTTTACTTTACAAATCCCAGTGCTGAATGCTCCTGAAAGCACACTGCTTGCTACAGGTGAAGCCTTTTCTCAGGACTGAAAGTTTCCCAGCTGCAAGAAACATTTCCTTTTCTTAAAAGATTGTATCTTCCTGAAAACTCAGCGTAGAAAAATTTACTGGAGCCTTTTATAGTCTTCCGGGCAGAAGACACTTGAAAAGGAAGACCTCCTGTTTACGAATCATATTAACAATCAAGCAGCCTGATGCTGCAAAGAAATAAATGTTGTCCATAAGCTAACAGTTGATCATAATAGCTGAGGTAGTAAAAAGAAAAATACATTATTAATGAACACTGCCTGCTGCTTCTTCTCTGTTAACAGGATACCACAAGCACAAAGCACCATTAGACACTGCCACATTACAGAAATCCTGGTATAAGACATATTTTTCTTTTAATCTCAATCAATGCCTCCACTACCTGAAGATGGGCACTTTCAGCATTAACAACCAGGACAAATTTCAAATGGGGTCTTTCGGAAAGTCTCTACGTCCAAGGTATAGGTGACTACAGATTTTGCAAGGATCCCAGTTTCCATCCTCAGAATATCAAGAGTAACTTCAACAATCTTCTTAACCTCAGGTAACAGCAGAAAAGGAAGTGAGACGTTCATAGCAGCAGTTCCTGTGCTCTCAAACAATGCTCCTACATACAAACAGCCAATGAAGCTGGTCTTTTTCCTAAACAGATTGACTGCATCGTCAGTTGCCTTTCAATCTTACCGAGTCTTACAAGGGATTTCAGGTCTCAATCTAACTTCTCATTAAAGGCCTCTCTGATGAGACCACCCCTCACCCCCATGCTCCACCCAAAACTTTGCCAACACTCACTCAGTGTATCTCTGACTTGGCACAAAACCTTTTAGTTGCCCACATCAAGGACTGATGCTCAAGATTTCTTGAAGGAGTGAACTAAGAAGCTGACAAAAGTGATTTTCTGAATTTCTGGATTTTCTGGATTTTTGCTCTGAGGAGCTTTAACAACTTTGCAGTCAATATATTATCAAGAAAGCAGACTGGATGTTTGTAAATTTGGTAGCACAAAATGTGAAGAATTGGGAGCAATATGTCTGATTTAGCTAGGAAAAGGCTGAGAGGTTTTCTACATGCATTGGCGTACTCTGGAAATAAAAGAACTCAGAAAAGAGTACAGAGATTCCATTCTCTGTCCAAATAGGCCATTTAAATATTTTTCTCACTTATGACACTACCTGCACAATGGGGAAAGTGGAAACAAAGAGGTTTCCAACAAAGAGTAAGGAGCAGGAAAAAGCAAAATGGAGAGGAGATCCAATTTTTTAAGCTCTAGGATGCAGATAAAGTTTGTTGGCCCACTTACTGAACAATTTACAGGTCTTTAAGAATCAAGAAGGGGTTCTAAGAAGAAAAAAAATTAAGCGCCCTACTATTTTTTCTTTCCTTTTGAGAACGTTTCTATTCTAATTCCTTTTTTTTTTTTTTTCTTAAAGACACAAGTGATTCCTACACTGGGATTTGGGTGTGTACAACAGAAGTCATCTGTAAGTGATCTTTACCTTTTGTAACTAGCCAGAGCATAATTCTAAGGAACAGGTTGTTTGATTCTTGTCTAACTGGCATTCTCCTCCACATGTGATCTGATTTTTGTTTACAATCTAACATTTTTATTCCCACAGTGGTTGAGTTAGCATTCGTTTTCTAACTTAGAATAACTGATATGGGGGGATGGGTGCACTGTGGTTAGTTGGTTGTTTCTGTCTTGCAAGTAACACAATTACCTAGACTTACGTAAGGTATGATGGGCAAAGCTTCATCTTCTTTTGTTTTTTGTTTTGAAAGAACACAAAGACAATTGTTACCTTGTTTGGGTATCCCAGGTATATCCTCAAATGTAAGCGTCCTCAGGGAAGGTCTCCAGAAGGCGTAAGACTCTACCAGAGCTTCCAGTCCCATTCTATTTAGAACAAAAGAATCATGGTGTCATGAAAGCAACCTGTATTTTGCCACACATCTCTGGATACTCTACCTCAGAAACATATAAAAATTAGTAAAATTTCAGGATTATTTTGAAGTTGACTTTGCATTTTAGAAAAGAGCCTTACAGCCTATCCATGAGACCACAGAGACCTGCAATCACTAGGCTGACACCACACAAAGTGTTGTCCAATTCCACATGCCTGGCTCTCTATTTCAATATTTTGGGCCTTTTGGGACGGCTGTTTGAGTGGGAAGACTTGGCTAAAACAATGCTAAATGTTTTGCTAGTATGATATTTCTTAAAGAAATCATCCAGAGGGATGATCTGCTATTTCTTCCTCGAAAAAAGGTAATCCACTGACAACTTCTATTAAAACAGAATCCCCAGTCATTACTGATGAGCTGGAAAATCACACTCAGAACATCAGCAAGGCATGGGCGTACAGATATTTTGCTACTAAAATCACATATAAAGCAACGTTGTCTTGGTTATTACCTGCTAAGCAAAATGCCTTTAGAAACTAAAAGTCTTTGTTTATTTTCTTGCCAGTGTCCTGAGAAAACAGAAGTGACTGTGTAGACAATGGTGGCAGACACTAATTAGAAGAATCTCTGTTTCCTGAATGTAAAGGCCCATTTGTTTTCTGACAATTATTTATGAATAATGCACCTCAGAGGTATATATGCTTAGAGGTATAATTTTGGTGTTATTTTTGGCTGCTGGGCCCCAGAGGCCTGTTAAGTGTCAGCATCAGGCACACACCAAATACAAGGGCTTGCCTTCGAGCAGCAGCACTTTGTAAACTTGAATTATGCAAATAGCCCAATGTGAAGCAACCAACATGTTCTGATACTGCTCCTTCCAGCAGGAGCACAAATGTCTGTCAGGAAACATTTATGAAGCATTTATTAGCTGAACCTGGACTAAAAAGATAGCCTTAATTTTCTGCAGTAATGGTGAATTTTCATTTCTAGTTAAAGTGGAGATAAAAGCCACCTCCTGGAGGAGTGTAGCCAAGGCGATAATTTATACAAGATGCCTTCGAACAATTTCCACATTTTATCACCACCCTAATTTGCGCTATCAAATGCCCAAGTTTATTTAACAAAACAGTTATGTTTTTCCCAAAGTATTTAAAGGGAGAAATTCTGGTCCTTTCCTGAGTAAAAGTTTTTATAGGGTCAAACTTAAGGCCCACCTGAAGAATGAAACTATTCTCAGCACATAAATTTTGTTGCACTTTGCAAATGCACAGGGAATGTTTTTAAAAGGTGAAGCTACTGATTTCTGTAAAATAGCCTGTGGGACTGAACAGGAATGACCTAGAAGGGCATATTTTTAACTAAACAGAATTACTGCATGCAGCAGTGCAGACTAAGATAGCTGCAATTATTAAAGCAATACTGAAAAGCTGGGTATAATTTTACCACAGTATTTTTTTAAACTTGTTGCAGACTAAAATGCCTCAATGATAAACCTACCAGCTAGAACAATGAGAGTAACAGAACCTTAACATTTAATTTCAGTATTTAGTAACAGAGTAAATTAATAATGGACTGAATAAATGCATAGAAATTTTCCTTGACAATTAAAATTCTGAGCTGAATTCCCAAACACACTTACCCAGTAATACAGACTATAAAAGAAAACAGCAATACCGACCTCAGTAAAGCAATGTCAATTTGCAGCAAACAAGAGTTTGCAGAGTCAATTCTGTAACGAGTGTGTTTGTAGAGTAAAAGCACTCAGACCTCATTTAAAGGCTGCTCCAAAACATTTTACAGATGATGGCTCTTCCTTCAGGACTGGCCTTCTTAATCCATTTCCATAAAAAATAACTCTCTTCCATACAAAATATCCAGCTTTTTTTCTAATGCCTGAACCAGACTATTCTTAGCAGCCAAACAAAAAACACCTCTCTGGATACACCCAGTCCCATAACTGTATTTGTGCGGTTGCAGATGCAGTACTCTTACACTCTCCTCAGGTAATACCAGAGCTGTCCTGCCATCTTAAGACCTGTTCAAAACTGGTTTCTGAACAATTCTTTCCTTTCTGTTTTAAAGGGTATCTTCTCGTTTCATATAACATAATGGAGGAAATTCCAAGTCTACCTAAACTTGTACGCTTCAGAGGATCAGGATTTCACACTTCTTAGGAAGTTCCTTAGTACTTATCTTATAGTTCTGCAAAGAGCAAGCGTAACAGAGACACTGTCTATGAGAGAGAGCTTTCAAACAGGGCACGTATGGCAACCCTTTTCTTCCTAAAGTACACAGAGCATGTTTTGCTTCAGACACTGCATTTACCTGGAAGCTGCTGTTCACTTAATTTCTAACTAGAAGGCTACAAAGGACTGCCAAACTCTATTTATGTCAGTGCCTGGGACATCCCATTTGGGCTGCAGAGCATGGGTAATTATTTCTTGCTAGAAGACAAAATCTCAAAGATACTGAAAAGATACTTAACAGTGAATGCCTGTAAGTCTTTACAAAAACCTTATCCTTTCTGTAAGTATTCATCTTCTAAAAACTACTCTCATTTGCTGTCCAGTCTCAGCTTGCATGTAAATCAGGTGTAGGCACAAAACAGGCTTTAATGCTGTAGCATCTGCTAACAGACAAGCTCATTAAAGTAACTATCAAAAAGAAACTCTCTGATCATTCCTACCAGCACACAGTCTGCTCCCTTCTCTGCAAGGCTTGTCATAAATATAGCAGCTGCAGACACCAAACACAATGTGGTTGCTGGAACTGAAGTATAATATACACCACAATAAAATACTGCGCTTTTTTAGCTGAAATGGTTTAACATACAATTCAAAGCAGGCTTAATTAGCTTGCATTAAACAGTCGTTGGGTAAAATACCTCATCAACCCTGGCAGCCCAGACCAGACCCAAATCTCCGCTTTGCACTACTCAGATTTCCCATTGCAATTTTGAAAGATTCATGGATCAAGAGAGAATAAGCAATTAATCAGTCCATCCACAACAGAAGAGGTGGAAACCAGTCTCATTTCAAGGTCTTCTATAGCCTGCTAGAAAAGGTATTCACCTAGGAAGTGGATTTAAAACTTCTTAGACTAAGTAGACCCTTGAACACAGGTCTTCCACCTCCTAGGCAAGTATTCTCAACGTAAGGTTACTGCACAAAGCAGTTTCTCCCCCTTTAGGAGGAAACAAGCCGTCCATCTGTGCTATATGCCACTTCCATGCAAGAGAACCTGGGCTTAGAGTTTGACAAGGGTATCTGTAACTTGTGTCTCCAGCCAGGAGAAAGAGAAGATTTCAAGCTCAGCATGAAATCACGGACCTGAGGATACATTAAGTCCATTTGCAGCCTTCATGGTATCTCACTGCTTCCACTGAAAGGAAACTTGAGTTCATGAGTGCCAGCCTGTTCTTGACCTAGATGGTCAGAGGTGTAACAAAGTGAGCTCACCATAGAGAACATTACTGAGTGGTTCCTCAAGGAGTACGAGCTCTCAAATTAGTTTGTCTCTAAGTACAAGTGTTCACCTTGAACAGCCTTCACAAACTGATTCTGTCAGCAGGAACAAGCCCAGCTCCTTCCCAACACCTACCTGTTACGGCCTGAATCTCTAAAGCCTTTGGCGAATGGATTCCTATCAATCTTCAGACGAGTTATCTGTGAATATGATTAAGAGAAATTATTATCTTTCAACTTAGGTAAGTAGCAGAGAAAACAACTCTTCTGACAGAAGTAAGCTGACAATAGAAACATCTTCATATTTGTGTGGTTTAAGATGGTTGTCCTGAAACAGCAAAATAAGGACCAATCTTCTGATCATTATTTTTACAGATCCCCAGAGAAACTAATAGGTATTTAAAGTTGCCAAATGGCAGTTGGAATTACTGAGAAAAACTTCAGGCAAATTTCATTTTTCACCTAGGAGAGTACACTGACTGCAATAAAATTTAAATTAAATTTTATTTCTGTACTGGTCAAGAAGGAAATGTGAAAAGAAAGATTATCTCTAGGTTATTATCCTCCATAAAAAAGACACCAAACCAACCGATCAACCAAAAAACCCAGCAAAATACAGCCCACCCCAAATAACTGTAATTTATTTTAATAAATGGGAAAGTCACCAAATACTTATATTTCAGTATTTACGTGGCTCTCCTGCCCTTCTCTTTGTAAAGACATCAATGCATATGTAATTTCAAAAAATACAGCTGCAATAATTTATATGGAATTAATAAAATGTCACAACACTCACTGTGGTGTCATTATGTCTGCTAATACTTCAACAAGAGGTAGAAACAGCTGAGTGATACAACCTGCAGTTTACTTTTGACTTTGAATCAGTGTGGATCCAGATAAATTGCCCATAATAATATAAGTTGTATGCAGTTAATAAAAACTACTGAAACTTTCTTCAGAACTCAGCTTCTCTGTTAAGGTCCTGGGAGTATTAAAAGCACTGGAGTCAGGAACAAAAGTGCTTTAAAAATTCTATCCAGACACATATCTACATTTAAAGGTATAGAAACACCTTTAAAAATTAGACTGCTCTTTGCCTTGTTCTTCAATGCTATATTTATAATCAAGACACCATTAAGCATGCTAATTAGACTGTGTGATCTCCATAATAAGAATGATTTTTTACATGCAGCATCTCTGAAGTCTCAGCTATAGCCTCCAGGCACTGCAGCAATACTACCAGTGAAAGCTACTTGTACAAAAAGGGTTTAGATAATTTTATTTTAATAAGAATTACAATAAAACTATTTGCTTTTCTCCTATCTTCTATGTCTCTGGACTGCTCTGAAAAGCCTGTAAAGTGCTAATCAGAAAGCCCAAATTACCTGTTGATTTTGGTATGCTGTGACAGTAGTGAAAACTGTCTCTGGAAAGGAGAAGGCTTTCACCCCTTCTCCTGAAGGGATGGGCTTGACAGGGGACAGATCATCACCACAGTCTTTTCGGATGACGTGCACACGAGGCTGGTATTTATGCATAGAGTGAAGGATAATCTACATAGTCATGAAAGGAAAAAGATAACATTTATTAGAAAGGACACCCTGCTGTTTCAGGACTAAGAGCTTTTTGGAACAGGTTATGGTATGTGTTTACCATGCCACTTACTGGAAATCAAATGTTTTCTTTAACCTCTGAAGGTTCTTGTTACAGTAGTCTAATCCCTGTGCATTTATGTTATTGCCAACCCTAAGCATTTAAAAATTACGACTCAGGAGCTCCAAATTCAGAGACTGGCTCAATTGAAACTGGCTCAAAAAAATGAGGAAAAAAAAAGAGAGAAATCAGGAGTGAAGTCTAAGTCCCACTGGAATTATGAAAGTTTTGTCACTTTTTTCCACTGAAGTCTGGATTTGATCTAACAGGATTAACAGCAGCAGAAATTTGCCTTTTGTTTTTGGAACCTTCAGGATATGCTATCGGAGCAATTTTTTCCTTATATCCCAAAGGCTGGAAACAAGTCTTGGTTGGAACACAAGCTGAGACTCTCACACTTTGAAGAAGCATAAACTTAAGAGTAAAATGATACCAAAATCCAAAACTCCAAAGTGTTAATAGGAATCGATTTATAATACAAACGATGAATTTCAATAAACAAACCCCTCCCAACATACAAAAACTCAATCAAAAATAAGTTATAAAAGAGAAGTGGATGAACTCATAGTGCATAAAATTAAACACACAAATACCTCTTGGTACTGCATCACAATTTTAGAGAAGATTGCAAATACAGAATTTTTCCTCTATTTTACTCCACTTCAGCTAACCACTATTAAAATAGAAGATTTCAATAAAAAAATTTTTAAGTTTAACTATTATTGTTGGAAGCCCTAAGAAATTAGTAACTTGATAAATAAATAGTCCTATGGCTATTGGCCTGTGGAACTACTAATCAACATTCTGGGGAAGCTTTTTAATTTCCTGCTCCTTGAGTAGCCTCAGAGTGTACGTGTGCTCAAGCACTGAACAGAGCCCCTATGCCAGACACTGTGGAAGTTCATTCACCCAAACGATATAGAGGACATTACATTCATTTGGATAAACTAGAGTTTGGTTAGTTTAATACACTTGGTCCTGGCCAGATTACATGACCCTGTTTTGGTAAGGCAAGTTTCTGGATAATCAGGGGTTTTATTAGCCTTTGAGTAAGGATTTGACAATGACATCATAGGCTCCATTTAATTTGCCCAGGGAGTGCCCTATGGGTGTTCTCATACGAAGTCTTTTTCGAGTTTCTGAAATCTTGAACAGAGTAAGATTTTTTATCATGCAAAAGTGTTTTCTCTTTTACAACACTCCTTCCAGTTCTCCAGTGGCAAAGATCTACAAAATGAAAATGTGGAGAGGACAGCACATTCCTCATCCTGTTTTCCTGTGAACACCGAGTGGTACCAGGGGAGATACTGGTGCAACAGAAAAAGACGTGATCAAGGAAAGATGTTTCACTATTCAAACCCCCTGCAACTCTGTGCCTTGCCATTTGTCTGGATGCCACTGAGCACTCCACATTCTGCTCCCACATGGATTACTTGACCCCATCAGCTCTGTGGTGCAAACTACTGCTTGCCCACACATCAGCGATAACACTGGCAGCCACAAAGAGCTCTGCTCACACGTCAGAACAAGTGAAATCAAAGCAGCACGGAGATGAACATCTCCCACTCCTTATCTGGGTGGCTATTACAGCTAAACTGATCCATGTCATCCCCTAAGAGACACGTGTCTGGCCCTGTCCTATACTGAAATTTCCTGTGCTGACACACTGTTTGGCAACTAGCAAATCTGTAGCAATAATCTTTTTTCTTGATTTTGTACCATGTCTTCTAACAATGGGATCTTTGTTAGTGATCTGAAGGACTCTGAACTCTAAAAAATGCATAACTGTAAAGCCCCTGTGAATTAAAGAGCAGCATATGAATATAGGACATAAAAGGAGAAGGAGATACAACATCCACTCCAAAACCATTTTAGCTTTATTATTCAAAACATCACCTAAAGCTACTGTGAAGAAAAAGTTAACAAAAAGGAGATTCTGGCTTTTCATTTCACAGTGCTTGCACATTTAAAAGCACCAACAGGATCTAACAGTTTATGTGCAGAAACAGCAACTTTTCCTTCATGCCCTTAAAATCCAACACCAAAAAACCCCAATCAGAAGTCCTGCTGTGTTCCCAAATATGAACTGGAATTACATTCAACTCACAGTTGAAGAGCCTGCCTCTCTCTACAAAGCCCTCTCAGAACAAGATCAAAACACTTCATGGGGGAACAAACCTCTGTCACAAAAAGTAAAATTATATTTTGGCCACAGCAGCTGTCAAGAAATCACAATCAAACAGAAGACGCCGCAGAAGGGACCCCACAGGTAGGAGGCAGAGCAAAGGCGACCAGAGCACCTACAGGCACACAAAGCTGCAATCACCTTTGCAATGGCTTCTGAGAGCTGCTGCCACAATGAGGCCTCAGAGCCGACCCTGAGCATGAGCACCACTGTGGCACAACCATCTCAGCCAGAACAAATGAGAGCCAGATACTCCTTCACAGGGGAGATGCCAATCCTCCAGCAACTGGGCAGTGCCAAGAGTACACAGTCACCTCCCCACCACTGGCACGGTCCTGGCTGCTGTTTTTGCCAAAAATCCTCCTTTATCCTCCCTCCAAAGCACAAGCATTCAAGCTTTCTGCAGTCAGGGAAGTGTGTGGGGCTGAGGAGCACGGATTCCCTCTGTACTAAGACAAAAACTGCAAGTGCAAATGCTGACGTTTCACAGCTTTTCATTGTGACAAGAACATATAACTGCCCACTGACTGTAAGCAGAGCTCTCTACTTGGAGCCAAGTCTGGGCAGAGTTACAGTCCGCCTCTGCTTCCAGCCTCGCCCCACTTTCAAATGGGGAAAAAAACCCACCCCAACCACCAAGGAACAATTAACACACTAACAGCCTCATTTTCACTAAAAGCTAAAAGATGTTCCTCTGCATCAAAAAATAGTCAGTTGAAAAGCATGGAAAATAGCATAAAAAATATTGACTTTTCCCCTCTACTGAAATTCAGTTTAAAAACTGCATTGAAATAGAAAAATTACCCAGCTCTAACCAGCCGGAAGGAGAGACTGCTTTTGCAATGCAGCACTCACTCCACAGATGAGAGAGGGATGAGAGGCATTAACAAAGAGCATCCAGACCACGCACATTTCAGTGACAACTGCAAAATCCAGGTTTACTTTTCCTTAGCATCACAGTTTAGATGAAAGACACAAAAGCCACAGTGCATGTCTTAACGACTCTATAAGAATGCAGTGTTTCCAAAGCAGGGAATTCACCCTGGAACTCCCTTTTGAGATCAGAAACACACAAGGAAAACATGTCTGTACAAATTTTGCCTCATCTCCTCAGACTGCAAGTGGAACCCATGTATCAGAGAGCATCCTATGTGCAATATGACTTCAAAATCTCTCCGCTGAGCAGCACTATAAAATTGCGTAGTCACAAACTCCCACTTGAAATATGAAAATAGCAGCAGGCAGCACAAAATCTGGAAAGCACTGGGGCAGTGAGTCTCTTAGAGATGGCTTATCTACTTTCTCAGAATGCTAATCCCAGGGCAACACAGTGCAAAGGGAATGAACAGGCTGCCACCAACTACTACAACAACATAAATACTGTGCAGGAACTCTACCTTAGTGCCTATTTCCAAATACTGTCTCTATTCCCACAGACATGGGCCACTTCTCTCAGACATTCTGAGAGTTAATACTCTAGAATAGGTAAAAGGGGTCTAGACTGATATCATGCAAGCTCCCTACCTCAATGCCTGCAAGACCAAACCTACGCCTGGGATTTCAACACAACTACTCTGCAAAAGCTTACGCCTTTCACAAGCACAGGAAGCATAAAGGAACAATTCCAACAGGGATTAAGTTGCCAGAACCAGAAAGCAGGGAAAGCATTCCCAAAGAACAACAGCTAAAGCCCAACGCTGCTTGGTGGAAACGCACCAAGGCTTCTCTGAGCCACTCTGCCTAAACACGAGAGGTAAAACCCCCACTTTCTAATAATCTAAAATATACCCCATGTTCCATACAGGGGTGGGAGAGTCAGAACATCTGATATAAGAACAAATATTAGAGGGACAGCCTTGACTCCTAGCTCTTCTAATTCACCATCCGTCCCCTGGTACCCTCCTGAGAAAAATGGTTTCCTCCTGCTTATGAGAAACAATTGGTTTTTTATATTCATCACAAAATATGATTATTCATTTTCCACTATTGCTAGAGGCTTTCAGAGGCTACATAGCTTTTTCAATACAGCATTCCACACTACCATAGCTTTAAAAGAAAAAATGTACCCATTGGAAGAGACACTTTTCTGCTTTCTGCTTTTGCCTTTTCTGGTAATTATGAATGACATGTTTGCAATTTCCCAGATTTGAGAAATATGAAATTATTTTACAGTCATCCTTCTTTTGTCCTTTTATTTTAATACTTAAATTTCCATTTTGGGGAGAAGGGGTACTGCCATAACTCTGAATCAGTTCAATGTGTCTCAAATCACTGTACTTGAGCTTCACTTCACTCATTTCCAAGCTGAAATACTTAACTAAAGACCAGAAAATTTATATCCCCCCATATTACAAATAACAGTGTGCTGTGTACACTCCACAGGTTTCAGTTCAGAACAAAAACAAAGCTAAAATCTGGGATGGAAAAGTACAGTAACACGATTCTCTGCGTAGCTGAGATTTTATCGCAGGGCAGCTTGCAACTGCAAGTGCACGGGTGGACCACAGTACCCACAGACCATCCCTCTGCATCCAGCGTGTACAAAAACCAGCTCCCTGCTGGAAAAGCAACATTTTATCCATTTGCATCTGCTTCACTTTCAGAGCCCTTACAATAGGCTCAGGATTCAGGGAAAACAACTCCCACTTGAGAGGAGTACCAAATACACGAATGCTGGGGAAACTAAGGGAATTTCATATGCTAACCTTAACTCAAAAGGATGCTGCCAAGTAAGACTCCATAACTGTAATTCTGGAAAGAAGAAATATAAAACCTCTTTTGTACTATCCTAAGAAAAGCATTGTTAATTTCAGTGAATACCCCCACATTTCTTTTAAGGAAGAACAAAATAAAATTATGAAAACTACTGTACAAATGGAAGCCTTTTTATCCTTGTTATCACATTTGCTAGCTCAGCCACTCTCCTGTATTCCTGCCTCTGTTAATCTCATTTGCAAACACAAATGAGGGGAAAAATCTCAGACTATGTATTAACAAAATACTTGGCTCAATGTCAGAGTTGCAACCATAAAGAAAGACGAGTGCGTTATCTTTGTGCTCTGTGCCAGGTATGTTTTCTTTCACTCCTTTCCTTGAAGGACAAAGCATCTTGGTTAGTAAATTGGTTTATGCTAAGGACAATGGAATCCACATCCTGTCTCAAAACTTTCCTCCAACATCTTAAAACTCCACCACTTGGAACTTGATGCTCCTTCTGAAAGGATGCCAACATTTGCCATTTATTACAGGGGTTTGTAAAATCAAAGACTTCACCCTGACTAAAAAAAAATCTCATTTTTTAATTATTTCTTAAGGTGTCAAGTAAAACTATTTTAAGGATTGCTGGAATGATACTGGCTTACATCTGTCATGTTTCAACAGTTTTGAAGAGAAAAGGAAATATTAACATAACACATTTTGTCACATTAGATAATGTCATAACTAAACAATTTAGAACTTGCAAACAGAACACTCATACTGCATACGTCTTCGCCAGTTTTTTCAGAAGTAATGAGCCTCAGCTGTGAGAGGGTCTTGCTTCATAAGGTATGTAATAAATCATCATCGGAGCAAACCCAGCTCCCATGTTGTTTGTCTTTGACTGCAATTATTAACACCTCACGGGGTTTCACACAAACGCTTAGGTTAAGAAAATACTTAAGTGTATTTTTATTCATGTGAAGTTATTACACACTATTAATGTTTCTTCTAGCCACTTGTGAATTTAAGCGTCCTTTTCGATCGTAGCAGAAGTTGCGAGTAACACGCTTGGTGGGAAATACTGAGAGCAATTCTGCCCCTCTGTATTAGGCAATTTAGCCTTGTAAAGTCTTACTTTGCAGAAGGAGTTCTCTCTTTGAGGGGGGAGTAAAACAGCAGGCTCTAATAAGCAGTTAATTATTGGAGCAGAAAGTAAGCAGATTTTAGATCTGGACAGTAAAATTCCAAAACAACTCTGAAAAGTCAAGCCTATTTCTGGCACCCTGAAGCTGCACGTCAGAGCCTCTCAGGGCTGAGCAATGTGCCTACACATAATGCCACTTGAAGAGCAAGTACTCACATGCCCTTGATCATCCAGCTCGTTATTGGTAAGCTTCAGTTTGTCAAAGCTGATCACTTGTCTCATCCATGTCTCCCCCGAGGCAGGTGAATCAGGGTGAATATAAACACGAGGCGGCACCGGGGAGTCAGCATTACCAGCCACCATCCACTTGGAACTATGATAAACATACCTATAAAAAGAAAACAAATACCTTTAACCACAAGCACCAAAACAATTTGTTAGACCCATTCAGCATTAATAAATTAGGGCCCATGCACATAGCAAAAACCCATCAATTAAAAAAACATGAAAGGACACAATTTTACATAAATAAAAAGATTTTTTTGTTTGTTTCAAAACGTAGTTCTGGCACCTGCACAAATAAGGTTAAAATTCATGCTCTGATGTGACCCTACTCTTCCTAAAATCACTCACAGTCTCAACATTAGCTTTCAAAATGAGCTTTAAGCTGGTGTCAGTTTAGTGACTGCTACAGGTCTGCTCTGAAAAGGCACCAGCAAACAAATCTGGTCCTTCTTTTATCAAATTGAGTAGTAATTCCATATTTGGAAGATTTATCATGTTGAATCTAATATAAGACTCTATAAATAAAGCTGTTGAAGGGAAAGAACATTATGATTGGGAAAAATAGTGAAAGTATTTGAAACTATGCCCTCGATATTTCTGTAGACCGTATTAATTGGCTTGAACAGTATTGCAAAAAGGTTAAAAAATGAAAACACAGGGTCTGTAGTTCCTTTGATAGGCCAATGCTGATGAGGTGATTTTATGACAAAAATAGTGCCTGCTTTGGTAGAAAATCTATTTTGAAGGCAGACACTTCACAAAGCAGTTTAAAAAGCGTTAATTGAAAGGGGTTTTTTTCCAAGTACAGTAAAATTCCAGTAATTCAGCCATATTTTTTAAAGAAAACAAGAAAGACTTTATCAAATCATATCTTTGAACAATTCAGTTCCTTATTAGAAAATGACAAGCAACATAATCAGAACAGAAAACAAAGTGATCCAATGCAGGTATCACTCCAAACAATTCAGATCAAGCTGCATAGTAAATTCTAGAATGGTGGTGAAATTCTCTCCTGGGGACAAATTCTTAAACCCAGATCACTGTTGTAACATTTTTAATTTACTTTACATTTCTTGGTTTATACTACATATATGCTTTCCCTAGAAAAGTAAATAAAGTTATAAATACACATAAATACACATTTAGTTATAAATACACATTTTGAGCTACAGCTTAAGCTTCCAAATATTTATAAGGTCAAATTTTGCTAGAAATCCAGACCTAGATGTGATTTTCCTCATTTCCATTAGTTTTGCTATCTGCTCTGTCAGCTAAAGACTAGACTCCGTGTGACTGCTGTCGTGTCTATGAAATTTAAAGATCTGCAAGACAGTGTGTGAAGCTGCACGAACAGCCAGAGCTGAAATAGCAGTCAGCAATACAAAGCACAGAATAGAATGAGAAGAGGCAACAAGTAAAACACGTAAAATATTAATATTTAGAGGAAAGCTCAAAGGCATGGATACTAATACATGAATACAAAAAAATTCAAGTTTGTCAGCTAAGAAAATACTGCCATTCATACAACTCTTGTTAAGTTACTTCAGTTACCTGTGCATCACGTATCACACTGTGAAGACAGTGCAGGTCAGTTTGACTGTAATTATTTTAAATGAAATGAGGTTTTAACAATTCATACTCAGAATAACTGCTTTTAATTTTTAGTATAACATTTTAATTAATTTGGGATTACTACCTTGCTTTTTCTATGAATTTATGAATTATTCAGACCTTCTAGGAACTATATGTTTAGACTGTAGTAAATTAAGTAAATGCATACATGCAACACAAGGCAAGAAAAAAGTTTTCATTTGGACTGCGCTGCACTGGTACAAAGAAAAAAAAAACATTTTTTCCTCTGTGGTACAGACAGGAAAGACTCCCCTAAATGTATATGCTGGGCATCCTCAGCCCTTTTATCTGGTGCCCCTTGTTGAAAAACAAAATCTAAAATGGTTCTAAGGTCTTATACATCCCATGAGAAAACGACAAAATAGCAGTCAATGAGGTAAGTACAGGAAAAACACAGGGCAGCGTTTGCTTAGGACACAAGGCAGCATTCCTGCAGAACCAACCTTTTAATCTTGGTCTGAAATATTCCTAGTTCTAGAATTAAATCTGCAGCGGTTTTCCCTACATTATACTAAGTATAGGTTAGAACAATCAAACCCGCAATTGGTAAAGACCTGATCCTGTCTCCACTGAACTACTCTGGCCAGGCTTCCCCCCTGGCTACTCTGGAGCATGGGATTGCATCTGTAAAGCAACACCTTGGAAATGGCTTCAACTCTCAACAGGAACTGCTGCGGGCCCAATCTTGCAAACATTTCTACAGTACCAGTGGCTTCTGCAGAGCACAACCAGCTCCCTCAATACACAACTACCCTCGAAATAGCGAATGCTTCAGGACATCATTTCTACTCCTAAACGTTCATAGAACAACCTCTTTTGTTGCTCACATCGTTCTCCAGACAATAATGCCATTAATTCTTTAAATAACAGTAATTAGAAACACTACCCCTATGAGTCTAAGCAATCAAACATCTCAGTGATAAACAGCTTTTAAATTAAATTATATAAGCAATTTGAAACATGACCAAGACAGCTTATAAGTATTTTATTCAGACATCCATGCTATTAATGTTATTAATTAATGTGAATACCATTTACCATTAGAAAATGTACATTTTCGTATTTATTTGTTAATAGGAAATAATTCCCACTGACAGGATGAGGAATAAAATATGATAACATTTCCTGACCACACTAGAACTGCCCTCTGAAAGCCAAACCTGAGCATCTGGCCTCAGTACATACACAGTGTGAGGCAAATGTATCACAAAGAGCTTCAACACAAATTTTAAGTGCTTTTGCATACTTGGTACAATATGGTCTTTTAAAATGGACTGGGTGAAAATAAGAGTCTTTAAGGACAGTTAAATGTGATCTTCTGCTAATTTATGTTGTGTTAATATTTTCTTCCAACAGCCAAGCACCCTATAGCTTACATCATATATTTTTTGCCTAAAAGCCACCATACCTGTATCTTTTGTTATCCACTGGCACAATATCCATAGCAATGTAATACTGCTGATGTGGGTCTAAACCTGAGATCTTCACTCTCATTGCGGGAAACATCCGCCTGAACATTGGAAAGAGAGAGGTCATTTTTAATACGAAACAGACTCGGGAATGGTTGTTTAGGAAAAGTAACCGCTTCGTGGGATTTTTCTCGTTCTTCCTTTTAGCCTACAGAGTCCTTTTGGACGATTATAGTTACATAGCCATGAAATGGCCCATTCGATATGTCAAAACAGATTTCCAAAGTGGATTTACTCGAACAATGCTTCATATGTTTAGGGATACGCTTTGGGAGTACAGCTATTACCACATCATTTCAATTTTATTGTTAGACAGTAAATCATTTGGGCTTGAGACTTTACTTTAGCAGTACACACATTTAAAGTCCATTTGAGATATTAGCTAGAAATGTATTCCTGGAGATGTGCAAACATCACCTCCACCCAGGAAGCCCAAGGCTTATAAAAAGGCAAATTGCCACCGAAGTTTCAACTGACAGCAGAAAATGGTGTATCATTGCTGTAGCGACGAATTAGAAAGCTAAATCCACGGTGATACAATTATAACACCGCAAGGATGCAGTTATAAAAGCCAATGTGCCATGCTCTAACCCAACAATATGGTCTTTATTGAGACGGGACTTCCTGTCTGCAACTTACTAAAGGTGAAGTGCGAGAGCTACTCTGTCTTTGAAAGGTATAGTAAAACTTCTTTATTGAAAGCAGAAACAAATCTACGAGCTAATTTCTGGAAAAAAAAAAAAAAAAAAAAAAAAGACAAAAACCAAAACGTTCAAGATTTAGATTCTTCTGTGGAGAAACGGATTAATTAACCAATTAGGTGGTTTTAACATAAAAGTGCCCTTCTTAGTTTGGCGTGCTTTTTATCAGAAAACTTCATTCTTGAAGCCAAAAAAAAAAAAAAAAAAAAAAAAAAGGTCCTGACTGCACGCTAATAAAATATTCTTCTATATTTTATAAACCTGAAAGTTATTCCAGTTTATCAGTATTTGCTGCTGTGCTAATATATATATATATATACACACACATATATTAAAAAAACCAATCAATTAAAAGTCGTTACTGGAAACAAAAATCCTATCTCCGCCATTTCTGAATAAGCAGGAGGGTAAAAACCTGACTGTGGCTGACTAGTTTTTGCTGTTATTTCAGTGCACCTGTAAGATAAAACAGAAATTCCCCGACTGGACTCTCTTAAGACAAATGTAGCTTTGTGCTGTTTAAGACTGCGTTTCAATCATTAATAAAGCCTCTCTGAAAATGCAGACGGTAGCATATGGATTCAATAAAATATGTTTTTGTAATTTCTAATAAGTTCAAATACTTTTATACTTCCCAGGTTTTTACCATGTGTAGCCCCTAGAAAGGGGAAAAGCTTCCCCCCAGAAGGGCACGGCGCTCCCAGACCTCGCCCTAATGAACAGGAAACCCGAAACGCCACATGCTCCCGTGCCCATCTAACATTATCGCCATCTACCTGCCTCGTAAATCTGGAGGGTTCCCCCGGTTTTCGCCCGCTTTGATGTGCCCGCCCGCCCCGGGAGCGCGCGGGTGGCGGCCCCGCGGTGCCGTTACCTTCCCGCCTTGGTGATGATCATCTCGGTGCCGATCTCGTGGAAGCGCTTCCAGAGCTCGGCGCCCTGCAAGTCCACCCTCGGCGCCTGCGGCGTGGGCAGCGGCGAGCCGGGCTTCGAGCCTTTGGGGGAGCCGCCGGGGGAGGCGGGCGGGGAGGCCGCCAGGAAGCCCTCCTCGCAGCCGCCTGCGGAGAGAGCGGAGGAAGCGATAGCGGCCGGGGTAGAGCGGACTTCGCGACCGGGGTACCCCTCGGCCCCGGCCGACCCGGCGCCGCGCTAGCCCGGCGGCAGCGACGGCCTGCGCTGGCCCGTCCCGGGCCGCAGCCTTGGCTCCGGGTAGCGGGCCGATGCGAGTGCCGGGACCGCGGCAGGACGGCCGGGCTGCCAGCGACGAGCCGCCCCCGGCGCCGCACCGCGCCCGCGCCGAGGCGGGCGGCAGCGGGTCCGGGGTGAGAGGCCGGCGGCGCATTTCGTTTGGCCACGGGCTTCTGTCCCGCAGCGGGAAACTGCGCTCCCGTCCGCACACAGCAAATTGCCCACACACATATATGTAGGTGTTTTGTGTGTGTATATACATATATATATATATATATGCACGTATAATTCTATACATAGTTGCATATGCATTTTCGCCAGCGCATATACACATATGTGTTGTACAAGCGCTTCTCCCTCTCCTTGGAAGCAGGGCTAGGGACAGCCCCGTGCCGTCGCTCCCCCGCGCTGCGGCACCCACAGCCCCGCCGGCAGCCGCCCTGCCCCGTGCCAGCGTCCCAAGGCCGCCGTGGATCCTCACCGCCAGGCCAGCGGGAAGGGTGGTGGGTGCCCACGCAGCGTGAAAAGACAGGGATAACGAGGAATCAGAGCGGCGATGGCAGAGAGGAAAGGGGATCCCGAGCCCGGCCGAGGAGCGGGGCCGCGGGCAGCGGCGGGGCGCGATGCGGCACTCACCGGCGGGGGCGCGGGCGGCGCAGCCCAGGTCCATTTCTCCGCAGGTCCTGCCGATGGCAGCGGCGGGGGAGCTCTTGGCGCAGCAGCCGCTGCCCCCTTCGTCCTCCGCCGCCTCGTCCTCGCCGCCCAGCTTCCGCCGCTTGGGCTGCCGCGGCGGCGGCGGCGGCTGCTGCTGCTGCTGCTTCTCGGCCCCGATGAGAGCCTCCACGGAGAAGGCGTGAGCCTTGAGGCTCATCGTGGTGCCTGGCGAGGACCGCCGCTTGTCGGCCATGCCCGCCACCCTACAGCCCGCGCATCCAGGCGCCCAGCGGCCGCCGGCACCGGCACCCGCGCCCGGCCCGCCGCGCCGGCCGCCCTCCCGTCCTCCCGACCGCGCAGGCAAGGGGCTGGGGCTTTTCCTCGCCTTTCTTTTTAAATCCGAGTTATCAGCCAAGTTGGTTGTTTTTTTTTTTTTTTTTGGGGGGGGGGAGGGGGATTGTTTTGGGGTTTTTAAAGTGGAAAAAAAATCTATTCCTTTCTGCAGATGCGTTCCTTCTCTCTCCCTCCTCCTCCTCCTCCTCCTCCTCCTCCTCCACGTTCTGCCCCGTCTGATGGGCCAGGCAGGACTGACATGGGTAACAAACGCTCTGCGGACACAAATTAGGGCTTGTAATTGAAATTTGTTGCCTTGATCTGTCAGCACTTCCAGGCAGGAGACCTGTGGGAAGAACTCGCTCATTAGTGTCACTGCGGCGGCGGGGGCCGGGCGGAGCCGCGGGGCGGGGGCGGTGCGGCTCGGCCGCCCGCAGCCCAATCAGCGCCGCCCCGGCCCCGCCGCCCCGGCCCCGCCGCCCTTCCAGGGGGCCCCGCCGCCGCGGCCGGGGGCAGCGCCCCACCGTCCCGAGCCCGCCTCTGCCCAGGCCCGAACAGCCCCGCGCCCCCGGCCCGCAGCAGATGCACCCGCAATGAACGCTAAAAGGACACCCCCGATCCCAGCCGTATCTCCCCCCGGAACGCAGAGGGAAGGGGGGCTCTCGGGGAGCGCAGCGTTTGGGCCGGGAAAACCGTTCGGACGTTAAACAATGACGTTGTGCCCTGTCTTGCTGTAAGGGATTAGGAATTATTGCTGTTACTGTTGCGCTTGGAGATTGATCGCGTTGTTATTCAAACTCTGGCTGCAGAGAGGTTCCAGTGTAGCATCCACAACCTCCGCTAAACCCAACCCATTAGCGCTAAGGCTGCAATAAAACGAGAATTAAACCGAACCTTGTATGAACATCGATGCATGCAGCCGCAGCAACTTCAGTAATAATCATATTCAGGTGCATAAAATAGTTACAGGAAAAATCCTCTTTCGTATCTTTCCAGTGAATAAAACTATTAAAAGTTTGGAACCAGATATTCTTTCCTTTGCATATCCAGGGAAATGAAAAGCTGGTGAGATTTTTGTTGTGTTTTTTCTCTTTTATTTTTTTTTTCTTCTCTTGTTGGGACATTTTTGCCTATTTTTTAAATTTTATTTTTGTTCCTCAGAACTAAATGCAGTGACATGCTCCCTTGAAAGAAACAGAATAGAAACCCTCCAGCTTTAAAAAAACCCAATGTGGCAGATTTCACTGTTTAGGGGACTAGGATCTCAAACTCATTTCGCTGTTTTGGGCAAAGGAGAGAAGGAAATTCGTGATCTGGTTCGCCTGTGTCACAGCCTTGGAGGTCCTGTTCGGGCCGTCGAGTGGCACAGCTGAGAATTCTGATCGTAATCTAAAACGGAAATAGCTGCCATTTAGGAGACGTAACCGTTTCCATTATTGTATTTTACCTACCCGTAAAATGCAAATTTATCGCTAATTTCAATAGCTGTTTCGTCAGAGACTATGAGGAATGGACTGATTAATAAATATACCCTAGAGATAAATTTTCCCTTCAAATAAGGTTATCAGCGTTAAAATTGTAGAAGTGCTTTCCAGACGTGAAAAATTAGGTATGTGACAGAAAGATAATTAATTAAAGAAAAATAAAAAACAAAACAAAAACGAAACCGACGTAGGAGCACTAACTCTCTCCACATTGGAAGAGATGGCAACTTGTCTGAGAAAAATTCGTTACTACGAAAAGAATTGCGCTGCAGTGGCTGTCGCTCTGAATTGATAGGAGAGCAGAAAATGCTTAATGCCTGTCACCGACAAACAGTGCTGTGGAGTTAGTTTATCTTTACATTGAATCTGGGACGTATTAACTGTTCCATGGTCTAAAGTCTGTCTGCTCTGCCTTTCCAGCCGTGATTGAATCTGAAGGAAATCAGATGTGCGAGAGTGATCGAAACGTGCTAAGCTAGAGGATCTTGCAAGAGTTTAAACGCCGTCGCGGAGGAGATGAGATCGATAGAGGAGAGGAAGGAAGGAAATGGATGTTATCTGTCCGAGGGCGCTCCCGCAGCCTCCTCGCCCGCCCGCCCATCTCCGACGGCACCTTCCGCCGCCCCGCTCCGCGCTCCCTCCGCCTGCGGCCGGCCGCCGGGCCACACACGCCACCGCCACCGGTGCGACGGCCCCGGCGAGGCCCGCGGGAGCAGGTACCGACCCCCGCCGCCGAGGCCCGGGAGGGGCGCGGAGGAGCGCGGGAGGAGGAGGGCGCGCTCCGGGGCGGCGGGGCCCGGGTGCGAGCCACGCGGGGCGCGGGGGCTTTAGGGCGAGGCTGAGCTTCTGGAGAAACTCGGCGCGGGTGCGGAGAGCGGGGCCGGCCCCGAGCGGCCGCCGGGACCTGCCGGCGTAGGGGCGAGTTGCCCCGCTCCTCCGCCGGGCTCTCCGGCGGCGCAGCGCCGGTGGAGGGCGGCTGCGGCGCGCGTGCAGGGACGGGGACGAAGCGGTGGCGGTGCCGCGGAGGTCACGGAGAAGCCTCTGGGCACGGAGTTGCTGATCCTGCCCGGCTTTTATTCTTTTCCCTCCCTCTAGAGCCAGCCGCCTCGCGTTCCCGCCGAAGAGACCCTGACCCCTTGCTCCGCACCGCTCCGCATCCCTCCATGCCGCACAGCGGGGTGCGCGCAGCCTGCTCGCCCTACGGCGGATGGACAGATCGCCCGGATTGTTTTTATTTCTAGAGGAATGACCCTTGTTGATTTTTTTACTCCTCGCTAGATTTCTGTAGGTTGCTATGTGGCATGTTGTTTTCATTTCTTGACTTTTTGAAATAACTGTTTGGATTTAAATTTATCGAACAACCTGTTATCCATATGTCTGTCCGATTAATTTTTTTATGTGATGATGAAAGAGAGAAGGATCTATATATATAATGATCTGCTAATGGTATAATATATATATCCAAAACACCTATCTGGGGTTACTTTTATTTCCGGACTTTAAAATGCAGTCTGGGCTTTTAGGCAATTGGGTGAGGTGAATTGATGTAGAAGAGTCACATATTTAGACTTCAGGGGAAAAAAATATATTGTTTTACACCAGAAAGATATTTTCCTGTCCTTCCTTAGAAAATCTTGAATGACATTTACAGGAAGGTTATGGCCATGTTTTGCCATTCACAGTGTGATTTCTGCAGATCTTTTCGAACATTGAACCCGGGTGCCACCAGAGAGTAAAATATCCACAGCGTCCTTTTCACTTCAAAGACACGGTTTTCTGTAACTAGCCAGCAGGGATCCATAGGAACAGTCACTAAGGAAAACATATTTCTATCATTAGCCTCTTCTTCCCTCCGCCCCCCAAGTGAGCCTAATCGCTTCACCCTAAGGAGACGTGGTGTGTAAAACTGATAGCAAGGAGCTCACCGCGTGTAGTCAGTCAAACATTATCAACTGCAGAAAAATTATAGGCGCCGGTGAGAAAGTCGTCTGTGAACCCTGTTTTTGTGCATCCCAAGAGCACCTTCTCCCCCGTTTCTCTCCCTTGCCCTTGCTTGCGGCTGAGTGTGTGTCGGGGGCGAATTAGCACTTCCAATTTTGCTATAATGGGCTGAACAGCAAGCTTAGAGCGACTACCCCAGAGATACAGGTGACCCTCAAAAGAGGCTTGAGAGAAGGTTAAGCGTGGCTTAGATAGAAAAGAGGAAAGTCCCCAGAGCCCTCACGTCCCACTCCGCCGGGGATCCTCCGGCCGGACTGCTTTCCCCGCTGCCAGGTGGGCTGCAGCCCGACGGAAGAGGTGGCACTAGGGACCCGGTAGGAGCGGTCGTCCGGAGCGGCGGCGGGGCTCTGCATCGGTTTCCGATGAGAGCAGCTCGGCCCCTGCTTCCACTTTTGTATGTCACCTTCCTCGGGCGCAAAACGAGCGCGGCTCGCAGCGTGCAGCGCAGGCGGTCCCGGCTCATCCCACGCCGGGCCTAGGCTCGCGGTGTCCCGGCGGCCGTGGGCAACCCCCTGGTATTCGTCCCGGGTCCTGTCCCGACCGCGCCGCCTCGTGCGCCCGCCCGACGGGCTTTAGCTTTGCGGCCGAGCCGGAACGAGAGGGAGCGGGGTCGGTTTCCCAACGCTTGAGACTCCCCGGGTTCAAACTACATAACTCGACTGGCGGGTCCCAAAACAAGCGGACGACGAGGCCGCTCTGGACCCAGCCTCCAGGACCAGAGAGCATGCAGCATCCCGTTCGGTGCTTCTAGCTCAGGAGCCGAGAAAAGGGAACAGGGCCGGGGAAGAGAGGGGAAGCCCCGAGCTCTCATCGCGCACAGAGCCCTTGTCGCCTGCAGTGACCCAGCTTTAGCCTGAACCGCGGGGAGCCTCGTTGCGGCTATCGCCGGTAGCGCCGAAGCCAAGCCCAACCTGCCAGGAGCGTGGCCACGGCAGCCCTCAAACAGCCGCCGCGAGTGGGATTAGGGGAGGGCTCATCGATACGGCGTGGCACGTTTTGTTGCCGCTTCAGCACCGCGGGACGGCCGCGCACCGAGGAGGCAAACGGGTCGGGGCCAGCCCACCGTAGCCGCCGACGGGGCGCGCGGTCCGCCGGCAGGCGCGCGTCACCCCCCGCGCGGCGGGCACCGGCCTTTCCCCGTGAGCCCGCCGAGCCCCTCGTCCCGGCCGTCCTTACAGGGCGGTGCCCCCGCAGCCTCAGGTCTCGTTTTAAAACTCAGAGAAAAAAAAATATTCGCTCCCCTGCTGCGGTGTATAAATAAGATCAGCGTAAGGAAATAAACGCTCAGCCAACCGACCGGCTTTCCGGACGGGTGAAAATGCTGAGGAACTGCATTAAAGAATTGAAAACACAGTTTAAAGGCATCCGTGTTAAAATTATAAACATTCTGGTGATTGCCTTTTATAGCGCTTATATTACTTTCTTAATTCCTAATTACACAGTCACGAGTATGAATAATTTTTAAGGAAATCTCCATTCTTTAATACGACGCTCCCACTTACATTTATTGTTCGTTTCAGACAAACGATTTTTTAAAACAGCCTTTTCATTACTCCAGTCACAAAATAAGCATTTGCAAATGCTAAATGAGGGTTGAAGAAACCCTTGGTTTTACTTTTTTATTGCTTCCTTATACATTTAACTCATAATTTCATTATTGTCTCGGAAAAAAATGAAAATGTGTATGGAATAAAATTAAATCAGGTAGCTTTAAATCACTGTAGTTTAGGTTAAGTCACTAATTGGAAATATTTATGTTTGCGAAGCTGGGATTTCAGCAGTAAAAAGATACAGTATATCCCCTTTTTATCATAACGTGGGTCTACGAGAACATTTATATCATACCATTGTAAGAAATGATGTGTAGTTAAACAGCATTTTTAAAGCAGGGTTTGTCTTTTTATTGCAACCCTCGGTCTTTAGTCAAGGCTAGTTCTCATATTACGTGAAATGTACTTTAAGGAGTACTACCTGCTCCAGCTGTCCAGGAAAAACTGAATTATGGAACTAGGAAACATATGGCAGTTGCATATTGCACGAGTAAGGTACATATGAAAGTTATAAATTTCTTTTTTAAGTAACCATTGTAAACGCATTTTTATAGGTTTTACAGTATGTATTACATCTGTAATTTTAATTTTTGCAATATACCTTTTTAAAGATACCCATGTTTTCTGTATTCCGGGGAAGGAAATGCAAAGCGACGTTTACACGTTAAAAAAAAAAAAAAAAATGCTGCGAGCAAAACAAACAAGACAGGTAAATAAACGGGGAAGCGGAGCTTCCTCAGAATGGAAAGGACACTATGCCATCTATTGGCAAAGCAGTTATTTACAAAGCCAAGGGTACCCAAGCGAGTATTTTCTGTTCTTTCAATATTGTGCAGTGTCCCAGCTGTAGCTTTGGTGTATTATATCAAATAAATAAAGACATTTCCACGGAGGTCCAGGGAAAGAAAAGAAAAGAAAAGAAAAGAAAAGAAAAGAAAAGAAAAGAAAAGAAAAGAAAAGAAAAGAAAAGAAAAGAAAAGAAAAGAAAAGAAAAGAAAAGAAAAGAAAAGAAAAGAAAAGAAAAGAAAAGAAAAGAAAAGAAAAGAAAAGAAAAGAAAAGAAAAGAAAAGAAAAGAAAAGAAAAGAAAAGAAAAGAAAGGAAAAGAAAAGAAAAGAAAAGAAAAGAAAAGAAAAGAAAAGAAAAGAAAAGAAAAGAAAAGAAAAGAAAAGAAAAGAAAAGAAAAGAAAAGAAAAGAAAAGAAAAGAAAAAACAAGAAGAAGAAGAAAAGAAAAAACAAGAAGAAGAAAAGAGGAAGAAAGCAAGACAGTTCGTGAATTTATACCTCACAAATTAGGTCATTAACTCACAGGGGATTTTGCAGCTAATTGCGAACTCCCTTCTTGGAGAGCCCGAGTAGGAGAGGTTTAACATTTTCGATTGTTTTATTACTGAACCGTGTCAAAGAAGTCTTTTTTTTTTTTTTAATTTTATTTTCCTTTCTCCCCTGTGTTTTTAATGCAAGGTTACTTAAGGACTTTATGGCCACGAAACGGCCCAGCAGGCTGCTTCGGAAGCTGACCTTACGGTCTCTGCTCAGTCCGAACGCTATGCGGGTGTGACTGCAGGATCGGGCCTCCTTGTCCGCGCCTCGCAGAGCTCCCCCGAAACACGAGCCTGACCTGCGAGGCGCTCTAAGGCTCTGTCGGACACGGGCGAGGGGGCAGCGGCGGGGGCAGGAGGTGCTCGGAGCAGCCCCCGCCCCGCCGGCCGCCGCGTCCCGCGGGCAGCGCTTGTTCTCGGCGACAGAAAAGCTCATCCCGTAGGAGAGAGCTACTAGCGCTTTTCCTGTTCCCAGGGAGGCGAGGGAGAAGATATTTCCCCATCAGCTATAAATAAACCGAAATAATCGGACAGATGTGAAAGGAAGAGTCAATTTTTCCTGTTCCAAGCATAGATCAATTTCTGAACGAAAGTCCCTGCCTCTCGGTCTTGAACTGGCTTTCCTCCTTCTTCCCTCACTTGCTAAAGACTTGACTTTTTCCCTGCCGTGACTAGCCCACTACTGCTCGGTGGGAAACACGAGAGCCCTTTGTTTTAACTTTAAACGTTGTAATCTCCCTTTCCCGGTCCCGCAGAACCCAGCTTGGCCCTTCTCTCCTAGATGCGTGCGTCGGGGGGAAACGGGGGGAGAGAAATTCCTGGGAGCACCTGTATTTCTCAGCTCCAAAGGTTAATCTTTCCCCACACAGAAAAAGAAAAAAAATCCCTAAAATAAAAACCCACAATCCCCTCCGTCTAAAACCAGACCCCAGAGGACAGGAAAATATAAAATCCAGACCCTGCACTCATATCCTTTTACTGCTCTTCTCGGTGTGAACGTGTGAGTAGATGGTGTTTTACAAAGTTGTCTGAATTTCATGAAAGGCCGTTCCTGTGTTTATATGCGAGGGGAATAGCACTGTCTCGCTGACTGAAACACACCTTCACCGACTGGTCTTTACCCGAGCAGTGGGACGCGGCGCTGGGAGCTCGAAGGCTTCGCCTCGCAGCCTCACGACCGGATTTTCGGATCAGCCCCTCTCGTCCCTCGCTGCCGAGGGAGCGCAGACACTCGCACTCTGGGGGCAGCACTCGTTTTCTGCTTTTTTTTTCTCCCCTGCAAATATCCCCGAAGCCCAGGCGAGCCGCGGGCTGGCGGCGGCCCACGTCAGGGGACGGTGATGGGGCACTGCCCACTCCGAGACCCGCCGCGGCTCCCCGCAGTCCCGTATCCCTGCTGGAACGTCATCATGGCCCGCAGCCGTGCTCCCTCGGTTCCGCGTGCCCGCTTTTTTGGGGGCAGTCTGCCTGGGAACGGGGCCGTCGCGCCCCAGCGCCCGGCCGGGACACAAAGAAGCGGCGGGCGAACGCGTTATCGGGGAGCTGTTGGAGAAAGGGGAAGGCGGGTAGGCTTTAGGGTTCGAAAAGCATTGATGTAGGAGAAAACTGAGCTCCATCTGGGCAGCGATCTCTGAAGAAGACATCAAACAGGCTTCTCTGCCCTGCAGTCCACGCACGGCGGCTCGCCACGCCGCCCCCGCCACCCGCTGGAGCGAGGTGCCGGCCGAGCTCCGGAGCATGGCCCGATTCGCCCTGTCACCTGAATGAAGGGACCTGGCTCATCAAAATGAAATCCCTCCGCAGTCAGCCAGACCAAAATGCTTTCAGATCCAGGAGACCACTTCCCCCGAGTTCCCTATCGAGTGTTGCAAACAAGATTTATCTTTTAAATATATTGTTTTTTCGATGATGTGCTGAAAGGGAGACAGTTACTAAAATTGTGCGAGCACTCTGCTTGTAATTACCCGGGGAGTGGGGCGAGGACGAGGCGCTAGTGGGGGACTTAAGAAAAGCGGGTCTTTAAAATCGCTGTCCTTTAAAGTTTGCGTGGGTAAAGTCCCTTGGCGCCTTTTTAACAATAAACAAATGCCCGTGTGTATATCCATACAGATATACATAATAATATAAATCTATATGTATGTCCAAACACATATACACACTTACATGTATATCGATTGCACTATTCTGTATTAAATATAAACATGCCTTGAGGTCCAGATTCCTTCAGTCGTTCACGTCTGTAGACAAATGCAATTATTTCCTTTAGTGTTTTCTTCTCTCACTCTATTTTTTTTCTTGTTTTCCTCCTTTTTTTTTTGTTTTTATTCCATTCCCTTTCTTTCTCTTTTCTCAGTGGAAAGTGCACAGCAAGTGTGAAATATACATCATCGCCCGAGGAATTTGTCTTGAAAAGTCCTCTCAGCCCCCTGGTGTTCGAAGACTAAAGGATGGTTATTGATTATTGCACTAGATCAGAGCTCGCATTAAACGCCAGGGGAACGAAATGGACCGGCTGTGAGGGCCCGGCTGCCTCCCGCGGTACCGGCGGCTCGCCGGGGCCGGGGCTCCGCGGGGCCGCTCCACTCCCCGCCGCGCTCCGCACCCGCGGATGATGGGGCGAGCAGCCCGCCGCTGTGCCTCGAAAAGGCTCAAAGCCCCGTGGGCACGGCCCGTGCCCGGCTGCGCGCCCGCGGAGCCCCGCGCAGCTACTCCGCTGTCGCCAGCCCCGCGCCCGCCGTTTTCTCCCGTCGTGGTCCGGCAGCAAAGCACCCGTCGCGTCCCGCAGCAGCGCGACTGCACTGTCGGTGCTCAGGCTGGGAGCGCCCTCACCGCAGAGACAGGCCTGAGATGTGTAAGTGTGTCTATACCAATACGCACACATACATAGAGACGGCTTCAGCTGGGCGCAAGAGGCCGTGTATTTAGAACGAGGAGCTCTTGGGCAGGCTTGGCTGTTCTTACCACACTCATGCACTCTGAAATCCATCACCTGTTCCACGGAAAGTTTTACTGAAGGGGCAGAAGGGAATGCTGAGGTGTGGGACAGAGGCTGAGAAACCCACTGGCAGGAGATCACAGCGGGAGCCTCAGTGCCAGGGTGTGGTGCAGGACGGAGTGAACGCCTCAGCATCCCGCTACAAGCACCCTGCTCCAGGGGATGTGAGGGGCTATGCCACATCCCTGCCCCCCTGCCTGACCACAACTGCGTGGGTGACTGGGGTTCTCCCGGGGCTGTAGGTATGCCTGGCCTTTACTGCCCGAGGTGTTACATCGGTGCAAACTTCCCTGCATGCCTTGGGAAGCGAGGTATTAACTGGTGACTGCAAGTTCTCCAGAGCTATTGCTTCTTTGTCCAATGCCAAACAGAGAGAGCATCTTTTGTCCTTACAAATTGACCAGCAGTGACAAAAGATAATGCTGAACGTGCTCCATTCATCTGGAGAGTGATGGTACTGTTTAGGGAGGGGGGTTGTGGAGGCCAAATAAAAGAGGAGCTTTGGAAAGCACCGTGACCTCGGGCTTTAATTTACAGCAAATTTTGTCTTGTATATAAACAGAAGATCAAATGTATTGTGGAAAACTTCAAAATGCATTTTAAATTTTATTATTTTTCTCTTCCTTTGGGCTGCAGACACTTGAATTCATGACAATCGAGAGGATTTTCTTTATGAATAAGAACATCAACAACCCCATTGTGTCCTGTCATACTATCCTGGTATTTCTACATCCTCTCTGAGGTTCACTTTGAGACTTGGAGGAATGTGATCTGGGAATTAGGTTTTGGACCATTTTGTTTCCATTTTGCAAATGCAAAGATGCTACAGTGAAACACACAGGGGTTTCTATTTCTTCCTCTCTGTAGTCATGTTTAACTCTCATTGACACTGATGTGAGTTATGCACATGTCTAAAGAGGAGAAGGGAGTCTTAGATCTTTTTCTCATCGTTTACATGAGATCAAAAGAAATCAAATAGAGTTAATGAAGGGCCAGATGGTGCTTTATGTGTGCTCTGGAAGAGCACAGTACAAGAGAATGGGAAGGAATATCTGTAGTTTAACCTGGCAAAGAGGAGGAAAACTTACTATCTCATTTAACGGGCACTGAAGCAAGTATGCCGTATCTTCAGAAGTGGGAAAGGTTTGCTTGTTTTCTCTCTCTCAGTAGATTTTGGATGCAGGGCTAGGGTTGTTTTTGGAAGATGCTGATTGAAGGGATTCCAGACTCTGAAATCATTCTCATTTTGTCTCTTTTGGAAACACAAATTTCTTTGGACCGGGCAGCTCTTCAGGTTTTGCTTTTAAGCTGTAGGATATGGGTGCTCCTCTAGTCTGTGGAAAATGTGTAATCTAAGCTGCTATGAGGAGGCAGAGCTGCAGAAGTAGAAGAGCCTTTGATTTAGATCCTCACTGTGAGCAAGAGTTTGGCAGGAGAGGCACAGGATGCAGTAAACTTTACCAACTGTGCACACAGAGCAACTCATATCCCAGAGGATGTAGACAGGGTCAGGGCCATCCTGTGCTGTGCCTCTTTGCCATCTCTTAGCCCTTGCACCTGGCTGCTGGGTTCATAGCTCAAGCTGCCCCCAGGATCTTGAGGGAGGAGATTGTAGCACTGGGCATAGCTAATGGCAAATTGCTTTTATCCTCACTGACGATAGGATTATCCAAAAAGAGATTAAAAGCTTGTTTCCTCTGTAGACCCTACACTCATCCTGTCAGGCTCTTTCTGATATAGGATACCCTAAAGGGTAAACTGGTAAATGGTAATCGGTAAATGTGAGGGAAAACAGACATTTTTACAGAGGATACCCCTGCCTGTGCTGATCTTGTAGGGATGAGTCTGTGGAGGCAGTAGAGGCCATCTTATTCCTTGTTCTCTGTACATCCCATCATTGTTTTAATGCATGACACACCTATTGGACGATAACTTGGCACCAGACCACAGACTTCCCAACAGGTTGGTGTCATGTGTTGGCCTTGCATGATATTGTAATGCCAGTTGACAAAAAAGAGTCACTTTTGTGTTATTCCCCCAGGCTTCTTTTGTTGACAAAGTAGCTCTCTGGATTTGGAAGTCTTTGCAGTTGAACTGAAGGCCCGGAGGCTTTCCTGTTTTAAAAGCAATGGGAAGAGATGCAACTAACATCTGTACTTTTGTTTAAGGATGCCAGAAAATGTTTGTGTTTATGCTCTCTTCTCAGAAAATTGTGTCAAGAGTACTTTAATATCAGTACAGCCCCATCTACTCTTTGCCCCCTGGTACAAACCTAACATTACAGCTCCAGCTGACATTATTTCCACCTGCTTTAAATGTGTTCATGTGCCTCTAATCCTGTGTGCAGCTTCACATTTGTACCCATTTCCTGTATTTTATAGGCACATGTGGTATGTCGAGGTTTGGAAATGTAAGCCCTCATTTTGTGCTGCTAGCTTTTTAACATTCATTTTCCCTGGCTGTATTCCTTGCTTAAAAAAAAAAAAAAGTTCCAAAACAACAACCAAAACCACCCAAAAAACAAAAAACCCCAAAAATACAAGAAAACAAAAAACACCAAACCAAAACAATTCTTTTTTTTCCCTGTTGAGGTTTAAACAAAACCTTGAGATCTTCCTTGCTATTTTATGTATCTAACACTTTTATTGAGTGAGTGTGCAGTAATTTGGTGGGTTTACTAAGTAACTTGACAGTTAATGGGATACATCTGCAATAGATTCCAAAATAACTGGCTGCTTAGAAATATGGAAAAGACTAGAATTTTCACTCCTTTCTGTTCTTGTGAGAAATTCCTATCTGCTTCAATTCCACAGAAGTCAAGATTCCATTAAAGATCCATATATGCCAAGAGCTGCTACCAACAATAATAAAACTAATTAGAGCTGACTCTTCCAAACTTCCTATTATATTAGAAAAATATTATGGATTTTAATCTAAAGTATTTAAGAAGCTACATTAAAACACACAAAACCATACACACACCTGGAGCTACACAGTGGCTTTACGAGGCTTGAGAGCATAAAAAAACCCTCAGCCATGAAAGAAAGAGCCCAGACTTCATTTTCCACAAACAAATTGGCTGCTTTGCATCAGTGACCCATACTCGCGTGCTTACTTGCTCCTGTGCAAAGGAGAAGTATGGCAATATCAGTAATCCTTCAGCTGGTGCACCATGGCCCAGAAGGGCTAGGAACCCTTTGGTGTTAGGGAATGTAGACTCAGTCAACAGGGAATGGAAGTCTCTAAGAGGAAAACTCTAACCAGCAAACCCATATCCCTGGGAAAACTTCTGCATTTCCTAAACTGACTTCTTCATGACACAACAGCCAAAAGCTATTCCACCATTTACAGTAAGGTTGACTTTTAGGGATAGCCCCCACTACAGAGGAGCCTACAGTAGTGTGAGTCCATGGGAATGAAGAGGGAGGAAAGCCAAACATTCATGCTGGAGTTACAAAGTTTGAGTGGATGCATCCAGCGTCCTGTGGTTCCAGAGGGAATAAAGAAAATGAAAAAGGTGAAGGAAACTGAGCAGAGCTCTCCTGTGCCTGAGTCATTTTCTCTATGAGGGGGTTAGTTGATCTAATATCTTCACTGCAGCTTAATTAATTTTCATTTGCAAATTTTAGATGGCTTGAGAGAGGCATTTCATGTTAATGAAGACAAAGAGTTCTGGTAAACAGCTGAAATGTCACAATGCCCTTCATGACACTGATGTGTCTAGACTTGCAACACGTGTCACTTTTCACTTCTTGGGGTTAAAAAGTTGGTAGAAGGAAGACCCTCCTCAGATTCCTTCTGCAATTTGTGAACAAATTCCCTATACTGCTTTGCCAAATATTTTTTAAAGCCTCGACATGTGTCTGTTTATTCATTACAATTCAACAGAAGGGTAGAAACATAGTGCTAATGTTTATGTTTCAGTTAAGGAACTCATTTATGTTGCCTCACTTAAAAATATTCTCCTCACAGAAAATATAAATCCAAAGTTGATTTATCAGGTTTAAATTTAAGAAAACTATATTGTCAGAACAACCACACATTCCTTTTTGCACCACTTTTGAAATCTGTTTCCTATTACCATCTCTGCATCAGACAAATACAACCAAGTTATTTACAGGCTGTGAAAGATACTAAATCTTTTCTGAGTAACATTACATTGGATCACAAATTCTCACTTTTAATAATAATTGACAACAAACTAAAGTGAAGGATATTCACAATTAGTAACAACAGCACATAATGCTCTCCCAGTGCCTTGTATTTTCAAGACCTGATGCAGACGTAAGCTGCTGAAGTCTCATTAACATTTACTTTGGAAGGACGTTAAGTATTGTTATCTCCCATTTACAGATGGTGAAAGAGGCTCAGTAGGATTGTGACTTGCCTAAAAAAACTCAGAACAGTTTAATTGCAGAAGCAAGACCAGAACTCTCAAGCTTTTGGCTCCTACTTGTGTGAGAGAGTGAAACACATTTTTAAAAGCATCCTGTGACTTAGGAATCCCAGTTCCAGCACACACCAGGGCTTGAGCGGTGCTGGGGCAGTGCAGCTCCTCAGGGGCACTTTGGGCTCCCAGCTCCCATTAACTTTGAGTGATTTTGGAGCTCTTGAAAACTCCTTTCAGTCCATGGAGGAAAATGCACAACACCTGTGATCCATAGAAGCGGCGCATGGAGAGGCAGAGCAAAGGCTGGGAGCAACAGCCAGCTCCACGTGCAGCTCAGCCACGATTCAGAAGCTGGAGGGCCGAATGCTGAGCCTGTGTTCCAGGGCTGAGGAGCCAGGGGAGCCAGCAGTGCTGCCAGCTCTTCTCACTGACATGATTTTCTCGGGATCAGAGCCAGGAAAGATCTAAAGACAGAACTCCAGCCCTCTAATAAATTTCAGCTTTGCCTTTGGGAGGAAGCCCTCCTTGCCTGGCCCCTTGTGCCTTACCCCTACACCTCCAGGAGAAGGGAGCAGGTCAGGTGGATGCACATCCCCGAGCTTTCTTCCTGGCCAGGCCCTGCTGCCATGCTGTGAACGGGAAAACTAGGAGCAGGAAGGTGAGCAGAAAGGAGTGGAAATCCCTGCAGAAGCAGATGTACTAGCAATGGGAATGCAAGAGTGAGGAACCACAGTGCAGGTGGGGAAGCCGCCCCTTGGGGCTGGAAATGCAAAGTGAAATGGAGCTGGGCAGCAGGGGCAGGCAGCGGGGCAGATCTGGGGCAGGTGGAAAGGGGCAGGAAGCGGCATCTGTTCTTAGATGGAGGGGTGCACTGGTGCAAGGCATGCAGGTTGTCAAATGAAGCAAAGGTCAGGAGAAGCCATCAGCATTCTAATGCCCAAAGACCTGTGACAGCTATTCATGTCAGGATTGGGATTGGGATTTGGACTGGGATTGGGATTTGGATTGGAACTGCAACTGGACCTGGCTGTGCAGCTCTCACCCACCTGCATGCAGCCTTGCACCACCATGCACACCACAGTCTTTGGAGATGAGGAAGTGAAAGGAAATCAGGCCCAAAAGAGGATTCAAAGTCATCCCACATACATGTCAGTATCTGGCAGTGTCTGTGTCTTGCTGTGACCCAATTTGTTAACTTTTTCCTTCAGCAATACCAGTGTACAACTAACTGGAAGCTGGAATAATAGTGGTTAGAGCTGAGGAGGAAAATTTCTTCATCCTCAGGAAAGAGACTTAATATTGCACGAAGTAGGACTGGCTTCCCCAAAATACTGTTGAGAAGGGAAAGAAAACCTTGGGTGAGAGAGAGGATGCTGAGGCATGTGCAGGGAGCTGGGCGAGTGCCAGCTTTGGAGAAGGCAAAGCATCCCTGCAGCCTCAGAGCGGGTGCAGCCCTCCTTTGACAACCAGATACTGAGCCTTGATTTTCATGGCAAGGTTTTAGACTTGCTTCCTTGGCTATGAGTTTTGGCCTTAGACAGCACTCAAAGGATGCAGAAACCATTTAGAGTACAGTTTCAAATTTGCATCTATGTTTAGAAATGCTCGAGAGCTTCATCACATTAAAACATTTTAGGAAGGTGTATAGCTAAGCAAATACTCACTGCTAAGAAGATCTTGAGGTAATTCTGAGTAAGGAAGAAAGGTGTCCCTTATGTGGGAAAGACTACCAGGACAGAGGACCAACTTTCTAGGCCAAACCCTATTAAATTCAAGGGAAAACAACTTTTAGATGGCCTTGTGCCTATGCTTAGGAACTTAATTGAATCTGGAGTAGGCTTTATAGACTGAGGGACTCACAGCATGAGATTAATTGTTCATTACAATGATGGCAAATGCAAACAGTGAACTGGCCAGCTGGTTCTATCAGAGGTATAAAGAAAATCTAGTCAGGATAAATCAGGTAGAATATCTAGATGGTGGAATGTCACTCCAGGGGCCAGGATGGGGAAAAGTTAAGGGTCTCTGAGAAAAAAAGTTGCTTTTTAATGTTCTTTTTGCTTGAACATGCTAATGTCCCAGAGGCCTACTCTTTACATAATTCTGTTTGCACAAGATGAAGGGGGTACCAGAGCTTTGCCAGCTTCTTGTAACTCATTGCAAAATCCTTCAAAATACTGTTTAAAAATATTTATGCAGCAAAAAAGCTATTTCACACATTTTGCACCAGCAGCCAGGTTTTAAAATAAACCAATCTGTCCTCAGAAATAAAAAGAAGAAGAAATAAAGATCAAAATTCACAGTTGGTGTAAATTGCCAGACTTTCAGTGAAGTCAATGCAGGGCTGCCAATCTAAACTAACAGAGAAACCAGTCCAGAAACCGTGAATGTGATTTTAAAAGTCTTCAAAATAGGGTTTGCTAAACATTACGTGGCTGCAGAGTACCTTGCAGAATGATAAAGCATGGGGACAGTCTCCAAGTACCCTAGGACAGAGAACAAATGGCAACACTAGGACTGAGGAAACAGATAAATCAGTTAACACACAGTGTTTAAAGAGTACCAATAAATAGCATGTATCAATCAATAATTGCTTCTGCATCAAAAAAACTGGCACAGTAACTAGAGTTTTCTCATGCTAAAATAGTTAAATTTTTAACCAAAAATCTGCTAAAGCTAATTGAATACCTTTTTTTTTTTTTACATTCTTGACAAAAAAGAATGAACAAATGAGCTGTGGGCTCCCATGTCTCTCCAGCAGATCACTTATCTGAACCATGGAAAGCTTCTTTCAGACAGGCTTGTGTGGTGACATCTCCTCTGTAACCCTTTTTCAGGGCACTGCACCATTTTTAAAGGTATGTCTGAGAGCCAGAAGTTGGGAGCATGTACATTTTCTCTCCCTCTTGGATGTGAAAGAGTGATCTTTGAATCCTGGGAGGGAACATAAGCCATTATTGGTTACCCTAAGCCATTGAAAGTGTCTCTTTCAGAGAAACTATAACTGGAATATTTCTCTTGAGAAACACACCAGTGGTGACGCACAGATCAGATATTCTCTTACTTGTTCTGTGAGGGTCACTACGACCTCCCTGTCTTGCCCTCTGCTTTATGTTGCATCCTATAACATTTCTTTTCAGCAGTCTCCTTGAGGCTGTGAAAAGGAGGGTGAAAACCTGCCTTCAGCACAAAAGATTGGGTATTTGAAGACAGGCATGGCTGGTGTGCACCTACCTGGCAGCCACGGGGGTCTCCTCCAGCTCAATACCTCCAGTTCCTCTTCAGGCACACGTCAGTGATTGCTGTCGTGGCAGGGCTGATGCCTTTGCCAAGACCCATGGCTGTGCTCAGTGTACAACCTGATGGGACCTCATTCCAGGCCTCTGGGTGCTACCCTAATATCAGCATTACTGCCCCACAATAATAACAAGAGTACATGTTTTATGAGAATTTCCAGTGGGCCGGAAAAAGCAGATAGTGTTGGAAAGGGAACACAAGGCTTTTTGGCTGGAAGGTGCCCAGTGAACTTCAAGGCAGGCTCCTCAGACAGGGGCCAGGTCCCTCAGGTGACAGAACCTGGCACAGCCTTGCTGGGTTGATCAGGTCAACCCTGATGCACAAGGATTAAACAAGAACTGGCTGTGCTGAATTTTCTTTTTGTTTACTCCAGTGGTTGCCACCAGGCAGCCCAGAGAGGCTTCGCAGGCCTCTCTGAGGGCATGGGAAAATCAGTGTGTTTAGCTTTCCTGGGCTGAGCACTGGGCTCAGCTGGAAGTGTGGACCTTGAGGTTAGCCTTAAATCACCAGAGGTGGGCACATAAGCTTGCCCTCTGACTTCTGCCAGAGCTAAATTTAAAACCTTGATGGCTGAAATGAGTTCTGTGGCAACACAGGGATGGGTTTGAAAGGGAATGAGAGAAAAAAAAAGGAAAAAAAACCCCCAGTAACAACAAAAAAAAGAAAACACAGGGAGAAAGAGAACGCAGCAATGAGATGTCAAAAATGGAGAAAACAAGACTTATTTGCAGTCAGCAGTTCAGAACATGGCCTGGAGGGACACCAAAGGCTGCATGCCCTTGCTCTCAGCTGGGGGATGTCCACCTGCCTTTGGTGAGGAACTTGCACCAGCCATAGCTGCCTGGCCATAGCTACTTTCCCAAGCCTCTGAAGTCTTCAGGGCAGCAAAAATTTTGCTCTTATGTGTATGTGAGATGCTTAGAAGAGTCACACCCCTGATCACTAATAGAGACCCCTAAGCACCAGCAAGACAGCTAATAGTGAAGACCTGTTTTTTAGGTCAAGGTCTAACACGGCCGTGTTACCCTGGTCAACAGCGAGTGCTGTCCTATTTCTGCCTGAGAGGGCTGAGCCACATAAGCTCTACAGGAAAACATCCAGAGGGGAAGATTTATGTATTTGCCATGAAAAAAAGGAGAAACACCAATTCCCCTATTAAATGAACTTGGACTGCTTTATGTTACAGATATAAATGCATCCCCATGGAAAAGGAGTGCAAATATTTGCATTATTTGTATGTCATTCAACTATCTGGCTACATGTGCATGTTATATTTAATGCATGCTTTGCAGTAATATGTTTGTTGCATACTGTTGGATAAAGTCACTAACAGAGATTTAATAGGTGCACAATATAAAACTCAGCCTTCTAATTTGCTATCATCATTTTATTTTTAGCTATAACTAATAATTATAAGAAACATCTCTGTCCCAAATAGTTGCAGAGGAGTTTATTAAGCAGATCATTACATTTAAAAAAGTTGTCCTGATAGCATCCTTGTTTCACAGGAGGGGAAAAAGAGGAAAAAAAAGGGAAAAAAAAAGAGACATAAAAAAAGAAAAAAGAGAACGAGAAAAGGACAGCTCTTCTGCCAAAATAAATCAATTAGCTCATAGATTAAATGTTTCTTCAGAAACACATAAAGGCAGGGTGTAATGTTCTCCTTTTTCTTGGAGTAAGTTTTAGAACACGAATTCTGTTTCTTGAAGTGTAGATATTACTTGTTCTTTGGCAGCAGTCCTCTCAAAAATGCTGGTGGTGTTGTGAAAATGTAACTTTAGGTCCGACACTGGATGCACAAATAATTTATAAACTACAGGTTGGGTCACATGCAAAAGAGCCAGCTGGATTCATGAAGAGCATGAGCTATTTTCCAATGTTGGATTCACAAATAGTCTAGAAACTATAGGTCTGGTGGACTGGTAGATTCAGGATTTAATAGTATCTAGAAACTATAATGTGTCGTTTCCCATTTTTCACAAAAGAAGACTAGACATAATGTTACAGAAAATGGGACTAAAGCTATATAATTTGTCTGGTTTTTTCTTTCACTGACCCATTATTTTTCCTTTACTGTAATTTCTTACGTTCTAGGAACAAATAACAGAAGAGACATGATAAATGGGAAGCTAACCAGGAATCTTGCCCTAAATATCGAAAAACAAAGATGGAAGTTATGAAACTGGAAAAAAAATTGGAATATGAATAGCATGGTAGAATGGTAGAATATTTAACATTTTCGTACTGCTTTTATTTTAGACATACTTTAAATTATAAATTGCCTGGGTAGTAAGCTTTCAGTTGAAAGTTCATTTGAGATTTAATTTCTCATCTTCTTACCATTGTTATTGTCAGATAGATGCAATACCTATTCTTAGAATTTGTCTGTTACTATTAGTGTTATTTATATGATTCTGTGTTTTATTTTTGTGACTGAAATGTTCTAAGACTCATTAATTTCATTGTGATATTGAAGACTATTTTATTGTGTTACTTTTCATTCAGGATTCAAATGCTGTTAATTTGGAAGGGGATTTCTATGCAGTCATCCCATCTCCCTCATGAAATCAGTATTTCTAAGCAGTTTTAGATTTTTTTTCTGATAATTCTTTACAGTCACAGGTCTGAGTAACAAAAAGTCTTTGATAACGTACTATGAGATGAATCCTGCAAAGCAGAAGGAATGAGTTTTACTGATTCTGGTGGAGATATCAGAAACGTCATCATGACTGAATGAATCTTCTAACGGGAACCAGCTGATTTTATAGACAAAGTGAGATCCTCACTTTGATAAATCTCTTCTTATTTGAATGAAGATTGCACTATTGGACCCACATGGAACTTGGTCAGAGGCCAACAATGTGCTGTGAATGGAAACATTAGTTTGTGATTAGAAATCTGACTCTATTGTTGTGCAGATTTACTCTAGCTATTGTCCTATAAGAGAGAAAAAGGGCAAGTGAGGTAAAAACCCTTTTCCCCCAATAAGAATTGCTTTTCATCCATTCTCACAAGACCCCTACATACTTCTTTACTACAATGGCCTGTTGTACATGAATGGCTGTATGCCTCATTTGCACAAAGATGGGAGCAATCTGAAAGTGCACATCCTACTCCTATAAACTCCCCAGGAAGGCTGGGAATCTGGCTCAGATGCTGTCATCAAAATGTGCTTGTGCATGGCAGTTCATGGTAGGTGCTCCAAAGGCATTCCCATGATCTCTGCAAGAAGGGGAATGCTCAGCTGGAAGATGGTAGGACTTCCAATCTTGCACCTCAAAAGGTCCTTCTCAGTCACAGGGTGACTTAGCAGGATTCTGGATCAAGCTTGAAGAAGACAAAATGTAATTAAATACTCTCCTGAGATTTATAGGTCAAGTATTAAACACTGTGCAAGACTGTCTGCCCAAAAGCTTTCTCTGCTATATGAAGATCTTGGAGGAATAGCCCAGCTCATGACATTTATGAGGAAATGTGAGTTTTTCAGTTTTTTGTCTCCCATGGAACCAAAACTAGGAACAGATTCAGTACAGCCTCTATTCCCAAAACTTAGCTCTCAGAGTTAAGTGAGCTCTTGCTCTATGCTTTGGTGAATTCCATTGACTACGTGTGACCAGACACATCTCCACCATTAGTTTGCACATATTGCAGTCATTGCCCAGGATGGATCACAAAACATATAGAACTCCCGTAAATGTGGAAATACCATCAGGTATCTTTATTCACTATATTTTCCAATGACAACTGCAAACAGGCATTTTAGTAGTTTGTCAAATCCTATCAGGATGGTGGGTTTACTGTTGAGTTCGGCACAAATTGCTAGATTTGGATTCAGAAAGCATGCTGTCCTCACTAACAGGCACTTAATTAATAGCAGTGGCAAGTCTCTGGAAAAGCTACTGATGTTTAATAAGTCTTTTGTGTCTGGCTTCTAGAAAGTTTTGTATTAGCAGAAACATGAGAGATCCGATTCAGTGCATTACACATATTTCTTACTAAATGGCTACTCTTGAAATAGAATCTTTATCAAGCAAGAACACACCTACACTCTGAAGTCCGTTGCAGAATTAGCATTTAACACTTTGTTTTCAGATGTGTGCTGAAAAAACGTGTGCTTTGTTACATAGGAGGTTCTTCAGAGGAAAATAAGCTATGTTGTGTGGAGCAGCTACAGAAGGCCACATTTAGTGGCATCCAAAATAGAAGTCCATTGTGCCAAACTAATGTCTGTCTTATTCTCAGGCTGCTGCTATCTTTTTCCCACCACTTCTCCCTCCCCACTCCCAAAGCTTCATTATGACAAATCTATTAAGAGCATTTCACTTCCCCTCTCAAAAGAATGCACCTGCATGGTGCACCTGCATGAGGGTGCCTTCTGTGGGTATTAAATATGAATTCTGAGCTGTCCTCAAGGAAGGACAGGTGCACAAATCCCCAAATGAAACACCCTGTGAAGCAGAAAGGAAAGCTCTAGATCTTTAGTCCTTACCTCCCTATTACTTGGACTTGTAAAGTTGAAAAGAAATCAGCTCTTATGATTTTAAGTATTTATTTCTGCCACTTATGTACATTCTAAATTTTAGGACATTTCTTTGACCATATTTACTTCCTAAAGAAGCTTTTGGAAGTGATACTATTGTTATATTGTGAAGGAAATTTTTTTTAACTTTTGCAGAATGAATTAAGATTTAATATGCAACAAAACTTCAATTTATTTTTTTAACGAACAAAATTTTGATTCTTAGACCAGCAGCCTTAATGAATTATAGAGTTCTTGGCTTGATAAGAATATTCTGTTTTTCAAGCTGCCTTCCTATACTTCCTTCACTCTGCACATGTTTATATACGTTTTCATACAAGAAGACAATGACTTCTTGCTTTCTGTAGATCAACAGAAAGATTATTTTGCCCTCCCTGTGTGGTGCTGTTCTCTCTTCCTCTTCAATTTTGGCTCTGCTTAATACTACAAGAGCTAACATTTTTCTGTTTCATCACTGTTTAAGCTGAAGAATAGCTGTACTTCTAACAAAATTATTATGGGTAGGAAAAAAGGGGGAAGGTGGCAGTTGTAAAGAGCAACAAAAACGTGCTACAGAATCTTTGTACCAAAAGGTGATCTACATTATCAAAGTCCCTGAGAACTCTGCTTTACAGTTTAATATATTTAACAAAATTTTTATATATACATATAAATATTTATATTGCAGGCTTTTGTTAGTCTCTATGCAACCTTAACAGTAATAGCGTTTTATGTTTTAATTTCCTTAAAGGACAGTCTTCTTTGGAACCCATGAATGCTTCAATGTTTTGGAAAGATCTAAATATATGTCAAATATCTGTTGAGACTTATGATTTTTTTTCATCCACTCAGCAATCATTTCATGTATTATTTTGAGAAACAGCACTACATGTACTGTAAACAATACAGAAAAAAAAAAGTATTATCTGATAAGCTGAAATAGCTCTGTCTGTTGGTTAATTACCCAAATACTAAAGTAAAGTTAGGCTAATGATTTCCAGACAGTTGTTATGCCATACCATGTTAAAGCAGCTGTTAACCATATGCACTACTGTAGTTCTGCTTATATTAACCATTATGAAATTTTCCTTGGGGAAAAATGCTCACGTGCTTGCAGAGAACCTCTGTGCCCTCTTTTTAAATGAAATAAGTTGGTTATTCTTAGAGCATGGCAAATAATTTGTAACAAATCACTTGGTGATTTTCTCCTGCTTGTGAATGGAGATTGTATTTTCCAAAGCCACCATGCGCCCAAGGAGCTGAAGTCTGGTAGCTGCAATAGAGCAGAGGGAGCACCAGGAGAGCCTCCAAAACCAGTCCCGGTGTCACTGCACCAGCACAACCCTGATTCTGGTGGCCTCGTGGCTTTGGGACACAAGGTCACATTTCTTCATGGCACTGCACCCTGATGTATCAACCCTTCAGCTCATCTGAGGCTGATGTGGCAATCCCTGACATCGCTGTTTTACACAGGAGTATGGACCTGCAGTGGGATAGGGTTTAATCTGACCTTTTCTTTTCTGTCTTTTTGAGAAGGAGAGAGAAAGAATGATCTGTGAATTCCTAGGGGCTTTTGGTGGCAAATATCACAGTGATAACCACCAGCGAAACAAAATCTACGGAGAGAGGTCATCTATTTTATTAGGCTGACTAATATCATTGGAAAAAAGGAGATGAGCTTTCAGGTCAAAACCCCATTGTCAGGTCCAAGACAGAAGTCTGTTTTGAGGACAGCTTGTGGATGACAGTTCATTGCTGGGGTTTTTTTGTGTATTTGCCCTTCTTGTCTAGAGCATAAGATACCATGTATTCTTTATAAGCACTGCTTCATTTTTCTTAAAACATTAAAACTACAACATTATATACATCTACTACCAGTTTGATGAACATATACCATTTTATCTTATCAAACTGGCAGAATAATTTATAATCTTGCATCATCCTAAGGAAGGGTATCTACGTTAACTCAGGATGAGATGACATTTACACTTATTTTAGGGATATCTGTCTGAATTTGTTACAGCTGCCTTTGTGTCCTCAGTTGCATTCACCTTCTGTGTGTATTCAGGCAAATGTTCACAAAAATAAATGAACTTCAAGATGAAAGTGGTTTTATTGGGTAAAGATCACAGAAATGTTTTATCTTACAATACCTACCCTGGTCACAGTGTGAATGATTCACATGTCTCCTCTCTGCCTCCTAACCCCAGATCTTAGACGAAGGCAGTTGACAGGGATATCACCTGTAATACGTAAGTCATATTCCTTCTATTCAGTGTGTGTAAATCCTGGGTGTTGCACACCAAAAAGACATGGTGGGCACCAGAGGCGGACACCAACCATAGGAAAAGGTCTAAAACCACACCTTACAAAAAATGGCTGAAGGAATTTAGATTGTTTAGTTTGCAGAAGAATCAAAAGGAGTTGTGAAAATAGCCTTCAGATACATGAGGATAGCAGCAAGAAGAATGAAAAAAATTTCTGTTGCCCTTTGTGCATAAAAAGGGAGGTAATTTAAGCAAGGAATAATTCTCTTAGGCAGCAGAACAGTAAGAATATTGTTTCTATTGTAATAAATAAGCAAGCATTGAAATAGATCGTGTAGGGAAACTGTGAAGCGAAATTATCAACGGGACCAAAGAACAGGTTAGAAAAGCAAATGGTAGGAATGATGTACATACAGTTATATGCCCTATCATGTTGGAGATGAATCAGCTAGATAACATCTTAGTGTCCCTTTCAGGTGCCTTTTCTCCGACCTTATGAGTGATAACTGTGTGATGATGGCAAAAAAAAAAAAAAAAAAAAAAAAAAGGCACAGAATTATATCCTCCAAAATAAGTTTTCTCTCTTCAGTTGGAGTGCTTGACAGTGAATAAACAAAGGATTTTTTCCCTTTAAAACACTGTCAGTGTTTTTAATCTCAAACCTGACTGTTATGAGAGAATGGTGTTATACTAGCACAGCTCAGTCACCCTCACAATGACCAGCAACTTAATTCCACAAGTGTATTATTAGGCTATAGTATAAGTGTATAAGTAGATTATTGAACAGAGGGAACCCACTGATTCAGTGCAGAGAAATATCCAGATGACAGGAGCTTCCACTGTGTTCTAGTGGCTATTTCTGAGGACAAGCAACTTGTCTCAGCAACCCAACCACTTGCTCAGATGTCTGTTCCTGCTTGTGACAGATCTGAAAAATTATGCTTTGCAAAGAGACCAAACCTGCTCAGACAATGACAAACAATTTGAAAATAACTGGTCTGACCGGGTGTCCAAATTGCTGACAGAAAGGAAATGTTCATGTGTGCAATGAGCATGAAAGATGAAAGCCCTTCCCTGGTGCTGTTCTTCCACTGAAGCCCTTACTCTGACCTGTGGCCTCACTAGATGACCTGTGAGCAGAGAACAGGGATAGTATAAGAAAACAGTTCCTACTAAAGCTTATTTTCTGAAGGAAAGTCTGCCCAGATGTTGCAGTCATATTTTTTCATATTGCCTGCTAAAAATCTGTAAAAAGTTAGTAAAGTGGTCTGGAAAAACAGTAAATTTTGCCTTTTGGATACAGAAAAACTGTATTCATATTTATAGCGCATATTTATGCATTTTTCTCTTTATATATTTGGGTCCACCCAGGGCAAAAACTGCAGGGCTGGGAGCACTGTGCATGTCTCATTCACACCCCTCCTTTTTCAGTGTCCTATGGCGTCAAATGGCTCTAAGGCCAAGAATTTTGCTTCTGACTTCTCAACTTTTCTTGCTAGGTGGGAACCCTGCACAGCCTGACTCTTGCCTTCAGCACCTCCTGGCACAGATATCACCTTGCACGTGAAGTATTTCATACCTACGAAGAACTGATCGTATACTGGGACAGTGACCACTTCACCCCATGAGCAGCTAGAGTGCTAAACACGATACTGTTGGCTGGACTAAGAGCTCTACCCTAGTAAAAATAACTCCCAGAACCGTATCCACATGTCTCTTGGTCCATTAGTCTTATTTATCTCAGAAACTAGGCAGAGAGTTTTTTCAGATATTTCCCATGGGCAAAGAGCTTCGTATGACCAGATTATCTGGAGATACTGCTTTAAATGACCTTGATCCTGCAAAATTATGTGGGTTTTAATCCATTATCATGACATTTTCATAGTTTAATCTAAGTAAAAATATATTCCAATCCTTTTCATCCTGTCCTCCAAACTCTTTACTAGTGCAATGGCCTGCTATGGCTGCAGCACAATCCTGGCTGGAATAAGTCTTAATTAGCTGCCAATGATGTCATGTCCATGTCTGTGTTAAAGGCACAGGACTAAGTATTCGTCCTTGTTTAATGTACTGTAGAAATTCCATTTAGGGATAGCATTAAGACGCTTCAGAGCCAATCTTGTATTTCTCCTGTAGTTCAGACGCTTGGCCTTCAGCCTTCTGACACTACCCCAGTTGTGCTATAATGGTTCAGAAATACACTGCCTGTTGTGTTTTATTGCTCATGTGAAAACTGTCCAATTCCTTGTCAGTTGACAAGGGAGGAGCGCTGCAGTGAAGGATTGCACAGCAGTGTGTCTGGGAGCGATGTTATTTCACACCAGCAGCAACCTTTCAGTGTTTGCGCGGCAGCCCAGTAGAGCCTTGGTGCTCTTGCCATAGAGCAGAGAGCAAACCCCATTGTAGTCATTCTCTCTGCCAGAGAGACTAATGCATGCTGCCAAATATCTCCCCTCAACACATTTATTGAACATTAAACCAGCAGAATAGCATTGAATGAAGTCCAGTAATTTTATAGGATATATTTTAGTCACTAGACTTTGAAGACCAGTCCAATGTTAATTATAAAGTTTCTGTGTCTGGATAACATATTGTTAACAGTTATTTTGTAAGTGCTAATGGCAAGATGGAAGATTTCCAATAGTTTTATTGAGGAAGTGGCAATTAAAATGTTGAGCACTGCAACATACATACAAAATAAAAATAATCCTGCATACACAGCACTTTGTGTCTAAAAAAAAACCCAAACCAGAAAAAACAGGGATGAATATTTTCTTTTGAAATAAATGCAACCATTTTATTTCTAAAAAGTTTTGCTTTTGGAAAAAACCCCAAATGTTGATTTACTTGCCAACTTCAAATGTCACAAGCCTTGAACAAGTTTGACATTGTTTAAAAGCACATCGTGAAACTATTAGAAAGCTAAGACAAGTTGCTATGTTATGTTTTTCCACACTCAGAGAGCAACAATGTGTTCTCAGTTTGAGTAATTTCATTTAGATTAAGGGAAACAAAACAAGAAAGAACAAAAGCAAAGTGTTCACAAGAGTGTGTTGAAGTGGCTACACAGAACAATTTTTAAGGCGTGAGTGGAAAAAGGTGCTATGCAAGCACTGTCCCACGAGGTCAGCTGGGCACGCTGATGCTCCCATGCCTACATGCAATAACATAAAAAAAGGACTACCTATGCCTCTGTGTCAGCCATCAGTCGGCAGGTTCAACACGGATTTTGTTTTGCAGAGTGAATGTCTACCACCTGCTGAAAAAAGGAGTCCTGGTGGGATCTAGAGTTGAGATGGGAGTTGAGCAGCATGGGGGCTGGCTCTTAGTGTGATGTTGGTCAGTGTGAAGCACTTAATCCCTGCAAGCTGAGCAGGAGCCGGGTCTCCAGCCATTTGAGTGGGTTTAGGTTTGCTTGCAACACACCTATTTTAATCTAAACCTGCTGCAGTGGGCAGGTTTTAAGGCCCTTCCTTAATGCTTTTCCAGACAGCTCTGTTTCCAGACAGCTTGGTGAGGCTGGATTTCACACCCTCTTCTGGTTGAGTAGATGTGAACTCTGGGGAGCCAAAAGCCGCTTGGGACTCCCGGGGCATGTCCTCAGTTCCTTTGGCAGGCCCAGAACAAGACCCCAGAACCCTTTTGGCAGCTGCAGGTATCTGGAGAGAATAAGGAGATGCATTTCCTAATTTTCTAGACCCCCTGAGTATTGATCAGTCACTGCAGAGCCACCCTGGATTTCCCTCTCCTTCCTTCCCTCCTCCTCTTCCTCTTTTCTCCCTGCACTCTGGTCTTGACACTGCCTTCCTCACTGGGAATTTTCTATTTTCAGTTCACTGCCTCTCCTGCCGAGAAAAGATGCATCAAAGGTTTTATATAGAATTTTGAAATACAGATTCACTTTAGAATAGATAGAATCCAATTAAAATCCCTGGGGTAACAAATACCAACTATGGGCACTTGACTGAAGCATATTAATCTTCTGTTCTCTTTGTAACCTTAGGAATCTCAAAGAGGCAAGTCAGCCCATCAGGGGTCTGAATCACCCCTGGAATTAACTTTCAGTCTCCACTGTCTAAAGGGAAGTCCATTCCTAGCCCAGGTGCTACTTGAGGTTCCTGAGGTTTGGTGGGGCAAACCTGGACCATCTGTCCCAACGTCTGCTTGCTCATTTGCTCACACAAAGCAGTAAACCAAAGATGTGAAGGTACACTAGCACAGCAAACAGCAATATAAAAACCCCAAAATGAATAAGAACCCAAGACTAAATGTTCCCTGCCTGTTGTTCCCATCTTTTCCCTTGCATTTCCACAGGAGGGAAAAAAAACCCAAAGAGAAGGGAATCACTGCACTTGATGTCCTTTTTTTTTTTTCTCTGCCTCTCTTTTTCCTTTGGCAAAGGAAATAAAAGGCAGCAAGGAGATTCTGACCAGGCTGAACACTCACATATTGTGCATGGTTCTCCAGTGTGACTTCTGTGGAAGAGCAAAAGAACTGGATTTTGGGGCTCTTTGCAGTCCCTGGGCAAGTTGTAGCAGAAGCCATTCAGCTTCCTTTAAAGTTCAAAGCTGTGATGCATCAGTGATGTCTGGCTGGACACAGAGGAACTATGCTAATGTAGATAGATCTAAAGTAGTTCAATCCTGCTGACCTCCTGCAAGAGCCAAATTCTTTTTCAATAAGCTTTTAAAAAATACTACCTCTCCTCTGCAGTGCAAAGCTGTCTGAGTGTATCTTACAGAACATTGTTTGAGGGCTCAACACCTCTGAGCATTGGGGAACTTTGACTTCACACCTTCCATGATGTACTGCAGCTGTATCTCTCATCCAGCAGTAGTCAGTCTTTTTAGTCTACTGCCCCCTTTCTAATTTTTTCAGGGAATGTTCCCATCACCACAAACAAGCATTCTGGCAGGAGGAGGTTGTCTATTTCAGTTGCAATTTCCAGGCCCTTTCAGAGCAGTGTACAACTTCCAGCTGACATTTGGGCTGAGACCCATCCCACATTTGAATGGCATCTCAAATCTTTTCCTTGAAATTACTAACCTGTCTGATTTTAGACACTGAACTTTGCCCCAGGGGAGATTCCTGGGCTTGCTCTCAGTGGTGATGCCTTAAGAGGCCACCTAAAAACAGAGACTAGACAGGAGTAAGGGAATAAAGGGAGGTATTTATTTGAAAGGCCTTCAAAGGTACACCCTGGGGAGCCAGAGGCTGCTGCCAAGATGGACCCCAAGATGGACAACAGGTCACGAGTTCTTCACACTTTTATAGGTTTGGTTCATTTGCATATCAGGGTTAATTCTCCAATTAAAGCTTCAGTTTAATGATGTAATTCCCCTCAGCTTTCCCCCCTCTCAAAGGCTTTTTGTTTATACTTTTTGGGCCTAAGACAGTCTGGGTGTCCTTGAAGACAAAGCCTGGAGAGGCTTTGTTATGTCTACCTAGCAGGAGAGAGCAGAAGTTAACAGGCTACAAGAAACTTCAGAATTACACACTAGGCAGTACAGGATTTCAAAAATATGAAAGTTAAAACCTAAGGCATCAGTGGGGGATAGTCTAGTCCATAGGATGTGGTCTGGTGCCTCCTGTCAGCTCTCATGACAACCTCCTGCATGGAAAGGTGGCTGGATTTTGCTCCTAAGGGCCCTCAGCCCAAACTAAGACACATGGACATGAAACTCTCCCCTCTGCTTCTGCTGTTGTGGGGATCTGCAGGCACATCACCTGTCAAACACATGCTTCCTGAAGAACAGGCATTAGCACCAGTTTTAGCACCAGGTTTTGTGAGCACTGTTCAGGTTGATGAGTCCTGAGCTGGGCAAGGAGTGGCTGTCCTGGGAGAAGCAGCCAGAGTGCCCTCAAAGGACACACTTCAGCTAGTCCCTGGGCTGCACAAAGGGACCAACCAGTATTAGCCATCATCCGGTAGTGATAAAAGAGTACTTTGGAGATCTTCAGCTGTAAAACTTGCCACAGACACTTTTCTAAATCAATCCAAGCTTTATGTATAACCTGATAAAAGATTTATTAGGTGAAGGATAATAAATATGTTGAAATGAAAGGTATGGAAAATAAAAGTAATATACCTGTAAATGGTATGCTATGCTATACTGAGCTGAACTAAATAAGAGCCTGTCTGGGACAAGTTCCTCCATACCAGGTATTTATGAAAAAAAAAAAAAAAAAAAAAAAAAAAAGAGCAGGGTTATAATGACTCTGTGTAAGGTCTGTGGTAAAGGGCAGAATTTTCTGACCGCTGATGCTCCGTTTCTCCAGCTGTTTCTCCAGGGTCTCTGTTAGCTTAAGAGTGGACTTTGAGGTGTTAGGTGTCAGCATTTATGCTGTTGTTCACAAGAACTCACAGTCAAACTGCAGCTCAAGATCAAAAGGCGTGAGGCAGCAGACTCTGATTGGGAAACACAGACCAGTGGGGCAGATGCTGGATGCCTTCTGTGAGTGGTTAAATGATCCATCTGGTAACTAATGGGACCCTGACACTGTGAATTACTGTTATTAAGAAAGTTAGGAACACCTGGAGAGAGCACTGAAACTTTCCAGGAAATGGTTATACTGGTACTTTTGGTGTGGCCTAAGTAGTGATTTAAAGGTAATGAGCTTGAAAGCATCCTTGCAGTACACTCTGAAAACAGAGCCAGGCCTGAACTGCTGAATGAAGGGAGAAGACTCCAAGAGAAAAATTTGCTATTCACAGACAGACGTCTCTACTGATGATGTTAGAATTTTTCACTGAGAATATTTCTGTCAGTAGAGAATCATCTCCAGAAAAAGTCAGCAGTAATGAACATTTATTTTCATTATTCCATCGCCCAAAAATGTCAGCAGTGCTCTCTATGCCATCTCTCTTTGTCAAGACATATCTGTTCTCTAGGGAGAGGAGTGAAAACACTTCACACCAAGTAAATGTTCATGTGTGTGACCCGTTAATGCCATTTTACTTTATTAAAACTACACTCTTCAAAGGCAGTATATAATATCAAGTAGGCTCATTAGAAAACAGTATATCATTCCTGATTTGCCTCTGCTCATGGAGAAAAGGTTGAGGACGGGGGCTTTTTGTGTGTGTTTTGTATTGGATTTGGGGTTTTTTCTTTCCGTTGGACTCCAGCTTAAAATGAAACAATGCTAGAACAGAGGTCAAGAACTTGGAAAAATTAATTCAAGCGGAACCAGGTACAGCTTGATTCAATATCGATATTTCATATGTTCTGAGATTGTGGTTCAAACTATGAGATAGCAGAACACCATTTTTATAGCTTTCCATCTGTGAGAAATTATTTCTCAAAGCACTCTGTATGAACAATCTAACAGATATTCATTTCTGAGATCATATATTCTGCTAAGTGGGATCTTTTTGATGCACAATCTGGCTGTGATAGTACTTTTTAAACTAGAGAGAGAATTTTAGAGCCAGATTCATAAAAATAAATGTCTTTCACACAAAGTTATTTTCCATGATGCATTAACTCCTCCTTTTCTAGGCATTTGTAGGAAAATAATATACTCAATATTGTATACTCATAGAGCAAAGGAAGAATGGATCAATGCAAGAATCATAAGGAGATGATAAAATTTATGTTTAACATACTCTTTCTTTTAAAATATTTTCTTGTTTATTTCAGGGCATAAATACAAATTTTTTGAGTTTGAGAACAGCTGAAACTCTTTGATGGTGCAGCACTAAAAGCATTTTGCATTGATGTTCTGATAAATATGATGCAGTTGTAGCATATCACATACCTGGTATTTAAGGCATTTTGGAAATGTTGGAAATCAGTTTCCCCTACCCAGAATTCAGGAACAATCTGGGACTGCCTGTCCTGACAGGTCAGGCTGGAACCTGTTTTCTGTGGCCAACAGGACACTATCATGGCCACTATATCCCATGCCACTGTCTTTGATTTCCCAAACCTAATGAGCAGGAACTGATTTAGAGCAGGAATGACTGGTGGTGGCCTTGGTTATCAATTGGTCGCCAGGCTTGTCACATACCTTTGGACCCACAGTGAGGATTCTTAACCCACACTAGAAGTGCCACCATACAGTTGGTTTAATCTTACCATCCTTTTGCTGTGGTAACAAGAAGTCTCCAACGAATTTGTAGAAGCCACATTGCTGACCCACCCAGTTACTTCAGTCAGTTATGTCAGGGCTGAATTTGAAGCTCTGTGTCAGATGTTATGCAGAAGAACATGGAACCTGTGGATGAAACAATTTTTTCTGGCCTTATCATCCATGATCCTGTTGAATTACAGAACAGAATTATATGGAGGTGTTAGAAACAATTGCACTTAACCATCACCCTGCTTTTGGGGCACTTCTCTAAGCTTTTGAAATATGCTGCAGTGACAGGTGAGCTTCCATGTGTCATGTTCATGTGTGTGTATATGACTGGCCAGGAAATTTTCATTCTTCCTGTCCCAACAGCCTTGTCCCTTTCAGTTTTGCTTGCTCCAGTTGCAGGTGCTGTAAGCATATTCTACAACTAAGAGATGAGAACTAGCAAGTAAGTGCCAGAGGTTAAATCCTGACTTTACCAAGAGTGTTTGCAGTTCTGCCACACTGTTTCTTGTGGAATCAGGTTTTTAGCTCAAAGGGATCTGATAGAGAAATCCAAGTTTCCTCACATATTTTCCCTTTTTTTCCTTCCTTGTTTGTACTTTTCCCTTCCCCAGGATGGACTCCAAGTATAAGCAAACCAACTTCAGTATACATTGAGGATTTTTGGAAGTGTCTCCAGCTAGTCATAGCAGTAGCACTGCCCAAGCTGCTGAATATCAGGAATTACCAGGCATTTCTAATGTGTAAGTGTTGACCTGTTCCATGGTAGATACATTATCAATCCAATGACTCTAGAAGAGACAGCATTCCTACATGCGCTGACAACTGTCCTGTGCATCATGAACACATCAGCCTCACAGTGCAGACATGGATAGCATGTGGGAAGGAATTGCCAGATGTCCCTCACCCAGTCAGGAGTATGTGGCAACCCCACTTATGCAGATGGCTCTCTGATGAAACTGTGTGATTTTGGTGCTTTTTGTGGGTGAAGAAATGATTATCAGAATGGTTCAGAAAGAGATCATCATCTGTGGTGTTTCGTGAGGTTCTACGCAACCACCAGGGAAGGCTTGAATTTCCTCATTTAGGGTTTAATAAGGAAACATATTTGCATATTAAGAAAAAAGTGAAGACTTTTTTTTTTATTTTTACCCAAAAGGAAGGAAATACCTAAGTCACTCATTAAACCAAATTCAAGCTAAGACACTTCTCCATTTATCTGCTCTAAACTTTTCATCCTCCACCTCTGTAGCCTCTCAGAATCTTCTGGTATGAAGGGTCAGTGACTAATATGTCTTATGGTGTCTTTTGCTCTTTTTCTTCCTTGCTGCAGGTAAAAGTCTTGACTGAAACTATTTGACAGTTGTCTGTCACCCACCTCTGTCCTCATGTTCCACACGCTTGAACTTTCATATGTTCAAATTTTGAAAGAGTAGAAATCTTGCACATGTTCTAAAGGTGGCAAGTGGCTAAATGGAGGTTTAGCTTTCACCTCCCCCAGTAAACTACTTCCACAGCAGAATCTCTTGACAACAAGGGCTATTTCATCTGCTGTTTTGGGTTTTGGTAGCTGTGTTGGCCTGGAAAAGTGCAGTTGTCTTAATGGTTCTTGGACACTTTAAAATAAAAGCAAAATATCAACAGTAAAATCTAATAGCAAACACTATAGCAAATAGTTAAGAACAAAAGCAATAGTGAATAAAAGGATCAGTTCACAGGAAGGAAGCCCTTGAGATGCTTATATTGTTACAGGAGAGAGTGGCTGTAGTCTTCAGGACATAGAAGCTCTCCACTGCTGCTGTGTTAAACCCCAATTCTGAAGACTGATGGCTCTCATTGAGAGAAAAAAATCATGATATGGACATACAGGAGATTTGATAGGGGTTCTCTGATAATGGGGTTCATATTCCAATGTTCATTCTTTTTCTGTCTGTTTAAAGACTATTCCCCAGTGTGAGCATGGAGAGAGGCCTCAGGAGGTGCCTGCTGTATGCAAACATAAAAGTGGCATCAGCTTGAGTGTGGGGTGCTGGGGAGAGGCTGAACATGGGCATGGCATTAAGCCCCAGGTCACCTTTATAATCTAAAATTATGAGATCAGCGAGCTCCTTGAAGGAATAACTCCCTCAGACAGCAGAAGAGGCTTCCCCTGAAACATTCCCAACAATGGCAGCATTACTGGGTACTAGGGCCTCTTTCAGCAGAAGGAAAAGATACATTTTGAAATGCATGGGGAGACCTTTGATATTTCTCCTTCTCCAGATGACCAGACATCTGGAGGAAATCAGTACAAGTCAGCTTAGATCCAACTGTGAAACCCTTCATATAGGTCTCCATGACAGGAATCTCTGAAACTTCTAATCTGAAGAGTCTGCTTTGTTCAGTCTGAGAATAGAAATGAGCCAGGACTGAACAGCAGCACAGTCAAAGAAGCTTTGTACATCTCAGAAAAGAACAAATAAGATAAAGGATGTTTTGTACAAACATTCAGCTCTGGAGATGTTTGCTCCAGCCTCTAACTCTCCCTTACAGAGAACTGCAGAGGTTTGGAATGGCACTACAAGTGCAATGTATGGATGCACTGACATTTTCTAATGGGGGATATTAAAAATGGAAAGAAATTAGAAACTCATATGTGGCTTATAACTTCAAACATTCTGACAGGATAAATACATGCAGAGTCCTTAGCAATGCTGTGCAGTGTTTTTTTGAAACTTATACTCCCTAATGTACTTGTAAGCAGGGGGAGTTCAAACAGCAATCAGCCAAAACTCGATAGGTATGCTCCATCCGAAAAGATTTTCCTTATAGTTGCCCTCCAAGCAGCATAATTTCTCATAGTACTTGAAGCTGATTTAAGTGTTGGGTCCGTGCCAATTATTTGTTAAGCCTTCTGTCTTTATTTTATAGCTTCTATGATACAACTGACCAGCTCACAGAAACATCTGTTGCATGCAAAGGCAAAGAATACTAGAATCCTACCAATGTTTAGATGATCACTTTGTCCCTTTTCTGCCATCATTACCTCTGAGGGTGGCATCAAATGCAGATTACGCTGCTCTGAAATGTCGTTTTGTACATTTTGTAGAGGTGGGAATTTATTGCTCATTTAATCTAAGTTGATCTTTGTTAGCTAAGTGTACAATTAAATTTACAGTATTTGATGGAGATCTGGGTGGCTAATAGCACCAACCTCTCACTTCTAAGCATAGAGTTAAAGTTCAGCCAGAGGTCTTGCATAATATGAGTTTGCAGGGATTTTAGCGTAGTCCCCACTGGAGCGTTATCTACAATACAAACAACTATACATCATTTGGCAATTCAGGACAAAATTTGATTAGTAGACACTCTATTCTAGCTAATTTTAACATATCGAAGAGTGTTCTCCCTTTGCACAGCAGTTATTCCTGGCAAGACCTGGAATTGTTAATGATGAAGAGGAAATTTGCCATACTACTAGCCTTCAAGCCTATCAAATTTGGCACTTCTCTTAACAAATCTATAGCATGATATTTCACCTAAAACATTTTATTGAAAGGTGACTGATCCAGTGCCAAGGAGATCTGAATCTCTTTCTCAGAAAAAAGCCTTTGGCTTTCATTATGTTTTATAGGTCTTATTTAACCCAACACTGCCTAGTGCCTTCAGTGCCATATTTTCTAAACACCTTGTAGTGAATGACAGCATTTTCCAGAACAGGATCCCTTCCTCAGCAAAACTATTGCACATTTTAATAATGGGCTTCATTTTGCCTGTGTCATAACTGTCCAGTCTAAGCAAGTTCCTCCTCTAGTAAATGGCAGGGCCAACCTCTAGTGAGGGGACTCCCATACCAACTTCCTGCAAGAGTGCTCTCTTCAAGGTTGACTGTTCACTGAGGTTATAACCCTAAATGCTGGAAACATTCAAATCCGGTTTGAAAACAGTTCAAAAATCATGATGCCAAAGAAGACACTGCTAAGAGAACATGTTTTTCAAAAACCCATTCAAATACACTTACATTCAAATCAACAAAATTCTCCTAAACTGTAACAATTTAGACAGAAAATTTTCCTTTGCAAGGACTTGCATGGGGAAAAATAAAAGTCTACCGAGCATTACACTGTGGTGAACGTCCCTCATTTTCTGGTTTCAAAGGAACTTTCTGCCAAGCAAAGTCACAGAGACTGATTTAAGCAGAATTCAACTTCAATTGTGTGAGCAAAGGGGGGGAGCAAAATTTTGCTTGAGCAACTGCAGTTATAAGGAGACAGACAGGTGGTATCATTCAACTGCCTTAAATTCCTGCACTTCTTCTCACCTCTTTTGTTAAGTATGAACTGTATGCCAACTACTAATGATATTTTGAAGTGTTTTAAATTGGATGTTAAAACCTTGTGACCCATGAAGTCCTGCCGAACTTCAGTGTCTCTTCCCTGTGCACCTGCTGCTGTAAAAAAGGCAGCCCAAACCCTAACCCTTCAGCAAAACATTTCCACGCTTTTTTCTAGTGTTGTTGTCCCCTGTCTTTTCCTCCATCTATTCAGTCTAAGTCCTTCACATTTTACCTTCCAAGTCCTCCTAAATACCAGCCTTTTGCTATATGGCAGGTTATAGCACACATTTAATCATCAGCTTTGCTATCAGCTATTTATATGATGTCTTTTATTTTTTTGTGGAACTGTATTTCCCAAGTGCTGATTTTAAATAGCCTATTATTCATTGAGTTGGATGAGTCTCTAATTTAGTTTTCTCATTAGAAGTAGTTAATCTTTTTCTGTTGGCTGTTAGCTGATCTCTGTAACAATGCAAATGTAATTAGTTTCCTGAAGATTTGGTTCTAAGGATCTTCTTTTCTGCTTCCTCTAATTCTGTCTGCATATATTATCATATTGAACATCATATTTAAATAAACTGCCCAAGATGTTCTTGTGTTGGCATGTCATGCCTACCTGCACATTATTCTCAGCAGCTATCTGTGTCTGTCAATTGACAGAAGCTCCACAACCATCAGTCCTCCTAAAAGAGCAGTCCAGTTTTAGAGGAGGTCAAGAGATGGTTGAATGCCTCAGAGTTACGGAGTGCCTTAAACCAGTGCAAATATAGCTTTCTAAACAGAGGAATGTAGTACCTCCACCAAGAAACATGTAAACAGAGATCAGTCTGTGGTGGCCATGTGATGCCTCATCTGCCAGCACTGGACCAGCCACAATACTAGAGACCAGGTAGGTATGGAAGGGCTATTGAATAGTAGGGGAAATAGGAAGCTGAAGATCCTGGAAAAGCTGTTAAGGTGCACAGGACAAAACTTTTGGGAAAAGCAAGTTTGCTGAGCTCTACTCTCATGAAACAAACTGTTTACTGTAACTGTCTCTTCTAAAGAGCTGTTTCTTGCTGCTTTTTACTTCCCTGTTTCCTTATTTTTATATTCTCCTCACATCTCATCTTCTCCATTTGACTGCTATGTAGTTTCCTACTCATATAGTCATATAAAGCCTAATATATGCTAAAACCAGACATGGCTAGCAATTTGTTTTCTTTTTTATATATAAAAGTGATGGGGGGAGGAGGGGAATTCTTAGCTTGCAAAAGAACCAAATGAGTTTACCAAAACTGCCTGCCCATTCCCAGCCAGCCTGGGGACATTGTATTCAAACAAACCCTTCCAATATTTCACAGAGCCAATTCCTTGACCACTGAGGCTTTACTAGCCCACTAAAGAAAAACCGCCTTCCTTTCACTGGTTCCCTCATCTCTACCAGTACAAAATTTAATTTTACACATTGACAAATTAGAAGGTTTTTTTCCTTTTTCCTGCAGAAAAGATACAGAAGGCTGCAGACACTGGGCCTTATATAGCATCATGGTGTATAGCTTCATTGCGTTCAGATGTCTGACCAGTACAAGAGAGCACTTGGAGGTAAATTCTAATTTGTTTTGGTGGTCACCATTGTGAAATAACCTTTGGGACAGATGGCTTGTCTACTTTGTAAAAGCAAATCTGCTGTCTCAGAATGATAGTCCTTCACCAGATGAAACTTTTTACAAAAAACAGTCGTAATATAAGGAGAAGGAAACAGAGGCAGAAGCACAATTCAGTATTATTTCAAGAAAGATGAGACTGAATATTGATAATCACTTGCAAAGGATGCAGCAAAAACTTCATAGCAGAAACATCCACTTCAAACAGAGACTGGAAGTCAGCCAAACCCCCTAACCTGTCGGCGACAAATCATGGTTGTGTAAGACATCCTCCAAATCATAGTAGAAACTAAAGAGGGGAGGGAGCAGAGCAGATGTTTGGAGGTCATTAACAGGAGCTCAGTTTTCCTTGCCTGGTGGCTACCTCTAGAGATATCTGATTCCCAGAAATTTCATTGACCTCCAAACATCTGCTCTCTTCTCCTGTTTTCTTTATATCCATACTGCAGAGAGCCTCATGCAGTCATAACCTTTTCAGTCCTTTCTTATAAAATATTTGTATCTCACTCCCTTAAATCATGAAGAAAAATATTTAACAGGTCTGGGCCTATCATCATTCATGATAGGACCTTCATGTTCATTGCAGTTGATGCTAAATTGTACTACTTGGCACTTCTTTCCTTGCGTGCTGTGAATGTACACATAAACTGTAAAAAAAAGCTAAGCTAGAGTATCTTGTTCTTTTGATTTGAACACTTAGACACTTTTCTTATATTCTATGCTTTCCCTTTTCTTTATTGGCTGCTCTTTGTCAAGTCCTCCATGAGAACTAGACATGACCGAGACAGCTTTATTACTTTGCAAAGCATAGGGGCCAAACACATATTTCCAAGTATGATTGCTACTAATTTTCTTTCCTCTAGTGGTCAAGCATATCTAGGAAAAGTCGTTGTGTACAATGAGCTCTGGTATTGCTCAGGAGTCCATTATCTATAGCCATTTACAATGTTTTCCCCTGGGACAATGATAGCCAAAGCCATTCTTCCGTTTTGGATGAGTAGTACTGTATTTGTGCCTTTTTTTTTTTTAATTTTCCCATACCTCCCAATTTTAATTCAAATAAAAAACAGATTACATGTGTTACAATAATCTTCCTTGCTAATCTTCTCATATCCCTCAGCACTCATGTCTAGCAGATAGTAAGTTCCTTGTGTGATCACATATTCTAAACATCTCCTGCTTATTAATATAAGTTTCTAGAGTAAATATTTTCTCTATATTATCTAGTTTACTAAGAGGGTTTTTTGAAATTCTTTTTTACTGAAGTGTTTTGTTAAACTGTTTCTCAGAAAGCTCTTGGTATCCCAGACATTTTGGAGTCATTGTTCTCTGTTCCTTAGCTCACATCCTTGCCAAGATAAGTGGTTTTCAGACTAAGGAACTGATTTTTCGTCATGACAATCAGTACACCTGCATCTAGAGAAGGACCAAGTCCTTTTTCATGGTTGGATCCATGGGAAAACCTTGAGAGTTTAGAAGTGAAAAGGACCTTTAACTTTAAAACTACAATCTTTGCACAGGAGCCTAACTCAGAGACTGTTGAGAGAGTTCAACAGTCAGCAGCCACCCCCAGCCTTCAGGCTATTTTGTGGTTTCTTCCTTCCTCTCTCACTCTGTTGATGTCCCTGGGGGTTCTCTCTGTGACTGCATTTTCTTTTACTTGCTATTTCTTAATATCTTTAAATGGTCATGGTTAAACAGCCTTTTTTACCATCTCAGTGCTGAAATCTCATCAAACTTCTCTCTGCCCTATTGCCCTTTGCATTTAGGTTCCTGCTCTCACTTCTTGGGATGGTCATGCTTATGTACAGCTCAGCTGTGCTGATATTGAGGAAGAAAGTTCCTCCTGAAGGAACTAGTGTGGAGTTTGGGGAGACAAGGTTTGACTCTGCACTCCATTCCATCTTCCTGTAGGCAAGCCTTAGGGTCAGCCTACCCTAATGAGGGGAGTTGTCCATTTTCACAGGGATGAACATGTGCAAACATCCTTCTGGAGGAGAAATGATGGACTGAAGCTGAATATGAACTCTTTTGAACTCTTTGGATACTCTGGACCAGGGCCGAGCAGTGTCAGTGTTAGCCCCTGCTTTCTAGGGAGATAATCCCTTCCTCCCAGGTGGGAGCAAAGCCTGCACTCCCTTCAGGGTTCAGCCCTATCCTCCCAAGAAGGTTTACTGTGGTTTATGTGTCTTGAGCTAGATGCATAGATGTTACACAGGCTCCAGCTGGCACAGAAAATCCCATCTCTGTGGCTCAGGCCACCATATACACATCATTCTATATTCAAATCCCTTTGGTGGCTTCCCATCAGCTTCCACCAGCAGTCTGATGACACAGTCCTAATTTTGGAGAAAATAATGACTAAGGTACCAGCTACATAAGACTGGGGTTTGATCTGTAAATGACTATGAAAGGTGCACTCCTCTGGGACAATGGACTTTCAGACTTGCTGATAAAAGTGTAACAATATCCAGGACCAAGGAGATTAAGTCAGCCTAGTCTGCAAAAAGAAGCAATTTCCTAGGTGTTAATGGTAATTAAACATGCAAGCACTTTACCACAGAAGACCGCAGACTTCAGTAGGCTTAGGTATGTTTCTGAAAAGCATGACCATCTGGCACCTCTGGGAGCAAAATGAGTTGTGCCAAGGTTTGCAAAGGGAAGGAGGAAGCTGGCTTGCATGATCCTGGTGTTTGTTGGTCTTGAACTCTAGGAGCTGGTGGGTTCCTCTGGTCATGCCATTCTTTGTCCCTGTGAGGAGGAGAAGGAGTCTCACTTTTGCCTTTCTTCATTAAGACAAAAAGTTACATGAATCTTATGTTTCTGAGCAGCAGCCATCAAAATACTGCCTGATAGGCTATGATCTGGATGAACACTGGGAATGCTGTAATTTTGTTTATGCTCTGAAGAAGAGAGGGGTCTGGCCTTTCCCTGTAGTGACCCTGTCTTTGTCATCCTGAGTTAGTCTCAACCAGACAGCTCCAGGGCTGCAACAGCACAGAGCTTAGGAAAGGATTTTGGAACCTGGGTAAATATTTGGTTAGCACAGACAGAGTTCAAAGCTAGCAAGGGACATCCTGGGACAGAACAGATCAGCATGCTAAGATGGTGTAGCAAGCATTTGGGAAAAGCTTGGCTGCTTAGCTCACAGAATTGGGCTCCTCTATGAACTAGGGTGAAGAAAGGATTTTAATTTCTATCAGATTGGTAGGACTTCCAGACATATATTGTCTTTTTCTCTTCTCTGTGATACTGGTTTTCCTACCAGAATATTTAAACATGTCCTGCCTAGTCATGTCTTCACAGTACAGGCACCTCCTGACTGATGCTGGTCTCTGCTTGCAGTAATTTCTCAAAGGCTGAAGTGCATCAGTCTTTGAGCAAGACACATGCAACTGAATGGACTGGAGCACCAATGGGAACAAAGGGAATCCTTACGTGGTTTCTTCTGCCTTAAGTTTTATAGGAAGAAGAAAGCTATGGCTTAGTCATGACTAAGAATCAAAGGAGACATTTTTTAATCAAAGGTTGGGACTACCCTATATTCAGTGGGTTTGGGGCATTTCTTTTGGATATGTCTTCCTTCTCTGCCCTTGGAGGTCAGCGGACTGTTTACTGAAAGGATAGTTTGGACAGAGCCTGTATTTTGGGGTGTTATCTGTGAGGGAGGCAGCAGGATGCTGGCAGTGCTGCACAGCAAGGTGCTGGCTGGAGGTGCTGGTGAGCTGTGTGAGTGATTATGAGGTCAGGGCATGACTCAAAAGTTCTGAGTTTTGGAGGGGCCAGGGAAACAACCTAAAGTAACAACTACATGTGATGTGCTAAATTATGAGGCCAGTAGAGAGAAGTCAGAGAAAGGGGGATGTCTGGGGGGGCATGGGAGGGAACAGAGAACTGAAAGGACATGGAGGAGTCCTGTAAGCAGAGGGAATCTGATGCATTGTCTGGATCAAGGTGGGAATAGACGTAGGAGGACAGACAAGTTTTTTGACTTCAGGATCTTGAAGTAACTCAGGGTGTTTGGGTGAGGGATAGAAGTTAAGAATTTGGGTTTCTGCTGGGCAGCCATGAAACATTTGTCCATCTGGGAACTACTAGGAAGGACTAGGAAAGACCTCATTAGGGGGTGTAGACACACAGAAAATCTTCCCTCTCCCTTTCAGCTACCGTATGGTTTGTGTAAATGACAATTGCTGCATTCTTTTCACTATATTCAGGTGGGACTACCTTCCCCAAAGCTTGGGTGGACCTAGACTCTGTCAGTCTTCAGGTAAAACTGGAAACTAAAATTAGAATTTAGACTCTTTCATCTGTTCCCAAAATCACACTAAAGCCTACACTTTAATCAAGAATTAGCTGTCATAGAGATACAGCAATTCCTGAAGACCCCTTTGGATAAGATTTCTGATGCTGAAAAATATGGAAACAAATTCTCAAAACTGAGTGACTCTACTGAAACTGTACCTCTAAATTTTTATATTACTGTGGCTATATGATCTATTTTCTGGTTTAGGCACTGTCATTTTTTCCCCACTCAGTCTCTGGTCACTTCTTGCTCATTTCTCTCTCTACAACATCCCACATATTGTCCTCTCATTCAGAATTTCCAAGATCTAATAATTTTCTCTTTATTATAGCAATTCCTATGTTACCTCCTTTCTTGCATAAAAAAATACAATCTGAAGAACTGATCTAGCTTTTTGTTGAGGTACATGCATCCCCTTGGGATTTGTTTCTAAATTTATTCAGCTTTAAAAGCTGTACAACGTAGGTCTTGTTCTGCTTCATCTTCAGCCAGGCACTGTTTGGCCATATCAGATTGCTTTTCTTCACCATCTCATATCCACATGTACACTTGTCTTCCTTCAGCTTCTCCACTATGTATTCTTCTTCATATGCCTTCCATGGGATCCATCAACTTCAGCCCTTTCAAAATTATGGTATTGGTTTTTTTCCTGCCAGTACAAGCTCAGGCCAGAGCAACAAGAAGTGCTTCCCTCTGATGGTTATATTCTGCATTATTAATGTGTACTGCTTTACTTGCCCATTTGTATTGCAACTAACTCTTCATGCCAGCGCATGAGCCCCTCTGGATGAACAAATAGTCCCAGAATACACAAGGGAACTCAAAGCCCTCATTAAAAAAAATGAAATAGTCGTGTTCAAGAGAATGAACCCAGATAATTAGGTCCTACAAAATCCAATTTTCTGAGCAAAGCTCCCCAGACCATTAATTTTTTTAAAATCAGAGTACTTTATGTTATGAAATGTCTCAAGTCTTTGAATTTTCCCTTTAGCCACCATTATGTCATATTTCAAATTCCTGGCACTCTTATTTAAGTCTTCAATAAGTTAAAATGTTATTTTGAATTTGTAACACTTTCCCCAAATATACAGTGAACATAAATCAAATATTCATCATATAATCATGGTTCAAGTATATAATGTTCCAGACAGGTTTAGATCAATGGTTCAGTGTAGAAGTGGACACCAAAGATGAGTGGCATTCCTCAGGGGTCAGCGTCGAGACAGGTGCTGTTTAACGCCTTTTTTTGGTGACATGGACAGTGGGACTGAGGGCACCCTCAGGACGTTTGCTAATGACACCAAGCTACAAGGAGCAGTCAACAGACTGGAGGGAAGGTTTGGAGGGACCTGGACAGGCTTAAGAGGTGGGTCTGAGTGAACCTCTTGAAGTTCAACAGAGTCAAGTGAAAGGTCCTGCACCTGGGTCAGGGCAATACCAAGCACAAATGTAGACTGGATGGAAAATGGGTTGAGAGCAGCCCTGATGAGAAGGACTTGTGGGTGTCGGTTGATAAGAAGCTCATCATGTGTGCCCTCACAGCCCAGACAGCCAAATATGTCCTGGGCTGCATCAAAAGAAGTGTGGTCAGCAGGCAGAGGGAGGTGATTCTGCCCCTCTACTCTGCTCTTTTGAGTACTGCATCCATCTCTGGAGCCTCAGCATAAGAAGGATGTGGACCTGTTGGACGAAGTCCAGAGGAGTGGCCATGAGGATGATCAGAGGACTGGACCACCTGTGCTATGAGCAGGCTGAGAGAGCTGGGGTTATCCAGCTTGGAGAAGAGAAGGTTCCAAGGAGACCTTACAGTGGCCCTGCCCTGGTTGGTAGGTACAATACATGGGAATTCTAGGTGTCTAAGGATGCCAGGGATCTGTTCCCTTTTAAGTAGAAGTTCTCTCTGTCCACCACAGCTGTATTCTGTATTATATATATACAGCCCAGTGCAAAGCCACTGCTATCATCACTGGAACAGTATGTGGAGATAAAAATAAATTCATCCTCTGCTTCTATTACTTTCTCTGTGTTTAACGGAAGCACCACGACTACAACCACATATGAGCAAACACAGCAGCAGCACTTGGAGCAAGGGAAAAAGGGTGAATGTACGCCAAAGGTCACATTTCCACCAAACACACCCAGCTGAGTGCATTTGAAACCAGCTGGAACATCAAGTTAGTGTTCAGATCACCTCACAGCGTGTCACACTCACATGACTTCTTCTGCGTACAAAAGTAGAGACACATCCAAAGTACTCAGGAAGTCGAGTCACATTTCTGCCATGTCACTTACTGTCTTAATTTGCATGGAGTTTCTTTGAACAGGTCAAGTATGGCAGATACTGAAGATTTCCATCCATTTTATTTTTTCTACTAAATTTTGGATTTTTTTTCCAGAATCCTGAAGGATGAAAATTTCTCTCTTCAGATTTTTCTTCTTGGTGTTGGGGAGCTGAGACTGCTCAGCTGTGCCTACAAGAAGAGATTAAAAAGACAGAGTAGGTGGGGAAAGCTCTGCATCAGTGGGAGCACTCAGACTTCAAGCACACAGAGCAGGACTAAGGTGGACACAGTGTAACAAAAACCTCTTCTCTGCTCTGCTTCATTTCCTATTTCCACACATTCTTCACCCAGCTCCAGCCCCTTTTAATTCACACTCTTGACGAGACGTGAGATGACGCAGTGACATAGCATGATTAGTGTGAACTTGTGGGTAAGGAATGAAATGGGACTTCCATTGGCCCATGTGCACCCTCCTTTTCCACCAGTTCTTCAGTCCTGGATCTTGGTGTGGTTGCAGTGTTTGTATGCTTAAAAGCTACATGAAACTGGGAAAGCTGAAAAGCTGTCAGAGCACTCTATTTAGAGTATCAAGTCTCTCTGGTATCTGCAAGCAGCCTTCACTCGTCCTTACTTACAGGAAAGATAAGAATGTTCTTTGTTTGGTTTCACCTGTCAAGGAACTTCAGGATCCTGGCTTGTATACACAGACCTATATTAAATCATAATTTAGCCTGCTATGTATTTAAATGCATTTCATATTGACACACACATGTAAAACTATATTTACACCTCCAAGTATATATTCTCTACATGCTAAATATGTGTGGAGCATACATGTAATGGAAATTTGTTTTAAATGCTTGATGAATAAAGTTAAATTACCCAATTTCTGCACTAGAAAGGAGAAAAAAAGAAAGGCAGACAGAACAGACAACTTGGCTGTACTCACCTAAGAAAAACTTCAATATTCGCCTCGATTTCAAGGCCAGATGGAACCAGTCATGATCCTTCAGGCTGATTTCCTGGGAAATATCAACATTATGTTCATAACTCCAGGTTGAACTATTGAGTATGAATGCAGAAAAGCAGGAGGAGCATTCCTTGCATTGCTGGGAGGCAGAAGATAGGCTTGTCTCAGGTGAGCCATGGAGAAAAAGTAATAAAAGCCCATATGATAACCGTGTTACTCAGAAAACAAGCAGAACCATGTAAGCTGGCAGAAGTTTGCTCTGTACATGCTCCAAGCTCCAAATGACCAGCACAGGAGGAGCCAGCACATCTTAAAACCATCTTTCCCTACCATACTATGGGTTTAGCTCCCCAGGTAAGCTAAGTAGGAAAAGACAAAAGTATGTAGGAATATGATGGGGACTTAGGGAAATTCAGTCTTAATGAAATAAAGAAAGATCCAGCCAGTGAAGAAAATGAAAAGAAGCAAAACAACTCAAACCACATCTTTGAAAAGGTAGATAATCTATTTTTGTTCTGCTCCAGAAAAGTGATGATATGATGGTCTAGATTAAAGCACAGAGATTACAGTAGGCTTATACTGGAGTCCCTCCCCAGTTATTGAAGTATCTAGAGGTGGGAAAGTACCTTAAGCTTTAGGGGAATCCTGAGCTGCAGGAGGTGGTGGAGGCCATGTGCCTGTTGGGGAGCATGGGAGTGGCAGGGAGATGGAGAGCAGAGCAGCTCTGAGCTTGCTCGCTCCTGTGTTAGTGGGATGTCAAGGCAGTCCCTTGCACCATGGCTGTGGGCTGGAGGCCACACGACCACTCCACCTCACAGCATCCAGGTTCAGTCTGGCCATGGGGCGCATCCGGGAGCCATCTCAGACACATGCTTTTCTGCCCTCTGGCACCAGCCTGGGGTGAGGTAACCTCCCCATCAGGGCACCAGCTCTCCGTGCCCAAAAAATTCCCTGTGATGCCATGAGGCTGGAAAGCACTAGTGAAGGCAATAAAAGCTGGGGTGTGTTTACTTGTGGGGTGTATATGGCAGGCCAGCTTGTATGTGAGTGATATTTGGCGTCTTGAGTTTACGTCTTGAGTTTACCTTCAACCATGTCCCAAGATACACGGCCCATCTACTGGGCTTTCTTCCTTCCTCCCCTGCAAAATCACATGCCTCAGCAGTTCTGAAATGTTGTTTGCAGTTCGCCTGGGGAGGAGGGAATGAAGGAATGAATGAACTAAAACTTGCAGCTGGGTAAGGCCTGCAAAAGTGACCTTCAATCGGTTTCTTAAAGAGAAAAAACACTGTCTCTTCTGTGCATCTAAGTAGTGTCATTTTCCTGCAAAGCCAGGGATTACCATTTATGCCTCAGATACTTTTTTCCTGCTGAGAAAACTCTTAAGTTTTATCTCTAAGTACCAGCATTCTATGTCTAAATATTTCTTATGCAAACACCAAGCATAAGGCAAGCAGAGGACAAATATTCCATGTTCAGGGAATATGAGTAGTTTAAGGGTTTTTTTGGTAATAGTTCATTAAGAAAAAGTGGAGTACAAGACGAGTATGTTAGAGAGCAGACAGGGAATTTGAAGTGAGGTAAGTGAAAGGCACATGACAATTTACTGCCTCCTTCTGCAGAGTACCACATGGATGTCATCAGCATGTATGGATAGCTTTGGCCATAGATGTGCTAATGATGGCTTATGGCATCCCTGTCTGTTCATCCTGTCTTGCCTGTTGCCTCCCTCTGCTTTCAGATTATGCTGACAAAACAGTTCTTGCAGTAACGCAAAATCAGGTGAGGGGGTCTGGATTTGCAAAATCCCTTCTTTTCCTGAAAAAAAAAAAAGAATTAAAAGTTTTTTTCTTAAAACCATTCTCCTGACATGTTTCACAGCCTTTCCCCACAAACAGCTGTCCTGGCAAAGCTGCAGGGGCACTGTACTGCAGCTTGGAAACCAGGAGAAGAGCAGGGGATGGAATGAAACACCAATACCTCCGGCCATTACTGCCACCGGGGACAAGACACGGCAGAGTTGCAGCCTTACGTTCTGCTTCTAGCTTGGCTCAGACTCATAGTGCAACTCTGGAAAGTTACTTGGCACTCCTGCACCTCAGTACCTCAATTTCTTACACTGTAAAATAGAATCCCCAACAGTTACCCAGCTTGGTGAAGATCTGAGCTGCACATGAGGCATTCTCTGTGAGTGTGTGCAGAATATGCTACGGTATGCATGCATAAATGACATGTAAATTATGTGCTCTTTCAAACATACCTGCACATACAACTTCTTTCCTATGGACATTTCTTTTCTGTCAGAAGCAGGCTTACGGCCAGCAGCGAACAGGACTGCTTCTCTGGGAATATTGTTCAGTTGCTAATTTCACTACCGGAACTGTGTTGCTGCACAATCTGGCCTCCTTCCACAACAGCCTCTATTGAAAATAAAGGGGACGGATGAGCCTATGGATAATGGTAAACATATGGAACGCAGGCAGTGCTATACATTAAAAGCCAGATCACATTAAAAGGTATTTGAGTTGTTGGCAGCATAAGATCAGTGTAGGAAACACCATCTAACAGAGAAATCTCATACCAAAATGTTTCATACTCTGACAGCATTTGGCATTTTTCTTTCACTTAACAAAAAAGTAAAAGAAAAAACGACTAATTCAAAGCAAGGGTAAAACCGTTAAATCCCAAATTAGTTTGTCATAACTGCAAAAATACTGGATCTTTGGTTTTGTTTATGTTGGAAAGTGGTTTCATTTCTGACTAGGTCACTTGATTTTCTTTTGTGTGTACACGAGACCTTTGACTCCTTAGAGGACACAAGAGACAAATTGAGTAATGTGATGTCATTGCCTCATTGCCTTGCAGAGTTCTCATAACACTAAATATATTAGTCACTCGCCTTGCCAGTACCAAGAGGGTAGAAAAAAAATCCAGCAAGATGATGATGTTATGTAGATGGACAACAATAATTGTTCCCTGAGATAAATGTAATTTTCTCTCCATTATTTCCATCCTTTTCTCTGAAGCCCATGAAACCATATTTCAGCTAGGTGGTATTTCTCACCCAAAGATTTGTCTTCTCCTTGCTGTTTACGTTTTACATACAAAACCACTGAAATTTTGTAATAGGTGACAAATTAACATCCACTAAAATTAAACAGCCTGAAAACATGACTTTCACTTTTTACTGGGAGTGGAGATTGTTCAGCCTCAGGAAGTTACAAGAGGCTGAATATTTGGGAAAAATGTGTTTCTGGGCATTGCTGGGGTTTTCTCTTGCTGAGTGGGGGAGGTGTGAATGAAGGTATGGTTATACTTAGCAAATACCTGTTCACACGACGACAGACCATCCATTTTTACAAGAAGCGGGGAAAGCTGCATGATTGCTGCTTCTCTTTATAAAGAAAGTCTAGGTGTCAGATCCTTGCTCCAGTGAAGTGCAATGTTGGATTTCAAATACTTATCTGCTGGGTAATGACAGCATATTCTCACATGGGATGCCAGTAAATATAAAGATGCAGAATGTTCCTCCCTTTAAATTTTCATACCTAGCACTCAGAAAAATGAGTAATTTTCCATACTGACACTGGGATTACTTAAAAAAATTTTTTTGACTGACTTTTGCTCCTGTTTTTAATGCCACCAATTTTCTTGTGCAAGAGTTATTTTCAGTTTTTTCATGTGTTATTTTCATTTTTATCGCATGTAACACAACATTAGTAATGGAGATTGCAGAAAGTGTGCTGGGATTCATCTGCTAGTACAGAAAATATTTTTTTAAAACCCAGAGACTTATCAAAATGTGTAGATGGCTAAAGACTACCTTAAAGTATAATTAGCCATTTGCTAATTCTAAAAGCAATTCAGTATGTCAGGACTTTTTTCAGGGACACTTGAGGGGAAGAAATCAGCTATGCAAACTGTTGTCCAGTGACTAAATTATGGTTATAAGATCCCAGTTTCTGACAGGCCTTAAAGTTAAATGAAAGGCTGGACAACCATACTCAAAATCTCTACAATATAAATCAGCTTGAAGCACTACTTCGGTTTTACTGAGTCACTAGTGGAAAAATACCTTCAAAAAACCCTACCATTGAAAGCCTCATACTGGCTCTCTCAGTACTTCAGTGTCTGTGCTTAAGTGAGAAGTGACATGGTTTAACACATCTATGACTGCACTCAGAGGTATGTGTTGTACAGAACAGCCAATTCTTAGAGACTTAAACCAATGAGGAATTAACTCCTTCAGCTGGAGCTGGTGCCTCCTCCACCCAAAAGCAGAAATCAAAACAAGCATCCCCGCCCTCATGGCTGCTGTATCTGAAGCTGAAGTCATGCAGACAACATTATGTGTTCATAGGAAAGATAACAGTCATAAATATTTGGTCATAAAACAGATGGGATTAGATTAAAGAGGAAGGTGGAAAACCCTGTATACCCCAGGACTGATGAACTCCTCCTCTCTTTCCTCAAATCCTAAAATCTCATTCTTTCTCAAACAATAACTATGTTCACTGTAGCTTACTTAATCTACGTAACCCTATATACTTCACACACTGCCACGTCAGGTCATTCAAAAATTAAACAGAGGGTTGACAAAAGGATATTAACATAGGGCCAATAATGTTCTGTGGTTTGTGAAGTGATAATAATGTGTGCGCTGAGCACTCCCAGCTCTCTTCAGACTCTCCCAGTTTGTCAGATGTGCCAGTCCCTAAGCCATCTTTGTGACAGAATTCCCTTCAGTCACTCAGTGTCTCTGTTGTATTGGGAAACTAGAACTGGCCCTAGCACTCTAGATCTGTCTCACAAGGGCTAAATAAAGGGGAACATACCACCTCCTTTGACTGCTGATAATGTTCCCCTCTGCATGGCCCAGTATGCTGTTGGTCTTTACCTCAAGGGAACACTGCTGGCTCATACTGCTGGCACAGTGGTGTCCCCCAGAACCTCCAGATCTTTTTCTGCAAAGCTGCTTGCCAACCAGTTGACCCCCAGACTCCCCCATGAATGGGGTTGTTCTTCCCCAAGGCCAGGATCTGCATTTTCTCCAGGCTGCTGAGATCCCACTGAATGGCAGCTCAAAGCTTGGTTGTATCAACAACTCCTCGCCGTTTTGTAACTTTAGCAAACTTGCTGAGAGGATGCTCTGTCCCATCATCCAGGTCATTAATGAACAAGGAACCCTGCTAGCTCCAGTATCAACCCTTGGTGATCTCCAGCTGGGCTCTCTGCCACTCTTCACCAGCCCCCTGAGCTAAACAATTCAGACAGCTTTCAATCCCCCTCACTCTCCACTTAGGCTGCACTTCATCCTCCCTGTCAGTGGGGATATTACGATAGACTGTGTCAAAAGCCCTTTTACAACTAAGATAAATAACATTCATACTCTTTCCTTATCCATCAAGCTAGTCAAGTAACAATAAAAGGCTGTCATATCGGTCAAGAATGATTTGTCCATTGAATAGCAAGGCTATTGCTCCAAATAACCCTTTTGTCCTCAATATTTTGAGGAAACATTTCCACTATTTTTTGCTCCATCCTTTCTCTGGGGTACAGGTGAAACTGACTGGCCTGACTCCTCACATTCTTCTCATTGTCTTTCTTGAAGATAGCAGAGGCATATACTTTATTCCCTTCCTCAGGAATCCTTCCCATTTGCCATAATTTTACTGCAGAAATGATCAACAGTGGTCTCACAAACACATTTGCCAGCTCCCTCAGCACTCATGTATTCCTACCGGTACCATGGACCTGTGTAGGTTCAATGTGTTCATTAATCTCATCTTCCTGTACTGGGGAGGGTCCTCTTATTCATCTCGAAATCTATCCCTTAAAAATGCCCTATCTAAAATCACAGGACATGGGCCCAGGTCTTTACCTGGCAATTTAAATTAAGTTCTTCAATTCAGTTCCAAGGAAGGAAATAAAAAAATGTGGCTGTACATTGTTTGTGCTACAGTCTACTGATTTTTATCCAGGAATATTGTTTCAATACTTACATCAGGCTATGAAAAGACTAAAAAGAGACCTCATTGTCCACCTTTATTTTGTGCATGAATACTTGAGCAAAAGGCTTTTCTTTGCTGCCCAGCATCTCCCTTTCTTCTTCTCAGCCATTCATCTTGCACAGAGGTGCTTTCCAAGGAAGTTTGTGTTTGTAGTCCAGGCTTAAGTTGCAGAGCCAGCTTTGGAAAGTAAGCCTTGAGCCTTACCAATTCCTTCTTGCTGTTCTCTTCTCAGACATAATTTTGGTGTTATTACAAGGTGTGCCGTGTTCTGGGAGATGGCAGGGAATGCTGTTCACTGGTTTCACCCTAGCCCACAGGCTAATACCTCCTTGTTAGTCTTCCCCTACATGTGATCTTTTCAATTAACACCAGCATGGTACAGATATCAGATATCCATCCTCCAGGATTATTTTTAGGTGTAATGCACTCACATAGGTAACAAGGGGTAGATGCCACAAGCAGAGAAAATGTTCCAGAGACATTTGGCCCAGATTCAGGCTCTTATTTGGGCTTCCTGACTCCCACAGAAGTTAGGAATGTAAGTATCTCTAACCTTGGTGTCCCAATGCATCAAAGAGGCAGCTCTCAAAAGGTCCCCTTGGCGCCCTTCCTGCTTGGCTGCTGCTAGATTCAAGAAACAGCCACTATTGGCAGAGGAACTTGTTCCAGCTCATCACCTGAAGTGAGCCACAAAGCTAAGAATAGATGAATCACTGAGATTGCTAAGTAATGAAATCACTGGCCTTAGAGAGAGGCTCCAGATGGCTCAGAAAGTAAATGTCCCATTTTGGGTTGCCAAAAGCACGTCATCCAGGTGCCCTGTTCCATATGTTGCTGGCTCCCAGCTGAATGCCAAGCCCAGTGCTTCACTTCTGATTTTTAAATCCCCATGCAGAACCAGTCAAAGGGGCTGTTTCATTCATATTTTCTGCTTTATTAAATTGGCTGAGTGTAGGGGTGACTCATCTTCCATTTAAACATTCTTATCCCTCTGCGATTCATCTAGAAAAAGGCATAAAGAAAAAAGCCTCCAAAGATGAGATGGTTTTGTTGGGCTGATGGGATGCCCAGCCCTGAGTTCTGTGCAGCCTGAGAGCAGGGCAGGGGAGCAGGCCAGCTTGCAGGCCAATGCAGTATTTGGCATCCTAGACTGTAGTCTATTCAGCATTTCCCAGATTGTCTTTCTGGAGTCATGTTTGTTGGCTGCACTAGAAGATTTTATAATTCTGTATAGCAAAACAGCAGATGTGAGTGGTCATATGGCAGCCTGAGGACCACAACCTTTGCTGAAGAGCAAAATAAATATTGGCTGTCTGAATCAATTCCAGTGGCAATTTGGAAAAAATCAGTGGTGACTCCTGTTTATATTATTTCGATCATTATTTATCAGAATTACACAGTTCTACCAATGCATAAAATAATCTGTCATTGTGTTGAAAAATGCTGTAAAGGCTTCTCAGTTCAACCATTTCAGTTTCCCTCATTTTCTTAACTTCTAACTGTATTATACTGCATATTTCCATTGTGACAAGAAAGTGTTTTATCTTCTCATTCCCAAAGCCAAACCAAGAACTACATCCCCTAATATGTTTTGTTTGGGTGATGGCATAGGGGTCACCAGCCAGCTTTCAGTTGAGGAGGTCACAGGCCAGCTTTGTTGCACAAGAATACGTTGAAATTCAAAGTTATTCTTCTGCGGTCTGTGGCATTTCACCACTGTAATAACACCAAATTTGACCGTTTATGTCCTCTTTGCAGGACATGAGAAAAGTGTTCTGCTCCCTGGTCTTGAGTGTGGGTTGCTTTTTGACCTGAGGGGGACACATGCATAAGATTCCTGTGGCTCAAGAGCTCTCCTCCACCTCTGAGGACATCTGTATGGTCAAGGAGGTGAGCACTACTGGGGGAAGCAAGTGCCAAGGGGAATTGGGGAATTGCAGTTGGTGTCATGGAGGGATCTAAGCTCGTGGATAAAAGCAGTTCTATCAGAAGAAAAGCTTGCCTTCCTTCCGAAGTATTAGATGAAGAGGCGTGTCAGACTTAAGAGAAAATAAAAAAGGCTCAAATGTCCATAAAGACAAAAAACAGACAGCAGCTCTATACTTATGCCACCTATTTTATTTTGGTCAAATATTTTTCTTACAAGAGGCAGTTGAAGAGATCAAGAGAAATAAGAAAATTTCCTTTTGTCTAAGGAGTCCTGTCTATCCCCAAGGAGAAAGGTCTGAGCATAGACTTAGACTGGCTGGGAAATACAGCAAAAGCTGGGTGAATGCTCTCCCAAACACCTCCTATATGACTTTGGACAGAACACCTGTGCCCTGAATCAAGGAGAAATTAATTTTAACTGTGTGCATCCATCCCAGACACTTTAACCAGGGCTCAAAGCACAAGGATAGTATTATCCTGTTGGGAGGTTCCTACCTAAATCAGGTCTTTCAAAATCCATCTCTGTTTTCTTCAGCAATGACATGAATTTGAAGACCAGAATCCAAGGCCTTCTCTTTAAAGTGGCCAGTGGAGATGTATTCAAAGAATGACATACTAGATAGAGTTTTTAAAACTGATACAAAAATTAATCTTTGTCTTTGTCTGTAAAGGCAGGGACTCGGTTTCAGTTTATTTCTACATTTTACTGGTTTTCATAGCCATTCTGGCCTCCCTCTGCACCCACTAGCACTACTCTGATGAAGGTTTTTTCTATTTAGTAAGTATTTATGATCATGGATTGGTTCTTTCCTCCTATCTGTTGATGCATAAGGACATAATTAATGACATTTTGGTTATTAATCCTGCCAGGGGAAAAAAATGGAGAATCATCTTGTGAGTAGCTGCAAAGTAGAATGTATTTCCTCTTTTCATATATTCAAGAAGCAAAAGTAAAAGTAAAAGACAGAAAAAAAATTCAGATAGGCCTGTTCATCTCAAGGGAGTGTGTAGGAGGAAATACAGTGATGAAAGGACCAGAGTTTTAAGAGGCTTGCATGAAAACCAGCGATATTTTAAGCTGACATAGATGTAGAGATAATACACAGCTATGAATAAAAATAAAAATGTTGACACTTATCAAGTTAAGGTGAAGCAGTTTTCCAAATTATCAGTTCAGTCCCTTCTGTGGGACATTTACTGGAAACAGATTATCAGTCCTTTCTAAGAAATACCATGTAAGAAACTGCTAAAGCAGACCTCATCAAGAAAAAATTTTTGAGTGATATTTGTCTTATCCTTGGATAGAGAATGAATGCTGTGGTTGTTTAAAAATAAACTCAAAATAAAAAAGTTGTTGTATGGGAAAAGGTTCTCATGTCAATGCTTGTTTCCAGGCCAACACAAATCCACAGACATTGTTTTTATCTTATAAACAAGATATCTTAGATCTAGACTCAGAACTCTCCCTTTTAATATCCATTTATTGACAATGAAGTACAATTAGGGAAACCAGTCATTTTTGTTTCAGAGAAATTTAAGACCTGTTAACTTGGGGTTAAATCAATAAATCACTGTTATGGCCACAGTACTTAATGTCTGAGGATAATTCTAAATAATGTAGAACATCAACTGACATTGAAGGCTTGAATTAAGAATCTTCAGTTCATGGCTGGCTTATCTGATTGACTTAGAGGAGGCCCCATTCAGACAATCCAATTTTCTGGAAAGCTGGGCCTTTCCACATTGAAGAGCTAAAAATTTTTCAAAATGTTGATTTTTATTGGATTAGCATGACATTTGATGGTGAAATCCAAAAACTTTTACTGGAGTCTACTACAAGGAGAATCGATATCTAAATGTTCTCTTGCCTCAGCAATTCTTCGCCTTCTTGAATGCTAGGATGGAGATAGATGGAGTTTGTAGCACATTTGAATGCCACCAGATTCAGTCTATTTCAGAGCAAGCATGGGGAAAGCAAAGTAGAGGGCCTTCAGAAGTAGATCCACCAGGAAGTTTGCTAATAGCACTTCCTTGCTTCTGCATTTCTGAGCTGATACCAGGGTGGGAGGAGAGTGGCACTCAACATTACACCAATGCCAATAAGAGCTGCATAAATCAACAAAATCTTCACTTAACAGGATGATAAAGATTCATACAGAATTCATCCCTAGGAAGAAAATTTAGTGTAGAATAACATTAAATGAGTGAGGGCCAGTTTCAGGAAGAAGAAATAGCTTGTTGTTGCCTCAAGGTTGAATATGACAAAAGGTCATAAATTAGTCTTGCTTCTGCTGCCTCTGTTGCCTATGCCACAGCCCATTAAAGCCAAGCTGGCTGCCTGAGAGTATATATAAGGAGGTAAATACTTCTGGAGAGGAAGATAAATTTTCTAACTCCCCATCCTTCATTTTTCCTGGCAGCAGTCAGTACCATGAGCTAATTCTCCAGAGCTTTCCTGCTTCTCTGTCCTAGGACTAGTCCTTTTCCTTCCCACACCCACCCCATGTAATTTCATTGACTCAAGTGGTCAGTTCTTGCCTGGACAAACCTTTATACACAGGGCAATAACAATCCGGTGACATTTGCACTGCTAAAAAACGTGAGCTTGTCCTTGCACCCAAGAGTTTCAACCTGCATCCAGCTGTACAGCTGAAATGCTCATGAGAGAAACAGAGCTTCATCTACCTACATTTCACTTTTCTACAGCCTCCTGGTTGTCATAGGGTCATGGAATAGTTTAGTTTGGAAGAAATTTCTGGACATCATCCGATCCAAAACCATGCTCAAATTTTGAGGTTAGGTCTACTTCCAAACTTGGATCAGACTGCTTACAGTTAGATCACTGAGTTTTGAAAATGTTCGAGGGGATATTGGGCAACTTTTTGGACTGTTTTACCATCGTCAGTGTGAACAAGCCCACATAGTATCTAATGGGAATTTGCCATATTCCAATTTGTGCCCATTGCCTCTCAACATTTTTCTGTCTACTGATGAGACAAGTCTGACTCTGAATTCTCTCTGTCCATCATCAGATCACCTTCATCTTTTCTTCTGGACATACCTAGGTCAGCTTCTCCTTGTAGCACTTCTAGTAAGATCACCCTTGGCAAACAATTCCCTGTTCGTCTAACATTTTCTTATGTTTTGGAGAACAAGAGTCAGAAAAGCAACTGGGGAAAAGGTTTCCTTTCTATGGGGTTCGATTGATTTAAAAAAATATATAATTTTCATTGATTTAGACAGGAAGAAGGAAAGCAGAGTTTTAAGTTATTCTTCAAGACAGTTTTTCTTACATAGACGTGTTTTATACTATCCTTTCCCATGGTCATTGTATGCCTTGTTATAAAGCAAGTTGGTAAGCCAACCTTGTATTAACACTTGTTTCTGGAATCCACTGAGCAAGGAGCAAAAAAAATTTGTAAGTACAATACAAATCCCAGCAAACTCTGCAAGCACAAATTTCGCAGGTGCATGTTTCACCTTGGGAAAGGGAAGCAGGCTTTCACAAAGGGTGGCATAAATCCTTCAGTGGGTACTGAAAAAAAAAGAAAGAATAAAAACAAAAAGAATAAGCCATCAACAGAAACCTTAAGGACTTTAGCTCACTTTGATATCTATAGGAAAAATTGAAATTGTTCCTCATGCACAGTGTATTAAGAAACATCAACATCCCTCCTCCATTTCTACAGTCCCCAGGCCACAAGAATAAAAGGGTGCAAAGCTGAGAGGCACCGCGAGTCTACACAGATCTTCCTCATCGTCTCAGCTGGGAGATGAGGAGGCGGCTGAGGCAAGCTGTACCAGAAGGAGGTGGCAGCCAGGTGGCAATAGCTGGGCAAATACTGTCATGGAATATCTGCTCTGGATGGAGGAAAATGGCTTCTGACAAAAAAAATTCCTCAAGTTTCCCTTTTGCTTCCTCAGAGTGAGGAATGGAGAAAAAGCCAGAACTGTCAGAGTCCAATTGAGCAGGGAAGGAACCCTGTGTGGGGAGTGGCACTGGCAGGAGCCTCAGGGCCACCAGTAAGACTGGTGATGGAAGATGATTTTAGTTGCATGGATGGTGCCTGCCTCTGCTACAATGGGAGGCTATAAATTGAGGAAAGGAATACAAACACAGCTTCTGCCAGTAGAGGCTGGATCATGTTCAGAACCATTGTGTGGAGTGCTGTGCATTAGATCAGCTTTGGTCTCATTCAAGCAGTCTTAAGCCCATTTGCATCACATCTATTAACATGCAAGCTAGGAGTGAGCTGGTCCAATGTGAGCTCCAGGAACTCTGAAAGATCTCCTCTTAGAGGGTGCTTTACATTTAAACACAGAGGTGTACTTAAATGAAATCTTTTTTGGGTTTATGTAAGCAATTTATGTCAGTTTAACTTCAGTCCCTTTGCTCCTCTCTTTGCAACTAAGTCGAGCGTAATATAAGGAGACCAGAATCTCTCACAGTGTAAATTATGGGTGGGTGCAGTTGGCACTGTCCTCACCTCGGTTTTTAATATAGCTTCTTCAGTTAGCTATGGAAACAGTGTTTTTCCTAAGCTTGTCTGGCAAGCCTTACATCCCAGTCTCTCTCCCCTTGCAGATGCTGCTAAAGTTTCCACACTCAGAAAAGCTTGGAAGAGTGTCTGTCCAGGAGGAAGTCTTGCATCTCCTTGGGGCTGCTTTTCAAAGGCTTTCACCACAGCCGGAAGGAAAACCTTATATGTGAAAATAAAGCCAATTTTTTTTTATTTTGAACATCAAAATGAATTAAGCGTTGTGCTCTGTAGGTGTCCACAAATTCACAGAAATATTTCTTTCCCATGAAAATGTAGTGGAATTAAAAAGCCAAATAAACACACACCAGAAATCTATCCTTCACCTCTACCAGTTGCAAGCTTTAAAAGCTGCAAAACAGAGCGGGGCCTTTTCAGGACTCATACTGAGAAGTTGTTGAAAAGTGTAACCAAGCATGACTAATGACTACTGGGGTATTTGCACGGATTCTGTTTGCAAGCATCAAGTGTGGGAAACCAGATAATTTGAGGAAAAACGTAAGCAGCACAGACAGGAACTCAGAAGTTAAAAGGCGTGTGTAGTGGAGGATAATCACAGCAACGCAACCAGTGTCTCCTGGTACTGGGCAGATGCTTGATTGCATCCAGTGAGAGGGAGGGTACATTGTTTTCCTGAAAGGATTGATGTGATTAGAACCCAAGGAGTAGCAGAAAGAAGATAATAAATACTGTGTATTAATGCTACCTGTAAATTACAAAACAGGAATTCAGCAGTAACCTGCATTATGAGAGTTGTTCGTTCCACTGGAAGATAATACCTGTCACCAAAAAGTATTCAGCATATGTTGCTTAGTGCTCCAATCTTACCTGTACCATAAGCACTATGCACCATAAAATAGAAATTCCAGAGATTCGTTAGGTTGGCACACCCTGAGCAGTCGTGTGACACCTTATGTCTGGTTGGAGTCAGTGAGAAGAGAGGTGCTCAGATACTGCTGTGGGCTGGACTCAGTCACAGGGCATCTTTAGAGAGCCACTGGGACAAAACCGTGAGGTTCTTGATCCTGTAGGTGTATCTGTAGTAGCTGTATATGGCCTTCATCAGCCCACATCTGCATGACTCTCAGACTGTGCTGCACACATTTTTCTGTGCTTTCCCAAGGAGGGGAAACATGATTTTTGGGGCTGCCTATCACTAGGTCCATAAGCCAGAGATACCAAATTCAGAAGGGAGAGAAGGAAGGAAGGAGTAGCTTGTTGGGGAAGCCTGTCTGTCTCCAGGAGCTCCAGCAGAGCTGCTGGGGTGAATGGCTCATAGACAAGTCCTGCCCAAAATGTTTGCTCATGGCCTTGCAGGGAAGTTGAGCTTGGCTCTCCCTGGCACCTGAAGCCTTGCACCTCCTTCCTTGCCCTGTGCTGTGTTGCCTTCAGAAAATGCTATCTGAGGGAAAGTTTCAAAAGCCACAAGAGGCTATCCAGGAGTGCCTCTGGTCTTGCAGCTGTGTCAGACTTGCAGTCACATGGACCACCTCAGCTGAGAAGGGCTCACTCTCTCCCTTAGGCCTATGCCAAGGTGTGGCAGGGCTCCACTCAAGAAGAAGGATGCTCTTTCCCTCACCATCCTTCTTCATGGGAAAGGGATGCAGCTTTCCACCCTAGGGGTCCTGGATCTCAAGCATTGGTGTAATTCTGCCTCCGTAGCAGAATCAGGGAGAGAAGCCTGCACAGTGAGAACAGGAGGGACAGAATTGTGCATGGTGGGAGCTGGCAGGGGTACACGGCCACAGGGCTCACCCTGCCCTCCCTGGTAGGGGTGCAGCCCACAGGATAAAACCCTGCCTCCATCTGTCCCTCCCTCCTGCTGCCATCTGGCACTGCATGGCTCTGCGGAGGATGAATCACTCTCCGTTCCCTCTCCTTCTCAACAGTGGTGTCCAGCCAAGCACAAGGTTTTTTATCTCATGACAACTTCAGACAAGAAGGGTCAGAAGTGTTCTGGGATTATGAAAGAAAAAGATTCTCAATTAAAATGTCACTCTTTTTTTCTCACTATTTTTCCTGCTATCAATAAGAGATACAGGCCAAAGGCTCCATGAGTTCATACAGAATTATCAGTAGTGAACACATATCTGACTGCCTCAAAGGCCTTTTTTTACTGGACTGCTGTATGCACCTACCAGCACCTCCAAGAGTCTCTGAGGATTTCCTCCACTCCCATTTACTCTCCTTTCTTATTCAAAATTTCAAAGTGTGGTTACCTTACAGGAAGGGGAGGGAAGGCCAGAGTCCATTTTTAGGCTGAATGTGATACCTCTGAATCTATTACAGAGACCACAGTAAGACAATACATAGCAATGGCTCTTCCCAGAACTTAAATCCGGTTCCTGTTGCCTTCCCTCATCACCTGGGAGACAGCAATGCCCACACTGGGAGACAAGGGGGAGGGAGGTACGCATTGCCTGTCAAAGACATCCAGTCCAAAGGCACTATGGTATTACCACAGGTATTAAACATCCGGATCTAGAACTGGGTAATTGAGGTGCCCTCTTGTATGCCCATGGTCCCAGCCCAGGATATGTGGAATAATCTATGTAATTTTATTCCCCTTAGTGCTTCAGAGAAGTCCCAGTGACTGTAATACATGCTAACTTAATCTTAGCCACAGAAAAATATGTTTCTAATTTACAAATTCGGCAATTTTTCAATAAAAGTTGTTGCACTTTGTCTGATCTATTCTCAAAATACGGAAGTGCTTGAAGCATGACCACCTGCAATAACAGATTACTGTTCCCTAAAATATTGCCATACACCTACAATGTGGAGGCGTAAAGCTTCTCTAAAAAAGATCTTTGTTATTTTTTCTAAAAGAAAGAAACGATCCCAAAGTAAAGCTGGTTTTCAGCAGCCTCTCTGCTCCCCAATGCAACTGGCATCAAAGTCTAATGAAAACCTGTTTGCGGACACTGGATCTGATCCAAGGTACACTATTGGCATATTCTAGACCCCTTGGGACATGACTCATATAAAAAACACAAGGCTGTCATCAGATGGCTGGTGGCTCAAATAAATCAAATTTACTTTGAAAATTGAGGCATACCAAAATTTTATTAGGTGAAACTTTGGCATTTCTTATAGCCAACTTGCACATATATATTTTTATTACTTACAGCAGTTTAAAAGTATGCTACCAATCATATGCAAAACAAGACGCGATTGCAAACGTACATTTTTTACTGGGTGGCAGGAGGAACTCTGTTGTTTTCTTTTAAAAGCCCTGAATAGTGCTGCATGTTTGTTAAAGGTGGCACAGCAGAGCGGGCCTCTGTTTATTTTCCTGCGAGTGGCTGGGCACACATCCTCTGCTTGTGGTCTCCAGCCCTGACTTCAAAGAGCAGCTTCTCCTATGAATAATTACTCACTAAAGCTATCAACTGCAATACAAAAGTTACATATAATGTTTGCAACATATGTTTACAAGAAACAGGCATAAATGCTGCTGAAGTCCCTTGAGGGTTAAGGAGGGACCTGATCTTCAGGCTTGAAGAGGTTGCTCCTGTGGCAGAGCCTGGCGTTGCCACAGCCACTCCTACCTCAGGTGTATGGGGCTGGAGGGGGCACCGCTTCCCTGCACAGGAAATTTCATCTCAACATCAGGAAGAACTTCTTTACTGTGTGAGTGACCACATGCTGGAACCAGAGAAGTTGTGGAGGTTCCAACCCTGGAGATATTCAAGATCCATCTGGATGCAGTCCTGTGCAATGTGCTCTAGGATGGCCCTGCTTGAGCAAGGAGATTGGACCAGATGATGCCCTGTGGTCCCTTCCCACCTGACCAGTTCTGTGATTCCTGTGCCCATACCCACAAAGGCTCACTGCTGTCTTCAAGATCAAAGGCACCATCAAACATGGCAACATGCTCTAATCCTCCAGCAAATGAAATTAAATCAAGGAAAAGGCCATATTTTGGAGAAGAGTACATGCTTTTGGAACTGGTGATAGAAGCCAAATCCACAAATTAAAGAAAATACATTTTAATCTTTAAAAAAATCTCTCAGATTTTCTTCTCTTCAATAGAAGAGCCAAACTCCCACTGAAATTTCTAAACTTCATTTACCCAAGAGAGCGGCAAGATAGCCTCTCCTTTAAACTAATAATAAAAGGAGTAGAAAGCTGCAGATTTGGTCTAGTTTTCCTTCAAAATACAATGACAGTCTATGGGAATATGTTCAGATACAGTCTGAGAAGGATGCTGGCTCTGCTCCAAAATAACTTAATTCACTGTGCAAACACTAAGGGAAAATAATGGCACTGTAGATAAAAACCACGAGATTGCTGTATCTGACAGTGTGCAGCTTTGGGACTGAGATATTCTTGGCCAAATGCTGACCAAGTCATACAAAAATGAGCTGCTGAGGTACTCAGGAGCTGGTTCCTGGCGAGTGCTGTGGTCTGGCACTCCATCCTGCTGGAGATCAGGACTGCTTGCTTGGAGGAGCTCACCCATGAATCAGGTGCTTCTCAGTGTGGTGAGATTCTTCCTGGAAAAGCACAAAGTGCAAATCAAAACAGAATTTGGCCCCAAATATGAAACCCCACAAACCTTAATAAATGTAGTATTCAGTGGTAAAGAGGAACATTTATAAGGAAGTGGGAGGGCACTGTCTTGGCTGTGTGAGCTGAGCCCTTCCAGGAGTGCTGGGCAGAGGGTGCAATTCTTGCAGATCCTCAGGATCATTGTAATTGTCTTTTTTTGAAGTAAAAGCCACAAAACTACATTTTATTTCTGTGGGAAGAGCAAGGCCAGGGCTGAGCTGCTGCTTTCAGAGTCTGCCATCACAGACCGTCTGACCAGTTCTAGGAATCAGGAAACTTGCCCATTTTCCATTTTGTCAGACAAAGAAACGTTGCTGGAAGCTAACAAAACTTACCTCTGATATACGGCATTTACGACAAATGTAAAGCATGAATGTTCACAAAGCAACATCCTCCCTTAAGATGTTCCTAATACATTGAGCTGTGAAGGTTTCTCCAGTGGAAATTTGAGGTCTGATGCAAAGCATTTGAAGAAACAGTTCCTTTGATATTAGTGGACTTTATCCTTAGCCCTTAATTCCATATGTTGCTGGGTGTGTTTGTTTAGTCTGGAGCTGGATGTAATAGCACTCCATAGACTTGAGAAATTTCTGCAAAATTCAGGCTTCTTCCCTTATCATGAATGGACACATACTTTCTCTTGAAATAACAGAAAACTGAGTCATTAAGAGAGACATCATCAGTATTTAGTCACTGAAACGCAGTGTTGTGACTTAAAATTTATCCCCACAGATATTTAATCAGCTTCCAGGGAAAAAAAATGGAAAAATATAACAAAAATAATATGAACTTGAAAGTGAAGGAGAAATAAATTCTGGTAGCCTGTGGGTCTATTGAGATAATCTCTTGTCACTTCAGTCCACTGCTTGAATATTTTCCAGTATTAGTGTTCTCTATCTCATTGTTCTGGCTGCTCTTCATATTTCCACAATTTTATTCCCTCTAAATAAAACAAAAAAAAGTCATCAGGTCATAAAATATTTCTACAATTTAATTAAAAAAAATATTTACTGTCTGCACAATTTAAATTTGGCTTACTATACATATGTATCAGGATGCAGACTTTAATTACATGATCACATAGTATTTTTCCCCATGGGGCTGCAATATTTTCGTTTGCAAGATAACTTTTTTGCCAAATCCTTAATTTTTGAGTGATTGACTCTGAGACTGGGAAAAGAGCTGCGGCTGAGAAAGAGAAGTTTGTCCTTGTTACCGAAATATCCCAGGATCTGTTTCTCAGATTTCACCTTCCAGCCATGACTTCCTTTCCAGCTCACCTCCAATTCTCCCTCCTAAATCCTCTTCTGATCTATTCTTCCTTCCTTGTTTCCATCTCTCAGACCACGCCTCTTGCCTAAGTAGTCCCACATTTCCTTTCCACTTGCCAGTGATCCTACAGGAAACATCTTGCTGCCATAATGTGTCTCTTTCCTTTCCACCTGGCTGCACTAGGATCAGAGCAGAGGACTTCCTCCTCCTTTTCCAGAGGGATTTCCTGGTGGATGGCTGCAGGGGTACTGCAGGAGCCAGGGAAGCTGGGCAGAGCTGGGACATGCTCATTGCCTGAGTGGCCACACCTGTGTGGGCTGAGAGCAATGTGAGCATGCTCAGCAGCCCTGCACTCTTCCAGCTGATTAAGTAAAAACATCCTACCTACAGGAACAGCCTTTTCCCTAAAGTTTAGCTAGTCTGGGCAAGCTTTCACAGGAGTGGACCTACCTCTGGTAGAAAGGCCACAGAAGAGGGGATGGGTCACCCAGTGTGATGGTACTTGAGCTTTCTTTTTTTTTAAAAGAAAAAGTCACCAGTTTCTTCAAGAGAAGCAGAGCTGATTTTTTTCCCCAGTCCAATCTTGTCTGTAGATATAGATATGGATACATTTTCTTCTGCCTGATGCCTATATGTTCAACCGCTTATTAGAAGATTCACCCAACCACAGATGACCATTTGGAATATTCAGATCATAGTTTTGGAGAGTTGTTAACAAAATGGAGTCTTCTGTTGGGATGTGTCAATATTCTTAGCAAATTGTAGTAGAGGTAGTCCTGCAATGTCGCCCTAAACCCCGCCCCACACACAGAGTCATTTGACCCTAAGTATTGGCCCAAACTGCAGACTTCCTCTCAAGTCTGCTGTGGCAGTGATATGTGACAACTGTGTCACATATGAATGAACTAAAAGAAGCCACCAGGAGACCCTGCTGCTAATTTAATTTATGGGTGAATACTTCTACCACCCAGGAAAGAGGTGATGGGGCAGGGCCAGAGACAATCTCTACCTCCTGACTCAGACTAGACACAAGGGAGTTCCTACTAAAGCATCCCCAATTCTTAAAAAAATCAGCTTTCAGAGCCTGTGATATTGTAGGAGTGTTGTTTGGAGGGAACACTGCTTTATTTACAATCTTTTTTTCATCATTTCAAATTTCTCTTTGCTATGAATTAGAAGAAAATAATGCAAGTGTTTCAGAGTTGGGAGACCATAGCATAAACACAGCTTTCTGAATTAAGTTCCTTGTCTGGAGCATGGCATGTTCTACTAGACCTTGAAAACTGAAGCTGGGGGATGCAAGTTTCACAGAAGATAATAGAAAATTAGTGGAGGTGAAACATTCATGTGCAGCTGAAGGCTGGGTCCACAAGGACCTCCAGCTCTGCGGAAAACCTGTCACAGTCTCGGGTTTTTAGTCTAATTAAAGAGAAGCTGGAGGCTTTGCAAAAGTAATTTCTTTTCTACATACATAGCTATTTCATGAACCAGACTTATTTCCTCAGCGCCAAATTGCATTTCAGAATGTGTCCTTGCTAAATAGAGTGAAATGTATTTCCATTTTTCATGACTGAACCATATTTTAGCTGAGGGGGAGGCAAAAGTTCCAGTACCATTTCCTGAAGTTAACAGCAGACCTGCCATTAATTTCAGTGTCCCAGGATTTAAGAAAAGAGATAACAGACACTCAAATGGTTTTAAGTTCGTTGAAATGTTAATCCAAAATGAAGCATATGCCATTCAGTTAAGATGCACGTTTACACAGCTGAAGATGACAAGTTTAGTTTGACTGAAGACCGGAGGAGAAATCGATGCCTCCTCCTACATGATCTGCCCCCTGAAGAAAACATCTGCCTGCATGTTTAACCAGGAATGTGAACTGCTAATGTAATCTGACCTTTAGACAAAGGGAAGATCACTCCAATGTACAAATACAGAAGAGGCTAGAATGCGATGTACTGTTGACTGTTTTCTGCACGTGGGGATGAAAACAAAATGAAAATATATAAAGGACTGAAGAATATGATTGCTTAGTGAGTCAGGGCTTCCATGTGCCGAGGAGAAAATATGAAAGCTTTGATTCAGCCTGGTGTAATTCTTGGAAATTATCTGAAGTGGATCCACTGATATCTTTGTAGAAATAACTGTGTGTATCAGGGCTGGGAAATCTTGTTTCACAACCAAATTTGTGCAAGCTCCAATTTAGTCCAAGGATCAGCACTTTCTATGATCAGTAGGCTTTTGAGGGAAGGAGTTTTTGTAATGTTCCTTTGATATCAAAGAGCTTTTTAGGATCTGGTTGATTAAACTTAGTAGTCAGTACAGTATAAATTATGTGGCATATGTCACTAGCCTTCTGTCTGTGGAAAGAGCAGGAAATAAAAGAGATGAAATAGATTGGATATACCCTTGTTTTTTGAGTAGATGGTGTAAGGAAGGGTATAAATTTAACAATTTTTCTGTTGCTTAGTACCCAAAATGCATTTTGAGGCACTATGAGGCACTTTAGGGATGCACAGTCCCTCTCTTTGCATATTCAAGGAAAGGCTATGCACAAACACAGTAAAAACCACAGGGACAAGTAGAAGACTTGACTTCTGTGGCTGGCAAGAATGTTTTCCTACAGTGACATAATCAAGCTTTTCCATCATGGGACTCACTGCCTCAGAAACAGTTCACAAAATTGTGTTCTTTCAGGATGTTCTTTCAGGCCTATTTTTTTGAGTAATGAGAGTTCATTATCGATGTGACATCAGAGAGACTGACTGGAATGATCCAAGTCCGAGCCATTTAAAATTTCTGAGAGCAGCTGAGACCCTTGGTTTCAGAAGGCTCATTGGAGAAAAGCTACCAGTTCTCTAGAATCTTAGAGCTCTGTTAAAAGCAGCTGTCAGCAGCCCAGATCAATAGTCTTGGTAGGTCTGCCAGGGCCTTCCTTGCCTGATAGCACCAGCACTTCACATTCAAAATGCTGCTGGAGTATAGACTGTCTGGACATGTTTGGTCTTCTCACAGTGACAAGCTACTCAGTCATCCCATAACTGTCTGATGGTTAAGATTTCCTGTTCATCCTTGATTTATTATGCTTGCATAGACCTAGCATGGATTCTTTCACCACAGCGCACAACTGTGAACTTCCATACCATTAAAATCTACCTAATTTCTGCTGCAGTGGTCAGCAACCTCTCATTGAGATCCTTCTGCATGTTGAAAATGCCTTCTCTCTGCCATCCTTCATCCACAGGAGCTGCGACCTCTTGCCTTGCTGGTTGCAGCAGATGTGGGCAATCTGCACTGCCTGCAGCCTTGTCCCAGGGGAAGGGGGATGTCGCTGATGCCAGCCAGTGGAATCTTGGAGCAACGCACTCTCATGGGCTGGCTCTACATCTATGAGAGTTGTGGCTCTCACAGTACCAAACCATACACCCAGCTGCAGAGCTGGATATTGCCAACTGGTTTCTCAGGTATTTAGCATAATCAGCTTTTTTTTTTTTTTTTTTTTTCACTCTTGGAAGCAACAAGGTCACTGCAGCAAGGATTTCCTTTGTGTGTGGTTTAGCAGTGCTGAAGTCACATCCAGATATGCTTTTGAGCAGTACCTGATGCTTTTGTTGCAGTTACAAGCAGCAGACTGTGAAATGAGCTCTGCATTAAGCCTTGCTCCTTTAATTGCAAAGAAGTCCAAACGCCTCTTAATTGAGCGTAGAGCTGCTACATTGTTCTCCAAAGTCTCCAGAAGGCAATCTGGGATCCTTTGCTCTTCCCCTTCTGAGAAGGTGGTTGTTCTTTGTTTTGTCATTTTTTTCAGTGTTTTGGTTGTGCTTGAACATGCTTTGAAGATTATTTGCCACAAGAAGAAGGGAAAATAAAAGAGTAGTCCAAGAGCCGCCTGTGCTGTCTGCCTCACCACCAGTTTATCTGCTGTAAAGATTACCAGATGCTGTCAGAGCACCCTGGCATTCTAGCAGTTGTCTTCATTGCTGGAGCAATTTGTAGCACAGAAAGGATCAAGTCAGCTTCATTCAGTTGCTGGTTTTTTTTAATGACTTCAGTTTGCATTTTCCTTAGAGCATCATTAAATTCTTTTAAACTAGTAGTACTCTGTTAATTTCATTAATCCAATCACATATTCAGAAACTGCTTTTTCTATTTTTTATTTTTATGATTCAGTTTATAAAAAGAGAAATGCTTTGTGCTCACCAGTGACTTTTAGGACAGGCAATTTTGTAGAATTTCCACAGTCCCAGAAAATGCTTTGTCTGGGGGTTTAATAGGAGCTGTTAAACTACACAGCAGGTTGTACCTTTTAGCATCTATTACACTCAGTAAACCCAGCACATTTTTCCCATCAGTTACACTCCCTGTGATTACACACTGCTCCAGTCTCACTATAGGTGGGCCAGGCCTCCTCTGAGCAATTTAACAAGTCATTTTCCCGCCAACAGCCAGACATATTAATGCTTTTCTAAACACACACCCACACCCACACACACACAGGCTCACGCTCACGCGCACACACATACAGCCCTCAGCTGCTCCCTGTGGTTGCTCCCTGGCAGGGGATTAGGGTTCCACCTTCAAAGCCAGCAGCTGGAGCTGTGACACTTGGCCCAACATCTGCGCTGTAAAGGCGGCACACGCCGGAGCTGCTCGCTCGCCACACGCTGCACAGGAGCTCCCCAGGCTCAGACCGCGGCTCTGGGCACGGCGGAGAGGGCAGCAGTAAAGCCCCAGTGCCTCTGCCACACCAAAGCTGAGCACTCTGCTGATGAGTCCTTGGGGAGGGCTGATGCACTGGGACACCATGCAATAGCCCATTTAAACCATGGTTTGTGCCTGCTGCTGCTACAGCAGAGTTTGAACGACTCCCAGGTTAGAGGGAGTGATTAGGGGAGTTTAGGGGGTTCCTGCCCTGTCCTGACATCCTGCAGAGAGTGGGAAAGGTGGTTCACCCACTAAGAGCAATTGATCTTTCCAGTTGATGGCTATGTTGAAGGGGTACAGCTGAGATTTTTCAGCAAATTACACAGAACAAGAAATACAAACTGCAGTGAACCTCCCCTCTGAGGACATCCCAAGAAACTGAAGAAGAAAGTCTTTGTTATTTTATTTGAGCTGTTCTTGGAAGAAGGATAGTTGGCCTGTGCTGAAAGCCCATGCCTGTGTCCTGTTCTTATTTATTTTGCTAGGATAGGCATGGTCCTAATTTTTCTATTGATGTCACTGGGATAGCTAAGAGATTTTTGACAACTTTAATGTAAAAAATTTCCTGTCCAGCTCAAGTGAGCTTCTGGCTGCCTGCTGCTACATATAAATATAGCTGATAGGAAAATAAATTACTGATTTTAGAAAGCAAGGCATTTCAAGCTTTAGTGCACCCACTGATAGTCCCTCTTTTCATGGAAGAGGTGGCTGTTCAATCTTGCAGCTCACTTGCTGTTTACAGAGAAGTTTTTCTGCTTTAAACCTCAGTGAAATGTAGTGAACACTGCGGAACAGGGGGTAATGCTACAACTTCATGTGAGGGTGATACAGGAAAATCCTTGGAACTGGTGTTCAGCACGACACCCTGCACTGAGCAGTCATGAACTGTGTAGAATATTCTTTCTGGCGGGAAAACCAACTTTTTTAGAGGCTGGATTTTCGCAAGGGAATTTTGGCAGTTAGACTCTCATGATTCTCCATGCTGGGAACTTTCATCAGCTACAATAAAAATAGAGGAATTGGCACATGGGATTTCTGTGTCCTGGAAAAAGCACAGAATATGAGGCCTACAAGGCTAGTGCTAAGCGCCACTGAAATTTCTCCTTTCATCTCCTGGACACGATAAAGATGGTGAAAGTATTTTCATTTGTACCTCTGGGCCAAAGCCATCATGGTGAAGGACCATCCTGAATACCCATTAGCTTCAGTGAGATTTGAGGCTGGTTAGCAAAGGGGAATCTTACACTTGTCAGAAAGCACCTAAGGAGCAGAGGGGATCCTTTATGCAAGAACCTGATGAGAGCAAGACGTTTAAAGTGTTTTAGCACACTGAGGTACAATGGGGAATGCATTTGTGAAACAATAGGTCTAGTAAATTGGAGACATCTTTTTGGGGTTTTTTTTCTCTTTTCACCACAGTTTCATTAGTTTCTGTTAAAACATTTAACAGATGTCTAATTGACACAGTCAGAAACAGTTTTCCAATCATGTATCACTTTAATTATCTGTTGGTCTTTTCAGATCTCTCATGGATACTCTATTTTATTGAGATAAATTATTTACTGCATTTCAAGGTTCTCTGCTTGAATTCTGCTTATCTTCTCATTACTTTTCCCATAGGAAGACTTTGTAAGAAACTTGGGAGGGGAGAGGAGTATAGAAGACAGGACAGGACTTCATGCTGTTTCAGCCACAATGATCCGTTTTTCAGAAGATTTCATTTGAAAGTTCAAGTCTGAGTGGAGCACTTTGTATTTTAATGAATCAGCAGTGTAACTTTGACCTAATAGGAAGTGTTTCATGATACACGTTATTTGGGATTTTGTGCCTGTGTGAACCTCCTGTTCTCAGCTGCATATCCCAGAGCCATATTTGTGAGAGGAGCTTCTGACTGTACATCCTTTTTCCTTCGTTCTCTGTTTTACGTATGTAATTTCGAGCTTAAGCAGACATAGTGCAAACTTTATCAATGACAAAAAAAAAAAAACCATTTAAGTCAATGATAAAATTGTAATCCATGACAGTATAAACAGGATTTTGCCCAAGGTAGAAGGTATTGAATTTTTTTCAAAATTATGATATCTCTCCACCCCTAAAATACTTTAATGAAAGATAAAATGTGCAGCATCTCTGAAAAATCAGCTTTCAAAAGCCTAAAGTTCTATAAAACACCATCAGAAAGAAAAGGTACCTCTTGAAGATATGTTCTCTGTGTAACTTGCTCTCTAATGAGGACTGATACTGCAAAACATCTGACAATTGGGTTTGTGGAGCACAAAAAAGCAATCCTGTAGATGTCATGCTGTAAGGCATATTGCAAGACACTTTTAACAAGTCATGTTCCCCTAATTGCAGTAATGCTTCTTTCAATAACATTGTCATGCCTTTAAAACACTAACCTCCAGGGAGAGATTAAAAAAATAAGTTGCCAAAAGCTATTTGGAAGGATTTTTTTTTTTCTCCCTCTTCTAAAATAATCTAAGCTTTTTCTTGGGGGTGATAATGTCACCAATCACATTCACAGTTCTGGTCACTGGGGGACATTCAAATCGACATCTCTCTAACACTTTGAGCCAGACATCACTGTCCATGCTCTCCCCACCTCCCTAAACATTTTCCTTGGGTTGTCATCTGTCCCTATCATCAAATTTTCCATTGGAAATACTATACAGGTCCTCTGGTTTCACAGATCACCCTCGTCACAGGGCTTACCCAGTCATTTGTGCCTCCATGCAGTTCTTTTATGGAAGCTTTACTGTAAATGCTTATGACTTATATGAAGGATGTTAATGATCTGTAAAACCAAAGTGCATGTTCAAGTGTCCACTTCATGCTTTGCAACAGCTGAAGGATTTGGGATCCATCATGAGACTGCATGTTGATCTGGAACGGCCTGGGGTTTTCCATTCTGTCTGGACTGAGAACAGGCTCTTAGAAGTGGGATAGTATGACCTACTCCACAACATTGCTGTTGGAGACAGGGGAAAGCTTCAGGGGCATGACAGAAGTCTATTTTCCATGGCAAGGTGATAGTATCAGCTAAACTGCTAAATATGTATAAACTGTTAAATGTTTTATCAGCAAAAGGTATAAAAATTAAATAAAATTAAAGAAGAGGAAGTATAACAATAAAGAAATGAGTATTTCCAAATTCTTACCACACCTGGTATGTAGCATGTATTTTAGCAGATGATATCATTTACCCCTTATGACTGTGTTATAGATACACATTAGATTTACCTTTTTTAAAAAAGGATGTTAACAGCCTTGAATAAAATTGGGACAAATAGTGTAAACAGGATGGCATATAAAGTGTGATACAGTATGCAGAGGGCAAAGTATGTTTGAAGGTTAGCTGATTAATAAAACATGGCTGGCCTTGATTTAGTTTATAAGAAACTTAAGACATTTATCAACATCTGTCTGAACCCATTTCCAGTCTCTTTGGACTCTGTTGTGGATAAGCTGATTAATAAAAGATGATGCCTTAGGAAGGAAACTTAGATCTTTGCAAGCAATGACAAAAGAAAATTCAGTGCTTAATCTACATATGAAAGGAAACTGGGAAAGTAAACTAGTTTACCACTACATCCCAGGATGCCAACCTCCTATAACATTTCATCTGACTTAGTTTTGGCTGGAATCTGGAAAAGTAAGAAAGAATTCCAAAAATTAAGTGTGGAATTAATTTACAAAAAAGATCCTAGTGCTCACTTACAGAGACTCTGAAATCTAATCCCATTCCCTTGTGGCTTCCTCCCCTCAGTGTTTTTAACTTTGCAGCTTTCTGTGTTTGTTTTTCATTTGTCTCCTTGATCCTTTAGTCTTTCCTTTCCCTTAGGCTAGAATAAAGTTCTAATACTAAACAAGTGCCACACTTTGCTTATTGATAGTTGTTGCCCAATAAAATGTTGCCCTCAGAAGCCAATTAGTGAAATATGTTTCTCGTAATAACCAGTAATTTGTTTAATTTTCATGCATTCTTGCCTGATAGTCAGCCAAAGGGATGCACATGCATAGTTCCTGCATCTGGGACACAGAGAGAGCCCAGCATAGCTGTGTGGTGCAGGGTGCTCCCTGCACAGGCCCCTGGCACCACAGGTGTTACCCCTGCCTGGTATCTAGTATTTAGGTATCACTGGCATCCAAGGAACTTCCTCCTAACTCCACAGGTTCACAGATTTATTTTGTTACATCATTCTTTGGAAACTGGATTTTTCAACCCATCCTCCAGCCTCTCTCCCAAGCACAGACTGAAAAACAGTCCCTGGAAATAGCCCCTGGAGCTATTCTTCTGGCCTGCTTCAGCTTCACCAGGGTGCTGCTGCAAGGATCATGCCAATACAGATTCACTGTCTTTTCCTTAAAAAAAGGGTGGCTGCCGATGCCTTGCCGTCTGGGAATTATGTCTGGCCTGTGACAACCTTCAGGCAGGAAGGGAAAAATCCCAGACTGAATATCCAGTTCAGTGTTTTAACATATGGGGAGGTGGCCAAACATCCTCCTCCTTAACACATCATGGCCTGGAATACACTCCCATGAGCAGTGGGCATTTGAACTCATGTCTCACTTCCAAAGCGGGGCTGTGCCAACTAGGAAAACTCTGAGGAAAGAGAAATACTTTTGGTGGCTCCTCATTCAGCTCTGGAAAACCTGCTGTGCTTGTCAGGGACAGCAGTAGCTTGAACTAGACAAGCCAGAAAAAAAACCCTAAAACCCATAGGCCTTCTATAATAAAAAGATGCAAATGCCAACACAGTGGGAACACTGAACTTTATGAAAGTTGAGAGGCGAGTGACCCTTCTCTGCAGCCCGGAGAGAAGCCATGAATGTCAGTGAAGGGGAATGTGTGTTACTGCTGCATTTCATTCTTGCTGTAAACCTTGCCTGAAGAGGTTAACAGTACCTTGTAACAAGACATTTTCCTATCTATTTATCTGAGGTTTTAAACTGAAAATCACACGAAGTTGCAGGACAAATCCAAATTTTCTTGAATGGTCCATTGAGAGATTAAAATTTAGACCCTCTTTCTATGCCAGCTGAGAACTGAAGACTGCTGAATATTTCTGCAGAGTGGGAGATCAGCTTTTGAAGGCACATTTTATAAGGAAATATCTCTGGATGCTATTTCATCCTTGTAAAGAGAAGTTTGTTCCTTGAGATAGTTTTAAATGACATTGATAGCTACTTTGGATTAACTCAGATTTACACAGATTAAGCAGACACTGTGGAAAGGACATGCTGAGCCAGATCCTGCACTGGGTTAAATTGGCATGGTTCTCTCAAAGACAAAAGAGTCACAATTAAGACCAGCTGAATATCTGGCCCATTGCATTTAAAGACCATGTCAGAGACCACCAACCTTCTAACACAGCTTATAAACATGGTTGAAGACATTTAGAGCCTGTTATGCTAGCTGGAAATTCCCTATCTGGTTTCTGCATCAGTGAAAGCACCAAAACAGACACTGAGTCCCACATCCACTTGTCATATTCAGTATATACATATTCCTACCCAAATGTATGGAATCATATGTATCAAGGATTTGGGGGATTGTCCACATAACTCCGGTTCCAACTCGCTCAGGATTCTGTTAAAAAACTGATTTATTAAGGAACAAATAGGGCAATGTAATTTTTTAAAATGTTGCTGTAATCACTCTTGGAGCACATCACTCCACATGATCAGATCCTTTGATAGCAAATACCAATAGCACATTCATGTGCCCTTTGTTGCAATTTTGAATTACATTCTAAGTGTATTTCTCCACAGTCTGTAGAAGCAGCAGAGTTATAATATTGGCTCTTATTCTACATTCTTACCAGTCAAGATCATTCATTGATTCCTGGATGTGAGGATCAATGGTGGTGGCCATATGGCTTTGGAATGATCTGTTGTCTTTTCCATAATGGCATTGTGGCTTTGTGTTTCCCCAGCAGTGATTAATAGACACAAACATGCGTTATGCACATGTCGACAGATTTAGATTAACTTTGAATTTTCATGGCTTTCTTCTCTCTTCCCCCCTCCCATCCCCCCCTTTTTCTTTTCAGGAGCTGGGGAGAGTAAGAGTGATTCTGCATTGAGAAAGTGAGAACCAGGTCTTTAACGAATATTCACCTCTTGAGGACATGGTGTGATTTGATCAGCAAGGCTAGATGACAGACAGACACCCCATCTAGCTGTCCAGGAATAGTTATAACGCCTTCCCCCAGGAGGACTATCTGGCTGTCTAAGGACCACTTACAACAAGCAATCCCTTGCTGGAGAACACCCAATGCCTCCAAATGCCTTTTGCTGCTAACCGTGTGAAAGGGATGGACAGTGGCAAGCTAATCGCACCCTCGGGTCCCCAGCAGCTCTAGCAGCCTCAGAGGTGTCACTCTGAGGGGAGCAGGTTTGTCTCCCCTGCTGTGGGGAAACACAAAAGGTAGAAAGGCTCTTAGGTGTGAGAAAAAAGCAGGATTCAGGAATAAAGCAGAAGAGTTTAGAGATCAGCTTTAGCTGCGAAAACTTGAAGATAGAAGAAGGATACAATTAATAGCAAGCAAGGACATTAAAACAATGGTTAGAGTTTCTAGGTTTGGCAGAGATAGGTTTTGAAGTTGCAAAAAATATGCTTAGCAAGATATATAAGTTTAAGCTTAATAATGGAATATTGCGTGTTCTTATATAAGGTGTAAGAAGCAAGTATTGTGTACAACAGATGTATGTGCACTGTTGTGGATTGGTTAAAACAGTTGTCTAAATTTTAGAAGCATGCTAATTGGCTGAGAAGCTTTTAAGAATGTTCTGTAACCAGGAAGTCTTTGGATGTCTGGGACAGCGTGAGCTTTGTACCATCTCTGTTTCAACCCTGTATGTGAGACTGATAACAGAATAAAATAATAAAAGGCTCCTGGAGCACCTGTCCTGGCTCCCCGTCCCATTTGTCAACGAAAATGCCGGCACCCTGCCACAGCTAATGAAGGCCTTTTTCCTGGGGGGCCAGAGAAAGGATAGATGGATAGACTTCCTCCCATGCCCTGGAACTGTCCAGAAGAAGGTGTAGGGTAAGCAACAGGAGACAATATTCCTTGGGTACCCAGGGTATACCAATAATGGACTAACAAGTCACGGCCTGTCCACTAGGCTGTTCTTGCCTACTTCAAAATTTGGGTAAAAAAGCTGTTTGGTTAACCCTTTTATTGACATTTGGGGTAAAACTGTACCGCACTAACACAGAGTCCAGTGAGGAGTGGGGAAGGGTGGGGCACAAAAACAGTATCACAGGAGTGTGCCTGAAGTAACCATGGCCTGTGTAGTGCTGCTACAGGCTTTAGCAAAGCCACCTCATCTGGAACAAAAAATTGAGTAGTCTTCCATAGAAATTCACAGTCAGGAAGCCTGGACTCAGGAGAGTCCCTTCCCATCCTATGCGATGTTTCTTTTTGCTTCCTACCTTCTGGGTTCATTAAAATGGTTGGAATCCATGCAAAAACAAAGCGACCCACAGTTTGTGTTTGTATCCCCTCAAGGGTTACCAAACTAATAAAAATTACATCTCTACATCTGCCATGAGAAATGCTTGTGGTGCAGGTGGTGGGCGGCTGGGAGGCAGCAGAAGTACCACATGCATTTGTTTTGCTCATTTGCTCTTCCCCTCTGGTCTTGCCACTATTAGATGTAGGATACTGGGCTGGACAGGCCCTTCATCTCACCCGCTACAGCTGTTCTCATGTTTGTAAGTTATGGGACTTCAAGCATTTCAAAAATCCAGAAAGAAATGGCTTGTTGCCCAAGTCCCATGTGGGTTTTGTTTTCATCTTAAAAAAAAAAGATAAAATCCAAGATGTTCACAAGAAGTAACAGAAATTCTGCAAGAAAGCAACTTCTAGAGTGCATCAGATTCAAAGCTGGTGAAGCATTATATACAACTAAATGTTATACTGGATGTCCTCTGAGGTGTTAAATAGTGTGTATGTTTAGAAAGTCTCTCCCTTCTGATTTTCTATGATAATACCCATAATGCAATAAACACTGGTGGCTTGGAAAGTGTTTCTCTTCCAGCCCTAAAAAAAAAAAAAAAAAAAAAAAAAAAAAAAAAAAAAAAAAAAAAAAAGAGTATAATCAATTCCTGGAATTGTAGAAATATTCTGTTCCAGGCTGGAAATTTTCAATCTTCCCACAGGTTTCAGAAAACTCTAGAAATAGCTATAGAAAATGGCATCCACATTTTTTTATTGAATCTGAGTATTTTGAGGCTGATACCACACAAGTATTTCTAATCAGAAAGCCTAAAGCGCTATGCATTGAGAAACATTTTGACAGGAGTAAAAACTGCAACCAGAACATGGCAGCTGCCCAAAACAAGGAAAAGACCTATGAAACTTTTGGACTTTTTCTGACTTATTGAACACAGATGGTCTGTTTGACTTAATAGAATGAAGAGTACAACATTCAACTCACTCATCACCCTGCACACACTCTACTCCCAGTGATAGGATACTCTGGGAGTCAAGGCAGTGTCCATGACAAGGCTGGAAAATTACCTTTGGTCACTTCACGGCCAATGCTGATGTTCTTCATCCCTTTACATGGGCATTGAGTGGGTTGGAGCAGAGCAGGGGACCAGACTTTAGCACAATTCATAGGAAGGGAGATGACTCAGCTGCTACCTTGTTGTGCCAAAGGAGACATTTGCCTGAAGGTGTGAAGACAAAGGTGACAGACACACAGAAAATGAAAAGAGAAACCTATAGACCATAGGATGACATTAAGGAATACTTGCCTGTGAAATGTTCCCTTTGATGAAATTTGAGCGAATATCTCAGAAAATTACTGCTTAAACCACTTTAACAGCACATAGAGGTCTACTTTTTCCTTTACTAGTTATAAGTTCTAGTAGATACAACTATTTACAGTGAGTAATGTGTTACAAGAGTGTTCTAAATACCAATAAAGTCTCACACTCTGGGATCAGGCTTGTGTACAGGCTTCTGGATGTCACATTTGCCAGGGGATGAAAGGACAAAAAAATAGGACATTTTAACATTTTGCTCATTTTTTAAGATATGGTAATATTTTCATGCACATATGCATTCTGGTAGCTCCATGACCTCTATCCCAGACAGGAAAAATACAAAACTTTCATATTAAGTTGGAGTTCTTACAGTTTATAGAGAATACATTGAGGACACAAAAGTTTTCTTGGAACAATAACACAAGACTGCAACATGGAGACCAAAGAGGCTAGCTCCGAGGAAATAGAAGAAAAATTTGCAATATTTGGCACTTTCCCTGTGATATAAAGTGCATGTTATTCTCATTTAACAGAGAGCTGACTTGAACAATAGAAATGTTTGTTAATGCATTCTGCTCTGCAGTGACTGTAAAAATGTTTGCTGCATTTGCTTCTTAGATGCTGTAGCTCTCTCATTTCACACCTTTCTCCAGATTTAATTTCTGCAGTATTATTTATGTGGCTGTATTAGATTCAATTTACAAATTACAGCCTGCTGCAAAATGGAGCTGTTCTTTTCCCTAGAGGTACCAGCAACAGTTACATTAATCTTCTTTTTAAAAATTATTCAGGGCCTTTCAACATGCTGCCAAGAGCTCCCTCCCAGATTCCTTTGTAGTCCTGTTTTTAATTGTAAGAATATCTGCAGAAAATATAACATGTAAGGCCTGAATCCCAGTGGAACTCCATGCTGGCAGAGGTCCTGCAGTGAGCACCAGATGGGTGGATTTGGGTTTATTTTATCTCTTCCAGCTCAGTTCTGTACATGGAACCTGACCTAGGGAGGTGGTTCATTCCTGGGTCACTGAGAAAGTCCTGGTGGGGCTCTAGTGGAAGGGGTGGCTGCAGAGGCACTGCCACCAAAAATGTGGAAAAAGCCATGGCACCAAGTGCTCCACCCCAGCCATCTTGCACCTGCCTCTGCTTGTGCCACACTGCAGAGAGACCCAAGGCTGCTCGGAAAAGCTGCTTCAAGGGATGTTTGTGCTGGCTGTGAGGGGCATCACACCAGTGCCTCCATCAGGGATTATCTGGAGCACCATGCCAGAGCCCTGCCAGTTGGGCAGCCTCCCCAGGAACTGGCACCAGGTGCTGTGGTGCCCACGTTAGGAAGTCTCAAGCTTGGGGCAAGCGCTGTCCATGCCCCAGTGGTATTCACAGAAACATCCCTGGTCCTTCTCCCTCTGCTCCAGCTGTGTCTTGATCTCTGTGGCCTGGTGACAGCCAACAAATCCTTGGCTTTCCTAACAACTCTCTGAGGGCTGCTGAGCCACCTGTCTATAACTGATAGCCTGGCATGAGCCAGCAGCACGATGATCTCACCTGTGCTGGCAGGAGCTGAGACAGCCTGTTTGGGTGAGGCACCATGGTCTGCTGAGCACGAGAGCTTGGATAGTCTGTCCTGCTCCTCCTTTTTAAGACAATGGCGTTCTTTTGCATCATCATTCTTCTGCTGATGTCAGGACTTCACCAACACAAGAAGCAACTTCATGGGAGCACAGAGATCTTGTGTCCTGGGTCAGGTAGCATGATCAGGAGGAAAGCACCTGGTCAGCTCACTAGGAAGAAAAAAAGGTGTTTTTAAAAGTGTGTTACAAGAGCCTTACAGTTGGCATCGGGCCCTAACACTGTAAGAGTTCTCTGTCCAAAATCTCCTCCAGGAGATTCCCTAAAGAAGCAGCTCCCAGGTGTTTGGGTGGTTTTGCCCAAGCCTGGTTCATATAAGCTCTGCCTCCTTAGAGCTTTCCCATCCTTAGCTGCACCAACCAGCTGCTTCTCCCCCCATACACTGCATAGGGGAAAAGAGGGTAAACCTCACATGAGACAAGAAATGCCTTCCATAAATTTACATGAAGTATAAAAGGAACTTCTGTGAGTCCATTACTAAATGTTGATGGTTAAACTCCTAGTAATGAGACGTTATGAGACAGATGCATTCAATAAGTATTTCTGTTCTGGTGGATCAAAGCTGGAGGAAGTATGAGTATCATATGATGCTGATGAAATGTTTTCTGAGCTAGCAGTAAACTGGGAGAATGCAAGTCTGTTAGCTCTGTTCAGTTCAGAAAGGCTAGATTAATTGTCCCCAAGACATCTTGAGAAGCAGCTAAGGATCTTATTTTTTCTTTAGGTGGTTAGTGAATGCTATGTATGTAATTAAAAAAAAAAAAAAGGGAGAGGGACAATCTAAATAAATGTAAGCTGACTAGCCTAGCTTTCATTTGAGAGGGGCACACAGGAAATGGTGGATACTGAAGGCAGAGGTAAAAATCTCTGCCAAGTACTATGACTTTAGAGAAGCTGGAGCTTATCAAGTCAACCTGATTTTATTCAGAGAAAAATAATTTCAACAAACGAAAGTCTGACAAGCCACTTAACTGACTGTAAAATTCCAAGAAATACCATTTTTAAAAGTACCTACCAGACTTCAACATAGATATTTTATGGGCAGTTATCAATGGGTGGCAACTTTCTGGAAGGGAAATCACCCCTTTCTCCTTTCCACCCAACACCATCTTTATTTAAATCACAAATACCACATAAATGATTGCTAACACATTTTTCAGATGGCACAGATTTGAAAGCAGTAAAGATGAGAGTACTCCTGCGAGTGAAGGTGATCTGGCTCACCCCATAAGCTGGGTGTAACCAAATGCAGCCAAATACAGGTTCATATTTAGAAATTAAAGTGTACAAGCTACATTTACAGGATGGGGTGCTACATCACAGGAAGCAGAAAAGGGCTGGGGAAATTGTTACAAATAATCTATTATCCGTGAATTCCTAAAATTGTTTTGTGGTTTAAAAGGCTAACATGATAATCAGAAATACAGAGACGAGGTCTGGGAATGGGAAGGAGATATTCTGTCTGTGTAAGGCAGAAGTAGGACCACTGTTGTAGTGACCACTGCGGTGGATAGAGAAGCCAAGGGAGGAATAGTTGAATCTTTATATAAGAGACATTTATTCCATGATTATTTCATGATGGATTACCCCAGAAAAATAGCTTCCAAACACATTTCCATGAAACATCAGAAGATCATGAAACTCCTCTGCTGGATCCTCCCTCAAGTCATGTTTTCTGGATTAGGTTCCAGGGGAAAACAGTAGGGGTTGCAGCTTTCTGAGGCGAGTTTCATGTTGGATACCTGCCTGTGTGCTGTGACGTGCTGCCTTGGCTAATAAATCGTGACCTGTGTGGTTATACTGGTCAAATGCTTTCTCAGCCAGAACAATTCCCAGAAAATCAGCAGACCCTTTTCACTGTGCCCATCTGACAAGCACCGGGTAGCACACAGATGGTTTAGATATAAAAAAGAATGCTGCATCAATGCTGAATGTGTGAAATGTTTCAATTATTCCTAAAATATTTTTAACATGTTCCAGATTTATCAGGCAAAATGTTTAGGAAGTAATTGGAGTTTATTCTGTTTTTCATTTTAGTATTGTATATTATAATAAACACACGTTCAAAGTACATTTTAGGTATCACCAAATATTTATAAAATGTCTATAGGTGGAAATCCCAAGGTCACTACAGTAGCTTCATTCTCCAGTTTTGTTTACAGGAAAATCAATCAGTAAAACCTGTGTTTTTTTGGCAGTCAGAATCCTTTTGCACCTGCAGAGATAGTGGATAGCCTATTGGGTTTACTTACAAATATGATTAAATGTTCTTTGATTCTAGAAGTTCAATTTAATTCACCCTTATATTATTGCCTGGAGTAATAAAAAACTTCTAATGGTATTTCCAAATAGATATGTGTGTCTGATATTTAGTATCTGATCATTTCACTCGCCTTTGCCCATTAGAAGACAAGTTTTGTAAATGTCTATCCCAAGTAATGCTAGTTAGAAAATAAAAAAGGAAATGGTATCATGTTCCCTGAGATACACTCTGGGCTTTTGCAATGAAAACAAATTGATCTGCTGCAAGCTTTGCTACCTGTCTTGAGAAATACTAGCAAGGCTTAGCAACACTGCCTACCAGGGAACCCTTGCCACTGGTTTTAAGACAAACCAGTCTGCTTTCTGCCGATTCTCTTGATGTCCCTGGAGATTTCAGGGGAAAAAAGAGCAACACATTTTCCTAGCCTGGAGTCAGGAAAATATTGCACTTTGCAATTCCCCAGTTACGGTAAGTGAGCTCATTTTGTTTTGGTGGTGGGCCTTTTTGTATTTTATTTATTTTCCTTGTTTGTTTTGATTTTTTTTCTTTTTTCTTTTCTTTTCTTTTCTTTTCTTTTCTTTTCTTTTCTTTTCTTTTCTTTTCTTTTCTTTTCTTTTCTTTTCTTTTCTTTTCTTTTCTTTCCTTTTCTTTTCTTTTCTTTTCTTTTTCAAATCTATCTAAAGTTCCAGCCAGGCAAATCTCCTTGAGATGAGAAAGCCTTGCATTAACTAAGACACAGCAAGGACTCTGTGCATTTCTGCCAAGACTGACCTATCTGCTTCCATCCTTGCCTGGGTTGTCAGGCTTGTTTAGACAGGCTTGTTTTCAGCTCACTGAGTAGCTGCAGCAGTGGTGGGATGAGAAGAGGGACGTACGTGCTCTGAGAGCTGGGCTCTCTGCTGGTGCAGACGCCTTTCCAGTGCCAGACTGGCAAAGAAGCAGCTGGTGCCATCCACAGAAATAGCTTCAAACACATCTTTGACCCACAAGTCCCACATTCCCACAAAATGCCATCATAGACAAACATAGTCACATACTGTCCTTTTTCCAATTAAAAATACAAGGTTGTGTGGTTTCAACAGGTAGTAGAGTACTCAAGAAAACACTATGAAAGATCAAAGCTTTGAGGGTTTCCTTCTTCACTGATCTCCACCCCCCATGCCCCTAACCCTTAAAAAAAATGTTAAATTTAGGTCTGTTGCAGGATTAACTCCAATACCAAGCAAAATCTAGACATTCTTGGCAGACTGTCTCCTGCTGCTGTCTAAGTAAATACTGCCATTTCTTAAAGAAAAACTATTTCCTCAATTACGGATTTCATTAAAAACATATAATTTTACAAATGCTGGTCTGAAATACCCTTTTGATCTCCTCTACAGATTTATTTTATATATTTAGCCTGCTGGAAGATCCTTATTTTCAGCCTTTCCTCTTACCCCTTCATACGCCCCTTCTGTAGGTTCACTATCTGCAGGCTAGGAAGTAAGGAGAGCTGGGGACGGCAAATGACTTGTGACACCGGGAAGATGTCACACCTGAGATTAGAAACAGACTGTATCCATGAGGACGTGAGCGTTCTTGTTCACTTTGTGTCACTCACAGACAGTAATGGCAAAAGCTGTAAAATAATGTTTCAGAAAAAGGAGGTCAGTGAAACAAAACAGCAGCTGAGTTTATTTCTCAGTGTTAATGACTCCAGACTCCAGCCCATGAAGCCAACAGGTGTGGTGCATATTGAGGATGCCTGCACAAAAGTTAGGGACAAATCAGTGCAAAGAAGTTCGCTGTAGTTAGATTTTTCTACCCTTTTTTATAATAGTTTATCTTCTAAAATAAAGATAGGCTTTATATATGTACATCATGAAGCAGTGTAATCAAGATATGATAAAAAGGGTGTTTCAGACATAATTCAGAAACTTAAAGTCAGTTATACTTAAAAAGTAGACCTTGCTGATTTTTTTTTTAATTTCTATTTTCTACAGCTATATAGATTAAGACAAACACTTGCAGGGCCATGGATTAAAATTAGTTTTAAACAAATCTCAGTCTTAATTAAGAAAATCAAGAATTTGACTACAGAATAACTACAGTTTGAAGTGCACAGATCCATTATATGTGAAAGAAAAGCTGGTTCAAGGGCTTGGCTGCTAGTTTTCCCTTGGGAATCCTGTTTCCAGACTAGCTTCAGCAAAGATTTCCAGTGGGACCTCAGACATGCCATTGGGAATAGGACTAATCTCACAAAACTGTAGCAACTGAAAGTCCAGGTGTCTAAGCACAAGTCTGAGTTTTCTCTGTAGTTAAACAGAAACAGGGGCACTCAGTCAATGCCTGGCTCCTCATTTTCAGGTGGCACAAGTGTAGACAAGGTGAATCTGGGATTGAGAACACAGTTACAGAAGCAGCCAGAGCAATAGCAGTGTAGGCATCTCCTGCAGGATAAATCATCTCAAACTCTTCTGCTGAGCACTGCAGCAGAACTACAGCCAGGGAGTTTGAGCCAAATTCAGGGTTCTGTATGCATTAGAGAGTGCACACATGCATACATAGATGCACATATGTATATATATATATATATATATACACACGTGTAAGTGCATATGTGTGTATAGATACTTGTGTGAAGGGTCTGAAAAGGGTAACAGCCTAATTGTCCTCAATTCAAAGCTGCATCCAAATACCTCAGACAATAGAATCAATTTGTATGAGCAAGCATTAGTTACATGTTTTCTAATTGCAGGCTCGGGAATTTAATACAGCCTTTAGTGTAATGCTTCTAAACACCCATAAGTTTACTAACTGCACCCTGCTGGGACTCACATTAACACTTAGTAAATAGACTATTCAGAAAATGGCATGGCAAGAGTTACACCTCCAAGTAATATTCTATAGAGCTGCATACAAATTGTAACCACATTTTCATAAGTGATAAAATGTTTTATCCTCTTCTGAAAAATAAATGCCATAAAAGCCAAATGAAGTTCACAATAACAAAGGAAAGGAAGGATATAGCTCGTCAGGATTCAAAAGGTTTTGGTTTCACTTTGTCAAGTTGGACACTTATATGGGAAACAGCCACCTAAATACCTTTGTGGGTCTGGCAAGAAGTTCTCAGTCAGAGTAAAGACAAGGAAATGGAAGAGAATTCAAAGTTGCTAATGTGTGGTTCTACTTGAAGGACTAGTTAAGTGAAACTGGCACCACTAAGAAGTTGGTAAGATTCCTGAGCTTATTCCATCTGCTTTGCTTGCTTAAGTGATGAAAAGCCCTTCTTTTGAGGCCAGTTTTAAGTGTACCAGCATGAAAAGGATGTTCCAGGTTCCAGCCCATTTCACTCATGTGGCCCCTTTCACTTGCACAGCTGTGACGGAGAGTTTCATTCCTTCAGCAAAGCCTTTATCCCTGCTAATGCAAACTAGGGAAAGAAAGAGGGAACATTAGGGAAAAAAAGAAAAAACCTGTTTTTTTCAAACACAAGGTTTTGAAAAAGAATATCTTCTGCTGGGCAAACCACTTTAAAAGAAGAGCAGTGATGTAACTAAGAAAATATGGGAAGGGAAAAGTTACAAATGTTCCTTCTTTTCCATTCTTACATATTTCAAAGGGTTAAAAACCTCAAGTCATATAAGCAAAATACCCCAAAGCATGGCTTTGATTAAAAAGGAACTAAAAAAAAAGAAGAAATGGAAAGTTTCTTTGTGCATATATCCACTCTCGGTTGCTGCTGTATTGAAGCAAGAGCTAAGAATGATTTTTCAGTTCAATTTCCTCAGTTAGCAAGAATCTGGCCACTTTGAGACAAATCTGAAGAAAGAGAAATTATGTGGAACAGACTCCTCACGTGGTGGGAAAGCTGCTTCGTGATACCTATTCTTCCCATCAAAACAGGGGCCTTCTGGACTCCAGGTGTCCCTGTTACTACAGGTTATTACTGTTGCATCCTTTTTTCCTAGTAATATGTATGAATTAAATCTAGGGATGCTGTTTACAGAATCTTTTATGAAACAGTATGACATACTAGAAAAAATGAAGGGCATGGTAGAGAAAGGAAACAGAAACACCTTTCAAGATATTTTCCTGAAAAAAACCAGGAAATTATTGCACTTTTTGTCTAGAAAAAAGTACATATCCCTTTAGTCAGAATTAGAATAGGTATATTTGGAAACAGTATGAACACTTTGGTTATTGGGCAGATCCACAGATACGTACTTAGATGGACAATTTGTGAATAATTAGTCTGTCATCTCTCTGCTTCAAAGTTTCTTCCAGCCTCTAAAACGTCTGCCACTGCCTAATCTGCTTGTTCAAAAATGTGGGCCAAACTCTTTTATTTGGATGAAGCGGCTCATGTATTTTGGCAAAAGCCTGCATTAGAAAATGAAAACCACACTAGAACTTAGTAGTTCCTAAAGCTTCTTAACTTCTTGTTTAAACCCTTTCCACAGCTGCTCCTAGAAACTTAGTCATACTTCTGTTGACAAATTGCAGTAAGGTGGAGTCTGCAGAAATGCCTGCTCCAGAACAAACTCACAAGCCATAGACAGCCTCTGCAAGCTTTGGATCATGATCCTTGAGTCTGAGCTCAGGACACTTTTTTCATCATTCCTCCATAACAGCTAGAGACCATACAGCAGGTAAGAGAAGAATAGCTTCACCTTACTGATAACCCTCTCTTTTGGCCAAAGGCATGATTACAACTTCACAGCTGGTGACTGACTCTTCAAATCATGGTGCTCCTCGAAGCTGGCAAAGCAAGGAATGAACATATTGCCATGAAATGCCTTTATGTGTCATTTCTGCAGCATGCCTGCTGGAGCAAGTTAATGCAGCTGCTTCTTTGGGGACTTGGAATTTGCATCTTGGAGCTGCACTAGTGGGAAATAATTCTCAGGCCAACCATGCCTTTACACTGTGGATGATCAGCAATCACTTCCAGGTGCTGCACCAAGTACAGCATGTCCCAAATTTCTCAGGGCTGAGCTGATGCCATTCTCAGACTTTCCACCATTTGAACAAAGCTGGAAGTTAGCTGTGCTACAGAGAGCTGTGCTTACACATGGGAACAGTCATTTTGTCACCAGCCTGACTATGCTTTGGCATCTGACCTACCCTCCTATTTATTATTCTTCCCATCTTTCATTCCGATTTTATACTCCCACCCCCCTGGGAGTCTTTTGCAAAGTATTTTATAGGCAGAGGAGTTCTGGAGTGTGGTGCCAATGCGTAAGATAGCATCAGGCATCAGCCTGCCATTGCAGCCTGGTTTTGGAAAATAGTGGCGTGCAGCTTCCATGTATTTGGCAGTAGCGACTTCCCTTCCAGCTCTGTGAAGGTAACTTCTGCTCCTCAGCCAAAGTGGGGGCCTTCTCCCTATGGTCAGTACAGATGGGTGCCTTTGAAGGCTCCCAGGAAGCAAGTCATGGTGCCAAAATGGGTCTCCTTTCTGCCTAAATTGATAGTGCTGGAAAATCTGACACCTCAGGGCTTCTTTATAAACGCTTTCGGGTTAAGTGTTAGGAAGGAGCAGGAAGCATTGCTCCTCAGGGCAGTCTCTGGCCAGTCTCTGGGGTGGCTTTCGTCTCCTTAAAAACTAGGATGGTGAGAGGCAGAGTCCAGATTTTTCCAGCCCTGTTTGATCATCCTCACCAGTGGTTAATACTGAGCTCTTGGACTGTACCTGTAACTGAAAAACAAACACAGCCTTGAGCACTGGCATGGGATTGTCCAGCCCGTGTAGCTGCTGGCATGCTCTCAGCCAGGCTGGCACTGATATCAACCCACCCTCTCCCAGGCAGTGCCAAGCCCTGCTCAAAGGACTCTCACAGGGCCAGGGACTACTTCCACAGTCCTGCCATCTTTGGGGGGATACAAGGGTATCTGCATGGATGTGAAATGTGGCAGCCACACATCTTAAAGCAAAGAAAAGGCTCTGGTCCATATGCTGGTACAAGCTTTGGGTGCCTAGCAGCAGGTGAAGGATGGTCCCTCTCAAAAATGTACTGCAGTTTAGTAGTGAGAGGACTGTGTCTTCCATGGGAACCTGGCAGTTGAACCCGTTGTCCTTTCATGCAGACTCAGAACTTTGTTAAAATGACTTTTGACTAATCTCCAGTACTGACTTGTTCTTTGACAATCTGACATCAAGCAGGAAAAGAAATGAGGGCGATGTGGGGGCACAGAAAGAAGTGAAGCCTTCCTTGTGCTGTGACAATTTCTTAACTTGGAGAAAGAGTGTTTGCATTTTTCACAGGGAATTAGTCTAATTTATCTCAAGATCTGCTTGTGATTTGTAGGACATGTTTGTTAAAGCTGATATAAAAGGTAATGCTAGGATTTAATCCTCAGGGCTTTAGCAAATAACCACTATCTTTTAATAGGAAGTGGGTGGCATGTTGGTTGTCAACTCTAATTTCTCCTCTAGACTGAAAGCCTTCTCCATACTTTTTCTATTATCCTGTACTGCTAACTTTTACAGGGCTACAGGATCTGCCTTGTACATGGGATAAAGCAAGAAGGTAGAGACTTTAACAAAGATTCACCATGTTTCAAGAGAGCATATGGGAAAGCATCAAAGTGGGGGACAAAGTTAGCATTGAAAAGATGCTCTCAGAACACCCATTGCTCCTGTGGTTTGTGCATTATGCTCTTTTCCAAGAGATCTGGATTTGATGTCTTGTCCTTTGCTTTCTGGGGCGAGGAAAACTCTGAGCCCTTTGAGAGTGGGGAGGGGTTTTAAATAAGGAAAGAAAGGACCTACGGCAAAGATCAAAAAGGAAAAAAACAACACAGAGAGAAAACAAGAGGACCGAGAAGATTCAACCCTACAGTACCTAACAATTTTTAAAGGCATGAGTTTGTCCAATGTGTTGTTTATTCATCCAATTTATTGTAATGATGAACAGCTTTAAAATTGGAGTAGAATGCTAATTCATACTTTGTGTGTGGAATAAATGATAGGCAGCTGTGGGCCAGGGGGCCACTGGGGGCTCTCTGGCAACACAGACTGTACGTGCAAAAGAACGTAACTCAGGGTCTCTGGTAGCAACAAGAAAATATATATTGCAAATTAAGTAGTTCTTCCTACCACTTAATGAAAGCTGTGTGCGTGTGACATTGCTATTGTCATGCAATTATCAGATTGATGTGAATTTGGCCTGTACTTAACACTGTGCCGGGGAAGTCTTTCTGTGCTATTCAAATATTTTTGAATATAGGAACAGCAGTGGACTTTTCACCAGTCAGGTGATAGGGTAATAGGCTGGTAAATTATTTTGGATGCACCTTGAGAAGCAGGAAAAATGAAGGATGCTCATTTCACTGTGCTACTGAAATGAAATACTGGGCTGGATCCACCCATGCTTAGAGGGTCAGCCAAGGGCAGTGTGATCCATCTCAGCTTGCCTGAGAAGAGAAGGTTAGTTCTTGCATCTGCTGGTTTTATCTGGGCTATAGTTAATTTTCTTCACAGTGGCTGGTAGGGGGCTGTGTTTTGGATTTGTGCTGAACACAGGGTTGATGACATAGAGATGTTTTTGCTGTTGCTGAGCAGGGCTTACACAGAGCCAAGGCCTTTTCTGATTTTTGTGCTGCCACGCTGGGGAGGGGGCTGGGGGTACTTGGGAGGTTGGGAGGAGACACAGCCGGGACAGGTGACCCAAACTGACCAAAGGGACATTCCAGACCATATGGTATCATGCTCAGCACATAAAGTGGGGAAAGAAGGGAGAAGGGGGGAATGTATGGAATGATGGTGCTTGTCTTCCCAAGTAACCATTACATGGTTCCATGAGGGGCCCCTGCTCTCCTGGAGATGGCTGAACACCTGCCTGCCCATGGAAGGCAGTGAATTAATTCCTTGTTTTGCTTTGCTTGTGTGTGCAGTTTTTGCTTTCTCTATTTAACTGTCTTTATCTCAACCTACAGGTTCTCTGGCTTTCACCCTTCTGATTCACTCCCCAATCTCATTGCTGGGGGAGGGAGTGGCTGTGTGGGGCTTATCAGCTGGCTGGGGTTGAACCACAACAAAGCAGATGTTTCCACATCTCTGTGCACAAGCAAGACAGGAGGCAGAGACTTGGTTTGGTGACAGCATGGTCTTGAAAGCAGCACATGTGCCACAGTGCCACAGAGGTGAGGGCCAGAGGATCTCTGCTATGGCCTACAGCAGCTCACAGTTACTGCTGAAGATCTACAGAGGGTGCCTCGTTTTCTATACCAAGAACCTCCCTACACCACCTACACAAAAATTATATTAAAAACAGTACATGTTTTCCAGCAAAAATCAAATCCAAGTACATCTTGCATGAGTTCAAGCACTGGCACAAAAATGTCACTCACCTCACACTCAGCAGCAGAAGGCCCAGCTCCAGTTTGAATGACACAGGTGAATGCAGGGGCAGACTGTGAGTGACTGTGGGCTCAGACTGTGGTTTTGCACCATGTGTGTAAAAGTAAGACTGTTTGCACAGGGTAGTGTGAAAGTCTGCCAGTTGACTGAGCAAGGTGGGTTGCTTGGATGGGAAAGAGATTGAATGTGAGGAATGTAAACCAATATCTAAGAAACTTCGTGATGGGCAGGAGGTAGAATTTTAAAAGAAAAAAAAATGTTTTAAACCTTAGAAGAAATCTTAATTCTAAAATTCACTCAAGAAACCCTGATAGACACCAAAATAACCGTGGGCTCCCTGGCACTTTTTGTTAGAGTTATTAAAATAGCTTGGTAGTTATTTCTGGATCGAACAGTAACTGAGGACTAATGTCCAGTGCCAGTCAAACCTTGATCTCCTGTACAAATGAAACCAAATTCTAAATCCATACTCAAAAATACACCAGTGAGGACTGTCAGACTACCTCTGAATACAGAAGATGGACCCTGATAGTAATACCCCCAAACCTATCTCATAAGTACCACCTTGATTCGCAACATCTCCAATTTCTGGCTAAATGGCAAGTGAAAGCTTGACTCTAACCCCAACCCTACACATGACTTGAAGCCTTGTCCTATCTTCAGCTGTGTTGGGTCTGTGGAGTGATCAGTGACTCCCAGACTCAAAATTGCTCTCAGCTAGATGGTTCTTTTCAGCTGCAATGCTAAAACCTGATCAATAAACCCTTGTAATCCAAGGGAAATGCCCCCCACTGGCTTTGCAGCAAGAATTAGAATTAGAAACGGGGGTGTAGGAAAACATGAGGATGTTTGATGGCTTTTGGAGAAGTCTCCTATCCAAGTATGGTACTGACATGATAGGGCCATGCATCTATGTATTGAAAACAGACAGAGCTCACTGTTCTGTGCTGAAGACAACTGTACTATCTTGTATAACAGATTTGGATTTTGAGTTAAAGTGTGAAGCATGCACTAGATCTAATAAGGGCTACCTGGGTTTGCAATCATCGCTATATATATATTTTACTTCAGGATTGATGTCAGTGATGTATTAAAAAATCTTGGTGGCAGATGTTGGTGTTCTCAAGCAAACAAATTTCAGTTAATTTGGTATTATACATGTCACTTGCCTAGTTGATAGGAAGTCTCCGAATGAGATCAAGAGTTTAGGATAAAGTTGCGATTTGGCTGCATGGATTTGCATTCCTGTTTTGTAAAGAAGAGCACTGTTTGTGCTGATTGAAGCATGCTAATTAAGTGCAAATGTTTCACATGGACTGGTTGTTAAGTTTTGGTGTGCACAGATACTATTGGATAACATCTACTGAATATTTATTATTATTCCATATTATTATTTATTATTACTGTTATTGTTATTATTGTTAACTTTGCTGTGGACTGTATTTGGTTTTCTGTAATATAAACTAAAATATACAAACCAAGAGACAAAGAAGGAGGGGGAGAAGAGGTCAAATCCCACAGCAGTGGGAGCTGCTTCCCATGAGGTCCTGTCCTGACAATGCTGCCAGGATTTGCAGGTGCAGACCCCTGCAAATAACAGCAGAAAAACAACAGCATAAAAACAATTAAAGAAAAGTATGGCCAAAGAGAGTCTGGAAAACACTGCCTCATCAGCTTCGGGAAAAGGTTTTGGAGCTGCAGACCACAGGCTCTGAGCATTACAAAGGCTAAGGCAATGGGGTACTTAAGGCACAGTGCAGCACACATGTGAGACAAGCACTGTTTTGTAGCAGGGTGACAAGTCCTGGAAGTTTCTGTCCATCTCCCTGAGGACTCCCAAGCCTTTACAAGAACAGCCTGTCAATAAGGGACATAAACAGCAGTCTCCTGCAGCAGGCGGTGACGGTGCTTGGGATCTGGGATGGGTCAGAAACAGTTCGTTTGCGTAGATGGAGGCTTTTATGGACTGCGCCTGCCTAGCTAAGATGTAGGTGTTCCTGGTCCCAAAAGGCTTCTTCAGTACTTAGCCCTGAGCCTGACAGGCGTCACTGCTCCTGGCCAAAGGAGAGGCTGGATTTGGGCGTCTCAGTCAGACTGGAATCACTCCGTGAATTATGTCTAGGGATCACTGATGTTTTATTTCCAGGTGTGTCAGGGAGCAAAAATCATAATTTTTTTCCCGTTTCTTTTCTGTTTCAAGCAGGGTGTGACGTGGTATGTTCATGGCTGCTTAGCTAAAAACAACATGAGACCCAACCCTACTCCTTAGGTATTTGCTGTGAAATAGATATGATGGCAAGGCAGAATGAAATGGGAATAACCCTTTCCCTCCTCTGAATATGATGTCAGGCACTATTCACCCACTCACGCAATTACTGATTTCATGCTATTATTCCATTGTGTTAGAAGGATTCTTTGAAACTTGTAACAGATCTTTACCAGTAATTTAAACTAGCTACCAGTCTCCATCCTGGTTACTGCACATCTACTGCCAAGACACTGTTTTGGTAACAGTTAATAATCATCTGTCTGGACTACCTCACCATAAACATTACAGGGTTTCATCACTCATGTTTTATTTAATTCCACTTGTCATCAAGGTCTATTATTGGAGCCTTACAATTTTGTTGAAGAGAGCTGATTTTTACTACTGTTGAAAGCTGCTCTACATACTTTTTGCACTTTATTCTCCTGAGCTGGGATCCTTTCCTTTTGCTTCTCAGGTTGACATAAGATATTTATTCAAATAAATTTATTAGATGATTGACAACATATAGGAGTCCCTGGTGGAATATGCCTGAGATGCCAGAGGGGAAAAAGGGAAAATTCAAGAGGTTAGTAAATTACTTGCACTAAATGTAACCACCTGTCTTTGATTCCACATCCCTTGTTCCCACCCTGAAAAGGTACATCCAGCTGAAGAAGGTATAAATTGAAATAATCCTTTTCCATGCACATCATCCTCTGCTCATTGCCTTGGTTTTTGTCCTGTTGTGACCTCCTACACTCAGCCTGAAAGCATGCAGCATAACTGAAACAGGTAGTTGCCTGGAATAAACAAAATGGTTTAAATGGTCAAAGATTAAAATGGGAATAATGAAGGAATAGTCCTTTCAAGCATTGCTGTTGCACAGAGTCTCAGGCAGGACTCACACCAAGTGAGCACTTCAGCCCCTCTGATGAGGAGTGATGGCCCCACCACTCACATGCCTTTGCTCTGCTTTTTCTCTGTCCCCTGACTCTGCTTTTCCTCTCTTGCCAGGAAGAGAGGCTGTAAGGGAAAGTCTGGCAGCAAGCAGAGAGCATGCAGGCCGTACTCCTGAAGGGTGCTGGAAGACAGGATGAAGGTTTCTATGCCAAGGAATGTGTGTTTGTGCACAGCAAACTATCTCCAAGCTGAAGGAATCCGGAAAAGGCAGTTGCTGGGTTGGAATGAACCTCCTGCATTCCACGAGCCCCAGAAATCCACAAATTTGATGTGTTTTGATCAGAAATTCCCTTGTAAACCTGAGAATCCTCTCATCATCAAAGCTTGCTCAGAGCTGCTGCTTCTTGAAAAAAGGGGTCAGACAAACCAATATTTTTCTGACAGAACAAGTAAAATCTCTCCTCGCTCTTCAGTATGCAAGCCAGCAGTGAAACACGTCTGAGCAAAGAAACAGGCATGTCTTTAAAGTCAACAGCAGATGCTCCAGTGAGTATGTTCTTACATCCAGTCTCTCAGCATGCTGACATACCCAAGCCTAGGCCGATATGCTTGCCCTGTGTTCAGGCACCACCTCAGCTCTCTGCAAGACACGCAGTCACATTAGGATGGCCCAGAGCCTGAAAGAGTAAGTCCTGCTCAGTGTGTGTGTGTATAATCAACTCAAGCCTACTACAGTGCTATGCCACGACTGCTATGTGGCCAAAACTGATGGGCTTTCAGACTGCTCCAAGAGCAAGTGGAGCAGAAGCACAACATTCTGTATTTTTTCATGTAGAAATCTCCCACCCTGAAGCTCTTGAATGCATTTTGCCAACAGAAACAAACAACTTTTCTCTTTATACCACAGTTCCTCCTGTCTGTTCTGTGATTTGTCCTTTCGCTATTGCTCCTGACCTTTCCCAGATTCAAACTTGCTACTCTAGGCACCGTGCTTGGAGTGACCACTGATTATCACCCAGCAACTAGAAATCTTCTGTATAGGAGAACTGCTTTTCTTCTCTTGTTTTCCTTTTATTTGCATTATTCGCTTTCATCTTGGATTTTTTTCTCTCCAGCTGCTGCCTTTAACCTTCCCTTTTTCATAAGCAATCTTTATTTCAAAATATTTTCTCTGAATTTGATGCCTTAGGTTTTAACTTTTATATTTTTCAAATCCTGTACTGCCTAGTGCGTAACTCTGAAGTTTCTTGTGGCCTGTTAGCATAGTTCTCTTATGCTAGTTAGACATAACAAGCCACTCTAGGTTTGCTCTCCAAGGACATCTAAATTGTCCCAGGCCCCAAAATATGTAAACGAAGGCCTCTGAAGAGGAGGGCCAACTTGAGGTAGTTAGATAATTAACTGAGATTGTAATTGGAGAATTGATCCTGATATGCAAATGGACCAAACTTAAAAAAGTGTGAAGAACTCATGATCCAGAGTCCATCTTGGGTGTAGCCTTTTGACTGCCCAGGGTGTACCTTTGAAGGCCCTTCAAATAAATACCTACTTTTATTCCCTTATTCTTGTCTAGTCTCTTTTTTTAGGTGACCATCTCATCATCACATTCAGTATGTGTTTATTTCTGAAATTTCTTCACATCTGTCATTTTGTGACCTTATTGAGTTGGTCTTGCTGCAGCACCTTTTCTCTCTTTTCCCCCTCTTCTGAAGGAAGTGTCCTAGGACTGGACACAGCTGTGTTTTGGACGCATGTGGTGGTGAAACTCCATGCTCAAGGTGTAGCCTGGACTTCAGATAATCTGAGAAAACAAATTTGGTGAACATTGCTGCCCATAGAAGAGAGCTTGAGCCCTTCATCATTTACCTTAGTCTTTTCAGAGTATAGTCCTCTCCTCCCGAGAGGGCACAGAAAACTCACCGATGCCAGACTGTGAACAGGCATATATGTGGAGAACCCAACAGGCTTTCTTCTCTCTGGGCATTCCTAGGGCTGGGAGGCTGGTGTGGTGCCTGTGACTGCACCCCAGTCATAACATGGTAAAAATAATTCACCTCCTCCTCTTTTGCATACCCTGCCCAGCTTGCCCAGCTGAAGTAAGTCCTTCCCTCTGAATACTTGGGAACACTGAGACAGATTGATGGTTTTGCTGCATATTCTCCTTTTCTTCTGGTTAGAAGGAAGGTTTCCCTCAGGAGGGCAGATGGGTCAAACTGCCCAGAGGAACCAGCACCTCTGCCAGGATTTATTTCTAGTACTTTGCTTAGGGAGCTGGGAGCCCCAAGCAGCATTCAAAAGTGGTTATGATGGTACAGAAGGAGAAGGAGGGAATTTGGGGTTCTAAAGAGCCATTTTCCTCCCTTCAGTGGCTGGACCCAGAGATTTTCAGGGAGATGTCCTTCATACCTCTGTCCATGCTCTTGCCATATTCACTGTGTTATCCCGCATTCCCACCACCCCCTGCCTTGGAAAGAGAAATGCAGGAAGAAGCCTGGCAAAGGCAAGTGCAGGCAGAACAGCTGCAGGAGCAGCTGGGTCAGATGCCAGAATGTTTTGCACAGTTTTTGCTGGCCATATTCAGCCTTCCATTGTTGTTTGCTCCAAAGCCCATCTCCCCCTCCTGCTCTCAGCTCTTCATCTCAGCTTCATTCCTTTTGGCCCCCAGCTCCTGCTGCCTTGCTTCTCCTCTCATGGCTGGGCCAACCTCTCTTTTCCATTCCCTCCTCTCTCTCCCTGCTGCTTGCCCTGCCTATTTTGGACACAAACTCCCTGTCACTCAGAGAGCCACACAAGGCCTGGCACACTGGGATCCCTTTTCAGGCACTGCTGTAATAACAACCGCAGAATCACATTGTGCTTATATCTTTACTAGTTTATACAGGAATATACAGTGGTGTTTTACAAGGCTATAAAATATATATCTTAAAGGAAACAAGCACAGGAAAACAGGAGAAGTGGGGCCAGATCAGCTGATGTAAATAAAGGCTGCATTGAATTAAACAGTGCTGCAACTATTTACAGCAGCTGTAGGACCTGACCTGTGGCCCCTTCCCAAAGCAGGGACCTGCTCCAGCCTCCTGCCTCTGTTATGGCAGAAAGTGAACCGAGCTCCCCGTGCCCACCCAGTGGAGAGGGATGCTGGCTAGGAGGTGGAGGTGCACCCTCACTCCAGTCCATCTGGGGGTGAGACCCAGCTGTGTGGCAGCTGCAGGTGGTGATGCTGAGAGCCAGGCTGATGTCTTGTGCCTGGTGGTGAGGGAGGGACACATCCTCCTTTGCCGGTCTCCTGTGCCCTGCCATGGACCAGCTCCAGTTCCTCTGGAGCTGGGCAGGATTCATGGTAGTCATCAAATGCTACCATTTCAGGTCTCTAAAAAGTACATGTGAGGTAAAATCAAAACCAGCTTTGACTTCTGGGTGCTGGAGAGAAAACAGGGGAAATAATTTGGGAAAGGTCAAACTTTGTATTTTGATATTTTCTGGTTTGAGGAGAAGCTGAATTCAGTTCAGTTTTACCTGAAACAAGTAGAACTTTCCATTCAGCCACTAAAATGATAAACTTGTGCCTCTGTAGGACTTTCTGGATTACATACACACTCCCCAGCATGTACAGTAGAGCACATTTTATTTTTCCTGGATCTGATTCTTTTCAAAAACAAAAATTCCAACAGCGGTCTTTGAGGAGAGATGGTTTCCCATTGAGGCATCAGAATGACATGAATTTTTATCTCTGGCAAGTTGCTGTATTGAATGCTTACAGAATCCAGTTATATGAATAAAACAAAAGCACTAACTCTGAAGAACTAAACTAAGAAAATGGATAAAGCTATTTTTGTGTTGGTTTTTTCCAGGACTTTTCAGAAGTAAGGGATGTTTTCTCTGTAGGAATGCAGTTCTGTAGACAGTCAGAAGGGGCCATGGGTAGGAGGTGCCAGCTTTACCCTCAACCAGACTGTCTCAGTTACCATGAGTCATTTACAGATTTCAGTATCTTCAAAATACTGCCTTACAAAAAAATACCTGTATCAAATTTTAATTTTGAAAAGAGTCTGGATATCAAACATTAGGACCAGCTGGTGTTTCTTTCAATGCTGAAATAAAATGCTCGGAGAACTGCAATGATACACTTTAAAATCTGTTGTGTCACATCTCCTCTGGAAAACTGTAGGTTTCAATGGTTCTTCATTTCATTAAAAAAAAAAAAAAAACACAACGACAAAAAAAAACCAAAAACCAAGGTAAAAAAACCCCAAACCCTTCCAACCAGCTGTACAGAAAAAGTGTAAAGCTATCTCAGCGCAGCAGTCAGCTTCCCGAGGTGGGCGCAGAAGAGCGATGAAAGGAGGCCACGTAGGGAGCGGCTCTTCCAGCTCGCGTCTCCAGCGGCTGCAGTGGCGCTCACCTTGGCCGGGGTACAGAGGGTTCGGGCCCTCGGGACGCTCCCCAGCAGAGCAGCCATTCGCACCTGCGCAGCAGGGCTGGAAAGCCCTGCCAAAGCACCACGGCAGGTTTCTGCTCTGGGGACAAAACAATACTGAATCAGGCCTAGAAGAGTTCAGGTTTGGATTTCCAAGGATCTTTAATTCTGGTTTCCAAGACTGTAAACACACGGTGATTAACAGTCTGGAAGCACTCACTATTTCCCCCATGGCCTGAGCCTTAATGGCAATCCTGGGGAGGGAGGATGATGGGTTAAATCCCATCTTTTGTTGAAATCCATGAGAAATTACTTGCCAGCGTGCATTGGAAGCGAATGCTGTGCTTCAGCTCCGCTGACAAGCTCTGCTCTTGGCCCTCACAGAACTGTGTGCATCTGTGGCAGTGCAAAACTGCTCTCAAATGCTGCAAAGGACCCCTTTCAAATGAGCTGAATAGGCACAGCATAGAGAGGGAAGGAAGGAATAATGTGCTAAGATGTGATTGTTAAATAAGAAATCAGCAAGGCCCATTTGGCACAGCGAATGCTTCTTTCTGTGATTTGGCAGGGCTGCCTACATGCTGCACAGGTGCAAATGACTTCTCCAGGGACAAAGCACTGCGAAACTGGGCCTCTTTTCCAGCAAAAGACAAGTAGGGAAATAAAACCTCTGGACCAAACCCTGCTCTCATTAACACTCCTGAATTCTACTGACTGAAAGCAAAATGCTCTCTTAGATCAAGCAAGAAAAAATTTTAGTATCTCATTTTCCAAGTTTGACCAGAAGGTTCCAGCAGGTATAGTTTCCTCCATGCTGAAGGAGACGCATTAACTTTCCTGGAGTAGTGAAGGAGAGGTTTGCTCACCATCTTGTTACCAGTGCTCTCTACATACCATTTAACTGTTCCAAACACTACTTGTGGTTTACATATTCCCTCCATCTCCACCTTGGCTAGCACGCACACTGCTCACTAGGATGTGGACAATGCAGTCCTGTGCATCCCACCCCCTCCCTGGACGTGGAGATGGAGTCAATTTTCCAATATCAGGGGTGTCACTGACATCCAGCAGCTCTGGAGCTTCCTTGACTCCTGTGTTTATGGTGCAGCAAATCCCAGGGCACAGCTCAATCATGGGCGTTACAGCTGCATGGGGCTTTCTCACTGGTCTCATCATACAACAGAGAATACATCACAAACAAATACCTCTATCTGCCTTTTGTTTGCATGGAATACAAAAAGATTCCATGAGAAAGCATGTACCATATCATATCATACCAATAGGCATTTTTCTTAATTCATTAAGAATTAAAAAGAAAATGTGCTAATAGTAGCCAAATCTAAAGAACAGCAGTTTTTACTAAGTCTCGCCACTTTTTTGTTTTGATTTTTACTGGGAAAAACTGTTAAAGCAATTTGGATAAACTAATGTTTATCTAAATGTTCAAAGTGTGCAGAGGTCTTTGATATCAGAGCAGTCTCTTTGTGGCCTGGCTTTTTGACATACACCCTGCTGGCCTTTACTTTGTATGCTGCAAACACTAGAATATTATACTCAGAAACAGAAAAAGTCAATAAATACATACTTTAATTAAAAAAATGTTCCCTGCCTACAAACTTCACAGTCTTCCCCTCCTCTGTTCTTTATGTTTTATGTTGTTTCAGGAATTTACTGTATGTTCATTGAGCTACAAACTTGTTGGTTTTCTTCATTTTATAGATCAAATGTATAGAGTTGTTATCATTTGATGCAAGCTTCTGTTATTGCAGAAATACGAGGTTCTTAACAAAATTTCAAAAGAAAATTGTAGAAGATCAAGACAAAGAAGACATGTTATACACTTTATGCAACTTCCACTTCCATCTCAGCTGTCTTTGCTTCAGTACTTTCCATTCTTTCAACACTTTTCTCCAAATTATTCAGTTGTTCCCCTCTAATGTCATTCTGCTGCAATGACCCACTGGGCAATATATAATAATGCTGCATGCACCCAGCAGCAGTGGGTTAAAACTGCACTATAATAGAAGCATTATTCTACCAGCTTGATGAACTCATTTACAACTATGGTACAGGTGATAAAATTACACAGCTGCAAATCCCTTTGGTCTTCTACAGTCCTCTAGCTGATGTCATTTTTCACCAGGAATAACATGTTATTTCTTACTAGAGAGCTGAGGAGTGCAGGGAAGGTAGATAGATATGATTATTAAATGCAGTGTGTGCAAGAGGGGAAAAGATGCTGAAGTCAAATATACACAAAAATTAATAGCTTTCCTGATCTGAGCTCATGTTTCTCATGCTCTTTGGATTACAGTAGGGTTACCCTTCTGGTGTCTGCACCCCAGGGATTCACATCTGTGTAAATGTGGTAATAGAAAAAGGCCCTCATGATGAATTCATGAATTGTTCTCATTGACACTAGTTGATACTTTTACTTGGACAAGTCTCCTTTGCAGGTGCACTGACCACACACTAATTGAAAGGATTATTTTCATAACTTTCTGTGCAGTCTGCAAGGCTTTCTGTGAAAAGCATAATTGTTTCAACCAGCTGCTTGGAGTTGTTTTTATTAATTTCTTTAAATCCAACAATGCTGGATCGGCATATTTGAGACTCTCCTCCAAACTGCATATGAGCATAAATAAAATTAGTGAGTGTGGATCTTGTGTAGGAGTGAAATTTGTTTGCAAGTACAGCATTTCTGTGAGGAGGAAAATCACTTCTGAAATGTACTTTTTCTCCCAGCCCCTTGCTATTTTTACCCTCATCCCCACAACAAATCTTTAATGTGCAGTATGTCTGGATGACACCTGTTGGGATTAGCTGGGACCTGAGCAGACACATTACAAGTCCACGCATTTGCACTGCCTGAAACATCTAATCCCAAATTTATGCTGTGTGAAGCTCCAACTGTAAAGCGTTCTTCAAGTAGAGTTATTCCCCTTTCTTGAGTGAAAGCCAGGTCTCCTACCATAAGACTGGCCATAATGTCTGAAAAGCCTTATGGACTCCTTAATTTATATAGCAAACCATCAGTATCAAAAAAAAAGTCCATGGAACAATTACTTGGATGCCACCTTTGTACTTCCCTGCTCCTTTGCTTGGGGGAAGTGCTCAAGGTGTGGAAATTACTCTGGGCAAGCTGGGTAAAACCAGGCTGGGAACAATACACAAGAGAGCTAGAGAGCAAAGACGAGGAGGTCTGTGAGATCCACTCACCCCTCAGCCTCTCTTCTCACCTCAACTCAGCCCCTCAACATCTTGGGGACCAGGGGCTTTAGCTTTCACATGAAAATCCTGAGGTCTCCCTGCGGCAGCAGAGCAAGATTTACACAGGAAAGGGGATTCCAGTCCTCCCTCCTTCTCCCAAGCCTTTAAAGGAAAAGTCAAGATCTCTGCTGCAGCCTGGATGTCTGTACACTGCCTACCTGTCCCAGCCCCTCTCCCACCTTCATTCCCACTGCCTTTCAGATGAGAGACTACAGCCAAGCCCTTCTCTTCCCTTCCCCCTTCCTCCTGGCATTCCACACACCCAGCCATTGAGTGGGGCTCCAAACCCCCTCTGAGAGTCCTGCTTACCCTTGATAGTGGGAAAAGCACCCTGAGCCTCTTTTTTCCCTTTACATTTTGGGTCTAGCTTGCATGTGTCATATGCCATAAGACTGGAAATGCAGCACATGTCATGAGACCTTTGGTGGCTGTGCATCAGCTCAGAGATTGACACAAAAACCATCAGGAGGACGACATCACTGGAGCAAAACCCAGAAAAGGTGCAAAATGGTGCTTTGGTGGCTGGAAATTCGATGCAGGAAGTTCTGAGCAGATAGCACTCAAAATCTTGAGCTTTCTTTATGTAAAACATCCACGTAACTGTCAGCCTCCTTGTACTCCCACCAGCTCACCAATAACATCTCCGCTGCTGTGGGAAAGGTGGTTTTCTTGGGCAAAATCTGTGACTTCCCTCTGACTGCTGCTGTCTGGGACACAACAAAACAATCACACATATTTGAAAACCAACAAGCCTTGCAAAACCAAGAGGCTGTATCAGAAATTACTATTAATATGCATGTAAAAGTAGGGTTTCCTAATTTTCTTGATTTGGACTCAGAGGTGTGGGATTTATTTTTTTTAATTTCTTCTCTGCACCCATTTAAGATAAAAAATTTTGTTTTGGAAAAAAAGATATGCAGGAATTAAAAAAATTTACAGCAAATATTTTGGGTATTTCCAGGAAAACAGCAAGCATTGGCAATAGAGCTAGTCAAAAAAAAAAATGGAATTACCATTTCTGGACATATTTTGACATGTTAAAGCTTGTTTCCATTACAAATCAGAACAAAATTTAAATTGTTTAAATTTCATGGCATTCCAAACCAAGAAGAAAAACACCTCTTTTTTTCAGACAGTGAAATCAGTGTTTTGATAATATTCTCATGTAATTAAGTAAAGCTTGTACTAGTGTAGTAGAAGATTTAAGTGGGATAAAATAGCTAATGATCAAAGGAGGCAGAGACTGTCTCCCAGAGAAGTTTCATCCAATACTTATGCAGATGTTGGGGCAGCACCTCTAAGGTTACTTTCTCTCTTGTTTGAGTAGGGGGGTGAGCTTCTACCCCATCCTATGTCCCACCTGCCACATCCCCACCTTCTTCCCTGGCCTGCTAAGATGCTATTCCTTCGTCTGACCTGCATGGAAAATTCTCCCCATCCTGTGCTGCAGCTGTGCCTCCATCAATCCCAGGCACTCATGGGGACTAAGGACGTGGCAAACAATCGTTTAGGGATTTGGGGATATTGTGTTAGGAGGGTAACATTTGATTTTGCTGCAGTGCTGGTCTGGGCAAAGAGCTCTCATGTAGACCTGTAGCCCAGGATTTGATGTATGCCAACCAGGTTTATGACTGCTGCCTCTGATGCCATTCTCAAGGCACACCTGGGTCTGGCCAGGGTCCCAGCTACTTTCCTTTGGCCCTGGTGCTTCAACAGAATCATCATTTCTTCAGACCATGAACAGCAAACCCTCCACAAAACCCTTTACCATGTTGCCACCTTCTGCTGCTGCTCACTTCCCAGAGCTAGTAGTGAATTGATCTCTGAGGAGCCCAGGTTGCAGCCTGTCTCAGAGCACGCAAAGGTTTTCTTTGGCAAGAAACAAAGAAGCTTTCTGCACAGGGCCCCGTGTGGCTCAGCACAGCCAAGGGCTGCATTGTTCTGCAGTGCAGCTGAGGAGCATCTCTTCTGTCTAAACAGGTTTGTAAATCAAATACTGCTTTATTCATGTTTACTCTCACTGTAGCTTCATCATTCCTGAAAATCATACTCAGCTCCAAAGTTTGCTCATAAACTTCCCAGAAAAGCTATGTACTGCATTGTAAAAAAGCAGTGTATGTTATTCTACCGAATAATGCAAGGATAAAGCAGGATCTAGTCGGTAAAAAGCAGGGCCTAGTTGGTAAAAAGCAGGATCTAGTCAGCATTCCAAACACCTCCAAGATACAAAGGGCCCTGCAACATGACTTTCTGGTAACCCTGTCATGGGTCTTATTTAGGAAATGGCAGGGGATGATGATAATTCTCCTCCTACAGGGCCATCCTGGTATAGGATATGCTCCCAAGCAAGTACTGAAAGGACATTCTCCAAAGGATCCTCACTAAAGGGCCTCTCACATTTTGCCAGGATGGTTCTGCCTGTGGCTGGAAAGCCAACTGGGGCATGCAGAATCTGCCCCTTGCTAGTGGTCCATGCATGAACATCTGTGTAAAGCTGCTCACGTACACAAGGAGCCTTCCCACAGGTTTTGTGCCACAGGGTCTTACCTGAAGATTAGCATTTAAATCAAATTTTGTTCATAAAACCATTTATAACATATAAAACATGCTTCACTTGCCCTTTAAGAAATCACTAAAGCCACATTACTGTTACTATTTTTCCTAAATAAAAATAAATTTTCTATCTTGCCCTGGAAGGTATTTCTAGTAAATAAGGATGGCTAACGAGTGCTTTCCTGATAAGAGACAGCTCTTGTTAAACAAGCACTAAAAACACTCCTATCTAGACCACAGCTGCATCTGCTACAGCACAGGGTTCTTTTCATCTGGGATCCAAACCCTGTGTTCCTCGGCGAGACGAGACTCACTCTGCTGTTGGGTGGCACTTTGCTGGACTAAGAACTGATTTGCCCACATGTTTGTCAAAGGCTGATCCTCAGCAGGTGGCATTTATTTGAAACCGGACATGGCAGGTGGTTTCAGCCTAGAAACACATTTTTGCACCGATTCCAAATAAGTGTTTATAAGCTATTGGTTATATAAAACTGAAATCAGTGATGTTGGCAAGTCTTCTGTACTTTCTCTGTGTGCTAACAACTCAGCTTAACTTTTGTTTGTTGTTGTGAGGCTTTCAAGTGTGTGTCAAATATTAACATTTTAATTTGCAAGGAAATTAGTAGTTGGAAAACTATAATCCCTTACAAGTATGCATGCACACACACACATGGACACACTCAGTCCATTAAAATTACTTATGTTATTAGGTTTGTAATAAATCCTCAATGTGGAATGGCACGTGCTGAATCACTGAGGTATTTGACAAAGATCTGTTTAAAGGGTTACTCTGGGGCCCCAAATTCCATTTTTATAAACAAGGCCCTATTGAACCTAATCAATGGGTTTTCTGTGATTCCACCCCCTTCCCGTCCCCCAGCAACTTTAATTAAGAGCTTTTGGGCAACTTTAAAGGTTGCTATGTATTATTTTTAGCTATAGCTGTGAATTTCTATGGAAGAGCACAAAAACATACCTCCGTAGATCTTTATGCCTCCCTCTTCAGGAGTGGCTGTGAACCTTTCCCTTGCACATGGCCCATGGCTGGCATGGGTTTCTCCAGACCCAGCGGGAGGAGCAGGCACGTTCGGCTGTCACTGCTGACAGGCAGGGGACATTCCACTCCGGCTTTACGCAGGGAAGGTCAGGGACCAGATCTGGGACTGCCGAAGCATCTCAGGACAGCGATGATGGTTTTGGCAGGCAGGAGCCCCAGCCCTGAGGGTATAACGTGGCCACTCGAGGCCAGACTGCAGACAACAGCCTTCACCAGCTGCGGGGCTGGCAGGAGTAGGTTCAGCTCTTGTGCTGAGCAGGCCAAGAGTCTCCTTTTGTTTGTTTACTTTTTAATCAAGGTTTTCTGTGCTACATGTAAAGGCAGTAAAGGGACTGCTGGGCTTGTTGAGTTGGGGTTTTTTCAGGAAAAATTATGATATCCATTCCTTTTTTAAAATTTTTTCCTGGTATTTTTGAATGAGGAATGGGGCCATACCGCCAGGACAAAGAGACTTGGCCAGCATGCCAAAACTGCAATTACAGCTAAATGAAAAAAGTAAGAATGAAATGTATTTTATTCATTTCAGCTGTTATGTCTTAATGCAAAGAAATCACTTTGCACAGTTCTGTAACTGACACCAATTTCTAATCTCCAATACTATTAACTTCTAAATCTCCATTATAAAGAATATTGGCAGAATACCAGAGACTAGTGCAGCTAAATAAACTTAGTTGGATCTGGTGTTTTATTTTCTTTTTTCCTGAAATACTGAAAAAATCATTAAACTATTTTGTTAATTGCTGATAACATTTTGATTGGTTGGATTTCCTCTCTTGGCTGCAATAGACACATTCCTGGAGCATGACATGACTTTGCCTTTGGGACAAACAAAAAAAAAAGAAAGCAAGAGAGACCATTTTTTGAAATGACAAAATGTATTGTTATAGGATTAGAGACAGGATAGCTCCAGGATTATGCTGTATCACTAACTCAATTTAAGAGGCCTATGAACTGAAACTAAATATTGAATAGCTGTAGGGAAAGGGCATTGTTAAGGAGTAATATCTGTGTGAAAACTTGATTGTTTCATCTCAGCTGGACTGAAATAGTTTTCTGACAACTCAGAGAACCTCTCATACAAGCTAGAAAACCTTAAAACATTTATTTCTCCCTACCACTTCACTAAAATGGCACTGGAAAACCAATCCAAGTGTCAGATGTGCAGAAATAAATATTAACTAAAAACAACCTTGACAGAAATGTTTCTACAAGTCAGTGATGGGCTTTGAGCAAGGCTCCTGCCTTGACATGATCATTCCAAGGGAATCTGCAAAGCTGTCTTCTGCTAACCTTGACCTTAGTGATGTTCTAAACTAATGTAGCATCACTTCTACACTACAAGATTTAATTGGGAGCTTAAACAGATAGCATTGAGCTGTGCCAAGTGGGACAGTGGAAGTAATTACCAGATTTAGATATTCTGGCATCGTGGACAGAATTTCTTAAGCACAGGAAATGAATTATAGCAGAATATCCTTAGACTCAAAAATTATTGGCAGGGAGGAAGGGAAGAACAATGAAGCCTTGGTTACATGCTGACGAGCTTTGGCTGATTTGCTGTGTTACCATTTTAGTCTGTGTGTGGCTATTTAATTTTTTTTCCTCAAGAGAGCTGAAGTTCTAACACCATCTAAGTCAGAGCTTGGAGAGCTTTTTTCATTTTGTGTCCAAAGAACAGTTGGGTTCACAGAGGACTGAACAAAGGGAGAATATCAAGAAAATATGGGTTGCTCTTACTGGAGCATAGGATCTTCCATGAATAAGAGCTTCTTGTGATATTAAAATGGGTTATAAAACCCCTTTCTTCTGTTTCTGATTTTGCAGCCTGGCTGTACCTGTGTCCTGGTGCCTTTTAATTAATGTAGTGTTCATGAAAAACTCTTGACTCTGAAGCCATAGGGACAAACATCTGGATTCACCTCACCAAATTTGAGACATTTAGATGAGATCCCTTGGCATGGAGTGTGACACCAAAGGCTCCTCCAGTAATCCCTACAGACAGACCAGCACATCCCTTCCTTTCATGGGCTGAGTTGCCCTCTAACAGAGCATCCATTTAGCAGGCAAGTCTCCTGCCAGGATTATTACCTAGGTCCCAAAGCCAAGACCTTAAAGTGGCTGCAGAGATCACAAGCCTGGGCCATTGGACAGAGCAGACAGACAGAGGAGCATGTGCCAAGGGGCCCAATGGCTGAGTATTTTCACCATGGCTCTTGTGGCTACCAGCAGAGCTAGCAATGTTGGTCAAACACTGCAGACCCATGACATGCTCAGAAAGGAGATAAGATTGCATCACCTTTACCAGATGTCACAAATGGATCTCAGATGGCAATTTTCTGCTGTATGTACTGCCATCTTAAGCAAAATATGATCCAAAAGAACAGGCTGTGTATGCCATTATCAGTCCCCTAAGCCTGTCTTACCAGCTGTGACATAATTAGCTCCACATCTGTCTCTAAACCAAAGGTGGTTTTGTAGCCTAACTCTTATCCCACATCCACTCTGAATAAGCTCTGAATAAAAGACACTTGTTAAAGCTCAGCTGTAGCAGGGGCTACATCAAGAAGATGGCAGATGGGCAGGCCCAAGCCTCTATCACTGAATACAAAGATATATGGCCTATTGTCTCCTTATGGCTCATGTGATACCCTTGATAAGAAGAATGTAAGTGTCTGGCAGCCATACAGAGTGAAATCTATACCCGAGGAATGCATATAAGTCAACTTCTACTTAAGCCTTAAATGATGGGTATATGTATAATAGCAGTCAGTGAAGTAACACTGAGAAAATGTGAGGTTTTCCAGTTCAGTGGCCTAAACTGATGGGAGAAGAGCAAGTTGGAATTGATCTGAAAAAATATTTGAATGGAGTTTAAATCAACTAGAAATATTTTTTCATATGACATATGAATATAAAATTAAATATGATATAAAATTAAAAATGAGATTCCAAAAAAGATGAAAAGGAGGCAAAGATGGCTTATACTGTGTGTTAGCTTACCAGTTTATTTTAAGACCAATAACCACACACTTTCCCCCCAACTAGTTCTAACCAACATGAATTTCATGCCCCTGATTGTAAGGCTCAGAAGTACTGGTGTGTCTACAACTGCATTCAGCCCCATTGAAACTTTGCTAAAAAAAAATGCCAAATCCCACAAAAAAAGGCCTATCTGAGGTTGTGCTGGAAAATATACAGGTCTTTTTTACCTTGAGCTAGATGGCATGCCAGCAAACAGAAGAGAGAAACAAATGATCTCTATTGGCACCATATTCATAGGAGGGGAAGGTCTCTTTCAGTCAGACACTGCACAGTGCTGAAGCCTCCTGCATCCTTGTGCTCCCTTTGATAAGCAGAGGGAGTCAATGAGAGCCAAATCCTGACACAGCAATGGCCTTTGCTCCCTAGAGTGACAAGCCATTTGAAGGTTAATTCAACTTCAGCATAGAGAAAAGAAGCAGAAGTGATCTATGTTCCCTAGCAGAGAGAGTTCTGGACATGTCTGGGTGATACCTGCAGACTCACTGGTGGGGTCCCCCTGTACCAAAAGTCAGCGTGTTCTCCCATTCATGCATTTGCTTTGCAAGAAACAGCGGGGACCATGCTGTGAATTGCAAAAGCATAGGCTGGCTACTGTTTGTGTGGCCTCATCCCACCCCTGTTCCAGAGCACAAATAAGGAATTTTTTCTCTTTAACAGAGTCAGGAGTACTCTATAATCCAAGCAACTTCATAATGAACAAGCTCTCATTTAGTGTGAGGCTTTATTCATTGCACGCCTTACTTGCAGCATACTGTTAAAACAGCCGCGATGTTGCCCTGACTCTGTTTTGGTTTTGGACTAAACGCAGTACAGTAAGTCAAACATTATTGGTCACAATGGTAATGCAGAGTGTATATAATGTGCTTTTATTGCTGCAAGGCATAGCTGAAATATTTACACAGAATACATGAAATAACAACAAGATTCATGTTCTGCTCCTTATTTGTAAGGTATTTTATTAAAAAGAATCTGAATCTGAAGTTCATAAATAAAATAGTAATATCACTTATTTCCAGATACTAGTTCCAGCTTGTTGATTTTAATAGACAAGTATAACACTTCAAATGTGGAAACACAGTGGGTAATATTTATATGAAATCTCCAAGAACCGTGGTATTTTGCTCATGTGGAATATCATGGCATTTTGCCTGGATCAAGTAACCAGCAGATTAGCACATTAACACTTTTAAGAAACATGCGTGTAATCCACTCTGAATGTGGTCTTTGACTCCTGGTAGGAATACCTAATGATTTTCAAATTGACACGTTACTTTATAAAGCAAGTCAAATAAACAGGAATTGCAGAGCAGCTTTAGTTAGGGTGGATGGCATAAGCACACACATGTTATCAACAGAGGAGATAGGATCAAGTCTAGAGCCACGGAAGGATTTGCAGTATCTACAGAGATGCAGGAGAAACCTCCTTTCTTTTTAAAGCTTTATGGCTTTATGGCTCTATGTGAGTGGGTAAGCAGATATAAACTGCTCCCGCTCATTCAAAGTCAGTCACCAGTTTGAGGTGACAGACTAACAACAGATCTCTAAGACTGACCAAAGCCAGTAAAGCCTGCAAAAGCCATCACCATTGCCAATTATGAAGGTCCCACACCAGTTCACAGCTAGAGGAGGATCTCCACAAGACAGACAGCCACGTTCAGGCTGCCACAGGCTGCATCCTAACCAGGAATTAAGAAAAAAAGCAAGAGGCACAAGGGTTGTCAGTCCTGTTACTCGGCCAAGGATGCGTGTTTCAAAGCTGTACTCCAGCACAGACTCTTCACGTGGTTTTGGTCACACTGCCAATCTCCCTGCACTGCTTTTCCCACTTCCCACAGGGCAAAAAATCCATCCTTCCCTTCATGGGATCTGCTGCTGACTGCAGTGGTGTGCTTGCGGTGATGAACTGCTCCACATGTGCAAAGTCCTGGTTGTGTGGAATGCACATGCAGACTCAGTGGTAGGGTAGCTCAGGGCTCTGAGTAATTTCAACAGCCATTTAGAAGGGAAGAAACCTTCTATTTCCAGGGTGCTTTCAGTGTGCTGTAGCAACTGAGTACAACTTCTGCAGCAGGAGACAGCAGGGAAAACCCAACAGTCCCCCTCCACAAAAGAAGCAGCAGAGTCCAGGCTGAATGCCAAGGAATCCTATCACTGGCCTTATAAAAAACTCACCAGGGCCACCTCAAAAACAAGAGTGAAGTCACGCTTGGCTGCAGTTGGTTATGGTTTGAGAGGGAGACCACGAACAGGTCTCCCAGAACTATTGTGGCTGGCTCCATTTCCTGCTAACTCAATTCATCACACTTGTTCTCTCCTTCCTGGAGACAACTTTTATAACCCCATTAATGTATTTAGAGAGTGTCCCTTCTTTTCTTAAGACCAGATATGGCTGCCACAGGTCACAGCAATCAAGGCTGTTCTTTGGAAGTGACTCCACAGAAGTTAATGGTACAAACGAAGAGATTGTTCACAAAGGAAAAGTTTAGGATCTCACCCTTCATCCTGCTGGGGGCTGATGCTCTCCTTGCTTCTGCACTAGAGAATCAGGAATAAGCACAGAGTTTCTGGCTATCCAAACAGAAGGTACAATATCCTTGCTAGACCCAGCACCCAAGATTTAAATTATAACCTATGGTTTCAACTTTGGTTAAATTAACCTGGCTAAGAAAGTCCAAACATGGATATTTGCAGAATGAAAGAATGATAGAAAAATAAATTCTGGGATTTGAAAAAGAGAGAGGCTTGTAGTAATTGAATGAGTCAAATCAATCTTTTAAATCTGAAAAGCAAATAAAAAGACTGCTCCCCCTTCTGCCAGTCTGGACACAGGAAGGATTTTTCCTCTGCATTGAAGTCATCTGTTGAAAAAAAATATATAGTGGGAAATACTAAAATCTTAATCATGAAGAGCCTACTCGGAAGGCTCATTTAGAAAGCAGCTCAGATGTCAATGAGCAGCAATTGCTGTGAACCAAGTACATACTGAGCACACTATTAACATCTTGTCTTGGGTATACAACATCAGCAAAGGAGAAACAGCTCTGAGTAAAGCTCCAGTGTCAGGACAGGATGAGGTTTGGTGGACTATTAAAAACCCAAACCAACCTCCCCCTACTTAGGCTCACACAAAAGCCCAGATTTTTGGAACATCATGCTGGAGTCAGGCCTTTCCCTCCCCACTGACAGCCAAAGCTATTTTTGAATTTCGGTTAGATTTAGTGACTAGGCTCCAGCCAAAAAAATTTAGGGGGGGTGTGGGGAAATCATTGGAAAAAGTAATAAGACTTTGCCTATTTGAGAAACAAAAGGTTTCAATTTTTTGGGCTGGGTTCACAAGAGGATTTGGGAGCTGACCACTTTCAGATGTGCATGCTGCGGAGGGGTGACTACATGCCTGCAGCTCCCAGCTCTGGCACCCCGGGAATGGGGATCAGAGCAATGCTTGCCATCCCTGTGCTTTTTTATCAGCACCCTCCACAGAAGCAGACAGATCTGTATGAAAGTGTTTGAGGCAATTTAGAGCAGCATGCTGAACCTGGCCATGCACGAGCCTTGTTTAGAATAGCAGAGCTGCCTTCGTGTGAGGCCTTTCTCAATTCAGTTAAAAATTGGCTTCTAAACCAAATGTAGTCAATGTCTGGGGTAATAAAAGGTGGGGGGGGGGGGACAAGGATGTGCTTTGCTAGAGTATATGGGGATTCCAACCTCTGAGGACAGAAAGGACACAGTTTGATCTCTCCAAAAGTTCTCTCTATTTTTTAATTCATACTTTTAAAGCAGAGCAAGTACTTCTGCAGAGTGTCCTGTGGAGGCTTTCACCTTTTCACTCCCTCCAGAGACTTCTTTGTAAGTTCTTTCATTCAGAAAATGCGGATGTTTGGGCTTGCCCAGTCAAAGGGCAGTAAGTGAGGCAGGAGAACCCTCACATACAGCTGCCTTTCATTCATACACTTAAATGATCTTCATCACACAGCAACCAAGTCTCCTGCAGTCGTTGCTAGATTTCATCCTCACAAGACCATTTATTAGATAAATATGTTTTCTGCTTTTATCAATGCCAGACAGAAGCAGTAGGTGGAGGGAGTGTCTTGGTAAAGGTCATGGAGGATAATCCCAGTCGAAGCATGGGGGAATCTCCGTCTTCCAGGTCCCACCAGCTCCTAGGACATCTCTCTTCCATCAGATAGTCACTGGGGAGGAAACAAAGTCAGCAGCAGTCATGAGGAAAAGATCTGGAGCTGACCCAGGAGAGAATGAAGCAAAAAGCAGCATGTATATTTGTATGCCAAGGTTGTTTAACAATGCTGCATCTTCAGATGCACTGAGGTTTCCTCACTGCTCTTAAAGGGCAGCTTGACTGCGAATTGTGACTGCAAATTGTGACTGCAAATTGTGACTGCAAATTCAGCACTTTCCTCAGAAGGTCTCTGTGTAGAAGTCAGAAGCTGGAAGAGAACAATTCCCATTTTGATGGGAAAGTGCTGCTCTTCAGTCACAGGACACTAAATAAATCACTGCGATTGATCAAGAGCTAAAATGCCCAGTCAGCTTAGGTATCTGGTCTTATGTTCTCACACAGCCCTTTGTGCACACACCACCTTATCTCTTCCCTGACTTCCATCTAACCACGGCCACGAAGCCAACACTTTCTGCCTGGTGGGGTCCCTGACCCTCCTCAGCAGCCCCCACTGCCATGCTACATGCCATAGGTAACAGTCAGCTGGCAGGCAAGAAAGCCCCCCAGACTCTGAATACTTTTGGGTGGTTATGGAGCTGACGGGGTGAAGGCCACAGAGCGAGGAGGAGCCCCTTGTCTCCACAAAACTAGGACAATATCTTAAAAAAGACTGAAGGAAAGGCATGTTTTTCAGTTATGAACTCTGCAAGACAACCTTGAAAACTCTTGAGACACAAGAAGGCTTTGGTCCTACAAAGCCTTAGAAAAGTTGGTTACAAGTCTCAGGTGACACCAGGCATGTGCTTAGAACACCATGGGATCACAACCCCATGCAGAAGGACAGCGAGCACCTTGTGGCCTTCATCTGTCATGTTTGTATGAAATATTTGGGTTTTCCACTGGGAAGCAGAAGAAGTAAAACTGAACAAGGATCCACCAGCTAAGGACATGTAACTACATAGCATGTGTTCTCCAGGGCTGTTCAGAGGCAGCTTTTCCAGCTTTCTTGTGCTATTTCAACACCTCTGCTCAGCCTCATTTTCCTGCCAAAGTGTTACATTCAAACAAAAGCTCCTTTAAACCCCACAAGCTTAAAATTAGGTCATGCGTGTGCCAGAAATAATTTTGAAATATCCTCATTACCTTTCTGCTTCTTCCTAGAGTATTTTACTATTTGTTTGGGAGAGAGGGAATGGAGCTGCACTAGCTATTTTTTTCCACAACAATGTTTGCATAGAAGTGTTAGAGAAGTCATGCAGTTTGAAAGCCTAAAGCCTATTTCACTGTCTAAAAAGAATATAAAGCTTTCAAACAAATCCCTCTCAGCCCAATAGAGATTCCATGGCTGAATTTTTTATTTCACCCAGCACAAAGCAGTAGGCACCCTGAAAGTTACATACTTCAGGAAAAGCTGTTTTAGTGATGTGTGTGTCTAATGCACACCTCCCTAGTCAGTCTCCTCTTTCCCTGCTTAGCACATTCACAGAGCTGAGCTAACTTTTGGTTTGATTCTTGATTACAGTGTTTTACTGCTTAATTGTATCCACTTTAACGTCAGATTTGCTGTAAGCAAAAATAAGCAACAATTATCTATAAGGTATTTGCAAAAAGATGACAGAGTTAAGGAGCCTTAATTCAATACCCATCTTCAGAGGTTTATAACTGAATCCATACTTGAATTTAAATACCAAATAATCTGCTGATTATTATGCATAGTTTTCAGTCAGTGTAACAAAAACATGATGTTGCAGTCATGCTGTGAGCTCTGTAGCTAGGTTTCCTTGTTTATATTAACAGCTGTAAACACAGTCTAACTCAGCCTTGATTTAAACACAGATTTCCCATACTTTCAAGAATTCACCACATTGTGAAAGCTACAATTTCAGAACTTTTCTCACGTGCATGTTGATTATGCCCAGGAACAGCCTGCAATGCTACACATGCACTTGCAGTGACCCATTTTAGAGACTCTACATTAAAAGGGCCAGTTTTTCATCTTCATTAAAAAGTAAAACCATCTTTGTGAATGTTTGTGTATAAGCTTGCCCCTGAATGTCCTAAATACAGCCTGCAACCTTCTACACAAGGTACTTTCACTTTACTGGGTCAAGGTTCTACATGTTCATCCCTCCGTTCAAAAACACAGCTTGTAAAACCTCCTAAGGCCATTTAAATCAGTGAAAAATATTTTATTCAGTCAGAAATGGATTTTACTGCAAAGTTTTATATTCCTACCTTTTACTAACAGCATTGGAAAAGCTGAGCTTTTGGAAAGCGACACTGCCTGCACAAAGGACTCCTGAGCTCTCTTCTTTAAGAGTGTGGTGATAAGCAAGCTCCATTTAAGTGGAAAGTCAGGTGAAGCAAACAAAACTTGCTAGGAACATTTTGTAATATTTCTGCCTTGAGAAGGGCAGGAGCATTTCGTTCTAATGGGTTCCTCTGACACAGATTAGATCTCCCAGCCTGTGAATGCTGAGCAAAGTCAACCAGCAGTGCAAAGCAATCTTGAGGGCCAGGCAGGTGGGAATCCATCCTTACTGGAGGAAAACTCCCCAGTCACACAGAGCTACTACAGCAATTTACCATCACAAGGGCTTCCATCCGCTGTGTCTTCCATGGAGAGAGAAGGTAAGGGAGAAAGAGGGGCTTATGTCTGATATTGCAGAGTCCATCAGCCCTATCAGAAGAGCTTTTGGAATCACATTGCTCTGCCACGAGCTAGGGATGGTGCTGTCAAAGTCAATGCCATGTCTTCACCAGTAGCTTCACCACTGTTGACCAAATTTCACGATTACACCTCTTCTCCCAGCAATCTATGCCTGGAGAACCTGATTTAGACTATCACAGACCATGTGCAATTTTGTCACGGTGCATATGGTCCAGGGAAATACATCTCTGGACCAGGAGGGCCAAAGTGCAAGACTGATCTCATGATCGCACTCATCTATGACCAGTGGCGAAGCCTCAGACTCTCATTCAGATCCTGTACTCACACAGCGGTGAGCACAACACTGACCACTCACATTCCACCAGCTTTGCTCCTCCTAAGCATGAAGGGCAGGCTCAGGGGTCCAAGATGGAGCTAGGTTAGGGCCAAAGATAAGTGCACAACTTAGAATCCAAGCACTTTGGTCTGCTCTGAGGCTGGTTCTGTCAGGATGCTCTCCAGAGTCTTACTGCATTTCTCATTGTCTGTTCCAGGGAGCGAGGGCTGCTGGAGAAGCACACAGTATGACTCATATAGAACTCCAGAAAGTCTCATGGAGAACTCTGGATCCACTCCTTTATAGACTAGCATAGGCTAAGCAACCTCCTCCTGCAGTATTTAGGTCTCATGCTAAATACTGTCTCTTCTACCCTCTCCCCTTCAATGATTAGAAGTACACTTGTCTAAAACTTCATTTTTTCCCCTGTGAAGTCACATAGGAATGAGATCTGCCAAGTGCCTAGTCTAGCCATAGTGGTGATGCTAAAATACAGCCTGGATTTTCAAAGGATACAAAAGGAGTTTATCCAGGCCACTCCACATCATCCTTTGCAAGTTATTTTTACATGTCTGAGATCTCATTCAACTTGCTTGGCTTCTCAGAGGACAATTAAAAACAGTACATAGCAGATGGGAGAGGTAAGACAAACAGAGGTTAAATGACTTGCCTGAGGCTGGTAGAGTCTAGCAGAATGGGCGACAGAAGTCCTGGGTATTAATTAGTTAATATTTGTACAATGCTAAGAAAATATATAGCCCTATATAAGTATTATTGTAAGGTGGCCTCTGCAGTTTGGAGAAGCAGAGGGCAACAGTGCATAGGCGAGTGCAAATATCCTTTCTTGTCTTGTGGCATTTCGGTCATCCTGGGGTCTGGGAGGAACAGAGCATTCCCAGGACATATGAGAGAAGGAATGAGAAAGCCCAAGGAAAGAGATCCCACTCCAGCAATGCCGTTGTGCACCCCCAGGCTGCTCTATCCATGCATTAAGTCCAGGATCAGCTGTTTGTGGTTTCCATTGAGACCAGTAAATCTGTGAACTGCAATCAAATTGGGCTACATGGTCAGCTGCCTTCAGCAGAAATCCTGGAACTGAATTTGAGATATTTGGGGGTATTTACAGCAGTAAGAGGTGCAAATCTCTCTGAAGTGCCACAGGACCTACATGCCACACTGCTCTGTGCTCTACTGAAATCCCAGGAGGAAAGTCAGGCCCATCTGTATTAAAGAAGGATCTATGGGAAAGGAGGAAAGGGTCACAGTGTCAGATTTCTCCTTTTTTTTCCCACCTCTCTGGGGCATTCATCCTGCTCCCATGACTTCAGATCTGATTTCTTCAGATGCCTTTTTCAGTCCAGCTTCCCTTCACACCACCACACATCCCAGCCTCCTGCTCTGAGCCTCCTACAGATTCCAGTATCAGCCTGAACAAAACATGCATCAGTTTTTCTCCAGGACAGCTCTCAATCTCCAGTGTTTTTGACATGATTTTGCTATGTAATTTCAAGAGTGGTGAGATTTTTTGGCCATTTCCCTTTTTTCTCTTGGCTAGAATACAAGAATATTACCTAAGTTGTGATGTACTTTCCTCTACAATTTTTAAATCATTCAGACTTCCCGTGCAGTCTACTAAAATTTTCATCCAGTTTTCATCACCTCATATCTTCATTATCAGGACCTGCAATTTCTTTTCCCATCAGTTTAGGTCAGACTTGACTGAAATGCAAAATTTCCAGCTGAAAATTCCAATGCTCGTTTTAATCCAAAACAGGATGAATGGCTCAAATTTTAAAAACACCTCCTCAGAAACACTAATATTTGAAGTTCCACATAATTAGGCAAAACTTTCCAGCATTTCTAGCTGCTAAATTCTAAATGTTGAATTTTTTTTATTTGCTTGGCAGGCTTTATTTAGAGCAGGATCAATGTCAGGCTGCATTACCCTTCCATTGCAAATTCTGCTTGCTCTGTGTCAAAATCCATAGGAAAATACACTTCAGAGTCACGTGGTCTTTACTGCCTCTACTGCATGGTACAGTGGGAAGAGCATGTAGTGTACATTGAGAAATATATATGGTATAGTGTCCTGGGTTGCAGTGTATTCTATTACCATCCTCAGGAGCTGTTCAAATCAGGTGGGGCAGTGTTTCCTTGCCTCCTCCCCCCAGACTATCTTGCTGTTAATGGCCCATCATTGTCCTGCCTCATGACTCAGAGATAACTCCCTCTGGACTATCATCTGTTAATGAGCCCAATCAACACCTGGCCTTATGACTCATTACCCCATTGTGAGATGCTCCACCCAGAGGGAGGAACCAAGCATCCCAGCGTGGATATAATCTGGGACTCTGAACACCAGAGACAACCCTTTCCACTGGAGGACAGGAGCTACACAGCCACCACTGGACCTTCTGAGGAAGAGCAGACCCCCTTTACTACAGGATCACCGCTTCAGAGGACTGCAGCCACCATTCTACCAGACTGCTACCACCACCCTGACTAACAGGGACTCAGGCTGTATCTTGACTCTGTCAGTTTGAACTAGTGTTTTCTTTTAGTTTTTTTTTCCTTTTCTTTAATTTCCCCATTAAATTGTTATTCTGACTTGGTGCCTCCCACTGGTTTGTTTTCAAACTAGTACATATAGTGAGGGACCTCACCCAGAAAGGAACAGAGAACAGAGACTCACAGCTGCCCTACAGCTCTCAAAGGATGATCCAAAAGGATGCTTGTTTCTCTACCGTGCAGCCTGGTGTCCTGGTGCGCTAACTGCAGATTACACAACGGGAGATACATGCCCCACATCCCATTCCCTTCCCCTAAGCGATACACCATGCTTTTGTCTGAACTTTTTTAAAATGAAATGGTTTGCATCATTTTAATTTTAAAAAATAAAATCAATTCGATCAAGATAACTTTAAATGAAGCCTTTTCTTTTTGCTACAGAAAATGTCCATTGCTGAGAAGCTGTGTCCTCAACTGTAAAATCATCCTGATAAAAACATTTCATAGCCTCCAGTAGAGCTGCCAGAATCATTATTTTTGGTACTGCTCTAATCTGAGCAACCTGATGCTTCTGAGTTCTTCAATTTCTTTCTTTACTGTCTAACCCTCTTCCCCATCAAACCCTTAAACTGCCTCTCTTGTCCCGGATGTCACCCACTGCAGCCTTCCTTGTGCCAGGCAACCTCCTTGTGATTCCCCAGCCCAAACCACCTGCAAAGCCATCCAAACCTCTATTCCTGGCTGAAAAACCTTTATGTTATTTAGTGGCAATTAAAGAAAAACAGAAAATTACTGCTTTCAAGAAGGTTGTCAACAGTTTCAGCCAGTATTCTGAAACGGTTGGAGAAAAAAAAGTGACAAAACATGAATATATTTTTTACTCAATTCTTACCAATATTTAAAATGTTCAACAACATTTTTGATTGCCAAAAATTGATGGACTGTTCTTTAGACTGTTTTAAAAGCATTAAGTATGCGGTTGAGTTTGTGGTTTGAAGACTTTTGGAGCTTTTCCTCATCAGAATTGTGATTTCCAATAAGAAATATAAAAATAATATGACATGCAAGCCAATAAAAACATAAACATAAAAATAAAATCTACAAAATACAGTCCTTTCAGCCAGGTCTGCTCTCCTTTTCCAAATCCCATGTCAAAACTTTGCTTCAACAGCTACAAGGAATTGGCAAACTAACAAATACCAAGGCAAGTCAGGAAGCAGTGCTTCTAAGTGACTCTGCAGTATCCCATTCTGATTGTAATTAATGAACATGGCCAAAAAACCAGGTTGCTGAGACCCTCCAAGGTCACCCCCACAACTTCTTTTAGTTTCTTACAGTCATATGCTGTATTCTTGTTATGTGTATACCCTTGGGTCCTCTGGATTCCAAAAGCTCCTGGTGAAACATCCTCTTTAAGACAGTGGTCTCTACATTTGGCAGGTCCTATCTGACCTGCAATCAAGGAGCATCATTCTTTGATGTCAGGAAGCTCAAGCTTAGTGGCTGCAGTTGGGCTTTGATTCTGTGCTGGGCTGCACACACCCGAGGAATGCCAAGTACCCTCAATCCCATTAACTTCAGTGGGAATTAGAGAGCTCAGCTGTATTTAATATTCCACAGGGTCAGACACTGAAAACTGTATTAGCATTCTCAGTTCCCAGTAGGATGAAATTCAGCAAAGCATTTGGATTGAAATTTAACTGTAAACATGTGAACACTCCCCCTGATTTCAATATGACTATTCTCATGCTTAAAGTTAAGCATATGCCTAATTTATGTGCTCATTTTGGGCCAAAAACTACTGTTTTCAAGGGCTACACAAGTTCACAATAGACAAGCTGCTGGTCTATAATGCCGGTTGCATAATCTAGTTTTTTCTTTTTCATAAAGGCTGACACAAGATTGTCTTCTTAAAATGAAGCAGCTACTCTGAAGAAGATGGGGCATTCTGGTGAAATACTGAGTATTTCTCTAAAGTTACTAATCTACTATTATTATTGTTATTATTACTGCTATTCCTATGTGAATGGAGGAAAAGCACCTATCCCAGACTCCGAACTTTTGTTGTTCCTAAAAGAATATAAGCCACACAGCAAAGAATAACAAACTCTCTCTACATGACAGCAAACATCAGTCAAGTGACAGATAAAAATATCCCACCCTCCCCAGAGACCCTCAGCCTCTTGTACATCTGAACCCTTCCAGGGGCACTAAAAAACAGAAGCATCTTACGGCGTACTCTGAATGTCCCCACCTTTCACCACTCCAGGGGCCAAGGAAGTCTGTGGGCTTCTGAAGAAGGATGGGCTGACATCTCTCCTTTTCTGAATTAGGAGGGGGCTTCTCCCTTGAAATGGTGCTGGCCCTCAGGAGACGGTATCTTGGCTAGCTCATGGCAAGGGACAGATGTGGCTCTCAAGCAAATTCCTTCACCCGGAGAAGCATCAGGGGATGTGGAGCCTGCTGTGATGGCTCTTCTCCTCTGAAAGCAAAATGCTCCTTCCTCTGGGAGGATACTGGGGCTCAGAAGCCAAGGGACAGAGGGGCTTCCCAGGAAATCTGTTAGGGCACAGAAAAAAACCTGTAACTGTGCATCACTCTGCATTTTGGGATCCATTAAGACTCCTATTATACCCTGCAGAGTGGAAGGATGCAAAACAAAACAATCCCCCACTCAGAGGCCAGGAGGAAGGGAAGATCTTTTGGGGCTCATTTTTCACCCAGACCTCTCAAGTGTAAGCAGCTCACGGCACTGCAGCCACGTGCTGAGAAGCCATGGGAAGCAGCACAGAGGAGGAAAAAGCAGTGTATGGTTCTCACTCCTCCACTGTGCAAACTGGGACCAAGCCAGGACTTGCTGATGTGCCTCCAGGCCAGCTCCAGAGGTTCATCCTGAAGCTGCCTCCCCTGGACTTTCCTTCCCCCTTTAGCACCACGTTCTCACTCTGGTTTGCTATATCAAACTCTGGCTTCTCCATAACTCGACGATCTATGAGCCTTACAATGCAATTAACTGGCTGCTGCAAAGGGACCATAAAGGCAGAACAAGGACCAAGATGGGACAACTACACATGGGCATAAGCCCAGAACCTGCTATTCTCAGTCTGTATCTCCCTTTTTTGACATCTTTCACAATGATTTAATCACACAGTTTTGGCACATGTGCAGCTACTGGACTGACAAGATGGCTGGTTGTGGTATTTTCTTGGGTGAGGCTGAATGGGAAATGTCCCCCACCTTTGCTTCAGGCTCTTGTAGAAGAATTATAAAATCAAAGCAACAGCATAGCCAGAATCCATAATGCCAAACAAATCTCTCTTGGCACCCTAACAGAGAAAGGACACTCACTGTGGAGGAGCCTTGGGCATGAGATGCAGCATTGGCAAGACACCGGGAAAAGGAATGACCTGGACTGGTGGGAAAAGCAAAAGTGCTGACACTTAACATCCTCCTCTTCCATCGTGAATGGCTCTGGTGGCCGGGGCTGATGGCAGGGGCTCCCAAACAGTGGAACACATTCTTCACGAGTGTTCAGTTTATCTCACAGAGATGTTTCCTGAGCACCTCCATGTCCCACTGTGTGTGCACCCAGTCCAGCACGGGTGGTACAGCTGAGAGTGGCTGCACTTGCTGCGGGTGGCTGTGCCTGAGAGCCCGCTGTCCCAGCTGCCAGGGACAATCACAAGGGTGGCAAGAAGATCTGCGGCATTCTCCTGTGTTGACAGAAAGGCAGCGCTGGGGAAGGTTCTGGACACTCACCCCAACGCTGTGGAAACAGATGAGCAACAAACGGAGCCGGGACTTACACACTTTGTAAATACGTGCTGGTGCCTTCATTTTGCTCCAACATGTCCAAGGGCCTTCCAAAGACTTGCATTCTCATTGCTGCTCTTGCACGAGCGCCCGCCCTGGGATCTTTCCCCGACAGCTGCCGCCGAGGGCTGCCGGGCTGCACATGGGCCGCTCCAAACGCGGCGTCACCGCAGCCCCGGGGCAGTGCGGGACCCCCGCACACGCACCCCGCTCCGCACACACACCCCGCTCCGCACACACCCCGCTCCGCACGCACCCCGCTCCGCACACACACCCCGCTCCGCACGCACCCCGCTCCGCACACACACCCCGCTCCGCACGCACCCCGCTCCGCACACGCACCCCGCTCCGCACACACACCCCGCTCCGCACGCACCCCGCTCCGCACACGCACCCCGCTCCGCACACACACCCCGCTCCGCACACGCACCCCGCTCCGCACACGCACCCCGCTCCGCACACGCACCCCGCTCCGCACGCACCCCGCTCCGCACGGACCCCGCTCCGCACGCACCCCGCTCCGCACACACCCCGCTCCGCACACACACCCCGCTCCGCACACGCACCCCGCTCCGCACACGCACCCCGCTCCGCACGCACCCCGCTCCGCACACACCCCGCTCCGCACACACACCCCGCTCCGCACACACCCCGCTCCGCACACACACCCCGCTCCGCACACACCCCGCTCCGCACACACACCCCGCTCCGCACACATCCCGCTCCGCACGCACCCCGCTCCGCACACATCCCGCTCCGCACACGCACCCCGCTCCGCACACATCCCGCTCCGCACACGCACCCCGCTCCGCACACCCACCACACCCCACCCCGCTCCGTCCCGGCGCAGCCCCCGAGCGCCGCCCCCTGTGCTGCCACCTCCTGGGCGCCGGGGCTCGGGCTCCCGCTCCCGCTCCCGCTCCCGCTCCCGCTCCCGCTCCCGGCCTTGCTGCCCGCCCGTGGGCGACCACTTGTGGGCGTGGGCGGCGGAGTTGCAGGTGCGCGCCCGCCCCGCTCCTCTGTCCCGTCCCGTCCCGAGCCGCCCTGCTGGCAAGCGGGAGCGATCTCTGCCGTGGATGCGGTGCTGACATGAAACGCCCCAACAGCGTCCTGCTTTCCAGCCAGTGTTTTTTGACGGTAAGGCGTCCTGGAGGGAAGACCCCAAAGCCCATTAATCACTTCAGGATGTCTGAGACGTGGGCAATAGCACTGCAGAGAATTCAAGCCCTCTGACACTCCAGTGCAGTATCTGAGCATTTAACAATAACAGTCAACACTGCTGATGCCTGTGAAAATACAGATGTAAGCCAGCTGTCTGTCAGGGTGAAAAATGTGTTTGTCTTTTCGTTTTAACGTGTCATTTCCCTCTTGGACATTTGCTGTGTTACTGCCAGGCTATCACGTGCCTCCAGCACAAACTCTATCCCAGGAAGACGAGCCACGTTCACATGGAGGGGGCTGTCGCTGTCCTGTTTCTGCAACGTTTTTTCTGCATCTGAAGCTGAACAAAACACATCTGACCTAATTCCTTAGCTTTTTTTATTGAAGTAATTTACAATATCTAGCCAAAGGTAATCACAGATTTATCCATAAAAGGATTGTAGGAGGGGTTGAAAGAGTGTGTGTGTGCTGGGGGTGTCAATATTGAGATTAATAAGAGTCAATGGAAGTATATATATCATGATCAAAAATTAATAGGCATAAAATATGTTTATGGTGAGATAACTGAAAGAGGGCAGATTTGGATCACATATTAGGAAGAAATCATTTATTGAGAGGGAGATGAGGCACAGGAACAAGGTGACCAGAAAACTTGTGAATGCCCCATCCTTGGAAGTGTTTAAGGCCAGGTTGGATGGGGCTTTGAGCAACCTGGTCTAGTGGGTGGTGTCTCAGCCTATGGCAGGGGGGTTGGAACAAGATGATCTTTAAGGTCCCTTCCAACCCAAAACATTCTAAATTTCTATGATAACTCATGATTGGCATATTAGAAGAAAAAGATGCAGATGTTCATGAAGGGCCAGAAAGGGGACTTCAAGAACACAGATCCCAATATATTCAGAGAACAGGCAGGTAAGTTCTTATGTAAAGATATCTAATGTAAAAAAAAATAATTAAGAAAACCTGACTTTTTTGTTTTTATGAGAAACAAATATTGCAGGTAGATGCATAAGCTATTCCAAAGCAGGTGAAGAAGAGGCAATGGTAATAAACCAAACTGATTATACCACAAACTCTTTCTTGACTTCAAACACTGGGATACACACAAACAGTGGAAACCAAGCTGGACTGCTAAAAACAAAAATAAGTATTGTGACAATAAAAGACAACATCAGGAAGGCAAAGGTACAAAATTAATATGAAAAGTCACTCTGTAAGAGGAAAATCAAGAAAGTACTGAAGGAAAGCTACTGAAGGGTGATCTCCTGAAGGCCAAAAGCTCTTTTGCTTCAGCCCTTATTGAAAATAATCACTAAATTGGGTGGCTTAAATACAGTACAGCAAATGGAATGTAGGATCTCCTGCTAGAGCATGGGAAGGAACAGCAAGGGAGTGCTCAGTTAGAGCCTTTCAGATCAGCCACACCTCTACTCTAAAGTATCTGGCTAAAGTGCTCTCAGAGTGTTACTGGTTGCAAATACACTGAAAAAAACTTGCAGAGTTCAGGTGAGGAACAATAGGAGGGAGAAGAAACATTCCTGTCTCTAAAAGAGCAAAGCTGGAATCATAGCTGCCTCACACTGCATTGAATTCTCAGAACAGGACCAGAACAAATAAAAATAACCCACAAGAACCTAGAAATTAACAATGCAAATAACAACAACAGGGATTTCTCCAGAATACAGTGAATCAATTTGATTTATTTCCCTCTCTGATGATGTAACAGACCTCATGGATGGATAGAAGAGAACTAATAAATGTTGGTGTACTGTGATTTAACAAGATTTTTTGACACTGCCACATAACTGAAAGACAGAGAGGTATGGTCTAGGTGAAATCATTATTGAGTAAATGTAAAAAAGGGGTGGAACAGTGCCCTCAGATAATAGTTAACCATTAACTTACTGTGAAAATGTTGTTCTTTAAGAGTGTCCTAAGCTTAGCAACATTTGCATATTCTTTAATGATCTGGATGTCGTATATTGAAGATTTCAGTGTGGGAAAAGCTTCAGGACAGAAGGAGAAAATTGGAGAAATGATCTGACAAAAAGAAAGGATCTTGTTCACTTTGGATTCCTTCCTGCATGTTACACCTTGCCAGGAATAACCACCTGGACAGGTAAAGGATGGATGGATTCTCTGGGAAAGATCTTGTGCTTCTGGGAGATCATAACTGAGCATAGGTCAGTAACATCTTGCTGCTGCAAAGAAGACAGACACAACAGTGGGCTCCATGACCAGGTCTTTGCCCTCAAGGCAGAAGAACATGGCTACTCTCAGCATGGGCCAGGCTCTGGCTCAAACAGCACACATGGGTTTGGTGCGCGTGAGGCCACAGAGCAATGGTTATGGAGGGAGATCTGGTGAGGTCAAAAACAGTCCATAAACTATATAAAGCTTTTGGAGCAGGTATCAGGGAGGCAACTATTGCTGTCTGGCTGGCTCTTTTTTATGTTTTAATACAATTCTGTGGTCACCCTGATAAGCACTTTTAGCCAAGGGTTTTTTCCTACCTAGAGAACAATTTAAGCAATCTATCAATCGGAATGGAGATGTTGTCTGGAGAGCTGCAAGTTAAAAAATAGATTTTGTTTTTGTTGTCTAACAGACCTGATTGACAGTGTAAATATCTTTGACAAGGACAACTATCTCAGGTCTGTTTCAATTCATTTTGGTTCAAGAAGGAGGTAATTCCCCCTGCAATCCAAATCATTCGGATCACTTAGGCTCCATGACAACCTGTATGGAGGAAGTTGTGTTGGGGTAGCTGGCTGCTCAGTTTCATTTTTTAGAAGTCAGAAGAAATTATCTTGACATTCCTGAAAAGAAAAAGTTGCCAGAAGTTTCATGAGAGATTTTTCCTTTCAGTGAGAGTGAAATCTTTTTTAACATGCCGCATTGTCACACAAAATGGAAATGTTGAATTTCCAGACATTTCTGCTGGTTAGTTAACTCCTTCTAAAAGCTGCTTGCTCTATTAAAGAGAAAAAATAGTGTCAAAGTTTGTAAGATTTATAACCTCTTCAGGGGTAGAGGCCTGGGACACAGACATTGCAGCTCAGAGGTCCAAACTTGCTTGCTTACTCCCTTTAACTTCCACTGACACTTCAGTGCCCTGGTGCTACAATTGCCTTCGGAAACATTTTTCTGATTTATTTTGTCTTACCCATACAAGAAAACTACCACAAAGGCAGGTGTGAGACTCTAATTTTCAGAAACAGTAAGGGAAAAGTTATTCATTTGTGTTCTTGTCCATCTGCTCGGCAGTATTCGTGGGACCTAAAGCAGTATTTCCTTTCAGTTTCTATGGTTTAATAATCATCAAATTCTCATACAGAGTCTGTGGCCTGAGCCAAGTTTCTCCATTAACCTGAAACATCTTTGGTCCTGAGATGAAATAAGATCAGATTCATTAAGCCCAGAATTTCCATAAGGAAAATATATAGATATTTATTTGAAAAAAAATACCTCAAATTCCTTCATCCCAGATAATTTGTTCCTGCTAAATGTCACATGTTGCAAATGCCTGCAGTTAATAACGGTTTTATGAATCAGAGCTTGGGAAGGCTGATTAGTGTAAAATGGGCTACGTGGCATGGACGAGGACACAGGAGAATGGTATGACAGGAAACTGTGCTGGTGATTTTGGGTTCTGATAATATTTTAGTAAATGCTAACATGAAATCCACCTAAAAATCTGTAGAGTAACACACCTCTTCAAGCAGAACTTTTCCCCAGTGACTTATTTGCTAAACACAAAGTGGTTTGGATTTTCAATGGTTGAGAATATTTTGAGTTTGACTAAGGCATAAAGTAATAAAATAATAAAAGTTTCTCTTTTTTCTTTTATCCTTCATGTATTTTTTCTTCAACATTAATCACAGGATAGATGACGTGAAAAATGCAATTCAAAATTTTATATTGTATTCTTGCTGACTTTTTCCCTGTAATATATCCAGACAAGTTGCATTTTGATATTCAGGTCATTTGAAGATTTTATTTTTATCTTTATAGGAAATGGAATAGTCATACTGTGCTTTGCCTTTTACTCAATAGATTTTTTTTTTGGCAGTGGTCCTCAGGACAAATTTTTTCTATTCTAAATCTGCTAAACTGGAGTTCTGGACAGTGCTATAGAGCAATGGTACTTCTTCACCATGGACCTTGTGCTAAGCACTGATTACAACCAGAACCAAAAAGACAGTCTAATTATCCAAAACAAGTTAAAAGAGACAATGTGCCTGATTATTCTCCAGAAGCATGGGATGGAGTACCAGAAGAAATCAGCTATGACTGTTTGAATTGGTTATCAGATGGAAGAAAATTTCCTGAATATGACGTTACCAACACAGAACAGATATTTCATGAATTTAAATGCACAAGGGGCAAATATTTGTGGATGATACTTTATCAGTTTCAACCTGCCAAGGATTTGGGCTAGACTCTTAAGATAAATTTCTTTTTTTTTTTTTTGAACATACTTTTTTATTCTAACATATTGTTTTATTCTAAATTATAACAAAGAGCAATTTCCAAAGAAGAAATGCCCACATATAGGGCATTGTATGTTTAGTAAAAAGCATTATGATCAGCTTCCTATAATTTGGGAAGCAATCAACATATAGCTATTTTTTTTAATTATTCTTTTTTTATCCACATATAATGTAAATATGCATAAAATTATAGATCGTTCAAAATTTCAAGACATCTTTAAAGAATTTTTGTGGATTCTGCATTGAAGAGTTATCCTCTCTTATATGGAAGAGCAGCCCTGTGAAGCTGTCCCTGCTGTTAGATGACAGAATTCAGGTGCTCCAAAGCCAACTTACACACTTTCTCCACAGGCCTGGAAGACTGCTCAGTCCTTCAGTGGCCAGCCTAGAATGCCCTTTAGACTTTTTAATAGTGGGAAAGGACAAGTTAAAAGTGGTGATACTTGTTGCTGTTTGGTGGTGTGTTCAGGGCTGAAATTAGGTCAGTGTTTGGCGTTAGAGTTGCAAAAATGCAATTGCTTATCACTGTTTGTAGAGAGAGTAATATAGAAGATAAGGGGCCCCCATCTCTCCAGGGGACCTCAGTACTCACCCATCCCACTCCTTAAAGAGAAACAAGTGTGATAGTAGGGGAAACTGAAATCCAGAGTCGTCAACAGCCTTCCTTACTTACAAAGCTGGAGCTCTGCAAAAGCAAAGACATTAACTCTCTGTTGCACAGAGCAACAGCTTTCTGCAGGCTTTGTGTTCCAAAGCATTCAGAAGCACTGAGTCAGGGCCACCCTCAGCAGAATGAATAATTACACAAAATCAGGCCATTTTCAACACTGGCAAAGATCCATTAGTGCTTGCTCAAGGAAGATGCTTCTGAAGAGTGGAAAAATGGTCTCCCAGTTGTCACACTGGCAAGGGACTAAGCCTTTATAGGGTCAGTACTTCTCCAGGTACTGCCTCTATGACTTTAAGTAAGTCAGCTGAGGCTCAATTCCTTCAACAGGGCTGACCAGGCTTCATTATATATCCATTAGCAAGAGGTAGAGATGGCCAGAGTGGCTGAAAATCAGGCATTACTCTACTTGTACCTCGCCTTCCCCACGCTAAAAACAGCAGTCATATTTCCCCGAGCATGAATGGCTAAATTCACATGAATGGGGTGAAAAGGGCCATTTCAGTCCAACATGGAGCTCTGTTCCTTTCCCTAGGGGAACAGCTGCCCAGCAGCTCCTTGCATTAGCTGCAGCCCTCCATTATCAGCCCTCAACCCCGAGCTAGCAGCAGTATCCAAAAGCTCAGTACAGAGCAGGTCCAGGCCCTCCAGCAGTTTTACAGCTTGTGCTGTTTCACAGCTCCGTGCTGCCTCAGGCAGGCTGTTACTCGTACCCAAGCAAGAGAATTTAAAGCTGGCTTAGCATTTGTGGGTGACAGTACCACCCTGTCTTACTGCTTCAGGATAAACATGACCTAGAGAAACAATGCCTCCCATCTCCCCCACTGCCCAGGTGACCTTGGAACACAGGCCCCGCATAGCCACGCTCCTTCACTGGGATCAGAGTCCACTGTGCTGTGGCAGGAGCATGCTGGCAGCACCAGAGGGTGTCACTGTCAGGTTGCAGTCACCTGCAGCTTTCCAAAGTAGCAGCATCATTTGATAGTGCCAAAGGCTGTAATTTGAACACTGCAAACTGCAGGGCCTCAGCTAGCAGGGAAACAGCAAAGCAGGAAGAATGGCCATCTCTCTACAGATTATGAGAGATAGATTACAGTCAACTGGAAAAAAAAAATCACAGAGCCACAGAGAGGTGGCTGGAAACCTTGGAGAAAAACCAATTCAACAGAACATCAGTATATTGAGAGTCCCAGCCAGGAAGCAGGACACAGATACCATGCAGTAAAGTGCTGCCAGACATGTTGGTTATTGATTTTTCTGAAGATCCCACCTGAACTGAATGTGTGGACTGAATCCCAATGAGAGTCCCAGATGGAGTAGGCAATTGAGGCGCAACGGACTTATTACTCTTTAGGGCTCAAGGGACCAAGATACGTTTTTACAAGCAGCTAAAACGAAGAAAGAGATCATATGGGAAGGTGCTAGGCTCCTATTGTTTCCGGACACAAGTCCTATAACCCTGGGCAAAAGGGAAGAATTATCTGTGGTTAAACAAAAAAAAAAAAAAAAAAAAAAAAAGGGAGAAAGAAAAAAGAAAAATATTTGAGATATAAAATGTGTCTGCATCAGTTTCTCTGGCTTGCCAAAGTGTACAGTTCACACAGTGAGAAAACCAGCATCTTTGGGGAGCAGAGGCAACAGAAGTTGCTGTCAAAATCATTGGAGACAAAGAAACTCTGCAACTGCTCTGTGCAGTGTGCTGGGTCCCCCCTGCTCCCCACAGCAGGGAATTGAATACTGGCGCCATGTGGGAGTAGGGGAAAAGCTTATTTCTTTTTCCTTTCTCTTTATTTTTTGTCTTGTAGCCTGTGCTATCATGCAAGCATCTGAGTAGTTAGAAGTACCTGCAACTGCTGCCAGGAGTTTTAGGATAAGCACATCCAGTCCATCACAGAACTGCATCTGGCATTGGTATGGTGCAATTGCTACACAAACACCACACGTATGGTTATCTACTTTGGCACTTTTATCCATGTCCTGACTGTGTTTAATGCATAACAAAACAATGTCAGTAACGTCAGAACCCCCTGGCTTTTGCAGCAGGGATGAGTCCAAGAGCCCGGAGAGTGTCTGCTTGGTACATCCTAAAAATTAGCCTTGACTAATATCAGCCCAAGTGCCCAGAAAGCTTTGGATTTCAGTGTCTGTCCTCCTCCCTGGAAACCTGGGGGTTTTCAAAGGGGAAAAACATGACTGCGCTCCCTTCCCAGGGCACTGTACCTGTGGAGGAATAACCCCAAGTACCAGTAGAGGTTGGGGGATGACCTGCTGGAGAGCAGCTCTGCTGAGAGGAGAGAGAAGGACCTGGGGGTTTTGGCAGATGATAAGTTGACCATGAGCTGGCAGTGTCCCTGCTGCCAGGAGGGCCAATGATGTCCTGGAGTGCTTCGGGTATAGTGCGGCCAGCAGGTTGAGGAAGGTAATCCTGCCCCTCTACTCGGCCCTGGTGAGGCCATATCTGGAGTGCTGTGTCCAGTTCTGGACTCCTCAGTATGAGAAAGACAAGGAGCTGCTGGAGAGGGTCCAGTGGAGGCCATAAAAATTATTAGGGATCTGGAACCTCTCTCTCATGAGGAGAGCCTGAGGGATCTGGGCCTGTTTAGTCTAGAGAAGAGAAGACTGAGAGGGGATCCCATCAAAACATAAATATATCATAATCGGGTGCCAAGAGGATGGTGTCAGACTCTTTGCGGTGGTTCCCAGTGAGAGGCTGAGGAGCAGTGGCCATAATCTAAACCACAGGAAGTTCCACCTGAACATGAGGAAGAATTTCTTTACACTGAGGTGGCAGAGCCCTGGAACAGGCTGCCCAGAGAGATTGTGGATCTCCTCTCTGGAGACATTCAAAACCTACCTGGACACATTCCTGCACAACATGTGACCCTGCCTTGGTGGGGGGTTAGACTGGATGATCTCCAGAAGTTTCTTCCAAACCTAGCAAATCTGTAATTCTGTCATTCCCTCTGACTGCTTGGGAGCCTGAGGGCCACTGGTGGCTCTTTGCCCCTCAAAAGCATGGCCTGGGCTCTTGTGGGAGATAAAAGTCTAAGGAAAAGGCCTTTATGAAGCTGAACAGGTGGTAGGTGGGAGGCCACAGAGAAATTGCTTGCAAACATCCCATTCTCTGGCAGTAGCTCTCCTGGGCAAGGCAGCGGGACATTGTGGGTTGCAGGAGCAGCACAGGGCTTATGCCTCCTGGGTGCCCAGGTTCTCCTGGTAATGACTCTGCTGCTGGCTGTGTGCAGCATCCCTTGAAGCCACCACAATGGAGCTGTTGGCTGGACCCCCTGAATATAAGGAGGATTGCTTCAGCTGCTTTTATTTTATGCATCTCCATCCCTCTCCTGGCTACTCTCCTTACATGCACAAGCATGGCTTAAAGCCCGCCAAGAGGTTTGCCACCCCAGTAGCTGCTGCTTCTGAAAGCACCCCAGGAACCACTAACCATCCCTTACCCTTTCTCTCCTCCATACATCCTCCTCCGCCTCATGGCAAGAAACAGGCCAGAAAAAGAGGCACGTTTTTTGATGCTGATGCTGATACCGCAGATGTTCCTGCCTGCAATAGTAGTGCTCCATCATTAGGGGCTGGAGTCATGCCCCCAGTTCATGTGAATACTTTCAAATGTGTAGAACCAAAATAGGAAGAGAGCCACTTGCTAATAATATCCATTGAAGTACACTAGCATTTGACTGCCTTCTGCTTAATCCTTTCATTTTCTTCCACAAATGAGATTTGCTGCTGTAGCCCAGATTACAGTGCAGTAATGAGTGAGGAAGGGAGCTCCCACATGCAAAGAGAGGCTTAGCCAGAAAATAAACAAACAAATCAAATAAATAAAACGCCATCCCACATTAGATGAAGCTGTACTGCCACCTCAGGTTACCATCTGTTTCTACTTTGATTCCAGTGTTTCTTTCAACCATTTTGTCTACTGCTTATGAGTTCAGCTGGCGGCTGTTGTTTCTAAACACAGTGGGGCCCCAGGAGAACCACAATGCCCCATTCTCCTGGTCCGAGATCCTGGGATATGATCTAGGAGAGAAAGAGAGAAAGAAGGAAGAAGATAATGAGAGGGTGAAAGAACGAAAGATGAAAGAGAGATAAAAAGAAAGAGAGAAGAGAGAAGAAAGAAAAAAGAAAGAGGAAAGAAATAGAGATCTTTCCCACTATCCTACATTCTTCTAATCTCTTTCTTTTTCTTTTTAAAACAGCTCTTCAGTTTGGAGGGATATTAAAAATAGAAGAGTGTTAGATTTGGCAATAAATTAATGTCCAGATGAAGGGAAAACAATTACAAATTGGAAACAGATTTATTCACACTCAGTGTATTAATGAAAACGTAAAAAAAAAGCTAAACTGGGTATACTGTGTGGAAAAAAATAATGGCCCAGCAGGTCTACTTTTTATTAACAACTCATCAGTAAGCAGGTTGTAATTCATAACAAAGAATTTACCCCAAGGAACACCACAGGACTGTGAGCTTTTTAGTTTCCTAAGAAAATACATATGTTGTTCCACTTGGTTTCCTTTCAATAAAACCCACCAGTTAGCACTTCATTTTCGAGCTGTTCTGACAAATCAGGTGAGTTAGCTTTGTAGAAAAAACAGAAGCCAACTTTTCAGCTGAGAATTTTAGGGAATTTTTTAATAACTTAAATAAATTTCCCAAACGGCAAGGAAGTATGATAAAAGGCTGTGAAATGAGTTTGTTTGGAACAGCTTGAAAGAATTTTTCTTTTAATTTGCTTCATTAATTTTTCCTGAGGAGGAAATATTTAGGGATACATCCCTTACTGCTAAGGTATGTGTTTGAGACAAAAGGAATTTTTATGATTTTTGTTGTGTTTTTATAGTGTCTTGAAACCTGATTAAAGATACTGATGAAAACCTGCCCACTGGTTTGCAGCTATGTGCAAGGCCTGAAGGAGATTGAGGTGCCAAGAAATCAGTTTTGTGAAGGTCACTAATATGATGGGTCTCTTATGACATAAAATCCTGTATTGTTTCCTTCAGCTGCCCCTATCACCTACATACAGAAAAGCCCTCTTGAAGGAAGAAAATAATCAAGAAGGCAAGGAGGAAACCAGAGAGAATTATATGAAATGAAAAGAAAGAAAAAGGAACAGAGGTGCAAAATTGGTACAGATTTAAATAAATCACTCCAGTTTAAATTGCTACAGTGTGATGCTGGTCATGACACGCACCATGTCCAGCCAGACAGTCAGAATTCTCCATTCGTTTTTCAGAAGGAAAAGAGCAAATTTCCCCATATTTTGCCAGCCTTTCTGCATGGTTTGGTAGAGCAGAGATCTAGTGGAAGGCTCCAAGAGATCACTGAGAGCTTCCCCATCAATTTACTGGTTCATATGCACTGCTTATGAAACACCACTGAAGGAAATGGAGCTACCTGCTCCAGGATTTCCTAACATTATACTGAAATATAACTTCAGATGCAGAGGAGACTATGTTCCTAGTTATTTATCATTGTTGAGTAGATTAGAAAGAAACACTGAAAATACAAGGACCATTAAGGAGCCCAGAACTTACATGGAAAGACTGCTTATAGCCAACAACCTATTTACACTGAGTAAAATGCAACTGAAAATTAATTTAAAACCTTCCCCAAAAGGAGAAATAATTGTTATTGAGAGTCAAGTGTTTCTCTTGCATCTTCTGTGTCTCTGATGAGCATCACTCCCTTGGGTACAAAGTTCTCAGTGGAAGAGATGTGCACAATTACTTGTTTCAGAAATAGTGAGACGTGGGAGTGTGCTGGTTCACGTGTCGCTACCGTAACTCTGTTTGTTCCAAAAGCACGTACATCGAGTGGCAGAAGTCTCTGCGACACACGTGTAGATTATAAAGCTCATATGAACAAACCCAGGAAGGTTCTCAGGCCCAGCTGCAATCTTCTAGTAAGACTGACTCCATACAGGTTTTTAAAGCAGTTTAAAGTGGTAAAGACTGCGTCTGAAGATAATACTACAACATTTCTAAGGCAGAACCCTTAGGTCTTTACCTCCAGACCCACTTTGCAGGATCCAGCTGCAGAGAAGAACCAGCCCATCTGTCAAAAGCAGCCTATTACTGTGACTTTTGCACTGGAGTAGGACATGGACATTGACATTTCCAAAGCACTTCATCTGAGAAATACTGGTCAGGCAAGTGGTTAATGCTCAGAGACCTCTGCAGTGACATACGAATGGAAACAACCTCCTCCCTCTTTCATTTCAATAGATACAGACCACGGTATACTCTGTAATTAGAATAAGTGCTTAAGGATGCAGCTCATAGCTTGGAAAGTGTAGGCAGCTGAAGCATTTAGGCACATGAAATGACTGCAAGGTTAAAATACTTATTGTGCTCATCCGTTTTCAGCCAATCTCCAATTTGTAATCTGTCCAGAAAAAAATGAGATCATATATCTGCTACTCAAATTATTTTGCTATCTGCCAAAGAATGCTTCTGGGAAGGGTTATTCTTCCCAGCAGAAATGTAGGAAATAAGTTGGAAAACATTAATTCGTATTAATAAAAAAGGCCTGCGAAGACAACAGCTGTTTGATCCTTAGATAAACTGTAGACAGTTTTCACTATTTAAGTCATCATGAGTGATGTACTGTAGGCTTACAGAGAAAAAAGGAGCCAAGAAAAAGAGGAGAGAAAAAAAGTCTGGAGAAAATATTTACTTGCATACTTTTGCTAGGAAAATAGAAATGTAGCTAATGAAACAGACTTGTTTAGATACTCTGTAGCACTCCCTGAGGGATCTGCGGGAGATATTTTCCACCTACTCCTAAGCTCGCTTCAGCAGTCATGGTTGGGGTTCTGAGGTGAGACCCTCGTGGGCAGGGGCTTTGCAGGCATTTGCAGAAAGATGGATTTGGGGGATTGACTGTGCCTTTGGGGCTGGAGGATGGCAGTTGTGCCGATGTGGCTGCCAGTGATGTTTGACAGGGCAGCTGCTCCGCTGGGTGTCCAGCTGCAAGGGGGACCCTGCCTGGGAGAGCCAGGAGCTGCAGGGAGCCAGTGGGGATGCGGTGTCAACATCCAAACAGATCTACAGCATGTGAGGGGGAATGCAAAGCATGAATTAGTTTCAATTGTCCTGTCACCTGAGAGGGGCTGTAGGTGCCTCTCAAGGTGGACAGTGCTCTGGAGCAGACCTTCACATCCCTTCTTCTGCTGCAGCGTCCTTGCCTGTTCCCAGAGGACACTCCTCAGAGGCTACAACTCAGATATAGGTGACTTTAAAACAAGAAGTATGCTGGAAAGGAAAACAGAGACTAGCACATGGTTTCTGCTCCAGAGGCAAGCAGGGATGTGTGCGACGTGAGGGTGGACATGACCCGTTGGCCGCTCTCCACTGCACTTTGTCCGGGGAAGGGATCTTCTCAGCTGTGTCTGCCCTGCTGTGGAGTATCCAGAGACAAAAGGGGGGAGACTTTTCCCAAGTCACGGCCAGGAAAGAAGGTGGCCCAATGCTCTGGCTTTCTCCCACCTAAGCTCCAGGTGGAATACCTGGGTAGCAGGAAAGCTTGCTCACTCCCAGTCCTGACCTCTGCTTCTGCTGGTGAAACCAGTCTGGGTAATCTCTTCGTGGCTTTTTGATAGGATTGCTCTGGTTACCACATTGTCTGGATGTCTCATACATCCTAAGTTTATATCAAATGCAAAAATTCCAGCTTGAGAGTTGTTTTTTTCCCCATAATTAATATTTATTCCCTGAGGTCCCCAACTCCCTTTCCTGAGTGCTTGGCAGATACTGGGGTTCACTGCAGATGCTCACACAGGGGTGGACCAGGTGTCATGAGGAAGCCTTTGGGAGGCCTGTTGATAAGGGTTTGTCAGTGGAACAGACACCTCACTGTGGCTCCCTTTTACAAGCTTCTTAAACTAGCTTCTAAACTAGCTTTTAACAAAGAAAATGTGTCAAAGTACCAATAAAACTGCTCTAATAAGCCCTCCATAGCAAACTCCTAATTGAAGCTCATAAAGAGAGCTCTAAACAGTACTTAAAGTGCAAAGAAAACATATTGGTCCTCAATGCAAACACGTAGATGTGGTGCTGATGCTTTTTATTTGACCAACATGAAAGCTGCAGAACACAAAAATGTAGGTGTGGGATGTGTGTGGTTAGAAAGCTGCTTATTGGACTTACAGGCAGGTTTAAAACCTCTCCTTCAACAAACAGGCAGTTCAGCTCCAGTGCATTCAACCTGCCCAAAAACTTGTACAAATGCCTGTTTCACTTGTACCCTTTCCCACACACATGGATGTACCTGCAAAGGCAGGATAGAGCATGCACGCATTTTATTGACTACTTACTGATTTACCTTTGTATTTCAACTACTGTGAATTAGGCTTCTCCTCTCGGTGCTCTTGTGCCACAGTTTAGGCTCTCAGTATCAGCACAGAAACTGGAATTACTCTGCATCCCACTGAGGTTATGCAGTGACTCATTGTGACTCCTGCTGAAAGTATCTGGAGGGCTTCTAACAGTCCACTTTGAGAGCTCCCCCATAAGTGACAATGGTAAGCCTCCTCCAAATCTATAGGTTTCTCTGTGGCCTTAGGGAAAAGAGGCACAGACGTTAAAGAGGAGGGGGAGGGAAAGGAAAATATGTTTGAGAATGGTGTAGCTTGGGAGAGAATATAGCATTCACAACTCATCTCACCTCACTGCAACTCCTGCCCCATGAAGAAGCAAAGTTAAAAAAACATTTTCCTCCTGGTTGTATATCGAGCTATGAACTCTACAGAATTATTTTCCCAACAAAAAGCAATTTCCTTGCTCCTCCAGTTGCTGGAGCTCTTGTTCCCACCGAAGGCAATAAAATTATGATGGCAGGTTATCCAATGTCCTGTTGGACCTGACACACACCAGGGCGGGTTTAACTCAGGACGTGCAGGTACCACTAAAGCACATCAGGGAGCTCCAGCCCTGCCTACAGTCTGCAGGGCCCGTGGCTTCCCTGGCTGGTAGTGGGAGGCAGACGGAGCGGCTGGGCAGCCACATGTGGAGAGGAGCGGGGATGGGAGGCAGTCTGGTGGGGGCAGGGAGAGTTAAAAATACCATAGGGTGAAATTTTGGGATCAAAGGAGAGGAAATAATAGACTTTGAAGATGAGGAGGGAGGGAAAAGGAAGACTTAGAAGACACCATTGAAGTCTTTTGAAAAAGCACTCGAGCCTTCTACAGCATATTTGGACTGTGAGGCCGATATACCTGGTGGTGGTGTCTCCTGATCTCCGCCTTCCTCAAGCTCTTTTCAAGGAAGAGCTGCATTAAAATCCATTGTGCTGCTGATGAAACACTTTGTGGTTTTGCCTCAAGTAATTCACTGGTTTCCACAAAAACTAAAGGCATTTTTTATAGGCAAAAGCTGTCATTTCACTGTGCTAAGCTGTTTCTGCCATAAAAAAGGTGTGATTTCACTTCCTGCACATGTGTGAAAATTTAGGATGTGTTCCAGTATAAAAGAACATGTTGCCACATGAAAAGCTGTGTTTTTAACAGCATTTGCAAAATCTCACCCTTGACCAAATTTGTCAGTTTTCACAGAGTCTTGAAGACCAGACCATGTCTTGGTTTTCTGTGAGTGCACAGAAGTGTTATAATACTGCAATGATGGGAAAAACAAAGAAGATGGAAAAGAAGAGGAGAAAGAAAAATAGGAAGAAAACAGAAAGAAGATAAATGAAGAAAAAGAAAAAGAAGGAAAAGAAAAAGAAAAAGAAAAAGAAAAAGAAAAAGAAAAAGAAAAAGAAAAAGAAAAAGAAAAAGAAAAAGAAAAAGAAAAAGAAAAAGAAAAAGAAAAAGAAAAAGAAAAAGAAAAAGAAAAAGAAAAAGAAAAAGGAAAAGGAAAAGGAAAAGGAAAAGAAAGAGGAAAAGAAAAAGGAAAAGAAAAAGAAAAAGAAAAAGAAAAAGAAAAAGAAAAAGAAAAGGAAAAGAAAAAGAAAAAAAGAAAAATAAAAAGAAGAAGAAAGAAAAATAAAAAGAAGAAGAAAAAAAGAAAAAGAAAAAGAAAGAAAAAGAAAAAGAAAAAGAAAAAGAAAAAGAAAAAGAAAAAGAAAAAGAAAAAGAAAAAGAAAAAGAAAAAGAAAAAGAAAAAGAAAAAGAAAAAGAAAAAGAAGAAAAAGAAAAAGCCCCATATATGCAGGGACTTGACACAATTGTAAGTGTGTAATTTATAAAGACTTTCAGTGGTATAAACAGCATCTGCCTCAGATGAGGCTGTTGCCCTGGAAGATTAAGGGTCCCTTACCCTTCATTCAGCAGGAAAGGGGAGCCTTGAGACCTCGTGGGACTGTGGTGTGCTAGAAAAGGAGGGGAGGACTCCTTCTCTGAGGCATATTGCCCACCTAAGGGATGCTGCAGACTTCCTGTTGCACCCAGAAAGTGGAGGAGAGAACAGCAGATTCAACTGGATGATGGCAAGACAAACAAATCTGAAAGTTTCCCTAAAATCAGTCACATATTTCTTGTGAGGTTGGAATCAAAAGTCTCTCCATGTACTGAGAATCTACAGGCCAAATAAGACTGGGATGCATCATGTGGAATAAGGTTAAGAAAAGAAATAGTTGATGAAAGCTCTCAGGCCATCAGTACATCCTATGAAATCCTCATAATACCAAAATAGTTTCTCATTTTCAGCTACAAGTCTAGAAATATTAAAATACAAAAGGTTGATAAAATTATTTGACTACTGAAAACTGAACACTTCTGAAATAGAGAATTGAATGCAGCTGTTTTCTCCACATTGAGAAAAAAAAAAAAGAAAAAAGTAAAAAGGGAATTTTAGGCATTTATTTACCTCAAAGTAAACTTGTTCTATGTGGTACCCATGTTCTACATATGGCCTACAGTATATTCTTCAGTGTCCTGCTAGCACTCAGAGGTACTCAAAAATGGTTTATAGTGCTTCAATGGGAAGTTTAAGAAATTATTTAAAATACTATCAAAGGGCCAAGGCACTGCAATGAAATTCACCAAAATCAGCGAGAAATGCTCCTTTTCAGTTGAAATTGTGAGTCCTAATAAAAACTAAAGGCAATAGAGAGCTTTGGATCAAGCTGTGAATCAGCTCTTCAAAACAGGTGCAGACCAGTGAGTTAGTCTAGGGCTGAAGTCAATTAGGCCCACTCAGGCTTGGTCAATTAGCCATTCTTTTGATCTCTCAGTCTATCAGAAAAGAAAAAAAATGTTCATTTTTACTCAATTTTTTAGCTACAGGGAAAGGGGATCCTCTCTTAGTGTTGAAGCAGGAAAAGTCCTCTGGACTTCATTTTCTTTTCTGTCTCACACATTATTAGGCTTTCTGCAAGAAGGCAGGTTTGCAGATGCTCAGATGGAATACTGAGGAACAGGTTCTTGAATGGCACTGGGAGCATAGCTCCAGAATATTAAAGGAGAGTAATCTGATATTAAACCAGGATCAGGTGCATGTGAAATGGCACTGAGCTGGGTTCAGTGATGAGGCACCTAAACTTCCACACACAACAGCCAGTGAGCTCACTCCTCGGCAAATACACATGGAGAATGAGCTGGGATGGGTCCAATAACAAAAACCCACAAAAATGTTGCATAAGCAGGCTGAGCTTTATAAATGGAAATGACACAGGGAAGAGCATGAAGAAGTGGGTCCAAAGAAAAGGTACAGGATTGCCCTGATGAGCCCTTGGGATTCATTCAAGTACAGTCAGGAAAACCACCCCAGCTCCTCAGGGGAGCTTTCTCTATCAAAGTAAAAGCAATTAGCTCCGACTTTGCAGGTGGAATATTGATTATTTTTAACAAAGTTGTCTTTACCCCACAAGGTAAGTAGTAGTGCCCGACAAATTAGTCTTATTCTATGAGAGAATAAAGGAGTTATCCTGCTATTGTTAAATTAATGGAAGTGCCCAAGCAGAACTGCTATTTTAGTCTAGCCAGTTCTGCATGCTTAGACAAGGTCTAAGACCTTTAATAGATAAAATCAACATAAACGTGTTTCCCAAAGTAGAGCCAAAGCAGATTCGAGGACTGTTTATAGAAATGGACATAGAATTTTGCATTCAGACACAAAGTACGGTCTGCCTCGCTGAAACTGTTGGTAGAACTATGGAATAATTTCCTGTTCCTTGGCATAGTTGTGTGTAGTCAAAACCACACAGACCTGTAACTTCAGACCACAGCTTTCCCTGTGGAGAACAAAGCACTGGATGTCTTGAGGAAGGCATCAATACAATATTGAAGGCTTGAGCTGCTGGATACAAGCCAAAGAACATAAATTAAGAAACATTTTACTTTCCAAATATGTTGGAAACTGTATGCAGAGCTGACCCTTTTTAGGGTGATTTGAAAAGCACATGGTTTTAGACTATTTTGGTGGATTAGGTATTTCACTGAACTGTCTGTTTTAGCAGGTTCTAATTAAATTTCAAAGAATAAAATTCTACCATGTTTTTAAATATTTTAAATACTTGTGTATCATGAGATAAATGAAACAACTAGTAGAGTGAAAACTTGGCCCTACTGAAATCAGTAGGAGTTTTCCTTTTGGAAATCCATGTTGACTTCTAGAATGGCAGAATTTCATCCTTGAGAAAATGCTTCCATATTGAACAAACATGGTATGACTTTTCTTTTTTCCAGTAAATATACTTCATATGGGGTCCTTTAGAACAGAGGAAACAGAAGCCACATTACCACAATAAGGTTTCCATATTCCTTCCCCATACAATTTGTTGTAGGAAAGCTGTCACACCGTATCTGTTGAACCTGACAGTCTCATCATTCAGTATTGATCTCTGTGTGCACCCAACCCTGACAGACTCGATGTGTAATACAGATGACCCTATTAAACTGCAGTTAATGTATCAATTTTTGGATAAGCAAGAGCTGGTATAGTTGCAGTGGGCTGGTTGCTAGTGCAAACGTGCATTCTTCAAACATGTTTGTTTCCTCACTGACAATGAATACCTTGCCATAAGCCAAACAGAAAGGAGAGGAAGGCGAAGGCATCCAAGAGCCCACTGCTGAAGGCAGTGGGAAGTAAGAACAGTCCCTGCTCTGCTACTAGAGAGCAAATTTCTCCTCATAAGTAAAAGATTTCTCACCCATCTGTGTTGGGTGCACATCTGATGCAGATGTCCCCCTCTAAGCTGTTGTATGAGTAGAAGGCAGGAAAGTTTCTCACTGATGTGAGAGCCTGGCAGGCAGAGCAGGTAGCCCACATGCCAGGAGCACACAAAGAGCTGCTAACTGGACTGAGCAGCTGAACCTGCAGCTCCTGAGTCCATGAGAGGCAGAGATGGTCAAACTTCTCATGTGGAAACAGAAAGGCTGTCTCCAGCACTGCTCCAGGGAAAAGGTAGTGTTGCATATTTCAATATTCGGCTGAAGCTTTTCAGTGCCCCTGGAAAATTTAACTGTTGTGGAAAAAACTAGTTAAAAGCACCAACAGTTATTCAAAACCTGAGAGAAGGCAGTTCCCTTTTTTATCCTTTCTTTTTCTACTTCTTCCGGTCCAGAATTGCTTATGAGCTTGCAATAGTGTATAAACTGGTGACAGACACAGCTGTTAGCACTGTCAGGGCAGCTGCCACTTTGCAAATGTCCACGTTTGCAGGAGTTAGTGCAGAAACGTCTCCCCACCCCTGATCTTATAGTTGTCCTGACAGGTGGAATTGAAATAAGAAAGCAGTCTGTGCCATTTGTAAAACAAATATCTGCCTTTGCTGTTGCAAGCTGTACTTCCACTGTGGGTTTTCTCAATATGCACATTTCCTAAAAGTTACCATACCTCAGACTGACATTTCTGCATCAGCAGAAGTCTCTGCACAGAGTCAGTCTCAGAAGCAGCAGAAGTGGGAACTCGCTTTTGCCAGCCCCTGGGGAGGGAGCTGTTCCATGAATTTTGTACATAGAGAAGTTGTTGATAAGCCCTCTTGCAACATCAATGCCTTTCCCATAGGCATTGGAGTAACCACTTCCTTTCTTCTAGTTTGCAGCTGCCTGTTTAACTCAAGACAGAGAGCAGAGATTAAGACCAGCTTAATAGGAGAGAACACCTGGAGCAAAGCCTGTTAGCAGCTCCTGCATCCCCAGGAACAGCTCTGTGAAATGAAAAAGCTGTGGCAAGGTCCATTCCTTTGACAGGGAACAGTGACATGATCCTAATTGCGATGGGGAATGGAGTGACCCTCCTGGTCTGCTCCACAGAGAGCTTGACCACTATAAATTTTTATTCTTGTGGCATTTTGCTTTCCTGTGCTCAGAAGGTTCTGAATTTGTTTACTTTGTGTCAGCTGATTAATTGGGTATTAGCAATGCTTTGGGTGAAATCCTGGTCCTGCCAAGCAGGAGGGGAATTAAGCCAATGAATAAACTCAGAGCTTTAAATTGAATTTCCAAGCTTTTACTTTATATATGACAGCCAGTGTGACAGGACCTCTGGGTAATTCACAAATAGGAATGCACTTCCTAATTGTTGCCCCCATCTATGGATATGCTAGATATATTTCACATATTGAAAAAAGAGGAATAGTTTTCCTTGAATGTGAAGATTATATGACAATATGCAGTGTGGAAAAGTCCTTGGCTACCTTCTGTAGGAAGTATGTGTTATGTTATTTATTTTTCAGGGATGTGAAAATAGAGCTTAGAACAGGGAGAGCCAGGGCTGCCGCCTTTGTTTGGGCTTGAGTCAGACCTGGCGAGCACATTGGCGAGGACTTGCTCTGTCTAATTTCAGTAGCCAAGCTGATGCATGATATGCTTCCTTTGGCAGTGAGGTCACATTTTTCCTTCTTCCCTCTACGTGCAACTGTTCATTTCTGCATCCCGTTTGCCAGCCCTTACCTGAAAAGGCAAGTATGCATGTGGGGACTACATGTGTTTTAGACTGAAAACAAAAATGACCTTCTCCCGGAAAAGATGTGTTGGAAATTTTTTTAACCTGGATTGTTATTGCTATTTTGGTTACAGCATGGCTCCCCCAGGCCAGCCCCACTGCCAGGACAACAAGTTGCAAATGGGGAGTAGAAGAGAGCAGCCAGGAACTGCTTTTGTTGCCTCTTTCTGCCAGAGAAAATATATCCTGAACTGCCTGCAGGCAGGGAAACACCTTGTAACTACCTGCTGCAGAGCAGGGACTGGGGATGAGAAGCTGCACATAGCAAAGATAGAGATGATGAGGGATAAAACATCCTTAGCTTTCCTGAGTACAGAAAATACAGAATGATTCTTAACACTTCCTACCTCGTTCAGGCATCCTCAAACATCAGAGCCTGGATTGGGAGAAAATTAAAGGCATGATGGGTACAGTCCCACACATCACAGCTCAGGAGCAGAGACCCCCAGCTGCTGGCAGCCTGGTCACACACAGTACTGCCCGTCTTGCCCGTGGGGTGAGAGGAGGGACCCAGCCCTTTCACTCACTGTACCATGTCTTTGGGCAGCAGAGGCAGCCATTATGCAGAGAACAGGGGAGGCTGTGCAGGAGAAGGGCAGCCAGCTGGTACCTAGGGTGTCACAGGAGCAGCCTGAGCAGTACAGAAAGCCCTGGGGCACCGGCAAGCGTTCACTTTCCAGTCTTAGAAGATGTGATGGCAATATTGACCATTCACGATGCTGAATGTCACCCACTCCAAAACCACCAAACACAGGAGTATTTTATATTCCTGCACCTCCTGTTCTGGCACCCATGGCACAGAGTGCTGGGAAAGTGTTTTCACCTTGTTGCCTTTCAGGTGGCTCTTGCTGTGCTCAGGCCGGCTGCCAGCAACGCCCACTGTCAATGTTCAGCACTGGTGCTTGCACTGCTGGTGGGGGGGAGTGGGGCCGGATCTGCCCCTCATCCAGAAGCAGCAGCATGGGGCAAGTCTATCACTTCCCTGAAGACTGCTCAGCTTGCTGTTGCTGTTAGGTAGAATCCAAAGTACTAAATGTGATACATAGATCCTGAATGTTTTTAGTGCTGGCTATCTTTCCCATCTAGGTGTGAGGATTTTTCATAGGGATTACAGCACTAGCAGAGAATTTAGCAGAGAGTGAGAGAGCATTAAACTGTGAACGACTGAGTTTCTGTTCAGCCAGCTATGCCCATTTTATTTCTAAGAGACTGGTTATCTGTGGCAGAGATGACTGAGAAGCCACATGAAGGACTGAAAAGAGAACTGATGTTAGCCTGACAGGTTATGAATAAGTAATATCAGTATTCCCAACAAGGCACTGCCAAGGGAAACACTAGACCACACTTGTTTTTTCAGCTTTCCTGATCAGAGCAATAAACACACCAGCTGCTAATAAGGTTGGTGGGGCTTTCTGTGAGAGCAACGCTCCCACTGAGAAAGATGCAGTTGTTCAGGGTGGCATGGAAGGAGTAAAAACAGTCATCAGGGAGCCCTTCAGCTCTATTCACTAGTTAAACCCCAGAAATGCAACATTAAGCACATGCCTAAAGGATAACTTAAAGAATAGGGTCCCATAATACTTGCATTTATTTCTTTAAGCCGGATCTTCTATAAATCTTCATCACTCTAAAAATGACTACTCAGTTAGGCTCCAGAAATGTACACAGTTTCTTCTAATTGCCTTCCTTCATTGCATATTAGAAATAATCACATCTACATTTTCAATCAATGACCTGTGATTTTATTTTGACCAGGTTTCTTCTTTCACCCGAGGGTTTCTTTTTGCTGTTGTGTTCCAAGATAGCTTCCCCCCTGGAGTTTGAAATTATGGGACTGTTCTTCCAATTACTGTGTGAACTTAGGTTTCTAAAATTCAAAAATGTTTGTACTCGATGAGTTTGACAGGCAAGCAAAACCTGGGGCAAAAAGAAAAAAAAATAAAAAAGAAGAAAAAAGAAAACAAGTGAAATAACAGCAAGACAACAGTTTCATAAATTTGGAAAGATTGTAAGATCGTTTCTTGCCAGTTTGTTTTTATTAACTGTTATATAGGAAATGAGGCTCAAAGTATTGAAAAGATGGTGGGAGAGCAGGATCAGGTAAACACATTGCAAAGCCACCCCAGAAAAGTTTAAATTGGTCCATTGAAGAATCAGGCTTCACATGCCTGAGAATCAATAACCAAGAATCACCAGTGGCTATAAAAGCGCTTTCAACTAACCAATAATAACCAGTAATGACCACTTGACTTCTTCTTTTCTTCCCACCATTAAACACTCAGAAAGAAACAAAGAAAAAAAATACATATGAGTTCATGTTGTCAGAAGTCTGTAAGAGTTTCTGCCTGTCAGACCAGTGCTTTGTTGGCTTTCCCTTGAAATTCTAGACCCCTTGGCATAACCAGACTTGCAGCTACTCCTAGAGCAACAAGTACAGAAGATATTGAAGGGTACTGCCACTGACAACTATATAAACAGCACACTTGAAAGTAAAACAGACCTGAGGTGGCTTGGGAGGGAAAAGCCATTGGTGAAATCTGTCTTTCTGTTTGGGTTTTGTTACTATGGTTTTAGGACTAGTTATAGTAGTTGGTCATCGAATACCTTCCACAGAAAGTGCTTATTTTCCAGTTAAATTTTCCCTTTAATTTCCTTGTAAACCATCCTCAGCCCTCCCAATCACACCCCAATAATCTTGCATCATATGCACATTAATCCTTCTTTCTGTACTTATTCCACAGATTTTTCATTTGAAATTAGAAGTGATTATTTTGTTGCTCTGATTTGTCATTTTTCACCTGAAATAAATCTATATGAATTTTCTGTATGCTATAAATAACAAAATATATTCTCAGATTGAATAACAGGGTTATAATTCAATCTTGGAGCTTTTCTTCCATTCATAAAACCTCAAGTTGTACCCTGGTGGCTCCCCATGTCAGTAGAAGACCATGATTGAATTCTACCCATGCAGTCAATCAGGGACCACATATTACTCAGGGTGTTTCTATAACCAACAGGTTTTGAATGCCCTGAAATATAAGGCAGTGACAGAAGAAGTAGGATGTTGAAGATGGTTATTTTTTAATATATTTAATGAGACTGGCATGGGTTGTGGTTTTTCTTTTTTCCTTTTCTTCTTGGGGAAGTAAATCACGACCTGCACATACAGAAATCATATATTGTAGATAAGCAAATGCTTTTCAGTTCACTATCAAGAGAGGAATTAGCAGAGGAAGGAAGGAATTCGGAAGGAAGGAAGGAATTCGGAAGGAAGGAAGGAATTCGGAAGGAAGGAATTCGGAAGGAAGGAATTCGGAAGGAAGGAATTCGGAAGGAATTCGGAAGGAAGGAAGGAAGGAAGGAAGGAAGGAAGGAAGGAAGGAAGGAAGGAAGGAAGGAAGGAAGGAAGGAAGGAAGGAAGGAAGGAAGGAAGGAAGGAAGGAAGGAAGGAAGGAAGGAAGGAAGGAAGGAAGGAATTCGGAAGGAAGGAAGGAATTCGGAAGGAAGGAAGGAAGGAAGGAAGGAAGGAAGGAAGGAAGGAAGGAAGGAAGGAAGGAAGGAAGGAAGGAAGGAAGGAAGGAAGGAAGGAAGGAAGGAAGGAAGGAAGGAAGGAAGGAAGGAAGGAAGGAAGGGAGGAAGGAAGGGAGGAAGGAAGGGAGGAAGGAAGGGAGGAAGGAAGGGAGGAAGGAAGGGAATTGAGATGTTTAATTAATTAAGTTCTAGTCTCAGTAGAGTTACAAACAGGAGGGCCCTGAGATGCCTGTTTGTTGTTCAAGGTAGCAAAGATTTTTGCACATCTTTCTAGTTTTCTCTGGCTGCGCTGTGTTCAGTCCCCATGTCAGCAGGCAGATTTCAGGGGGACAATATCTGTAATGGGCTATTGTAGGGGGAACTAGTCAAGCACTGTCAGATATTTCACAGAATCACAGGAAATGCTGAGTTGGAAGGGACCCACAAGGATCATTGAATCCGACTCCTGGCCCTGCACAGCACCATGCCCAAGAGTCACACCGTGTGCCCGAGAACATTGTCCAAATGCTTCTTGAGCTCTGCCAGGCTTGGTGCTGTGACTACCACTCTGGGGACCCTGTTCCAGTGCCCAGCCACTCCCTGGGTGAAGAACCTTTTGCTAAAATCCAACCTAAGCCTTCCCTGACACAGCTTCAGGCCATTCCCTTGGGTCCTGTCACTGGGCACCAAGGACAAGAGATCAGTGCCTGTCCCTCCTCTTCCCCTCACGAGGAAGTTGTAACTGCAATGAGGTCTCCCCTCAGTCTCTTGAAAGCATGAACATGCCCTGTGATGCACAAGTGGGTCCATCACTGAAACTTCAAATGTCAGGGCCTTTATAGAAGCACCTCAATGATTCACAAGCCACATGAGTTTTCATTTGAAAGCCCTCCTTATTTTTATAGTGACAAAGAAGATTCACAGTTGTGTTGGGGCAGGGCTGTTTTTAAGAGATTCACTGGAAGATTGTCAGATGATTCTTTGAAATATAATCTGAGGCGTGTTTCTGGGAGCAGAACTATTGCACTCAGTACTTAGCAACCTAACTTCAATTTGATATTGTGAGATGAAGAAACATTCCTTTGTTTTTTGTTAGTTTGCTCAGGGAAAAAAAATCATACTCTTTCTGTGGCCTTCAGAAGTGACCTAGTCCTTTTTCAGGATATAATAAAGGAAATAATTGAAGTCCTGGGAAAGGTTTGTTATGGAATCACTGTTTCTCTAGAGCCAGATCAAGTAATAAAGTATTTTACTAGGATACAAAAGGCCCTGGTAATTTAAGAGAGGAGCAAACTTTTTTCCAATATAGTTTCAGATTATATCATCTCTCAGGAATCCTTTGTGACTGGTCTTCTATTTAAAGAGAAATAGCCCCAAACTAATAGGATACTTGACCCCCAATTATAAATTGTTCTACTGTCATAGACAGTACTATTTTTTATTACTGCTCATGTTTTTTTAATTTCTCTTTCAAATAAATCTAGTCTTTCCACTGTTTTCACCAAACATGGGCCAAAAGAATAATTTTTTGATTCCAAATTCCGAAAACCTGATGTCTCAGGAGCTGGTTCCACAAACTCTTCCTCTGTGTTATTTTTAATCTTGGGAAAAAGGATCTGTGGCAACAGCCAAATCTTCTGTTTTCTGGGGTAAGTATCCTCCCTCAATAGATCCCTACCCCTGCAGAGAACATTCAGTTACTTTTCTGTGTTTATGAAAAGCATTGCGGCAGATTTTTTTGTTTATTTCTGAGAGCTTTGTCAAACCTGTAAGGTATGGCCCGAGGCATAGCTCTACTATCACATGGATACATGTATTTATTTGTCTGACATTGCTGACCGTATTTATGAGACAGGGAGCAAGAATAATGTCACAAGAAGTTTGTGAGAGCTTTTTCCCTGAGGCCACTCATCCCCTGTAGTTCCCTCCCAGTCTCCCAGTTACACTCACTTTCCATATGGCACACAGATCCAGGCCTTAAAACAGGTATTTGGGGGGAGGGGGGTTGCCTTAAATGTAGTGATTTTTCCTAGCTCTTTGGCTTATTTCTTTGCAGCATTAACAGTTCAAATCAACCATTTGTTAGATGTCTGAACCAATGATGGTATGAAAGTTATAATCATGATGTGCACCTAAACCTAACATAGCAGCATGGTCTAAATACCAGCTAGGCCATCTTCAGCTGCTGAATAGGATGAATTCAGTACAGCACAGTTTTAATGCAACAATTGTTGCTTGTAGTCCAGGTATTATTCTATGTAATTCCCATATTCAACAGCATAATTGTGCATCTTGCATCATGGACCAGCTGCTTCTGTTTCTGCAATACCCATAAAATGTCAAGGAATTTCCTAATGTAAAAGATGCACATTGACTTTTTTCCCCAAATCTTTTATGTTATAAAATAATAATATTCACTTAATTTTACCTATGGTTGCTTTCTTCACCAGCAGAAGAAGAGATGTATGTTTCTGTTCTCAGGTCTAAGCAGAGGGCTGAACCAAGGCCTGTCCCCAAGCAGCTGGGGAAATGCTCATGTTGGGAAAAACACGTGTTGGGCCTCCTCAAGAAAGATCAGAGAGTAAATCCTGTGTCCTGTAAGCCAATTCTGAACCTTGACATCACCAAGTAAAGCAGCTCAGAGCATGCTGCATTTCAAGATGAAAAATTGTGGATTCTCATATTTAGTTGCCTTTATAAACCTAAATTTGACTGTTTTAATCCCATCTTCCTACTTCATCCCATTTGAGCCACTTTGGAGGTTGTTTTTTAAGGATCAACTCACTAGAGTCTCTGCTATACTACAAAAATACGAGGTGGCATCTCACACTCCCTATGAAGGGAATTGACAGGCCTGTCAAGGATTTTTTTCTGCTCGGCTAAAAAGCTTGCAATCTGAGAATTAGTCAGTGCAGAACTCAAGAGTCTCATATTTTATTTTTAAGTTGAATTGGTTTCAGTGGTAGCTAAGGAGACTCACAGCTATGCAAGAATAGGTGCTAAATCTACTTTGCCTACAGAAATTTTATTTTGCTTTGGAAAGCCCCAGTTGAATTTTGAAATTACTTTACAAGTTCACAGGCTGCATCTCTCAGTCTAATGTCTGCAGTGCTTTGCAGAAAAGTCTGTTTCTTGTTTCTTGTGTGAGTTTTCTGCAATTGCAATCTCATCTCCTGTAGCACGGCTTAAGCACTGGGTATTAGCTATAACAAGTGAAGTAGTAGCAACAGCTGCACCTCATCCCTATTGTACTTCACACTGGCTCACTTTACCTAGGAGAACCCTCCAGAGCTTTCACATGAAAAATTTGGGTAAAATGTTTCAAAAAAAAAAAAAAAAAAAAGAAGACTATTTAAAACCAACCTTGTGTTGTTGTACCATGTCCAAAACTGAGAACGGTCACTAGCTGGCCTGTCAACCAGACCTTTGTTTGGGCTGGGTTGGTCTGGACAGTCTGCAGTGCTCCTCTGATAAATTTGCTTGTCAATATCTTTGATTACACCTCTGTCGTGTCCACAGAAGGTATTTGAGGTGAAGTATTCAAAACTGCAGTTAAGACTGCATGTTCTTATTCATATTTATAGAGCTGTGCAGATTTTAAATGAACTTATCAACGTCTATGTCAGCTGGGAAAAGATCCTTGTATTACCATCAGCATTTCAAAGGTGGCAGAGGTGAAGTCAGAGATGCTAAGACCTGTATTTCTAACTGTCTGAAGTTGCAGAACAAGACACACAACCAGAATTTTTAGCAACCTTATATGTAAATGGCAAAATATTCAATGTTGCTGTTCTGTATCTCCCCTAATTTCAACAAGCATTTGGATAATGTCTGTGAGATTAAGGACTGTCTCTGCATCTGGCATTTGTTATAAATAATAAAAATACATTTGCAAGGAGCTATTAGAAATGATCAAGAAATAACCCAAATCTCTTTCTAAATATGAAAAATAAAGTCATAGTATTAAAACTTTTTAAGGAGACACAAATGTTTCAATGAAAAAGTTGTCAAGAAAATTTTTATTCTCTGGGATAGAATTACTCTGTGGGGAAACCACCTTTGTAAAGCCAAGATCCCCCACCTCACCTTGGATGGGGAGATGTCAGGTCAAGTCCCTCATCTGAACCATTGCCCTATCCTACTAGACTACTAAGCTCTTTTTTTAATATGCCTATTGCTTTATTTTCTCCTCTCACCCTTGAAAAAGAAAAAAAGGAAGAAAGATCTCATATTCTTTCTGCATTGGAATGAAAACAAATTTTGAAACCGCAACGTTTTTCACAAAACAGAATTCTTGTTTTCTGGCCAGCCCTATTACTTATTATTATTGACCTTCCAGAGACTCCAGTTTGAAATTTTTAGCTAAGTTTCAGAGGGAATCAGTGCCAGAGCTGCAGTCAGCTCTTCAAAATCCCCAACTGCCCATTCTGCTAGCTCTCTCACACCAAAGATGCCTCCACTCCCCAAAAACAGCCCAGGAAGAAAACCACTAATGATCTTCACCCTTGCAAAGAAAACCATCTGAGTTTTGCATTTGGGCAGCAAGAACTTCTTCTGTCCTTTCCCATAATAACCTTCTCAGATATTCTTTAAACAGCTGTAACCCATGCCGTTCTCAATAAGGCAAATGAAAGAGAGGAAAAACACACACTGTGGTACATGTCAGACACCTAGAAGCGAAGTTGGTTCAGGCCCCAGGGGACACAGCATCCGTGCTCCGCTGCTTGAAACTCCCCACTCTGACTAGAGTTGGAAAGTGTCATGTTTTTTACACCTTTCTCTCAGAAATGCTCCTCTGAGGCAGATGCTGCTGCGATTAACATTAGGGAAGCTCAGGATGAGCATGACATCATTGTGATGTCATTTCTGCTGTCCCTGGGGTACCTGGGAAGCAGAGTTTCCACATGCACTGCAGCACCCACAAGTGCCTTCTTAAGTCAGTGATGCTTTTAAAGCCTGTCTCTCGTCCTCTCACATCCGCAAGGTTGGCATGAGCATGCTATCCAGATTTACACTCCCCATTTTATTAGCACTTCGGGCTGGGACATACCCTCTGGCAGAGACGTATGGAATGTAAGTGACTGTGTTACTTGGCAAAAGAAAAGTTCTCTGAGAAGCTAAAGATCTAAGGGTTTTTACAGAAAGTACTTTCTCCCCTCCCCCCCCCCCCCCCCCCCCCCCAAGAAAGGTCAGAACTGAAGCTTTTGGAACAGTCTAACATTTCCCAGATCTGTCCAACATGCAGTCCTGTTCCCATCCTTCTAACCACTAGCCTCCTCCACCTTATCCTTCATTGGAAGCTTAAGGACATCTTGTGCATGTATACATAGCTACAAAGATGCTGAAGCCTTCAAAATTGTCTGTTGACTTGGAAAGGAATAGGGCAGGCAGAGGTTTTTTCTTGGATCCTCTCTGTAATGAGCATTTGATTAAAATGTTCTTGGCACCTCCCTTCTATTTCATCCAGCAAATAAAGCCTCCTTGAAAAAGTGTAGTTTTCCTGTATCGAAACTCAGCATCTTTGAGGGAAAATTTTGTTTGGTCCACCTAAATAGGTCAGGATGATGAAGCACACTAAGGATTTAGTGATCAGTGAAATTAGGGGTCGTGCCCATTCCTGATGCAATAAAATTACCTATACCAACAGTCAGGGGCTGAACTCAACCTCTTAAAACATACAGGACTAGATCACTCTTGAGCAAGAGCCCAGAAAACTTATGCCCTGCCAACTGAAAGCAAAATTGGAGCAAAATTGTTCTTACTGCATATAGCTAAGCATCCAATGAAAAATAGTTGGGGCCCTCTTGAGCTGGCCCCAGGGAAGATAGATGTGGTGGGGTTTTTATAACTTTTAAGAGAAGTATTTTGTGAACAACAACAACAACAACAACAACAATGAAACAAAAAAACAACCAAAAAAATCCACTAGAGAACCTGCCTGCAGACACTCTCAAGGAAACTGAATCCTGGGCATCCAGAACCAAATACAGATCATGCGTACCTGACCAGAACTCCACTGGTGTCCATCATTTACCGTGGGTCTGCCTGTCTGTGGGAACCTTGCAAGTAAATGTGGGGCTCAAGACCTGGAGGTTTTAAGAGATTTGTCACTTCCATAAATTATATAGTCCAAAAGAGAGATTTCTTCTTTCTGACAAAGTGGCTTTTATATCAAAGGACTACTTTTGCTGTGTCATGCTTTTTAGTCAACTCAGAGGAGACACAACATCCCTGGCTTATATTTGGCATGTCCTCCTTGCAAAAGAAAGGTAATTCCCTGTGACTCACCGTAGCTGTTTAGAAAAGACAAAACATTTCAGTGAGCAATGGTCTGTTAAAAAGACTTGCCCTCTAGAGAATAGCTTTTCCATAAAGAGAAGATGGCCACTGGAGAGAAAAAATAGGAGGAGAGGTGCTGAGAACTGTCAGATGTTGAAACCACACACGGGTTATAATTCACAGAGATATCCTTGGCTGTGATGAGGCTTGGACTCAGAACAATTCCCAACAAGGGGTTCTATATGCATGTTGTTTCAGGATCTTATCTTGATGAATGGATGATGGCACTTCAGTGGATATTGCATTAGCCATTCTGCACTTTTACTGCTAATTGGCTGTAGGGTGAAGACAAATTGTCTCCTTTCCCCTCTGAACAGTGTCAAGATTAAACAGTGAAAGGACATGGAAAGAATAATTGCTTAAGGCTCTGGCGTGATGTTTTCTCCTGTACAAACATACAATTAGGCTGTCTTAACCTCCCAATGTAGCAATAAACACCACTTCACAAACTAATTTACAGGCAAAAGTCAGAGACGGGGCTGGAGCTGTGCTCTGCAAGGCGAGGGCCCTGTCATTCAGCCAAAGGGGCAGTTCCACTAATTTAAGCCAGCAAAAATCCTTGTATGCTTTCCTCCAACTCAAATGAGGCTGAAATGAAGTCTATTCAATGATTTGAATCATTGAGCAAACCAGCTAATAAAAACCACTTTTCTGACTGGTCATAAAAAAAGAATGTAATTGGTCATACTCAAGAAACTACTCAGAACAGGGAAGCAAGGGGAGCAAGGTCTTAATAATATTGACTTTTCTGACACTTTGACATTTTTCTGCCTCCATCACTATCTGTCAGTCAGTAACACGCATGGACAGGAGCTGCCAGCACACATTTCTTCAGCCGGGCTGGTGGCAGGCCCAGGCTTGCACAAGATCCACTGCACTTTGCCTGCGCCCCACACTGCTCTCCTCTCACTGAGGGGTCCCTCAAACCATATTCAGCGCTCTCTTTGCAAAGGCAAGACCAGCTTTTATTTCCTAAACGGAAAGAGCAGTGCAAACTGCGAAATATGAATGGACAAATCTTGGCATGGGTTCAGAAGGAAAGCTACTCCAGGTATTCTCCCGACTGGATGGGGTCCCACATCCATCCCTGTGTCACACTGGGCACCTCTTGCAGCCGTAGGCACTGCCTTGACTGTATGGCCACTGAGCCACATACAACTCTGTAAACAACAGAATTCTGGAGAGATCTGACAAGTTTTCTTGTCCCTAGAGATTTCTGCTCCATTTTACCTGACTTAGGTGAAAAGAGTCCCAAAGCCACCATAGTCTGAGCGAGCTGCTTCAGTCTCCTGTATAAACCTGGTGTTAAGACACAGGCATTGCCTAAAACCCTAGTCATGTTGTTTTCCCAGTGAAATCAGATTGAAAGAGCAAAGTTAGGTTATCTAACCAGAGTTAGGAATGTACTTTATTTGGCAGTGCTAGACCATCTGTGCTAGACCAAATCTGTGCTAGAGCAAGAAAACCACGGTGTAAACTTTGAAAACGTAAATCATTCCAGTTGTTACCTGTGAATCCTGTGGCACAGATTCTCTGTGAACCTGACTGGAATCAGTGTCACTGGCTACACTGGAAGGAATCCAGTGCATCAGGTCCTTTGGATTCTGACTTGAGTGTGTTATAGTTTCAGGTTTTGGTCCTTGTCCTAGGGAGTGGATGGAGCTCCATTCGTCCCCACTGCATCTCCATGCTTGGACTCCGCCAAGACCCGAGGTGGAGCTGAGGCTCTTCTCCAATCCCCTCTGAGTCACAACAGACTTCTGGGATGGTGTGTGGGGGCAGATGAGCATCCCCTTCCCAGAACTGGTATTTCTGGCCACCAACATTCATTGCTCTGAGATCCTTCAGGCTCAGGGGGAGAGAACCTAAGGAATTTAGCCTCCTGTGAAGTTGGAAAAGTGGCTAGACTAAACTCATTAGGTATTAGGTTCTCTATTTAGGAGAAACAAATCATACACTGTATAAAGAAACAACTCACAAATATTCCCTTCTTCAAGGAGATCTGCTCACTGGCTTAGGCAATGTGCATCACGTGTTACACACCACGTTCATCACTGACTATTCACTGCAGTATCATCTCTTTTTTCATACACTCAGCCTGCACGATAGGTGCTTGCACTTTCCATGACAAGTCAGGACAATCGATAGTTTTGCCATTTGCAAAGCCGTAAAGTACTGACCTTTGTCAGCTCTCTTTGTGTCAGCTTCACAAAAGCATGGGAAGCTTTATTTCTTTCATTTATTTTCTCCCATAAGCTGTCAGTGTGGCCCACTGTCCATTGTCTTTTCTAATGTGTCCCCTAAGGGTAAATATGACTCTGGATGAAAATAACATTTTGCTGAGATTCCTAACTCGCCCTTTCTGTAAGGCTGTGCCTGGTTTTGTCAAAAACAGTATCACTTTCTTCAGTAAAGTATTTTTGAAAAGCAACAGCATCTCTGTATTTTCAAAAGTGAGCCAGCTCTAGCTGTGCTGCTGAGAAACTACAGTCTTTTCATTCTTCCACAGCCTCCAACAGTATAACAAATAATAAGGTTACCAGAGGGTATGCAGCTTAGTGTGTAAAAAAAACCCTAATCAGATATCTTTATTTCCCATAAACACTTACAGCTGCAACTTCTCTGCCAAAAATAAAGGGTGGTTTTTCCAATGGGGTTGCTAAATTCAGTATCTCACTGGGAAATTTCAGGGAAGGGAGGGCAAAAGAGCATATGAGTAATGAAGGCAAATCCCAGGAGGAGTGAAAGACCTATCTCAAAGTGAAAGCTACCTGTGCTGCTCTGAATTGGGGTTTTACCATGGGGTAAGCAAGCACTCATCCAGCAGCAAAGACATAACCTATGAACAATTTTTTTTCCAAGAATTATAAAACTGATGCAGAGATCTTTTTCTCTGAAATGTGAGTAAAGGTCATAGGTGATGTCACATCATCAAAGTGGGACAGACTAGCTTACTGGTTTTCTCTTTTAAAAACAGCTAACATATTCTGGGAATTGCTGTTCATCATCAGGTTCCTGGGACTGCAGAGGTTCACCCAAATCACACCTACGAGGGGTTTCAAGCTTTCATATCTATTTGTGATAATCAGATGTGTATTTTCTGTCTGGTCTCATAGCAAAAGCCTTCTGATGGAGTTTGTGTGAAAGGAGTATTTCAGCTCTGCAGGTGAGCTATGCGAGGACACAGGCAGCCAGAGTGAGCTGAGAACTGTGAGACCTCTGGGAGGACAACCCAGTCACCCTGTATCCCTGGTGCAGGTGCTGGACATATGATCTTTCTGAAGAATAGAGCAATTTCCACAAAGAGACTCAAATCCCTTGTCTGCCTCCTGCATGCATCTCACCCCACCCAAACATCAGTCATCTGGATGAAGCCACAGTGCAGTGGCCTATATAAAAACATTGACTTGGAGGGTCAGCAGATTCTCTGAGGTCTTACGCCAAGCTGCTGTGGGAGATCCAGACACTCAGCTTCCACTGTCTTCCCAGGCTTTGAATACGGGGGAACTGCATCTTATTCTGGGTATCTGCTTTGCCTGGAAGCACGTGCCCTTAGTCTCAGCAGGGCTAGCAAGCTGTTCACAGCACGCAGTTTCAAAAGCATATGGGCCAAAAGTCAATGAGACTTTTTTCCTGAGTAATAAGACTGGGTTATCCAACATCAACATGCAGCTATTTCTGCAAATGTGTGACAACATGCCACAAAGCTACAGAGCAGTCTTCCCAAGAAATGCCATCAATGCATTAGGCTGTCTGCCATGATATTCTGGGCTTATGAACAGCAGCAAGGCAGCCTGGGATCAACTCAAGAGCTGAAGTGAAAGCTGGGGTTTTCCTGTGAGCAGCATTCTTCTCTAAAATAAAACCCTGATATTTTATACTATGGAAGTCAGTCTTGGAAAATGGAGGATTCATCAAGGTAAGGAACAATTTAGTAGTTTAATTATGAGCCCTTTAATGTCTTTTCATAATCAGTTAATAAATACCTTAACAATAAAATTGAATTTAAGCTTTTAATAGGCTGTGTTGGATTGAACCTAAACAAAAGAATTAGCAGCTCCAGGCATTGTGCAATAACTTCTCACTGCTTGGTGCCAGGAGAAACAAAGCATTTCAAGTATATTTTTTTGTACCTCACTATAATAAACGCTTGTAATATTCCCCAATTTCTGGAGTGTAAGACGCAGATCTTATTTATCACAGTATGTGACACATCTGGCACATGGATCAGGAAACAACTGTTTTACTTCATTTCTGTCATCACCTTCCAACAGATTTCTTTCACATTCCAATTTGGACGAGAGAACTTGGACTTTCTCTCCATAAGTTCTCCATTAACAGTTTCACAGCAACGAGCACTATTGGTTCGTTCTCCTTCCACAGCAATTAGTTGCACCAAGCTGCATATTGTGACTTTTACTGCAAGCAAACAAGTAAAATCGCTGGTATTTACTCCTATCTGCTCCCAGTGCCTCCGGTGCAGGCAGAGCAGAGATGTTTGCTGACTGTCATTGCCTCTCTTCAGTGCCTCTTTCAAGTGGCATCGCTGCCTGGGCGCGCCTTGCCGTTTTCTGCCTCCTCCTGTCGCTGCTCGGAGCATGTGTTTTATTTACAGTAGGGCTTTTGTTGTGTCACTGAGTGTGTTTCCCGGCTGAAGGGAGCGCTCTGTCTTCTGCTCCAGCAGGGGCGGGCGTATCAAACTCGCCGAGATGGGAACTTTGCAAGCTGCACAAACGACTGTGCACTAATAAAGCTTGAAAAGCTTGAATTACACTGGAACCCACAAAAATTTTCAAATTAAAATTCCATATTTAGAGGCCCCCTGTGGGCTGTGATTTTATTTAGTTTAATCCCCTCTTGAGGCCAATTAGGTAGACACTCTTCTGCACATGCACACACTAGCACAAAAAAATAAATATATAAGACTAGTTAAAAAGGAGAGGGTAGTATATCACTCATCCATTCAAAGACTGAAATTCTTTTCCCTTCTGTTGTCCCTGAAAATAGCGTGGCTGTCAGAAATCAATAAAAGTACATGCAAACAGTACTCATTTTTTATTTCTAGGCTGTGCTTTAACTTTCCCTTGCTTCTTTCTGCAACATCTAGTAAATTTTCACTGTCGCATACTGTTTCACCAAATGTATAATAAATGCAAAACCTCCAGTGTTTCTGGCCGAGAAGGGCTGGATGCCTTGTTTCTTAGCCTGGGAAGTAAAGAGGTGCTGTGAAAATAAATTCCTCAGGCAACTGATTGAAATTTATCATCGCTGCATAAAGTGCGTGCAGGGGGTGGGAGAAGGATGCACTCCACACTCCCTAGCTGAATCCCATTAAGTGCAATAGGTTTGCTCCAGCAGGGAGCCCAAAGAAATTCTGACTGCATATGAACAGATTAAATTCACCCATCCCAACAATTTTTTAGGGTTTTTTGTATGAACTGTTGGGAAGGAGCCAGCTTTCTCACTGTCGCTCTCTACCCCAGAAGTGCAAACTTTGTCTTCTTTGTACCAAGTGGCAGACACCATGTGCCCCATATGAAAAAGGAGTTAATAAAATGCATGCTGAAAGTATAAAAGAAGGTCAGAGGTGATGTTTAGGTAATGAGGATTTCTCCAAGTGGGAAAAACAAAAGAACAAAGTTGTTATAACTGTTACAGCTGTCTACAGCAAGGGAAGATAATAACTTGTGCATTCACTAACAAAGTAGGTTAGGAGTCCAAAATTATAAGTTCTTTGAGCTTTGTCAGACATTTAGCAACAAAAGCACCTTTCCCAGAGGTAGCACACTTGTGCTGAACTGCTTACAAGAGAAGGTGTCTCCTGCCTGGATCAAACAGCCACTACAGCGTGCTTGGGATGGAGCAGCCTCCTGGTATGGGTGGGGGGCTCAGGCCAGAGGCAGTGTGGGGCCTGCAGAGTGTCTCCTGGCATATTTTGGGAACAAACATGAGCTATGGCTAGGAGCTGCTGGCTGCCACTATGCTACAGGGAAAGCAACCCCCAGTATGGAAAAGGAAAAGCCAGTTCATGAAGTTCAGCAGCTCAGCTGAATTTTCAGGATAAGCATCTTTCTGATTATCCGAGGAACTGCATGGGGTCTGTGCTCAGATACAGTGGCTTAAATCTTTGAGAACAATACAGTGAAAGCAAGAGTTAAGGAAATGTGCCTGAAATAAATGCAATTTTAAGGCATTGAAAAGAGATTAGGGAGAAAAGTCTATTTTGTTCTGCAGGGTGTCTTATCCTGTGCTCATTGCTACAGTGTCAGAGCAGCATTTTGCTGCTCCCACATGTTGTTTATTCTCTCATCTGCCACACAGGGGCAATGCATCTGCAACAACTGTCATGTCTGGGGAGGCTCCCACTTTGCCTTTTTAGAGAGATTGCACAGAGATGTGGAGGGGAGCACTTCTGCCTTCATGCTTTGTTTGGGATTTATGCTTGAGAAAGTCAGGTGCAAAAGAGAAAGCTTATTAAATAAAAAAAACCCCAGACACTGAAGCAAATTCAACTTCTTCTTCCAGACCAAGGGTAAAGATGCATGGGAAAATCCTTATTCAAGATATACATCAGTTTAAAAAGACTCACCTAAAGGGAATAATCTAAAAAGAATAAAATTGTCATAATTTTGCAGATACTTTAAAGCATTCAACATACATACACAGAAAATGTATATATCCATCTCTGGATCTGATTCAAAGTCTGGGAAAAGATGTCTCTTAGGCTCAAACTGAGATATGGGCCAACTGAAGGAAGAAATTTTGCTGCAAAAAATGGCATTTGGGAACTCAGTCACTGTAGTGTAGCGCAATTTTACCATGGTCTTTCATGAATCCATCCTTGCAGAGCACAAGAGGGAGGAGGAGAGAGTGGAAAAGGCTAACATGCCCCCCACACACATACACTCAAACCAGAGAGAAAATCATGGACTGAATTGTCAGTCTTCTCCTTTTCCCCCCAAAGAGCCAACATCTGCCTCCCACTGATACCTGAGATGGCCACTTAAAAACAGAGACTAGACAAGAAAAAGGGAATAAAGGTAGGTATTTATTTGAAGGGCCTTGAAAGGTACACCCTGGGCAGGCCAAAGGCTACACCCAAGATGGACCCCATGTCATGAGTTCTTCACACTTTTATAAGTTTGGTTCATTTGCATATCAGGGTTAATTGTCCAATTATAACTTCAGTTCATGATGTAATTTCCCCAAGTTTTCCCCCCTCTTGGAAGCTTTTAGTTTTCACATTTTGGGGCCTGGTGTCCTTGAGGTGGAAACCTAGAGAGGTTTGTTATGTCTAACCAGCATGAGAGAACAGCAGCCAGCAGGCCACAAGAAACCTCAGAGCCACACACTAGGCAGTACAGGACTTGAAAAACAGAAAAGCCAAAACCTAAGGCATCACCATCAGACACCTTCATGTGCACAGGGTTGGGTCTGGGGCAGTCCCCAAGCTCAATTTGTGGGCTGAAGAAGGTACATGTTGCTGTAGTGATATGAATCAATAAATGCCACTATACCTCATCTGCACCAGATGAACAGGTTTCTTTAGATACTCAAGCGAAATTACACATCCCCTGTCTTTGTATATTTTCTCTAAATAGGCATAAAGCACACATAATATAGGGAGGGTTAAACCCATCCGGCATAACTTTATGGCAACAATGCAATTTTATTTTATTCAAAAACATAGCAGACCTCACACTGCCTGTTAGGACTGCAAGAGCTCAAAGGCTGCCATTTACAGCCAAATACTGTGCTGGTGTGAAGGTCTGCCAGGGTGCCTGGAGTGCTGCATGGACACAGAGCTGCCACCCCTCTTGTGCTAACGGCAAGGCTGGAACACACAGCTTATTTGCCTGATGTTTTGTGAGGGGCACCTAATGACGACTGCAAAAACAGTCTGTAGGACAACTAACCAGAAAAGATGGTCCATCTAAGCTAGGGAGGCAGATATTTGTTTTGTTCCATGGGGGGTGCAAGCCCTGAGTGCTTAGCCACCCCCCTCCTATGGAGAAATGAGCAGGAAGCTGCATGCTGAAATTCATTGAGTTTCCTCTACCCTGCATGTGTTATTCCCCTGTAGGGGAGAATGGGGCCCTTTATACCTCCATAGCTCTGGGCTCTTTGAGTAATGAAAGGAACACATTTATTGGTACAAGGTTTTGGTGTTTATTGATGCTACCCATTTTTCACCAGGTTTAGCACTCTGTGGGGAAGGCACATGGACTTTCCAAAACACATTTTATAATCAAGCCATTTCAAGGTTTATGCAGTATAAGACGTTTAACTGTTAAATTGTAAATAAAAGTCACTGCCCAGTACTAAGCTTCCTTCAAGACATCATAGTCAGCTACATCTTTAATTATCTGATTTATAGGCATCTCTGCTGCATGGGTTACATGCACATATTATTTGTCTGGCAGATGTAGCATGCAAAATTACCCTTCTAGAAGAGGTTGTGGGCTTCACCCGCCGCTGCCTCACTGTCCTGTAAGGTTTGCCCTCGGCTGCCGGGTGTGCTGTGTCCCCACGCCCTCCCCAGCCGCTGCGCTCCCTCTTGTGGCAGCTCAGACCCCAAGGAAACCCCACAGCCCAGGGGATTACTCCCAGAGAACGGCCGGGGACACAACACAGCTCCGGATACACGGAGGAAAGGTGTTTCAGCAGGCAAAACCACACGCATATGCACGAAACACTAGGCACCTCCACCCCGCAGCAGACATTTCCCAGGCTATATTCCTAATATAAATCAGTGGGGACTCACCGTGCTGTGTGTAAAATGTTGTGCTGCAGTTTGACGCAGGAGACCCTGCTGCCCATGGCCCGGCAGGGAGCCCCGCACGCCCAGCAGAGCTCCCCGGCTCGCCTTGAGGCCGTGCAGAGGGGTCCGTCCAGTGAGGCATGAGGAGTATTAACCATTTCCAAAATCCTGCATCCAGTATTGATTTAGCAGTCTGGCCCTGGCAAACACTGCTAGCGCAAGGAAGGCTTGCAGGAGTCATTGCTCTGCCCGCATCTGCCTCTTGGCTGCCAGTTTAGCAATGCCTGTTCAAAGACCAGTCAAGTACTCCAAATATTTACCTAGTGTGTTATTCTCCACCAAAATGCAAACCCTCTAACGAAGGAATAAATTAATAAAAACACACCATCTCAGATTAAGTCTGAGAAACAGGTATCCCATCAGTTGTAGCTAGTAAATCAAAAATCCTCAAAGATGGTGAAATAGCCCTTTTTTTTCCCAACAGCACACCCAGATCAAACACTTCTCATGGCAAGACAGAAACTCACAGCGGGAAGCTCTCCTTTGCAGAGATTCATTTGCTATCTGGTATTGATGTGCTACTTAATTTATTGATCCACAGAGGGATGAGGACCTGAAGTCAGTACAAACTTCATTCTGCATGGGTTCTTTTGAAAAAAAAGGGGTTTAGCTTCTCTTCTTTCTTGTAACTATTTCTGGAAACCAGCATCCCTGTCGTATTCTCACTGTATTGTGATGGTATAAAAAAATTCCAGATCAGTTTAAATCTGACAGCTTGTCAACAGGTTTGCACAATAGGCCTTGCTCTCCAGTCCATTCATGTTGTTCACTTTGTTAGCACAAAGTCTGCAGATGTTCATTGAAAGAAATAAATAACTTGCATGTAAACATGGTCTGTAGTCCTTATTCTTACTTTTAAAATCAAAAACCCAATCAATTTAATGGAAAGGTGTTAAGGAGACAACCCATGTAATACATGGGTAAACATTCTCCCTTTTTTTTCCTTTTTTTTTTTACCATTTTAGTGCTGTTCAGAGATTACAAATCCATGCATGTGAATCTTACAGCACGGTACAAGGGATCCTGTGAAAGAGACATGTGAGGATAAAGGATGGAGATTTCCACTAAGGCTGAGTCTTCCACAACTTTCATAGAGAGCTTTGTTTATGCTATGAAAGCCTCATGCTGTTATTTGGGGTATTATGTTTTCCCCAAATCACCCAGACAGTATTGGCATCTCTGCTTTTCTCATCTCGGAGCAAGGACAGGTGTCAAATAAGAGCTGTCTCCCTCAAGACTGATTAACCCCCCGGTAAGAAGAAAACACAAAAGATGTGCACTCTTTTCCCATTGCAGGAACAAGGTGTCAGTAAGATCAAGGGATACATCCTTTCTCCTATTTTCTTACCCTTCAGCCAGGTAAAGGGGACTAGACTCCAGCTAGGTTAAAAAATCATACCACTACAGGAGCCTGGCTATCACCCAAGCATGATCTCTCAATTTGCAAGATCACAGAAGGGAACTCACCCTCGCAGAAGTTGTGGAGCTTGCAAAGGCAAGGATCTCTGCAGCTTTCATTCTTCCCTGTGCTCAGTGACCATGCAAATGGTGGCCATCTGGCCTGAAGACAATGCCACTGTAGAAAAGAAACCTGTAAACAGCATATTACATTTCTTGCAAACTACAATTCAACAAACAGAAGATGCAATTCGATACAGAACTCAGCAGCAGATGGACAGACAAGAACATGGTTACTGTCATATAATTATTTGTATTCTTGACATCACAAAAACATGCATTGATCTTGCACAATTTGTGGCCTTTATATGTTCAGTATGTCACTAATCTTGGGTGCTGGACAGAGGGCACCACTCCTACTCCTGCATGCCTGAAATCTCTGGATGGTGAGGACTCAGAGAGCAGGAAACCAAGGAGAAATCTTACAATAACATGAACTAATGGCTCCCATTTGCCTCTTTTCTGCCAGCAGTATATTAAACCTCTGAACACTAGCAAAATATCTAAAAAAAATTTTTTTTTGTAATTGTCCACCCTTCTCTTGGTCTCCAATGATCATTATTAATTAGAAGTCCAACATATGTTTGCATTAAAGTCTATCAGGAAAAATGGTATGATCTCCGCCCATCTTCAGTGGGATTTCAGGACTATTTATTGCCATGATTCTGCTCCCATTTCAGTGAGAGGTAGTTTTTCATTTACTTGAGCGAGGACAATGTTAGATCTATACTGAGAATTTTAGGGGAGAAAAAAAATTGCTGATTACAACAGGCTCCAGACAATAATAGTATCACTTTCTTATATTCAGAGCAGTTAAGTGAATATAAAACAAGCAACTAAAAACTGACCAAAAAAAAAAAAAGGGAGTTCATTCTAAGTTCAGTTCATTAAGAGTTACAGTTTGATACTGTTGATTTCCCCTGAGTTCAATAAACACAAACTCACAAAAAAAGAACATAACTATCCTTTTCCAAAAGACATGAATGGAGAAAGGTAATAATTGGATCTGACTTTATCTAATCAGTGAATTGCCACAGCAATACAACTTCATCTCCTGAAGTCATCAAGCTGCTGACAATCATAATGTTACATGTAAAACTTCATGATGCTGCAGTGATAAAAATCCACCTTTAAATTAGCAGGCTATCAAGGGCAAAGGATTATCTTACACACCCACGTAGCACACTGAGGAGTGGTTACTGCCGGAGATCAAATTTCCTCCATGGAAATCACTCAAGAAGAGACTCAGAGTTCCTGCTGTACTCCATGGAGATCCTGGTACACTTGGAGAAACCTCAGCAGTGATTAATCTCATCCTTATCTTGGCACTGAAAGATCAGTCCCGTTGTCTAGTGTCACTTGAGACACTGCATGGTATCCAAGACACCCCCCTGGGGCTGGCAGATGTGACATGGGACCCTGGGGATAACCATGTCTGTCTTAAGCAGGATCTGAAAGCTGACAGGATATCTGTGGGCAATTCAAACACCACTAAGTGCCTAAACTTAACCAAGAGACCCCCTTTACTGGCCCCCATGGGGACACCTAACTGTAAATGATCAAGTTACCATGTCTTATTCTTGAACTTTATTCCACCAAAGTCAGTTGGAAACACCAGAGGTCAAAAAGTAAGTCAAGAACCCTAGCAATACCCCATTTCTGAATGCATAATAATTTTGTCCTTCCCTTCATCAGGCTATAGGTAAACAAGTAAAACAATCCAGGTGCTATAGTATGTGCAGCCACCTTGGTGAGTATCTTGTCCCAATCACAAAAAAATGCCTCAACAGACCCAGCTCTTCACAATCTGCACTAAATGCTTATTATTTGGGGAGTAAAAAGTAAATTGAAATAACAGGGGAAAAAATTGATATAGCTGAAAAAAAGAAAAGAACTCCAGTTTCAGCAAAATCTTTGAAACTCTTCACTTCTATCAGCAATCTGAGTCCACTTCATGCCTCTGACCACACATTTTTAATACCTTAGTGAAAAGAGCAGAATGTCTCCGTTCAATTTCCAACAGATTATTACAAAGATAATCTATAGGCACTTTTGGTGGCAGATGCCAAATCTGATTTGAGTTTGAGAAATTACTCTTGCTTCTACCATCACTGTTCCCTTCAAACCAAATTGGAAGTAGATTGCAGAGATACTTCTGCCATTCCTGATCCACAGGCAAATGAAGGACTAGTACTTCTCATCAGAGCATAACACTGAAGAATATGTTGAATTTAAGGATAAAAGCTGTGGGTATCCATAGGGTTTGAAAGATACAGTTGTAAATAGTGTTGCAAATAGTCAACAGCAGCCACCTTTGGCACATGAAGCCCTCAAGTGGGCAAGTGGTGTGGGATGTGTTTCTGATAGGTCAGGCTTCACCTGACATGCTCAACTCCAGGTACCTGGTTTTGGCCTTGCCCAAAGGCTTGGAGATGCTTTTTGGATTTTGTATTCATGTACACATAGAAGAACCTGACACAATACTGAAACATGAATGAAAACGTAAGGCTATCTCAAGGAATAAAGTAAGGATTGCTAGACCAAAGTTGACAATATATTTGAAAAACAGCCACCCACACTTGGAGAAAATACATGTCTGACATAAATAGTTCATCTAAAATATACCATGAACCAGTACTCATGGACAATTAATAAAATATGCAGGATTTCTTTCCTAGAAATGGAAAATGATCTTAAAAGAAATATCAACATGCATGAGAAAGTTTTTGCAAATCTGGTAAGCATATATGGCATTGCAGAAGACAGACTATCTGCAAATGAAACCTATTCATCTTTAAATTTAACCACCAGCCTAAGGAATCCATGCAGAATCAGATGTAAATTTAGTGGTGGTATGGATGGTGTAGTGAAATATGTTCACAAGTGACATCTTGGAAATACTCTTACATGAACTAAAATTTAATATGTTATGGAGAATAAAGTCTTTTCCACTTTAACAGCTTGATCAAAGCCCTGAAGACAAAAGAAAAATTCCCATTCACTTTGTGTGAATGCTGGACCAGATTGATTCAGAGAAAATAACAGACCATATGTTTCTGATTCCACTGGTCTTTTGGTGGTGAAGAACAGACACTTCTTTGACTAAGGAAGTACTAGGACTCTCAAAGAGAGCAATCCCTGATTTACTTCATTCTGGGAGGAGAGTGTGACCTGCCCTTGAGTGCATGCTTTCTTAACTCCTTAACACATGGCAGTAAGTAAATCCTGCAGAAAAGCTGCTGAACTTGCACATGCAGTAACTTCTAAAGTAAACTCCACGGCTGCCAAAAAGTGTATGAGGAGTCAGAAATAACTTACAATATGGCAGGTGTTACAGTGCAATAAGGGCATATCTTAGGTACATTATAAAATGCAGACTGAAGTGGTTCCAGGACCTAAGAGTTATTACGATACAGACTGTGAGGTTGCTATTTAGATTAAATTCCTCCTACCATGTCTTCAAACCAATTTTTTTCCCCTTATTTGCTCCATTCACCACATTTAGATGCCACCATCTTCTCAGAAAAGGAAATCCCCACTTCTCAGCATGAAACCTGAAAAGCTTTCAGTCTTGGAAGGAGCTGCTGAGCCTACATCCTACAGCCAGGTAACATAAGCCGTGTGGAAATACAAACGGTTCACAACCTTCAAAACCTTCACAGTGGGCCAAGCTCAGGACCTAAGCCAGCACCATTAATACCTCAAGCAGCAGACAGCACCAGTCAGTGGGAAAGTAGGAAGTCAAGAAAGTGGGGAGCATTGCCAAAGCACCAAAGAATATGTGAGCATTAAAGCACCACTGTTGGAAAATGCTCCCATTAGTTCTGTGCATGCTGGTACATCTCTGTGACAATGCTGATGCAGGAGATGCTGACTTTGTCCTGCGAGCAGGATGCTGCCTCCCAGTTAACCAGACCTGTCTCCAGTGGGTTGCTGCCTCCTGACTAATGATCCATGTTTCCCAGCCCACTGCAGTATCACTCCTGATCAGCAACACAGGCTCCACAAAGCTGGCATGCCCTCAGTGCCTGTGGAAAGCATATCCCTAGGTAGGGCATATGCTCTGCAATCCCAAAAATCCAGGTTTTGGGGGAACTCTTGAGTCAATTCAGAGGGACTTCACAGCTCTAAGGATCTGACTTTTTGGCCCTTTTGAAAAATCTCACACTAGATCTTACAAAACTGGCAGCATTCATGAGAGTATAAATTAGGAATTCAAAAATAATTCCTCCAAGAAATAAACCCCAGCCTTTCATCAAGCCAAGGCTCCATCCTGTAATAGTCAAGTCCAGAAGCCAGGACCACATTGCCTCATCTCTAATGTAAAACAAGAAGACTGGAAAGAGCTGCAGGCAGGGTTTTTCTTCACAGGAGGAAATCCAAGATGGTGGATACAAAGTGACAAATTCCTGCTTGTGCTGTTTAATTTCTGCTAAACCCAATGAGGCTGTTTAACGAGCCTGGCATTAGCATAAAGTGGCCTCTTGCACCCACATGGCCTCATGTTTTTTGGATCAGTAGCACAGGTATCATGAGAAACACTCTTCAATTTCCCTAGAAGTTAGTAAGAATATGGAGTGATAAAGCAAAAGTTTTCTTCTTAAACATGGAGCTAGTCTCCAATTTATACAAAAAAATTTTTTTCACTTGTTGATAGCAGAACTGGAGACCTTATTCAGATCTGCAGGTTTGTTGCTTTGGTTTGGTTTGCTGCATTTCTCAAGGAAGCAGAACTGTCTCCCCTCGCACCACACCCCCAAATGAGTGCAAGGTGGTTACTCCACAGTGCTTGTTTGGGGAGGAAGACTGTTTGATTTTTGAAGCCACTAAGGTTGTCATTCCTTCTATGGTGCTAACCCCTTCTCCTGGCTGGAGATTATTCCTTATTGGCACCTTTCTTCTGTCAGAGATCTGCTCTGTTTGGTCTCTCCTCACACTTTTTTCACGTTGCAATGCAGCACATCACATAACAGCTAAACCACAGAGCAGAGACACAACTAGCATTGGAGGGTGGCTCCCTTCTCATCCAGCATTTCAGCTTCATTTGGCTTGTGACCAGTAGCCATTGACTCCCTAACACAGAGATGGACTCTCTTATGCTCCTTCTGCCTTACCGCCCTTTCTTAAATCCTCCACTGTGCCAAAAAAAACCCAACTTTGAACAGTATTTGGAAGCTTTTTGATTTCAACATTTTTAAAGGTGTTGGGCTGGGACTTTCCCCAAAAATAGCAATAGTTAGGTTAGCTAGCTATCATGTTTTAAATGTTTGTTATATTTTTTAAGAAGTTTTTTCCTTTCTTCTGAAATGTGCCAGAAACATGGGGTTTCTGTTCTATACAGTGGTTCCACTCACTTTTATTGTCCTGGTCTTTGTAGGAACAGTGGTTTAGGAAGACAGGAAAGAGACAGAGCAAATAGTAAGCACAAATCAGGGACAATTTCCTTGTTCTTCCCTTTAAAAAAAAGTCTCATTTGTTTCAGGCTTTCTGTAACGAATAGCTAAAAGCACCCTAAGTCCCATTCCAGCTGGGCAACAGATATATCTCAAAGTGTGACAACTGTTCAACTTAGTGGGACTTTATCTTTTACTTAAACACTAAAAGACACGTGTTTGCCCTGTGCCTGCAAGCAGCTGCATATAGATGACGATGCACTGAACTCACCCAGGAAAGTTTGAACTGCAAAGCATACAGTAAATCCATTTGGGAATATAAACACTATTTTTTAAATTCCTTCTAATTTTCACTCATCCTGGGAAATTTTTGCCCTTAGTAAGCTTCACAAGTCAAATCAGGCAAGCAGGACACTTATTTTTCAACTCCAAGTGATGAAGGGTGGAGAGAGGATTTGTCATCGCACTAAGTTCTGGGAAGGGCTTTGGGTCCCAAACATTGTAGTCAGTGGAGAAAGATGGCAACTCCCATCTCAAATTGCAGGTATGTGAAAGCACTCTTTGGAAAAGCTCTTTTCTCTCTTCATGACTTTGGAAAGAACCCAGGTGATGAAGACAGATATAGATAGACAACAGCTGTCGGAAAGAAAAAGCCTCTTTTTTTTTGGTTTTTTAATCAGTCATTGCTGTACAGAGGAAAAAGCTCACACACACATATACATAAACATGCAGAGTCCCCACCGGACAGAGAACAAGAATTACATCCCAAGAAATGCAAAAGACCTCTGTGAGACCTAGACTCAGATCAGTACTTAAATGTGCTACAAGGGCATGAATAGTTATATGTTTTACACAGCAAATATATAAATGCTTGCACAGCATCAGGTACATAACTCAGCTTTGCATGCATGCTACCACAGTGTTTTTAGAGTAAACTTGTGTCCTTGCACACCAGCCATATGTGAGTCAGGAAAACTGTGACTCAGTTTAATTTGGTGCAACTTACATTGGACATGTGTTTAGGAAACTGTTGTAGGAGGAAGAGAGCCTTATATTCCAGGCTAAGGCTGGGATTATCTGTCATCTGGCTTGGCAGGTCTGGGGCATTAACTGGCATCACATATCAGGTTAGGTTAATAATCTACCACTTGGTTCTGCTTGAGCAGATCCGTGTGCCCAAACTAGGGATCAGTTGACAAACCCGGAGCCTCAGGGGAAAAGGGTTAGTTGTTCTGTGATCAGCAGGATGGCACTTGCACCACGAGATGTTCAGACCTAATGCCTGAATCTGCCGTGAATCAGAAGCTACGTCTGGGAAGTAGCAATACACGTCCAGCTCTCCAGGGATGCCCATGGCAATGAAAGCAGGCTTGGATGACAAAATGACAGATAATGGCAACTTGGGCGAGATATTACCAGAATGGGAGAAAAAGTTAAAGGATATAAAAATACCTTCTTCATTTAACAAGATACCCCAAGAGACTGGGAAGACATTCCCTCACTCCAAACAAGTCGGGAATTATCTAGTAGGCAAAATGATCAACAAGGGCTCCTTTGCCAAGGTGATGGAGGGACTGCACATCCCCACAGGGGAGAAGGTAAGCTCATAAGAAGAGGGTAACATACACTAGGAATCACAAGTAACCTCACACTAATTTACAGCAGAAAATTTCAGACCATTTAATCTGAAAACCACAATCTACTCAGTGAATTATCCTCTGAACCTTATCCTCATAAATTAACCTCATAAATTTAGTTTATTGCTCATGTATAATCAATCACATGTGTGAATACATATTGAGTGCAACTATTTTCACAATTATAAAATATAGACAACAGAGATATCCTCCTTCTGAAAGAGAGAAGGATGCTGGCATAAAGACAATTTCCAATCTGCTTTGCCTAATAATCCTCATTGAGCAATTAGTGCCTTGCATCTGAACTTTAAAGTTATGGACAACACTTAGTGAAAATTAGCTGCTTCAACAGCAAATATTTATATGGCAGGACACACATAGCATCTGTTATCTCTAGTTCAGTTGGGATAAAATAATATACCACTAGATGCAAGTGTGGAAAGGTGGGTTGCCCTCAAGTAACTTTTTGAATTTTACTTCTCCTGTGGCTTCAGTAGCTTCACTGTCTGAATAGCTCCCCAGCTGCAAAGAGTCCAATCTCAGCCCATAATAGCCAGTACCTGGAATGGCTTTTAGACTAAGTCAGAAGGGAGCATGTTGGAAAAAAATTGCGGTGTGTTTCAGATGCAGTTATCAGTCAAGCATGTAGGGATTTTTGCATTTCAGAATATTTCATATGTGCCTCTTTATTAATGCAGTGAGAGGGACAGATATGACAGACTTCAGCCATCTTGTTTTGCCCTTCAAGAGAAATAAAAAGCAGATTCTTCCATCAGGAACCTCTCCCTCTGTGGTACTGATTATCAACACCATGTCAAAAAAAGCCTCTCCCCCATGAGAGCTTACTCCATATCCTTCTGAAAACTAATGCTGGTTGCAAAGCTTGTTGCTAATTTGCAAATATCCTGCCATTTAGGTAGCCATAAAAGTCATTGACAAGAGGAAAGCCAAGCAGGATTACTATGTTTTAAAAAACATGAAGCGTGAGCCACGGATACACCAGATGATTAAGCACCCCAATGTTGTTCAGCTATATGAGACCTTGGAGACTGGCAACTCCTATTACATGGTGATGGAGCTGTGCCTTGGTGGGGACCTCCTGGACAGAATTTGTGACAGAAAGAGGCTGGTGGAAGAGGATGTAAGGAGATACACCAGGCAAATTCTGTCTGCAGTAGAGCACCTGCATTGCCAGGGGATTGTTCACAGGTAAGATGTTTCTCCTCTTTCAAACAGTAAGAAAAGAAAGTGTTCAAGAACATAGAGTGTTCTTCACCAAGAGAATTTCTTTATTTTTCCCTAATAAAAACAGGAATTGCAAAGGAGACTATGTACTCTCAGCTCATATTAGTGAAGCATTTTATTCTCGGTAGTGGTTATTACTATTATAAGTTGTTATGAACTCCTTGCGCAGTAAAGTGGCAAAGATACTTGTCCCAGGGACAAGAGCTGATGAGCACAACAAACCAATACTTTACCACAATTTTCTCAGAATTAGTTCATGACAAATGTCATGAACTCATTCAAATATTTTAGTGTGGCTACACATATAAATATTGTCCTTTGGTTAACCACAACATATTGAAATAACCATACATCACTCAGAACAGAAAACTGAGGAATCACAGCCCATGGCTTGTTGAGACAACAGGAGCCACAGATCTGGGTCTGTGACAGGTTGATGACCCTCCATGTTGGCTTTTGCATTACAAGGACAGATCATACGTGGTGTCACTGCTAGAGGAACCTCAGCAGCCCATGCAGGGAGAGCTGATCATCCCCTCTATCAGGGATCTCGGCACATATGCCAAGAGCAGCAGTGTAAGACTTCTATGTTAGGTGGAAGAATAGGCAAGAAGCAGTTTTTCCCACCGTTTTTCTGTTTAACTTAATGATTCACAGTCAATCAGATTCTTAATTTTAAGTGGTAAGTGCACTCACCAAGAAAGCCCACAGGACCAAACAAGTAATCCAGTTGACTCCATTGTTACAGCAACCATGAAACAAATAAGCTGTAAATGTGATGCCTCAGCATTTACAAGTGCTTTGTGACTTGAAATGCTTGCAATCCAGCACTTCATTATATTGGATTTTTCAATTAATAAGGAATGAACAAGAAAGAAATAGTTAGTATCTGACCTACAGATTTTAAACGAACAACAAAACCAAAAAACACCAGAAAATAAACCCAAGGGGCTTCACCCATTTAGTCCAGGCTGGCATCCCTGCCTTGCTGGTTCCCTAAGTAATCTATTTTACAGCATTTCTTCAGTGCTTACAATCATAACATTTATGTTCTTCCCATGACAACATTCACCATTAATTTCTCAAGTCCTGTTCCCATCTTTTTGTTTGGAATAATTCTTCACAGTGAGCATGAGAGTAGCCTGACTTCTTGCCCGACTTCTTTCTTCTTCCATCATTCATGCTTTGCTGGAAAAGCTTAGTGAGAGAGAAGAATTTTGCTGCACACCCTGAGAGTAGCCAGGTACAAAGTGACATGAGCTCCCCTGGTGACTTGATTTACTATCAAACTACCCTAACCAAGGGAAAATTCATTCCTGGCTCTCCAGCACTTTGTTGTAGGGTTTATGAAGTTGCATGGTCTGGCAGGATCCCAGTCACAGGTGTAGGTTCAGTCAACAGTACTTCAACTCGTGACCTGCTGCTAGCTTTGAGATTCAGACCTATAGCCTTGACCTCTTACCAGAAGCAGATTGAGAAGGATCTGGACGGGCTTCCCTGCTCAGCTCCAGCTGCAGTGATTTATTACAACTCACTTCAGAGATTAAACCAACAAGGATAATTGTGGGTGTATCCTCTTCTGAAAAGAAGGCATCAATGTTTCCAGAAAGATGAGCAAAGAAGTAGGAAAGTTACCTCACAAATCCAGTCTGGTTTTCTCATCTAAGCACTTAGCAAAACTCAACTCCTTGCATTGCTTTAGCCCAAGGAAAGGAGGGTTCCCAAGCTGCCTGTTGGGAGCAGCTGCTGATCCGTGGGGAAGATCCTGGTAGAACGGCACCAATTATACATTCATGAGATGGATAATTGTGCGCCAATGCTTGGGTCTATGCCAAGAATGGAGGTGTCTGGTGATTGTAAAGTCTCATCCCTAAGCTCATCACTTAGGAATGTCCTAATTTAATTTACTTTTCTCAAAAGTGTCTTATGGGCATTCCTGATTTTTAACCCTGCTTATATCTCAGAAAAACAGTATTTTCTACCTCCTTAATAACGTACTTGATGAAAAACTGGCTAAATTTATAACTCTTTTTAGTCCAAATTGATATATCTCAACAGAAATTCGACACTATGTCCAGACAGCTATTTGGTTTCTTAAGCTTTACTTCTCCAATTCATCACTAAAATCAGCACTGATCCAACAAATCCTTACAGGTTAAATTAAGTTTGAGTCTACATTTCACAGTAAAGGTAGTAACCTTTCTTTTCCATGCAAGATCATGGCTGATCTTTTGCCATAATTGCCAAAATGACCCAGAAGATGGAGCATTGACTCACTTGTTCTCCCAGCATTTTGCTGTGCCAGATACGAGGAGGCTCAGGCACAAGATCTGGCTCAACAGCTCCACAAGCTAACATTCATCAGCTGAGTTCTGCTTACTATCCCTATGCCTGCTCTGGACACGGCCAAGTGGTGAAGTAATGCATCTGAGCTTAGAAACCTCCAATAAAGACGTGCAAGCTAAATCCCATCGCCTTGCAACTGGATTGGGATAGCGCATGCGCACAGTCAGCTACCAACCCCTACAGCTGGCGCTTGTGAGGTGGCAGTAACTTGCTTGTATGTACAGTTCCTAATTTTTCCTGGCTGTTTTTCCTGGATATTTTCCCTTCTCTCATATAAAAATGTCATATATGCCTTTGAATCCCTACTGAACCAAGTCCTGGAGAAACATCACAAGCTGCCCTCTAGGCTCTCTCTCTCTGAAGTACCCATGGGAATGAGGGGGAAAAAAAATCACAGTGTTACTTAAATTTACAACATTCCTTGGAAAGTTTCCTTTGGGAAAAAAAAGAATATGATGTATCTTTGATGTAAGATAACTTCTGACATTACATAAACTTTCATAGTGACCATTATCAGGTATTTCAGGCAAGAAAGTCTACATTTTTATTAACTCTGTGAGCAGTCAGCTCCGCCTATAGAACAATGGTTTTAGCAATCTAATATAACATTATTTAATGGCAGTGAGTAAAAGTCATCGGAGTGCACTGTGGGGTGCTAAATCTGATAGAAATGTCAGATTTGCAGTAGCCTGAAACACAAATAGTTTTCAACTGCAGCATTTCAGTGCAGAGTTATGACACAGGCAGGCTATGAACAAACTTACCTTAAATCTACCTCCCAGCTTTTGGGCACTGGCTAATTTTCCACTCCAAGAAACACGCTATTCGAATAAAACTTATTAAAGAGATATCATTAAAACCATTCCCATTCTCAGCCTGGGGCAGCAGAGGGTTTTGAATGTAATGCTGTCCCATCCAGAGCCACAGAGTTAAAAGGATGTTCCCCTCAACCCACCCATCATGACCACCTCCAGACTTGATCCCCTGCAGCAATGCAGTGCTGTTCATGCAGCACCAATCCATCCAGCCCTTGTTCCTTGTTCCCATCACTCCTTCTACTTTGTCCTCCTGTGCTCTCCAAGGTCTCTCTAAGAGCTGACAGAAGAACTTTATAACTTCAGAGCAGGTGGGAGAAAAATCCATGTTCCTGGAGTTGTTTCTGAAACTTGTTCTGTCCCTCTCATGGCCCCTGTAGAGCCGAGGGAAGCCCCCAGCAGCAGACTTTGACAGGACTTAGCAAAGCATTGCAGGCTCTTCAGCTGGCTCCCAACTCTGAAATTACACTGTCTGAGAACTCCTCTGTGATGAAAAAGATTTTGATTGCCACTTCTGGCACTCCCCACAGTGGGGCATTATTCTGGCTTGTGCTTTTAATTTGGAAATATGTAAATGTTCACACAAGTACCTGAGCCAACATTTTTCTTGCAGCTTGGATTACATCCTCCTTGCAGGGGCTGGCTGATACTGGTTGACCCTGTTTTCACAAACATCACTGAACATGTCTCCACTTTCACAGTATCTGTCTCCAACATAGCTTTGGTACATCTCCCCTCTTAAACAATCAAGGCAAGTCTCACTTTCCAGTTCCCCTCTCATTCTTCACATCTCCCCGCACGATTTACTCGCAGAGAAATAAGAAATATTCTGCAGTGCTCAGTACTTCAAAAAAGCCAAAAGAACTCTGGTCCAATATGCACAACTTTTTTACTCAAAAGAAGAAATAAATGCAATTCATTAAAAAAAGTCTAAATTCGTAGAACAAATGATTCCTAAAATTAATAGTCTATTTAAAATATATATTCATAAAATATTCCCTGAAATACTGAAAGTTTCCATTTTCCTGACTGAAAACTTCAGGAAGGAATAAGGATCTTGTTACAATTGTAGGCAGAGCTTTGCAGAACTATTGTTATAATTTCAATTAAATTTTGCCAAAAACTATCTGCAAATGTTTAGCTGGGACATCAGGCACCCTAAAGTTTGCTTTCTGTCTTAATTTCAGGGACCTAAAAATTGAAAATTTTCTTCTTGATGAGAACAACAACATCAAAATTATTGGTAGGTGCACCGCTATCTGAGAAGCTTGTTTTCTGCTTTTTCTGTGTGTGTGCAGCTTCCAGTGACAGTTCAGCTACTATTCAAACACCATACTTGATGAGTGAGCTTGTGATTATTCAGTAAACATATTTGAGCTTTTAGAATAAATAAAAGTTATGAATTATAACTTAACAGCCTGTTTGTTTGAACTTTAACTGAAACATACCTTTAAGAGAACAAGGAAAACAATTTTGCCTATTGTTTTCCCTTGTGTATTGCTGGAGAAGCAAGAAACAATTACAGCTTTTACATGTAGAAAGCTGTTCCTAGCAGAAGTGATTTGTAGAAAAAGAAATAAATCTTCTGGGGTGAAACACAGGTACAGACACATTAGTTTCCGTGGAGTCATTACTTCAACTAGAGACCTTATCATTTGGTATGTGTTTAAAAAAAAAAGACTGTTTTGGTCACTAATAGAAATCTTGCTAGGGCTGTGAAGCAAACATTTATAAAAATGAGAGAATTTGCACCAAGCAGTTAACACATCTCAGAGAAACATTAATTTTATTCTATGGGAGCCTCACAGAAAAATCCCCACAAGGGATGCTAAATCTTAGAGAAGCCACATGTTTAACCCAGTATTTCCAAAACTTTTAAAAGCTTAACACCTCTGAGAAAAAAAGGTACCAACTCTTCACCCCTGTTTTATAGCCAGCCAGTCCTTTACAATCACACCTTTCTCTTTCCTCCCTCTTGCACACATGCACATACACAGAGAAAAAGGCTTAAGTTAGCACTTTTTCCCCCACATTTACCATGGGCTAAAGCCCACGGAGCTGAGCCCAATGTCATAGCTCATTAAGCCAAGCTAATGTGGCTGTGTTGTTAAGCTCATGCACTCAACAAGGGCAAAACAAAATAGTTAAGCCAAAATCAACTAAACCAGGTCCATGGCTGGGTAACTTTACTCTAAGTTCTCTGCTAATTCATGGCATGTTAACTCAAACCCAAATTGGCATCCACAGCTGAGACATCAATAGATGCTACAACTATTTCTCCTATTTTTGGACAACTGGTAAATTTAAAGTAGTTTAAAAAGAGACTAAAGCTTCTTTGCCTTTGTGACCATTAGATTTTGGACTGAGCAATACTGCAAGGTTTGAGGGTCTCTCCCAGGAGCTGTTACATACCCAGTGTGGAAGTCCAGCTTATGCTGCCCCAGAACTGCTTGCTCATAAGAAATATGGTCCAAAGGTGGATGTCTGGTCCATGTAAGTAGATCTAAAAATGTACTTATTGAAACACTCTCAGCACTGAATGGTTTAGATAAGACTCTGATATAAATGGGTTGGTAGCATTCAGCTTTGGGGCATTAAAGGCAAAAGCAGAAATATATGAGGGAAGGGTTGCCAGAAAAAAAAAAATTGAGTATTTAGAAATGTGCCTCCATTTCAAGACACTGGAGAAAAAAAAAGGGTATAATCAATACACATGCTATTCTGAAGAAACCCTGTGCCAAGAGAAGGCAGCAGAAGGTAGGGTATCTGCATATAGGAACCTGTCCTGAGAAGTCAGAGAAATAACTTGTACATATCAATCCCCTCAAAAGAACCCCCCTGCCTTCCTGTCCTGGCAGGCAGTTTCAGCTGATAGCTGAGTACCTTCTGTCAAAATCAGACTCCGTGAAAGCCTTGGACTGACAAATGGCCATTTTCTGTCTAAGACGTATTTTGCCAAAAGAAGAAATCTATACAGAAAAACTGAGTCTGAAGGACACACAGGCCAAAGATGTGACTATAACAGAGCTATGAGATCTCCACCCATACCTTAGCAAGGCCCTTTATACTGAATTATGATAATAATGTGGAGTTATTTTCCATCATAGGTGGCACAAACCTTCATGGACTCCATTTTCCTTTTTTATTACATCTACAGGATACATCTCCTGTAACAAGCAAGAATGCAGAAGCTGCCAGGAGAAGAGCAGTTTCTCACATAAAGTATCTCAGACTTTTCAAATGCATTTCCACTTTGCAGTTCTAGCAGTCAGGTTATGGGGGTATTTACATAATTTTTCTAAGTGGAGCTGGTAAAACGATAATATATTAAGTTGATCTTCGTATTCTTTCATTTTCATGGATCTGGACAGGAGAACAGCTCTCCATGTCCATCATTTGTCCAAAGGCAGTTCATGTTTTTCTGTATGTATGTATGTTTATATATTTATATATTTATATATATATATATATATATATATATATATATATATGCAAGTGTATCACCTTCTCCTCCTCAGCTTTTTCATAGTAACCAGATGTCTGTGTCTCCACCTAGGAGACATTTTATAAGCCAATTTCCAGCAGGTATGATTCAGGGTATGGCAAGTGAGCATGAATAATACAGACTGAACTGAATCTTTGCCTAGAGCATCAAGATGAAAAAAAAAAAGTGGCTCATCAAATGCACCTTCATCCAGACTCCTCCCACTTATTTACAGTTACAACCATAATTCCTTGCAGTGACCTGACTGACAAATGTTAGAAGAAAGATCCAGCTATTGAAGCCAATGATAAAGTCCCATGGATTTCAAATAGCTCACAATATTTCTAAGAGTAATAGCACTGTTTGGTTTAGAAGCACCACCTCCCATCGCACCCCACAAGCATACCCATTTAAAGGATGTTAATGTTATTTTTCTAGAACAGGTTGTCTAGAAGAGTTGTAGATGACCCATCTGTGGAAGTGTTCAAGGCCAAGCTGGATGGGGCCTTGAGCAACCTGGTCTAGTGGAAGTTGTCCCTGCCAATGGCAGAGGGTTGGAACAAGATGGTGTTTAAGGTCACTTCCAACCCAAGCCATTCGATGATTGTGTTCAACACATAATGCTGCATTTGATCTAAACCACTTCATTCAGGACACCTGCAAAAAGGAAAGGAAGGCCTGGATGTACACAGCTGCTCTGAACTGGGATGTCACTCTTGCCTGTCCATCTGTGAGAATGAGGAGTCTCCTTGAGGAGTTCTCAGCAGTCTTTACTAAACTGTGTGTTCACAAAGGATAAAATGTTTTAGTTTGCTCTACAGGATTGCTGGTAGCTACATACAGGCATCTGGTTCAGGTGCCTAAAGCAGAAAATTAGTTTTCCTATATGTTCAAAAGATAAAAAGGATTTATATGCACATAGTTATATAAAGTATATTACTCCTCTCAAGGCCTGCTCTGGCAGACATACTATATATTTGGGGTTTCATCTAACGATGACTCCTATGCCTCAGCTTCTTCTAAATTTGCAGGGTATAAATGGTACACAAAGTTAAGGATGAAGGGACACATGCCACCAAACTACTTCAATATATGTCTGATTTTCAAGAGTGCTACTCTGAATTTATGTAAACATAGCACAGATTAATCAGGTCTAGAGGATGCTGTCAGCACTTAAATAGGATAATACTGATTTCACATTTCAGGTATCTGAATGAGGGCAATCTTAGAAGTAATCTTAGAACCATTTACTGAGCTCACTATGTTAATAAACAGCAAATAACAGGTCAAGGTCTATATAAACTTATATATGGCCCTTGGTGTTTAACACAGGTTCTGCACCTCAGGCATAAAGCATATTTAAAATTTATATTGGAATTGTTCATATTATCATAATGGGAAAGGGAATTCTGATGGACTAAAATATTAGTTAAAAAGATAAGTTACTTCTGGTGTCACAAAATAAGTAAATGACTGCAGATTGACTGGACCTAGAATCAAAAGATTTCAGTGTAGTGCAGAAAGACTGACTTTATGCAGCAGGACCGACAAGGAGTTGTTACAACAGGAACCAGAGAGCCAGTCAGCCAAAAGGACACTCACAAACCCAACCAGATCCAAGACTCCTGAGATGCAACAGTGAACTGCAGTGCCTGTTTGCCTATCATGACTTCTGGGCAGAAGATTTTAAAGGTTCTTTGAAGGACTGCAAAGTGATTGGCTTTCATGCACCAGCTGAATTGAGGAAACAGCTGTTGTAGTCAAACAAATCCAGGTAGTTCAATAGGACAGAGGAGAAGCAATTTGTATGGCTAATAAACTTTCAAGTTAAACATGCCATCAGATTCCATCTGCAATTAACTACCAAGTGTGTTAGTGATTACTAGCTATAGCTGTGTGCAGCTCCATCTCATGTTTTTTCAACTGTTTGAACACATTAATAAAAATCATAGTTGAGCACATCACAGATTTGCTTCACAGATATCATTTGCACTAGTGTACCAACCACGTCAATTAAATTAGAGTTGCCTAAATTCCTAAAATTAGTATCTCTGCTGAGCTCAGTAGAGAAATGGTAAAGGACAGTTGGAGGGAACTCTGAACAACCTGGTCTAGAGAAAGGTGTCACTGCCCTCAGCAGAGTGATTGGAACTGCATGATCTTTAAGATTCCTACCAACCCAGGCCATTCGATGATTCAATGATTCAATGATTCATTCTATGGTGAAGAACAGTGCTGCTGTGGCAGTGCAGTTCAGCTGGAGCAAGGAAGTACCATGGAGAGTGTTCAAGGAAACCTCCCTGTCCACAAACTCAGGACAGCTAAGCAAGTTTTCCAAATGTTGGTACTTCTCCAGACTGAATGGCAAACCTTCACAAAGTTTGCTGGTCGCTGCTAGCAGACTGTTAGTCTTTCACAAGAGTTAAAGTTTTAAGTCTTTAGCCAACAGCAAGCTGTTACCAAATGAATGCCTTCTGGGCATAAGTCACACCTAATTTAGCAATTTGAGCAAAGCAAGAAGAACTTAATTACTACTTGGAACAAGATCTATTGCATCAGTCCCAGTTCTGTGTTGTCACTCAGCCTCCAAAGCAAAATGCTTTATTCTGATGGGCTGGGTACATTACACTGTCACTCCAATTAGCTTATTTTTAAAATAAACAGCAGGTCTCCACTTTCAACACCACAGGCTTTCCAGTCACTCACTGTACACTCTATTTTATACACACTTCCCACACCATTCTTTTCTAGATAAAATGGCATTTAAGCAAAGAAAAAAAGGCATAAAATGTGTATTCAGTATGAATTTCTGCTTAGAGGTGATCTGTTACCTCATTTGTGATGCTGAAGGCAACTCTCTGAAAACTGACTCATAGCTTTGTGAGATTTTTAAATAAGTACTTATTAGTATCATATGGAGCTCTGATGTTTGTCTTTTCTTTTGACAGAGGTGTGAGCATGTTTGCTATGCTAACGGGCACATTACCCTTCACAGTGGAACCTTTTAATATCAAGCAACTACATCAAAAGATGTTAATTGGAGAAATCAGCCCTATTCCATCAGATATTTCCACTGGTAAAGCAGTTCAGTCTTTATAAAGAATATAAATGCAAAAAAGTTTTAACCCATGTAATAATGTGAATTTAACAATAACTCAACCTTTTGGAAATTAAGATGTACTTTTTCCAGTTGCTCTGTTTGCATTTAGAAATAACTTTTTTGAGGCTATGGCAATATCTCTTTATCTCAGGCTACAAGAAAAATAATGTTATCTCTTCAAAAGGCCATTATTCTTGGTTTTCATTTACAGGGGGAATAAAAGGTACATTGCTTTTACATAAGTGGAGTAGCTCTGCAATAAATGAGAACACTGCCGTGTTTAGTATGTCCCATGCTGTGTGTTACAGCCAGGCATTCTTTCCTGTTTTTCCCACAAATAAGTTATCTAAACCTTAGATATTTTTTCCTCGAGACCTTATCTTTTGGCTACTGACAGGGCCTACAACACTGAGATTATTAAAGACATGGGAGGGCTATTTTTGCGAAGAGTCCGTTCATATTTTTCGAGAGAAAGAACTGAAATGTAACATTTTTCAGTTAATTTTACTGACACTCTTTAATGAGGTACAGTCAGTGAAGTCTTTTAGGACAACTGGGAAAGATAGTTCTCAGAAATTCTAGCCTGAATTACAAGCCATGGCTCTAAACCCCAGAATTCCTGTTGGTGTATATACGCTCTCTGTCAGCAGTACAACGTTTACTTCCTCAGAGTTAAAAATTCTGCTGCTTTACAACGATTCTTATACACCTCTGGCTTTAATCCCCATTTTCTCTCCACCTGGAGTAGCATCTTCTCTGTTGACTGTCACAGGCTCGGGCCCCTTCTCACAGCTGTTATGGTAAGTCTTCACGGACCAAGTCAGAAAGCAGAGCAGAGTGAGACATGTTTTGCCCAGCTATCTACCAGCAAGAGTTCAGATCTCCCCATGGTTTTGAGAAGCATGGTTATGATGTGAGGCAAGAATGATCCTAGGAACCAGGATGAGCTTCAGTGGCTGCCTGCAGCCAAGCACTGGAAAGCAGCAGACAGTTCCAGACTAAGCTAGCTGGATCTAGTCTGGAGTATTAAGATAATGTGATGATTCAATTTCTTTCTCTCCCCTAGTAAATGGAATAAGGATATCTACCATAGTTGTCAAGAGTGTTTGTACATTAGTCTCCCATTTCTCTTTCTTTGGAGATAGCAGTTTCATTTTTGCAGAATCCTTCCATAGCTGCAATTATTATATTTCTAATTTTTCTTATTTATGTTATTGTTATGGCTTCTACTAGTAAATGCATTAGCTCTGCTTTTCTACAAAGCCCACACAGTTAGTGGAAGATTGTGGGTAACTCCATTGTTCTCTTGCCCACTGGGAATTCAGTGAGAGAGCAGTAATAAACTAGATTTGCATATTTCAGACCTAAATTCTTCTGAAGGAGATTACAAGTGAAAGGAGCAGTATGTTCCCAGTTTAATGCTCACTTGCCTTTTTGTTCACTTTAAAACTTCCCCAAGGGATATGGAAGAATTCAATAAAGTTTTCCCAAGAAGAAAAAATAAAAGACAGGGACTTTATGCAGTGTAGGAGCTGAGTGATTGACAGACAGGAATGTTTGGCTCCAACTCCAGGGAGCCAAAGCACAACACATCATGTGAGCACAGAAGTCCATCTCCAGACCTCATTACAGAGAGTTTTATTGATGCAATTGGCTTCTTTGGGTGAGGAACATAACCCCTGTGTAGTCAGCTGGCACGGAAGTGCCCTTTCTCAGAGGCCTGATCAAACGCTGAGTGGGCACAATGCTGAGATTACTGCTGATGCCATAGGCTGCATTCACTGGGGTAAACCAAGCAAATTAGGAACTGAGTTCCAGTACTGTATCTACAGCAGCATCCAAAGGTCCCTAGCAGGCATCCCAGCATGGTTTGGCCACTGCTGCCCACCCTGCCCTTGGGGGAAAAGTGTCACCCCATGGGACTACAGCAGACTCAGAGAAAAGCCCTAGAGACTGAATTTTAGCTGAGGCTCTTACAATGTCTTGAAGCAGGGCAAGTGCCACATTTCTGCAACAGGAAAAATATGCAGTGATCAGATAGTGAAATATTACTAGCAAACAAGCCATTTTACTGGAATACTGCACAGGAGCTGTACAATTCATGCAGTCTCTACTTGAGCCCGACCCTGCTAAGAGGCCTGGAGTCAAAGAAGCAGTAAAAGACAAATGGTTGAATGAAGGTTTCACCAGGAAAATACTGAATGCTGCTGCCTATGAGAACAGGTAACAGTTTTGACATCTATCTTCTACCTTGGGATTTCTGGATTGCAGATTTGGGAGGGAAGTGTTTTTAGGATTTTGTTTGTTTGTTTTAGAAGATTTTTGTTATCTACTATGGGCTCTTCCAAAATGACAGAGTTTTACTTCAGAAAATACCACATCATCATTCTAACTGTGGATAAATTTTATTTAAGAGGAAACATCCTTATATAACTGTTTATATCTATTGTATCAATAATTTTGTTCTTAACATGCCTCACAACTGCCACTAATTTCAGTGTCCTTCTAATCCTTTCCTACAAAACTAGGTCTCGCATGCCACCTGAAGAAATATTTTTATATTACACTGAAATTTTTGTTATTCTAATGATTTTTATTCTCACCCATCTTTGTAACTGGTTTTAACTATGCTCCATTTATTCTTAGCAAGGCACTTTATGGTTTGAGATTATTATAAAAGTTTGAAATAGTTATGTGCAATATGACACTTCACATAAACATTGCCAACTTTCAAGATGTTATTCATCTTTCATATTGGGATGCTGCAAAGCATACTTTGCATGTCTTTAAATGCCTAAATTCAGTGATGGACCTTTTACATCATACCCACTGATTAAAGTAGCTAGTAATGGGTCACATATTTTATTCCCAAATTGTTCTGTATAAGTCAGTATTTCGCACTAATTGAAAAAGAGAATAATTTGGCCTGTGTAATCTGCACCATCTGCATCGGTGTCTAGAGGACTCTTAGCAAGTTCTTCTACCATGGTGATCCACTGCCAGTCACAGCCAGAGCTGTTAGAAATGTACTTGCAATTTCTGTGAGAGTTGCCCACTGTTTTTACCTTTGCCCTCCTTCCTTCCCTCACATGTCTGTGCTCATTCATACTGAAGTTTGAAAAAATGTCTTAGGAGTCTCATAATCCAAGGCTGATGTATTTCTGTAATGCCTTTGCTGGACTTTGCTACTCACAGAAGCCCATGAGTAAAACAATTATCATTACAACAAAACATGTTTTATTTCACAATCTCAGTTATATAAAAATTGGAATCCTACTGTACTTTCTTTGGTTCTTTTTTGTCCTTCAAGAGTTTCCTGCCTTTGCTACTTTTCTGTCTTCTTATGTACATGCACACACACTATCTCCCTGTTAATCCGTTTGAGGATTAACTACTGTACTGAGAACTGAAACACACACATTTGATTAAAATGAGAAAATGCTGTTTTCCATATTTTAATTTTTCAAGCTTAATCCTGGTGGGTGTCCTTTCAGAGTAATCAATTATATCAACAATAGGATGTTTAATGATGCAGTAACAGAGCCCCAGCCCGGCAGTGAAGTTAGCGTAGCCAGACAAGAAGCTTATTGCACAACTGTGTATCATAATTTGCCTGTAAAATCAACTTAGCCAACTCCAGCTGCATCACAAGAAGTGTAATGTCTGCTTACTGTAAATTCTGACATTGTACCTGGCCGCATCATTTGTATTAAAATAATTTTTCCGAATATTTCAGATTTTGCCCCAGTGAATTGAATCCTGTTGTTTTAAACTACATGACAGAAATTATGGGGTTCAGTCTTTCAGAAGTTATCAACACTTTAATAAATAACAGACCCTCTCCTGCCATGGCTTCTTATTGCTTATTGCTGAAGAAACTGCTCAGGTACCAGAAAGACCACAAAAGAGCTCAGGTAAGATATTATGATCATGAGAGGCATAAAGGGCTCCCTGGATTCTTATAAGGAACAATCCAGCAGCTACATAGCACACATGAAAAAGGTGGTTGTCCAAGGAATGGGGAGAAGTTCATCAAAAAATAGTCATGAAATTGCAGATCCAAGTGCAGTCTCAAGAAACCTACATTCTGGCATTCTCAGAGGTGATTAATTTATGAGATTTTTTTATTCCCAGAGATAAATATACCTTTTTTATGACTAATGAATTTTTAAAATGAGCTGCTGGTTGTAATGGGATTGAGAATTATTTTGTTTTACATATAAGATTACTTTTCCATTGGGAAAAGGAGCATTAGCATCTCAGTGACTTCGCCATCCTTTTCCTTTCTGACTGGTCTGTGAGGGTTTAATCCAAAGTCTGGGGAGGTGAGTGGGAAGCTGTGAAAGTTGTAAAATCTTTTCCCAGCATCTTTTTTTTTTTCATACTTTTACTCCTGTATCCTATGCTCACACTCCAGCTCCAGCTCACTCAGGGACATGGAGTGAGATCAGAGGGGACAAACATTTTAAAAATAAATTCAAAAAATTATGGTAATCATTGGTAAGGCCACAATTAGTCAAAAAGGCTGTAAGCTTTTCTTTTACAACCGTCTCCACTAAGGGGTTCACAGCTCAGCCATAAAAAATTTTGCTTCAGGCAGAAACTAGGCAGACAGGAAGCCAAATTCCAGCTTCTAACACACAAGTGCAATGGGAAAAGTTTCAGCTACAAAAACACACACATTAGCGATTAGCCTCCCATTCAAAGCCTTTGCCCTGGAGAAGCTGTATTTTGAGAAGGTCCAGTTGACTCCTCTAGAAATTATTCAGATGAGCTTGAGCAGATCCAGATCTCCATGCCAGCACACAGCCCCAAGGTCGCAACAGTCTGTGCAGTGTCTGCAGACAGAGCCATAACTCAAAAATATGAGTTGGGGAGTGTGTGTGTGCATGCTTAGGGAGAAGAGGCTTTTCTTCACATATGTGAATTTTTTCATATTACAATTTTAAGCAGGATCTGCTAAATCATAAGTCACTCAGAAAGACCCATATTGTGAAGGCTATTGACCAGCTTTCTAATACCTCTGGATATCAAGCTGATTTACAGCCAGCAGAAATCTAGCCTTCCAGGCAAGTCATAGTGTTTCACATTTTGTATGACCTCTTTCAGCATCCTACCTGGGAGGAAGAGGGAAGTGATCATGTACATAAAGCTGCAAGCTGATTAAGGGTCTGTGATACTTCCTGCCACTCCTGACATCCAAAATGCCCTCTTATGGCAGAGAGTCAAGCTGAATTCAAGCACAGACCCTTAAAATAGCTCTGATTGCAAGTCAATACACTAAAAATTATTGTTTTGAAGTCCTAGTAAATACATTTTCCAGGCAGACTGAAACTTTTGGTAGAGCAAGGAGGAAAAGAGAGGGAGTGTAGCAAAGGAGTGAGTGACATCTTCTTTCCCTGCGTTGACATTTATTCAGTTAAAGGTTTAAACCCAAACCAGTAGTGACTCAAAATAATATGACCTGTTTCCAGCTCAAAACAGTGACGACTTTCACAAAATCACAGCATCACAGACTGACTGAGTCTGGCAAGGATCTCTGGAAGCTGTCTGATCTAACCCCCCTGCTCAAGCAGGGCCACCTACAGATGCTTGCCCAGAACCATGTCCAGACAGCTTTTGATGGTCTCCAAGGATGAACACCAGCATCCCTGGGTACCTTGTGACCATGCTTGGTCACCCTCACAGTGAAAAAGTGTTTCTTGATGTTCAGAGGGAAACTCTTGTGTGTGCTCCACTCTCTTAATCATCTCTGTGGTGCAGAAGTCTCTACACTATGTCCACGTCTCTCTTGTACTGGGGAGGCCAGACCTGGACTCAGAACTCCCGGTGTGGCCTCACCAAGGCTGAGCAGAGGGGCAGCATCCCCTCCCTTGACCTGCTGGCAACACTGCTCCTATTGCAGCCCAGGATACCATCAGCCTTCTCTGCAGCAGGGCCATATTACTGACTCATGGCCAATTTGGTGTTGACCAGGACCTCCAGCTGCTGTCCAGCCCGGTGGCCCCAGCATATGCTGGTGCCTGGGGTTGCTCTCCCCCAGGAGCAGGACTTTGCCCTTCCCTTGCTGGACTAAACCCAGCTGGGACACATCTAAGCATGTAAACTGGATATGCACCTTGGGGTCTGTTCAGTTGTGTCATATCACGACTCCCCATTTCTACACCTTCCCCATGTCCCCTTCCACATAACTCCCAGGTGTGTAGTGCTTTCTTCTGCACCACAAAACGATGCTGATCTGCAAACTTTTGCATGATCAGTGTGGGAAGTTCTTGAATTTGCAGACAGATTCTCCCTTTGATGGTTTCACAGGGAAACTACTCACTTTTAGTAGGACATCTTTGCTGAGAACTTGAAATACAGGCACAAGCTAGATGTCTAAATTTGGCAGAGTGGATTCTACCACAAATAATACCTTCCAATATCTGCTACTAAGACATACAAATTAGGAAATTAGAACAGACCAATTCATACCATCTTTTCATGTCATTAAAAGTTTGTTTCCCTTTTTCCCTCAGTACAAAGTTCATAAATGCTACCTTTAAACTCATGAACACAAAGCCCGCTACTAGCACAGTTTAGAGATCATTCTGTTATCAGACTGTAATCTCACTGTTTTTTCCCCAGATAATCACTCTACAAAACTTCTTATTTTTTTGCTCTATTCCCTCTTACATTCTTTTCTATTATGAAAATTAATATTTCTCCCTTGCTTGTTGTTAGGCTCTGCTACTTTTTGCAGTTAATACTGGTCTCTTGATTGTTTCTTATTCCAGGCTTTTGTATAATTAACCTTTGCAATCACTCCTCCCCAGGAGCTCTTTCAAATCATGACTGTTAGTGCTACCACCTTTTAACAGTTTCTCCAACATTCAATAATATTCGTATTTCTCAGCAAGAATTTGGGCAAAAACAGGGAAGAAAGAGAGGAAGGCTGGCTAAGAAATCAAGCTGGGCATTCTTACTCAATCAATGCTCTTATTTTTCCAATATCCTCTGGCCTGTTCTTCAGCTAGAGCTACTTTATGCACATACTTGCACAATGGCAAAACTTAGCCCTAAGCATATGTGAAGTATATAGGGAAAAGAAAAGAATGCATCTCTTGGATCCCAAGGCGGAGCCCCACACGGGTGGCATGACGTTTTTGGGCAGAGGCAGAGCCAAGAGCAGCCCCCAGCTTCCCTGGAGACTGGCCCATGCTGTGCTGGCACAGCTCTCGAAGGAGGCAGCTGGCAGGGGATTATCTTGCGGGGAGGATTCTCTGCTTTGGTGTAAAAGAGGCCAAATTCAACCACCTCTTTGGCAGGCTGTGATGCACTTCTTTGACCACCCAGCCACAGAGAGCTGAAACTGAGGAAGAAGAGTAAAGATTGTCAACTGAATGCAAGGGGGAAATTTCTCACTTTTTATTCATCTTCTTGTTGAGATCCTGATGTTACTAGAGCTTAATTGCAACAGCATGGGTATTTTATATTTGTGTTATAAATTATGCCAAGGATATTTCAAAATGCATAGATAGATATTCTCTCTATTCTGTATAAAGCCAACTATTTGCTATTTATTACTAGCAGTGTGTCATCCATCTTTAAATCACATAATATCCTTTCAGCTCTTCAGATCTTGCAAATGTATGCATCTGCTTTAACTTTAAGGATATGGATAGTTTCACTGAGCTCAACAAGACAGCTTGTGTGTAAAAAATTAAAGCAAAAAAATTAGAATTTGCATATAAATAAGTGGAAATTCAAATCTAAATTATGGAAACAGATAAGTAACAAGTAACAGTCACAGGTAAAATGAAGAAACCTGAAAATTAATTGCTGTTGATTTACATTATTTCTTTCTAGGACCATAAAGATTATTTCATATTTCTATCTGCCTATGAAAAGAGATATTTACAGGGAGCTAATATCCATAAAGGAGCAAATTTGTGGTAAAAAAATACTCCAGTATTTTTGAGCAAGTTAGAAACCTCCTTTCCTCTCAGTGACTTGTAGAGAAAGTTGGCATCTGGCTCTTCTGAATATTCTGTCCAAAAAGAATGAAGCATATCAAATATCAACACAAACAGAAAAGTAATTGCATTCATAATAATGCCTATGAATAACAAGCAATAAAATATTCTACCAACACAATCAGCCCACGACATTGTTTGGAATTCAAACGTGTATTCACAAAACAGTGCATTCAACCCATTCCAGGCAGCAGAATATGCCATGATTTTTCAATACCAAGAAATATACAATTTCCTGAGGAAAATTTTTCAGCAGAAATTCTAATCTAAAACTGAAAGAAAAAGCCTGTGGAAATTACTTTTCATGTACAAACCCCCTGCATTTGAAAAACCAGTGTGAGTCATTGCATTCGCACTCTCTCCTTGTATACAGAAGTTTGTACATGCAAATAATAGTTTTGTTGGATGCAAACAGATGTGATTCTCATTTTTCTGGCTGCAATTAGAAAAGTCTGTTGAAAGCTTTAACCTTAAAAAAGCATAAGATCCTTTCCATGTTCAAATTTGAGCCATAAGTCATTGGATAAACTTAAAACACAGCCTGTCCTTTTATGCATAGTAGTTTCTCCAAGCAATGTATTTACATTTTATGTGTTCTGCTGTAGAAGAGGGAGCCTTAATGACTACAATTTGCCATCCAGAACTTTATAGCTGGTCCTTGCAGAAAATAGCATTTCTGCCAAAAAGCTTCCTGCCCAGGTGCTTAACCAATTAGCTCTTAAGAGGTCGGCAGTAAAACCAGTCATGGCAAGTTTTCCGATATACTGTATATAAGGTGACAGCTTGCAAAATGTAAGATGAAAATTTGTTTTCTTAACTAGCAGTGTGTAAAATCCTGGGAGACTATTTGATCGCAATAGCCTAAAATATTTATGACATCTCGAATTCCCAATTGATCTAGTGTGGTTTTAGCAATATGTTGTCATCTTAAACGTACTTTGTTTCTTTTATAAATAAAAAATTTATTTTAAAATAATTTCCCAAATTGTGATTGGGTACTACAGGTAAGTAGAAAGGATGCGGTGACCCCACAAATTTGAGGTTTGAGGTCCTTAAAATTTTTCCAAACATTTTTGCTAACTCACAAAATACATTCAAGCTATCAAAAGTGCCTTTTGTCCACAAATTGCACCCACATTTTAAAATGGCATGTTAGATTAAAAACATATTTTTCACAAGGGGAGTACTTTGCAATGCAAAGATTAGGAGAAAACCATGAAAAAGATGAATACACCATAGTAAAATTAATTACCTCTCTGCCAATGGAAGCAAGAAGTTTGTATTATGTGGGGACGGCAGTAAAAAGATCAAAACTCACTACAGATAATCCTTGAAGTGGTAGCCGTGTAATGACAAAGTGGGCCTGTCAGAGATGATATGGAAAGCAGCAAAAAAAAGCTGGATGTTGCACTGGAATATCCATGTGGGTACTTGTCTTGGTTTCAGAAACTCCATTTCAGAAATTCCTTTTTCAGGCATGCCAGACCTGAAAGGAGATGTTCTATGACAGAAGCAGCACACAGAGCAGTCAGCTCATCACAGGACTTAGTTCTGTAGGAAGGGATTTATTTCTTCTATTCTTTGCTTTGCAAAGTTCTCCCCTTGTGAAAAATATGTTTTAAATCTAACATTTTATTTCGCAGCTCTTGCATTTTCACAAGGTTTTGATAACTGAAACTCAGTGTGCATGAGGCTTACACAGTGAGGACTCTGAAAACTGGGATCATAGCTGATTTACAAGTGACCTACATATGAGAACATATCCCTTGTGCACGGAAGATGCTTGTAGGAGTGAGGGAAGCGGCACTGCAGCAAGCAGTGAGTCCTGAAGCCCATGTTCCTGTTGGGATGAATGGTCCTGTTACCACAGCTCCATGGACGTCTTCCTGCTGCAATTCCACTGCAGAACCTCCCCAGATGTATTCTAGTCTCATGCTGACTACTTGCCCTCACAGCAAACGGCAACAGTTGCATGACATGAATCTTCTGGATCAGGGAGTGGCTCACAGCATTCTGTAATGTTTGTGCTTTGCAGCAGGATCTCTGCGGTACCCTGACCTTCCTTACACATCTTGGGAGACTCCGTGAGCCATAAGCCTCAAAGGAAGTGCTATGGGCTCTCCAAAGATGGCATTCTAGCATTCAGTGGATTTTCATGAAAACTTTCTCCCTACAGCCTGTGTGGTAAAGGGAAGGGTCTGCCAGCCCATGTACAGCTGGGTTTCTGGAAGAACCTCTGGCATAGGGTCTGTTCAGATGGAATGTTGATCTGTGTAACTAAGGCTTGTGTGAAAACAAGATTTCCCATTACACCTTATAGGGGGATTTCTTTTAAAGTTTGAGGTGCTTTTTTGTTCCCTGCAAATCAAATGATGTCTGATCATTTTACAGAGGGAATATGAAGCAGAAAAACCCAGTATTAATCCCAACAAACAGCTGAATAAAGAGTCAGAAACTAAGATTTCCCAGAAGGCTGAAAAGGACACTCTGGAAAACCTCAGAAATTATGGCAATACGGCATTTCCTACTGTACTAACACTGGCAATGCAAAATGCTATTCAAGAAGATGATATCACAATTGCATTGGAAAACCAAGAAAACTTCTCAAAAGGTACTGTTCTGAAATAAGTCTCAGCATGTTAGTTCAAAAGGGTAAAAGGGTATCTGTCTGAGGAAAAAAAGGGAACACAGTCCCTGAAAATGCTATAGAAATATCTTTGCATTTTGTTTTGAATTTCAAGTATTTTGAGCAATTTTTTCCCAGGCCCAAATCTGGTGATAGATTTAATCTTGATCAAGGGAAATAATTTTCAGATAAACACCTGACCCAGTGCAAACTCTGCAGATACTAATCACAAGTAACTGTTCCATGTCCATGTGTAGGTTATTTTATCTCTGAGTCACCCTGGGACAGTACTAGTACCTCTAAGGCACTTCCAAGAACAGAAATTTATGAGTAAAAAAGGGCATTTATTTAAATTCCCGGGATGAATGTGAGCATGGTGCAAGTATCACAACTTCACTATACTCAGTGAGGGGTTGTACTCATATCCATGACATCATTTTCCACAGTCTCAAAAATATAGAAGATGCACAGTACTGAATAATCAAACTCTATATCTGAATATATTCTTGTTCAAGTTATTGCACCCCCACAACTATTTACTTATGTGCCATGTTTAAAACGATGTGATAAATATCCCCAGAAGAATAAATGAGTATGTTGTCCAGAGAAGCTGTGGGTGCTCCAACCCTTTAAGTACTCGAGGTCAAGTAGGATGGAGCTCTGAGCAACTCTGATCTAGAGAATGGTGAATGGGGATTGGAATGAGAAGATCTTTAAGGTTCCTTCCAACCCATACTATTCTATTATTCCTTGATTCTGTAGTACTCACTAAAATTAAGCCAGACAGCTTTGTGCTGTGAGGCTCCTTCAAGACTGTTCACCCAACCAAAAAACTGACAATTGCCTACCTGCAGATCACCATCTGCCTGAAATTATCAGTGCAAAATTTCATTCTGTGTCAAGGTTTACTTTTATTTATGCCTTTACAAATACAGATTTATTATGGGACAAAGCTGATGTGATATTAGCATGTTATTTTCTTGAAAATACCATTCCAGGAGAAGCTGATCTGATTTGTTCTATATTCTATTTAGTTTCCAAGTTTGCAGGCAGAGAGTTGGTCCACTGTGGGCCTCCTAAGTCATCAAGCAAAAGTATGCCATGTGAGCCCATTTATCAGCCACTTTTGGACTCTCAGAACAGTCAGAATGATTTTGAAGACTTGACAGAGGCCAGAAAACCATGTCTTCATGAGAAATCCTCATCCACACCAGCAAACAAGCAACCTCCCTTTTCAAACATCCAAGAAATGACAAGTACAAGAAAAGTACCTGCACGGTCCCTGATGGAAAACAGAATTATTACCAGAAGCCCTTTGCCTCGTCAGGACATGAGGTTTAAAGATCTTCTAAAGGCAGTATATGACAATATTTACACCCCAACACAGAGGCAACTTGATAAAGATGGCGCTGACCTCCTCGTGATTGACTCTCCCCAGTTGTCACCTTTCCCCAGGCTGCAACAAGCTACCCTGAGAGAAACCCTACCTAGAAAGATTCCCTTGATGGGGGCAACACAGGAACACAGAGATATCTGCCCTCTTGTTACAGTGAATGGTTCAAAACCACCAGCTTTCCCCATGCCCCAACAGCAAAAGTTTACCATAAGAAGTATGAGGCAATTTAAAGAAAACTCAACTCATTTTTTCAATAAGAAAACTAAGAAAAACTTTATTCAGCTCAGACACATACCTACAACTACAGATGTAAATCTTCCAGTTTTACGCCCACCGTACCAAACCACATTGGGGAAAAAAACAGAGATTCTAAGGTTAAATTTTGCATAAATAAATCACACACAAAACATCAGAAGGAAAAAGGATGAAGGAGCAGGTAAGAAACAAAGGTGGACAGACAGAGAGAGCAAGAAAAGGAAGGTGGGAGAGATTAATCCAATCTTAAAATTAGAATCATCCAAACACAAAAGAATTATATGATTAAAGCTGTGTATCCTCTGACATCGACCAAACACCATGCTACAAATTTTGTGGAGCACAACAAAGACACAGAAAAACAGATGCCACTGTAACAGAACAACATAATGTATATTTAGGCACAAAAGTGGACACTGAGAGCAGAAGATGTGATTTTTAATATTTTGTACCAATACATCTCCTAAACTTGTGTTACTATTCCTTATGCATTTCATTAGGGAAATAAACCTGGGCAGGCAATTTTCATTAAGCTGTGAACATAATGCAGAAGGTAAAAAGCCAGCAGCAGTGAGGGAATAAACAGTTTTGGGGGGATTGCCATGATACACAAAATAGTCATGGCACTGATAAATTATTTGTTTGTTTCTTTGCTAGTTTATTAGTTTTAACTGTGTGTATTCCAATTAATGGAGAACATGCAACCTAACTCCCCTGAGAGTTAGTTGCATTTTCTCTGTAAATTTAACAACTTAATTAGTATTGCCTGTTTGTCACTGTTTGCCTTTGCAATGTTTGTACCTTACTATTGAAAACATGAATTTTCTCTCGGTTTCAATGTATTGTGGTTCTCAGTTAGATTGTCATAGTACTAAGCTTTAAGTCTTTTTCTGTCCTCAAGTTTTATACCAGTTTAAATCCCTTAAGTTCAATGGATTTGAACCTGACTGACACCAACAGAGGTGAGAATACAATAGGAGTCTTCATATTTGCTGCTCTGTAGGATCCCACATAAAAGGGGAATGTTTATAATTTAGGAAATGTTTATGTCTTGAATATGTTTTAAGCTTTGGAGCACCCCTAAAAAGCACTTTTCAGTGAATATATGTTTTGAAACAAATGGATTCATCTGTAAGTTTACATTTCAATTCACTGTTTCCTTTCACAATACTGAAATGCTTCATTCTGGACATAAATCATGGCATCATAGACTCACAGAATTGTTTATCTTGAAAAAGACCTTGAAGATTATCAAGCCCATCACTAAACCATGTCCCAAAGAGTCATACCTAGACATCTTTAAAATACCTCCAGGGATGGTGATTTAACCACTTCCCTCAGCAGTCTGTTCCAATATTTGACAACCCTTTCAGCAAAGACATTTTTCCTAATTTTCAACCTAAACCTTCCTTGGTGCAGCTTGAGGCTATTTCCATTTGTCCTGTCATTTGTTATCTGGAAGAATAGACCGACATCCACATGGCTACAACCTCCTTTCAGGTAGTTATACTGAGCCATACAGTTCCCCCTGAATCTCCGTTTCTCCAGGCTAAGCAACCCCAGCTCCCTCAGCCACTCCTCAGAGGACTTGTGCTCCAGACACTTTCCCAGCTTCTTTGCCCTTCTCTGGACTTGCTCCAGCACCTCAATGGCCTTACTGTAGTGAGGGGACCCAGAACTGGACACAGCACTTGAGGTGTGGCCTCACCAGTGCCAATTACAGAGGGACAATCTCTGCCCTGCTCCTGCTGACCACACTATTGCTGATACAGGCCAAGATGCCATTGGCCTCCTTGGCCACCTGGACACACTGCTGGGTCATGTTCAGCAGCTGTCAACCAGCACTCCCTGGACCCAGCACTTTGCCTTGTGTACTTTGAACCTCACACACTTGGCTTTGGCTCATCTCTCCAGCCTGTCCAGATTCCTCTGCAGAGCCTTTCTCCCATCCAGCAGATCAGCACTCCCACCCAGCTTGGGGTTGCCTGTGAACTGACTGAGGGTGCACTCGATCCTCTTGTCCAAATTGTTGATAAAGATATTAAAGAGCACTCGCCCCAATACTGAGACCTGGGGAACACCACCTATGACTACACCACCTGGATTTATCTCCATATCATATTATTCACCACCACTGTCTGGGCCTGGCCATCCAGCCATTTTATCCATTGAACAGTGTACACATCAAGCCACGAGCAGCCAGTTTCTCCAGAAGAATGCTGTGAAAAATGCTGCAAAAGGCTTTACTTAAGTCCAGATATACAATATCCGCAGTCTTTCCCTCCTCCCTCCTAAGTGGGTCACCTTGTCACAAATGGAGATCAGGTTAGTCAAACAGGACCTGCCTTTCACAAATCCCTGCTAGCTATGCCTGATCCTCTGGCTGTTCTGCACATGCCATGTGATGGCACTCAAGATGATCACCCCCATGACCTTCCCCAGCACTGAGGTGAGGCTGACTGTCCTAGAGATCCCTATATTCTCCTTCCAATCTATCTTGTAGATGGGTGTCCCATTTGCTAAGTTCCAGTCAGCTGGGACCTCCCCAGTGAGCCAGGGCTTCTGGTAAATGATGGAAAGTGGACAGGTGAGCTCTTCCATCAGCTTTCTCAGTACCTCTGGGTGGATCCCATCCAGCCCCATAGACCTGTGCATGTCTAAGTGGTATAGCAGGTGGCTGATGATTTCCACTTGGATATAGGGGCTTCATTCTGCTCCCCATTTCCGTCTTCCAGTTCAAGGGGCTGGGTACCTGGAGAGTGACTGGTTTTACTATTAAAATCTTGGGAAAAGAAAGCATTAAGTACCTTAGGTTTCTCCTTTGCCCTTTCTCTCCCTGAGGACTTGTGGAGGAGCTGGAAGATAGTGGAGAATGAGAGGAGCTTATGCTTCTTTGTCACCAACTTAGTCCAGGCATGTCTGTGTGGGTGCCAAGCAGATGACAGACACAGGGGAATACCCATTCCCCACTAAAACAAACCCCAGAGAGATCAGCATTTAGTGGCTGTGCATCATGACCCAAGTGCAGAAGAGGTAGCTCTTCCTGGAGGAGCTCTGAGTTATGATGCTTCTCGTGGCCTCAGCTGTCTCCAGTCCCATCTCTTCTCTGTCTGTGACAGAGAACAAGGGCTTCCAAGGGGTACTTACCAGAGGTCAGAGAAAATTTCAGGTCTTTGTGGGGTCCTGCCACCTGCTTATTTTTTCCACATTCAAGGTAATACAGTTTTCTAGTGGTTGAGCCTGGATGGATGTCAGGTGCCTACCAAAGTCACCCTACCATTTTCCCTCCTCAGCTGGACAGAATAGAGAAAATATAATGACAGGCTCGTGGGTTGAGGTAAGGGCAAGGAGGCATCACTCACCGGTTACTATAATGGACAAAACAGACTCAGCTAGGGGAAATTAATTTATTACCAATCAAGTCAGAGTAGGGTAATGAGAAATAAAACTACATTTAAGACACCTTCTCCCCACCTCTCCCTTCTTCCTGGGCTCAATTTCACACCCAATTTTTTCTACTTCCTCCCCCATAGTGGTGCAGGGGGGCAAAGACTGAGGGTTGTGGTCAGTTCATCATATGTTACATCAAAGGGAGGACTCCTCATACTCTTCCACTGCTCCAGTGTGGGGTCCTTCCCATGGGAGACATCCTTCCACAATCTTCTCCAACATGAGTACATCCAGTGGGCTACAGCTCTTCATTAACTGCTCCAGTATGAGTACCTTCCACAAGGTGCAGTCTTTCAGGAACAGGCTGCTACAGTGTGGGTCCCCCATGAGGTCACAAGTCCTGCCAGCAAAGCTGCTCCGGTGTGGGGTCCTCTCTCCACAGGTCCACAGGTCCTGCCAGGACCCTGCTACAGTGCAGGCCTCCCGTGGAGTCACAGTCTCCTTTGGGCATCCACCTGCTCTGGTGTGGGATCCTCCACAGGTTGCAGGAGCATCTCTGCTCCCCCATGGCCCTCCATGGGCTGCAGTGGAAGAGCTACCTCACTATGCCCTTCCCTACAGGCTGCAGGAGAATCTCTGATCCAGCGCTTGGAGCACCTTGTCCCCTCCTTCTTCACTGACCTTGGTGTCTGCAGAGCTGCTCCTCCCACGTATGCTCACTCCTCTCTCCCAGATTGTTGAACAGGTTTTTTTTCCCCCTTCTTAAGTCTGTTATCCCAGAGGCACTGCCACCACCACTGACGGGCTCAGCCTTGACCAGCTGTGGGTCTGTCCTGGAGCCGCCTGGCATTGGCTCTGTTGGACACGGGGGGAGTTCTGGCAGTTTCTCATGGAAGCCACCTCTGCAGCCTCCCGCTACCAAACCTTGCCGTGTACACTCAATACAGGTTTCTTATGTCTAGGACTGTTCCACTAAAAAGGGAGGGAATATTCCTCCTTCTGCCGTCTGTCCCTTTAAAGGTAACAACAGGCTCCCAAAGAGACAGTTTCTGAAGGAGTATTTAGCTATTTCATTACATAAATAGCAATTCCTTGTACAAAATAACTTCACATAGATTTACTGCTGGGATGACACTGGATCTGTCTTCAGGTCCTTCAAGTCAGTCTCTATAAGTGGATCCTGCTACTTTCACAGTCTGCCAATGCAATCACAAGAGATTCCCAGACCTCAGTTTCATAGGTTTTCCATTTACACATAGGAAATGGCACCTTTTACTTCTATCCTGTTTCTGAGTCATATTAATAAGTTCAACTGCTTTATGTATTACCAGTTTCAAAGCTGTTCTGTTTTTCAAATCACAGCTGTTTTCATGTCAGCAAAAGAATTTCAAACCACAGGAAATTCTGAGGATGAAGTACAAATATACACTTAGACAGAGCTATCAGGAAGCAGAATCAAACCTGCAGTTGGAAAAATATGAAAAGAATGTCACTGCTTTCATACTCCACTTTTAATTTCATCATTCTTTAAAGACATAAATGAACAAGATTAATAATTCAGACAGTAAAGGGAAGCCTCTGAAAACCCTGAATAATTCAGAAGTTCTGACATTATATAGCCATTGTCATACTGATCCATCCACCCTGGGTAAGATGATGAAGAGAGAGTGAAGTGATCGACCCATTCTCTCACAACCCTCTCATATTACGGTTTATGGACAACAAAACTCTGCAAATCAGAAGGTCACAAAAAGAGAAAAAGCAGCTCATGTTCACCAGTGGTCTGGGCCAGCAAGATGATGAGAAAGGGCAAACAGGAGCATGATAAGCACAGTGTTAAAACTACAATACCTGACCTGCAGCCAAAGAAAATCCACTCCTTTGACTTACCCAGGCTCTAAGCATAAGGTTTGTGAAAGATTTAAGAAATTCAGATAATATCCATCATACAGAAAACATTTTAAAAGTAATCAAGGTTTGCCAAACTGTGAGTGAGCCTGATACATACACATATATTTCTTTCAATAAAGCAGCAACTAGAATTTTTGTCTCCTATAAGCAACATGCATTTGCCTCATCCTTCTAACTAAATTAAAATCTTTCTGTATCATAATGATAATGAACTATAAATACCTTCCTCTCTTTCACCACTTTTTCAGTTCTGGTCATTGTTTTGGGTCACAGGTTATATAGATGGATACTACAGAGAAATGTAAGTTAATGAACTTAAGAAACCTTGTCTTCTTAAGAATAAATATTTGAGATTTCTGCTAGGACTCCTGGCATAAAATATTCCAGAATGAGAATCATCCACCATTTGCCTGGCTGTAGAATTTGGGCTCCAGTCCCATATACACATATTTTGTGGCTAATCCTTTAGAGAGAAAGCCAGAGGAGGCTTTCAGAAAAGAGTTATTTCCAGTTAGGAAGGCACCATCAGGGACTTTAAGATATTTACCACCACTCAGGACAGTGGGCAGAGGGTCAAAGGGAACAAATAGAGCTAAACACCATGAGGCATACTCAGGCTGAGATTTTGAGGAGCAAGGAGGTCCTGTAGCAGGACTTTGCTTACCCAGCATAAAACAGAGGAGACATCTCTGACTAAGGTGGTTGTCCAGACTCTTTTGTAGTCACTTGAGTTTATGAACATCTGGAAAAGAGGGAAAGTAAATTCAATTTGAAGGTCCTTGAGCAGACTCTTCAAAGGTTGCCCAATGGCACTGCCATAAGGATGACTTGATCCAATATTTGGGGCTTTGAGCTTCCACAGACCGAGGAATAAGAACTGAACATTCATATCATCTAGTGAACCATTTAGATACAGGACTCTTTCCTGACCTCTGGAGGAGCACAACAGTAGGGCTTTAAGTCTTTATCTGGAGCACATATCAAAGGCTCTGAAAGGTAGAAAGGAGGATCAAATAGGTCCTTTAACCTAATCAGCTGCTGCTAGGCAGGCAGATATTTCACTTGGGGCATCTGCATTAATAAAGGTAACAGCCTTCTGAGGCCAGACAGAAGACTGAAAACCACTTTTTACGAATCCTTTCTTAGAAAGTAAGTCCTCTATAAAGCAGAAGTAAGTGTTCCTCTAGACAAAAGAAGGATTTGAGTATCAAATCCACCCATTGTAACAGCTCAAAAAGGCAATGAAAAGCACAAGGGACTATGTTAGACAAGTCTTTTCTATGCTAATACTTAACTCACATCAGCAGTTTCTACAGAACACTTAAATGGGACCAGAATGGAAAGCAAGTGTTCCCCCAGCAAAGGAGGAGCTCTTTGGTTCAGGCTTTCAGAGTGTCTTCCCAGTGCAGTTCTGCATACGAACTCGTGTGGGTATGGCAGTATTTCAAACTACCGAGAGGTCTCTTTCACAGAACAGTCTGTTCATCTGCCAGACATCCACTCTTGGCCAGCCTACACCCTTTCCTATCAGGACTGTGAATTCCCACATCATGGAGACCCTTCTCTTCACAGGCATTTCTACTTGCTTCTTCCCATATGATTTAGTAGCTCAGCAATTCTTCTGCAACTAAACCAAAAAATAACTCCCCAAGATGATTGACATCCAGTCATTGGCACACATTTACAGGCTTTTACACATAGGGTGGCATAGAGAGGTGCAGAGGATATGCTGTTACATGATGGATGTGAAAGATCAAATGACACTCTGTGTTTCTTCATAATGCCTCCCTCTTATTGCCACAAGACCACCCCTTTCCTCAGACATCAAGTGAGACAGACAAGCCATAGAGATGATGATACAGTCTTGTTATTACAACCTTCTAGAGAAAGAAAACCATGTTCCAGTCACTTCACTATTTTCATCAGGAGTCAATGACCCAATCCTGCAGCTGAGAAGAAAATTTATGTTTCAGAAAACCCACCACAAACTGTTGGAAACACTGTAAGTATACAATGTGCCTGGTTTTCTTCCAATAAGTTAATTATCTTCCTTCCACAAAAAAAAAAAAAAAACAAGCAAGCATCCCTTGAGTTCCCAAAGGCAATCCTTTGAGAACAATGGACATTTGATAGACTTCTGTGCTCATTAAATATATAGTAAAGATGGAAAAAATTCCCATAAAGCCTGAAAAATATTTAGGAGTGACTGAAAGTCAGTAAAATTATGACCATCATATAGCTGTTATGTTATCCTGATAGCTCTCAGTATGCGAAACTATCAGCTATCAAACATCTGAGCTCAAAAGCACAGCCTCCAACTACAGATCCTATATTACACATCTCTGTGCAATACCAGGAAGAATTCACACGCTGCTGTTGCTGCTGTCTCTACAGGAATCCCTCTGCTTCTATGTCTAATTCTGCTTTTGTCCTGTGGATGTGATGCAAGAAATGCCAAGCACAGCTCCCAATGCATAAACATATTATGTGGCGCAGTAAGAGAAGTACCTCACAATAGCCCAGTTTGGAAGTATTGACCAAAAATTTGCTTCCTAATAACTAAGAGCTGGGACTTTGACCCTCCTACAGAAACAAGGAGAGCAAACCATGGCTTTAGGCTTGAGCAGTTGCATTGAACTTAGCACCACTCCAGTGACTGGGCCACATTAGATATGCTTTATGCCCTCGTAGCCTGTGTTCTCTACAGATTTTTTCACTTTGATTTACCTTTTGAAAAGGAGCGCCTGCTCACCGCGTCCTCACTTTTGCTTCACCGTGTCTATCGCTGACTCAGAATTTGCATGGTGGAAAAACCAAGCTCAGTTCAGTGCCTGAAATAAAAATAAAACCTCCCTTCAAATGGCGCAAAGCTGCTTAAAAATGTTAATCTCCCTCATTTTTATGATGTGTTTAATATTAAATGTTCCCATATGGGTACAACACAGCAAACCATGTCCTTCCATTTAAATTGCCTGTTTACTTTAAAATCTGAAACTAGCTACAAATTTGAACCCTTTTTGTTTTTGTCCACCTGGAAAAAATTATTAAATTCTTAAGTGTGCATTGTAATAGGAGCAAACACTGAAGAGTGTGAATTCTTAGGTTTCAATATCTATTTTTAAATTGTTTTGCATGTAAGCTTTTAATTTAGATTTAATAAGATTCTAATTGCATTTTTTTAAAAATATCAGTTGATTATTAAAGACATATTTCTGTAGGATTAGCTTACACAGTTTAGAATTTTAAAATATTGTTTTAAATAATAATTTAGTATTCTGTGATTTATGCCACTAAATTTAAATATAGTTAGTGTAAAATAATTACAGAATGATTGCAAGAAATAAACTTATTGAAGATTAACCATTTCATGAGAGATGCACATCTCCTGTACAATTATTCAATGTCCTTAATGTCATCAGAAAGCTGTGGGCAATTAATGTCTGAAGAGTGCTTAGTTATAATTTAACATATTGTGCAATTAACGCCAATCAAAAGTTTTGTCATTTTCCATATAGCTCAGAAACAGGAAGAAAATGTATTAGAATGTTAACGAAATGAGCTGTGGAATTTCAATTCTCAGGTCTGCCTCAGCTGCTTTTTGCCACTTCAGCAGTGCAAAAGAGCCAGAGACCCAGCAGTCTTGCTCTCCTGATGGTCTTTCCTCAGGGGAAATACTTGGTAATTCAAAGCAGGAATAGTGGCTGTGTGCCACCTTCTCTTCTTCAGCTGGAGGGTGTAGTATCAATACCACATTCCTCTCTTGCTGCCAGATGTACTCTTCAGGGTCACAAGTAGCCAATATTAGTTTATAATAGCTTTACAGCAGCCTAAAGATCTATAAAGTAATTTTTGCCTTGCTAATCTGGCACTGGCTACTATGGAATATCTGGGCCTTTAAGCACAGGAAGGTCTTAATTAATTGTTGTCTTGGGCTAACTGTAGGCTTTAGACCTGGATTGAAAAGCCATTAAAGTTACCAGGAATCCATTGCTCACCCTCACTGGAAGCTGCACAGACCCTCAGCATGTTGCACGCTCCATGGAAACGCCGCTAGCACCGCTCTTTTGGCAGGCAAGCATCTCCTAGAATAGTTATTACAACAGATATTATGGAAGAACTGCACAAGCTGAGAGGTTAATGAGATAACCTCTTTCTTCTTTTTCACCAATTTATTTTTGCGTTTTCATAAATAATACTTCTTTTTCCACTCACTATTGTTGTGACACCCCCCACTGTAGTCCCCCAAATATTATTTAGAAACATTCTCTTTAGGAGTTTGAAGGTAGAAACTGTCTTTTGCTCTGTTCAGATTAAGTCACATGTTTTGATTTTTGCCATTAACTTTATGTCTAAAACATGAGCTAAATCAGGCATCCAAGAGCAAATCCAACATTCAAGAGGCACTGGGCATTGGAAGAACCACTAAAGATAACATCTGCCTGTACTGCCCCAAAAAGAAGAGCACTGCAGAACAGCATCAGAATTACTTCCCTTAAGTTCTTCTAAATATGTTAGAGGCACCTTCTGTACCACCTTCCTTTAGTGCTAGTTCATAAGAGAAATGTAATATTTGACGTCTTTATTTGACTTAACACCACTTCATGTCAAAAGTTAAACTTACAAAACTGCTGTATGTGACAAGTCAGCCAAGCACATATTGCTCTGCACACCATCAGGAACCTCCAAAGAGCTGGAAGACTTCTGGCGATCCACATCATCACAGGCTCAGTAACTGCTTGAGACCGCACTGATGATGGAGCTGTGTTCCACTGCCATGAATCACTCTTCAAGTAATTAAAACCATTATTCAAGTCAGAACACAACAAAGAATAAAAGCCTGGAACCCCTGGTTTTGATGCTTGATCAAAGCCCTTGCTTCTGGTGCAATGTGGTGGCACTAGCCTGCCGGGCTGCTGAAGGCAGCTATCAACCACTGCAAACATGCCAAGAGCCCAGTGCAGGTTGGTAATGGCAACAATCCTTCACAAAACAGAGGTTTATTTGGAGCTGAAATACGATTGATATCATTGTTTTCTAGGCTTTTGAAAATTAATGAAGACTAAGCTAATCAGCCTGGTCTGTCTTTATATTTACTGAAGAGCAATATGTCCACTGGGGAAAAGATTAATGTGAATGTGGGCATGTTGCTCAATGGAGTAAGGGATTGAGTGACAACAGGCTTGAAAAAGGCAGAGGTACTCCATCTCTTTTTTTCTCCTCATTTTTCAATGGGAAGACATGTCCCAGGCATTGCAGCCCCTGAAGGCTACCAGCAGAGTCTACAGGAATGACTTGGAATCTGCAGTAGAGGAAGGCAGGGTCAGGGACAACTTCAGCAAACTGAGCACATGCAACCCATGGGAGCAGATCAGCTGCATCTAAGGGTGCTGAGGGAGATTTCTGACATCATTCCAAAAAGAGCTGTCATCTTTGAAAGGTCACTGCACTCAGAGAAAAAAAAGTCAACATCACACCCCTCTTCAGAAGGGGCAGGCAGAGTGACTTAAGTCAAATAGCCTCACTTAAACCCCTAGGCACTTTATGGAGCAAATAATCTGGGAAGCCATTGCTGATCACATGAAAAGCAAGAAGGTGAAGGGGATCTAGCAAGGGCAAATCACGCCAAGCCAATCCCATAAATTTCCATGATGAACTGACAGGCTCAATAGACAACAGAAGAACAAAAGGTGTTGTACATCTTGACCTCGGCAAGGCTGATACTGTTCAGTCTTAACTAACGACTGAAGACACTCAGCCTCTTTGCAGGTGATACCAGGCAATATGGAGGAGCGCAGGCTGCAGTTCAGAGGGACCTGGACAAGCTGAAGGAATTGCACTGATAGGAACCTCATGGGGGCTAAGGCACATACAAAGTCATGTATCTGTGAGGGAATAGCTCCAGGCAGCAATAAGGGCTGGGGCTCAAGCGTCTGGAAAAGCTTGGCAGAAAAGGACTGGCGCATCCTGATGGACGATATGCTGAATGCAAATTGGCAGTGTCCCTTTGCAGCAAAGAAGGTCAACTGAACTGTATTGGCAAGAATTAATACTGTTTCTGTAAGTCAAAATGTTTGTCTCTATTTGCCCTTGTGAGACTGCACCTGGAGTAGTGCACCCAGTTTTATGCTGCTCAGTACCACAAAGACATGGACATGCTGGGGTGAGCCCAGTGGAGGGCCAGAAGGATGAGCAGGAGACCAATCTCCAGGATGCACAAGAAGAGGCTGCATGAACTGGGTTTTTTCAGTTTTCTGAGCAGAAGGCTCAAGTGGACCTTACTGCTGCCTGTAGCTAGCTCATGAAAGGGAATATGAAAGACAGAGGGAGCCTCTCCTCAGAGGCCCATAGGCACAAAATAAGATGTAAGAGAAGCCAGCTGGAGCTCAGTTGTGTCAGAAATTCTGATCACATAAAAGGAGAAAACTTTTGACCACAAGGCTGATCAAACACTGGAATAGGCTTCCCAGGAGATTTTCAAACAGCAGGCTGGACAAGCCCTGAGCAACTGGCTTGTCTTTGAGCCAGGAACTGGCTTAAATGAACTCTAGAGTTTCTTCTAACCTGCACCACTCTGTGGTTCTGTTCTAGGAAAAGACAGGCACAGATGCATTTGCATCGCTGGGGATGCCCATTTTTTTCCATCAAATATAAACGGAAATGAAGCTGACTAGCTTAAGCATACACTGCCCACATTTAGATGGGGTCAGTTACAAGAGGGAAATATCACTTTTAGAAAAGAAAACTTCAGTAAAATAGAGACACTGTGAAGCATTAGAGTTTAGTAAAGTACGTACTGCTACATACAGTTATCCTTGAAAAAGTTCCTAGTTGAAGGAGATGCTTTAACTATTAGTTTCTTTCCTATCTCCTATGTCATGCTTGAGATAGGAGAATTCAATGGTGGCATGGGCTTACAAAACCAGAAATTTATCTGAAAGATATAACAGATTATTATATACTTTATATGTACATATACAATCCACAATATAGAAAAACATACATCCTTAGTTGTGGGTTTCAAACAAGTTGAGTAGTGTAAAACAATTTTCTATACTGTTCTAAAGGTCGTCTTTAAAAATCAGGAATTCCATCGCTAACATGACTAGATCCCAATTTAAATGAGAAAGGATCATATAAGATACAGGACACTTTGCATAAAAAATCTTGATTCTGAAGTTTTCTTTCCTCACTTTTTTTCCCAGAGTCTAATTTTACTGCTTTTTAGGTCTGTTGTACATCCCTTTCTCCAAAATATCCTGCAGTGAGGCTGACTGGGAAAGGGCTGTGGGAGTGTTTCAGTCTGTGTGATTAAAGCAGACTACTAAGGTGTGCATTTTAGTTTAGTTGGTAAATTGCATTACTTTTTCTAATTTAAATATATATTCGGGTTTGATTTGGGGAAGGAAGCAGAATTTTTGACTACTAACACTACAGTTTAGACTCGAAGACCTATATTGCCTTCTACTTGTGTCCATCACTTTCCATATTCTGTAGATAACTTCTGGAAGAACTTTTCTCATTGTTTAGGCATTTCAGCTGAGTGCTTAAGGTGAGGTAGTGTAAACCAAGTCCTACATGGTTATGTGGCAGTGTATTGTGATTTTCTGTTACTGAGTTGTGCCATTTTACTAGATTTCCTGTGTTGTTATTTTTGAAAGGAACATCAGGAAGGGTATTGGCTCACACTCTTGACATATTTAATGACTTTATTCCCACTTGATAGGGACAAATTCCAAAGAATTTCTTTTACCTATTGCTCCCTTCTCTGAGGCATGAAGTGTTTCTTGTATGTTTTCTGGGAACATAATCTGGAAAAAAAATCCCAGGCTCATCCACACAGAAGATATTAATATTAGGTTATTTATGAGCAGCAAAGGGCAAGAGGGTATGGCATGTAATTATTTGAACATCTGATTTCTACAATAACCACACCTCATACCTGAGAAATTGAGTACATACTTTAAAACTGTTACTTATTCATCAAATGAGTCTGGTTTTGGATAAGAATGATCCATGTGTATGTCTGTACTACATTTCCTGTAAATGGTAATACTTATATGGAAACGGGAATACTTCTGAGACTTTTGAAAGATGTGCTATATTTTGCTTTGAATATCTAATTTGGAAAATTTCCCAGGCCACTAAACACTTTCTAGACTTGGGTAGCATTTTCTCTATGATGTCTCCCTGCATTTCCTGACACTACCTATAATGTGGAATTGAAGTATTAATAAAGCTACAAATCACTTGCAAAGTACTTACCCCCCTCCTTCCCCCCAAATAATTTAGCATTCTAAATATAACTTAAATAGAAAGAACTTCTTACAGTACTTCTGGGGTAGTTTTGCAGGCTTTGCATCTTGCCCTGTTATTTTCATCTGTTAGAACAGTTTTTAATTGATAGTATTTTACAAGTGAAGTTTAGTTAGTTCAGAGGAAACTTTGGGTACCCATGTAAAGAGCTGGTGCAAAAATTATACCACAGTTCTGTATTTTTCAAACAAACTCAGTCTACATAAATCACAGACCTTCAGATGCTGCAAATCAGCACAGCACTACTGCAATCAGCTTTATCAGCATCTGGGTCTCTGGCATGGATAAAGCCTTTCTTGTTGAATTAATAGTACTTCTTCTTGTCAGCATCTCACTCCCAGACAGTCATTCTCAAGAGCAGTGATTATGGCTGCTCAAATATTTTGTGACTAGAGAAGTAGATTAATAATGACAGGCCACACAGTAATGGTATCTCTTTCATGTCTTCTTTTTTTGTTGCAAGGAACAGGTGGACCCAGGTCCCAGCCCCATATTTCATCAATTTTGTCATTTCAAGAAGCAAAAGGGCAACTTTTAATCAAACATCAGTATTATGCAGGTTGAAAAATAGAAAAAGCCTTCTAGTGGGATTACTCTGTAAATACTGAAATAGATTTTCTGTAGATTACAGCCTCTTTAGTGGACACACATAATAATAGGAAAGATGAACTCATCAGGAGCAACAGAGCTATAGTGCATTCTACCCCTAGGTAGGATAATGGATGAGGTGATGTCTTAGATCCTTCCAGACTTATTTTCCTGTATCATTAATACTACCAATTATCCTTCAGTGTATGTGAATACTACATTTCTTTCATACGTGCCATGTTAAAACATTTGCTCCATTTAGATCTCCCTCTCTGATATTGCAGTATCACATTCAGTCCTTATTTGCAGTCGGTCATTATGAAAATCTGTGACCATTAATTTACAGCATCTCTTCTGAAATGTCTAAATACCATAAATTTATTAATCCAGGCTTTCAAACAGACCAAAATGTTGTTCTCATTTAACCAGAATTAAAGACATGTTACAAAGCACCAAATTATCAGAGGTAAGGGAGCAACCCAAATTGAAGTCCATAGTTAGCTGTGTATGTGGTCACAGATACTGTACCAGTGAATGGTGAATGATTCAGCCTCCCTCTGGAGGGATTATATGCAGGAATCTCTGCACTATTCTGGGTACTTTAATACCAGAAAAAGGCAACAAAAATATGAGTATGTGGAAAAAATAAAAAAACCCATAAAAATAATTGAACAGCTGGAGGGTTTGATTTATGAAAAGATATTAAAGGAATGATGTTTGATTGTCGGCACAATGTACAAAACCCGTATGTTAAACACTTTCAAGTATCTGAAGAGTGTAAACAGCAAGCAAGGGAAGAAATAACCGGGCTAGAACAAGAAGGTGTAACTAAAAATACAGAAAATAAATATATTAAGGGAAGTTCTTAACATTGAGCTCTGTTAATTACAGATAAGTATCTGAAAAAAAGCAGCAGGAGTCTTCTTGTTCTTAATAACTTAGAGACTAAACTGGAGAAATCACTGAAAAAAATTAAATATCTATTTGGGGCTGGCAAGAGAGCTTGACAGCTATTATTGCTTGATAATATCTTCCTTTATGATATTTATAAATCAAAATGCAAAAGACAAGTGGTCATTCAATGAACTGAAATAACCATTTACCTCAATTAACCCTACTTGTCTAAAATGTTAAATCAAACAAAATACCACTCTTATTAAACTTTCCTCATAAACACTTCCTGAAGATATTGTCTGTCAGATATTTTTCAAAATAATAAAACAAGTAGCACTGCACATTTAAAACAAACCAACAAACAAAATTGTTCCTACACAATTGTTTAGGACACAAAGTTGGAACTACTAACAGGAAACCAGCATCTTCTGCATTTGTAATCCAGAATTCAGGGATTCTTCTTTTCCTATGCAGCTTCAGAAATGTTCTTTTGTTCTTCTTTGCTACTCAGCCTTGCTGTTGTAAGAACAAAAGTTTGTTCCTTGTCAAAAAGCTGGAGTTCCCATTTATTTGCAAAAGAGGAACTTGATATTCCCACTCCTCTTGCACAAAGCCTTGTCATTATTTACTAATTCCCTTAGTCTTGCTTCTGTGTTTTAGAGATGGATTAGAAGGTGCAAAAGATAAAAATGTACTCTAGGTGAACTCCAGGGAAAATTCCCCTCAGAAAAAAATCTGCTTTGGAAATAATTAGACCCAAGCTCAGCCAAATAAAGGACATAAGAAACATAGAATGGGTTGGAAGAAACAGTTTGGGTTGGAAAGGACTTTTGAAGGTCATCTAGTTCCCGTGCAATAAGCAGGGACATCTTTTACTAGACCAGGTTGCTCGGAGCCATCCAGCCTGGCCTTGAATATTTTCAGGGATAGGGCATGTACCACCTCCCTGGGCAACTTGTTCCAGTGCATCACTATGCTCACTGTAAAAAATACCTTCCTTATATCTAGTCTAAATTGACCCTCGTTCAATTTAAAGCAATTCCACCTTGTGCTATTACCACAGGCCCTTGTAAAAAGTCCCTCTCCAGCTCTCTTGTAGGGCTCCTTTAGGTACTGGAAGGCACTATAAGGTTTCCCCAGTGTCTTATCTCCTCCAGCCTTAACAACCCCAACTCTCTCAGCCTGTCTTCCTAGGAGATGTGCTCCAGTCTTCTGACTGTCTTCACAGCCCTCCAATCTGGAGTCACTCCAGCAGGTCCTTCTTATGTTGGAGGCCCCAGAGCTGGATTTGGTACTCCAGGTGAGGTCCCACAGGAGCAGAGCAGAGGGAGAGAATCAGTTCCCTTGGCCTGCTGGTCATACTTCTTTTGATGCAGCCCAGGGTACAACTGGCCTTCTGGGCTGCAAGTGCATGTTGCCAGCTCATGTCCAGCCTCTCATCCACCAACACCCCCAGCCACTCAGCCTGGTGTTCATCTGAAAACTTGCTGAGGGTGCACTCAATCCAGATGTCCATATCATTGATGGAGATAAGAAACAGTCCTGGTCCCAGTACAGACCCCCATGGGACACCATTCCTCACTGATTTTCACCTGGACGTTGAGCCGTTGACCACTACATCCTGAATGTGACCATCCAACCAATTTCTCATCCATCGAACAGTCCACCAATCAAATCCATATATCTCAAATTTAGAGAGAAGGATGTTGTGGGGGGCTGTGTCAAAGGTCTTACAGAAGTCCTTAGGGGGGTTGACTTCCATGCTAGTCAATTAGCTACTCAACAATGCAGGAAAGGAGATTATATCAACAGCTGTCTCATTTGAGAAAATAAAAGCCCAGTAGTAAACAAGTGCCTCTACAGCTGGGAACCAGGGTCTGCAGCCAACAGCGGGTACAAGCCAAAGGAACTTTGCTGGCGTGCTGATACAGCCTAGAGTACATGCTCACAGATTCAGCAAAGGGGTACAGACACCAAAATGCAAAATAAGAGTATCTAACACAGAAAGGGAAACCCCTTTTTCCAAAAAACAATTTGAACATAGGTTGAGAATTATTGCCTCAGTCCACTCACTAAGATTGCAGCTACCAACATTCTCTATTCAAAGCATATCTAAAAAGTGGAGACCTCTTTGTCAAATTGAAGCATTTTTTGTATTCACAGTGTTCTTACTTTCTAGCTTTTCTTTTTCTTACTTTCCAGGCCATCCCAGGAGGAATGAATCTAGAAAGTAAAAAAAAGAAAAGTGAGAAGAAAAGGAGGAAGAAAGATGTGAGAGAGAAGAAGAAAATTGATCATGGAAAATATATTTCAAAATACCAGAAAAAGTTTAAAAAAAATGTGGAGAACTCTCATCAGGATCCAGTCAGGCTCTTTCAGTTTACTATCTCATCTCCTGGTGAAACTACTCACAGAAATCTCTCAAAACTTCAGCAGAGCAACAAGTCAACAAAGGAGCAAAAAGGTGGAAATCCAGGACTGTGAGAGAGAATCCATCCTGCCAAGATGGCATCACTGCCACGACCTGCTGGTGGCAGCTGTCTGCATGGCTTAATGCCCACATCCTTAAAAGCAATGCACTTAATAGGAGTCAGTGAAAATGAAGCGCCTACATAAAGGTTAGTCACCTAAATATCTTTGCAGATCCAGGTCTTATTTCAGTGAAGGGCACAATAGGGCACTATTTGTCATGGAAATTGAGATTTGCCACATTACCAGTGACAGAAATTGCTAAAGAAGGTCCCAAGCTGAGCAGCTTTATTTGGAAATGACCACGTGTACAGTAGCAGCTGAGTAAATGTGCACATTTACACTTGGTTCCCAGGGAAACAATTACAAGAACACTGAAATATGGAAAGATTTTTGCTGTATCACGTGTTTCCATAATAGAAAGTTTGTCCACAAACATAGTCCTCCAAAAAAAAAATAAAAATGAATAAAAAAGAAAGGAAGAGTGACTCAAGTAAAAAAGCATCCAGGGCAGAACAGAAAGTAAGCTGACAGCCCTGTGAACCCAAAACAGCCCCCAAAGAAGATGTGTCTGCCAGCAGAGCCAGCCGCGGCGTCAGCCAAAGAAGTCAGCCACAAAGCCAGACACGGCTGCTGGAAAAACACATTCCAGGTCCTATACACTGCTGCCAAGTCCACCTCATGATTATAGCCATGGACTTTGGAGAACCCAGAGGAAGAAGGTAAAAAGGAATAGGATCAACACTGCCTACAGGGAGAAGAGGCAGTGCCAAGGCAACACAAAAATTACTGGTTAGTCCCATTTTACTTCGTTCTTGCCCTATTTTAATGGAGAGTCTAGCTACAGTCTTTCAAAGTTTAAAGGGGACTTTGTCATTTTTGGCAGCAAATCTAGCTTTCCTAGCAAACATGATAATGGCCTGACATTATGTGGACTTACGGCCCAAAGGATTCCAAAGTGTTTTACAAACTTCAGCTGATACATGGCCAATGTATACAGGGACCTCTTCATCCCCCACTGAAATGTGCTCAGCCTCTAATACAACCGGTCACAAATGCTCAGCAAAGCACAGGAGCTCTTCACAGTATTTTAGGCCAGGATATGGTGAATGCTTTGTGCTACTGAATCTGAATGGGAAGATGGAACAAAATTATGAGCAGACGTTCAGCTGCATACACTTACACTTGTTCTGCTCTACACCTGCTCTTAAACTCTTACTACAGCGCCTTTTAGTGTTACAGTTTGATGATCTTTCTTTTCCAAAGTCTCTTTGGTTAATGTCCTCAGCTGCACAGATGGATTCTCCTTCCCTTGTGACTGATGCATCTATTGGACTCACACCAGTGGTTACCCCTCCACATACAAGTCCTACCAGCACAGCTTCCCAACCAGCTTCAACTTCTTCTGCGACAGAAAGAAATATAAAGGCCAAAAAAATTCTGAGTGGAGCCTTGCAGATTTCTTCCCCTTTGGTTATTTACTGCACAGTGATAATTTACCACATATGATGTTTTTTATCATAAGCACTGATGCAACTTAACTCTTTCCTCCACAAAAAAAAATGAACAAACCAAAAACCAACAACAGCAACAACCCAGACCACCATTTCACAAGCAGTACAAGGTTTTTCAGGCCCAATGTCTACCTGTCAACATGAACATTCATCTTAACCACAATTTGATTCCCTTCCCTAATTCTATAACAAAATTATCATTTTTACCCTAAGATCTCTATTAAAGGAAAGCAAATCTTGTGGCCCTTCCAAAGTCAAGAGATAATCAAATTATTTAATCCTTTTAAAAAAGCTTTGTATAGCTAGGCAGATTTGTGCAATATCTAGAAAGTTTGATGGATTTTGAAATGCAACAAAATATCTAATGCAGATTTTCAGACACAGCAACAACAGAATCCCAGATATTCTAAACAAAATAAAATCGTACACACTTTTAAACTTCACCTCCAAGATAGGGATATAGGCAGGTATTTCTTTTCAAGGGATGTCAGGGAAACAATATTTCTAATTCCAGTTGGTTTCAACTTTCTTTTTCTTCTCTCTTTAAGTATTTTCTCTGGTAACAGGGCTGATTTTTACAGCTGTCACCCACACTGCATCCAAATCTGGCCCATCCAGTACCACCATGGACTCATGTCAGGATAATCATTGTGAGAATATCAAACTCTGATTTTTTATTTTTAGCTTTTGAAAACAGATGGTATTTTCTAAAGGTAAAATATTTCTGGTCGTGTGAGAAAGAAATATTAACTGTCTGTGTGACTAAAAATTTCATCCTAATACTCAGCAGATGGTCCCACCCCTTTCGGTTCACCTGAATGTGTCACACAGTCCTACACTGTGCATCCAAGAACAGATTTGGGCCTTCTTCATGTGGTAAATGTACTATTGCTTCACAAGGACCATGTAGGAAATCTGTTGCAGTCGACAATAGGTGATAAAAATATGACCAAATTGACTATATTTGCCTCAGAACACTTCTACAAATCAGGTGCATGCTAGCCTTGGGAAACTGTTTTCAGAAGCTCATACACTTTAGGAGACTTGAAATAAAACTATTTATTATACCTCTTAAATATGTCACTACACATCTAGTAAAAGCAAGCAGATGTAAAAGTCTAGCCTGTCAATCTCAAGCTGGCACATATCTAAATACACTTATTTTCCTTAAAAAGCTTCTCATATCCAAAAAGTGAGGAGAATGTGCTAGATCTGGATCACATGGTCTGACTTCATGGGTCTTTAAATCATACACAGTTACTCCTGTGCTGTGCTCAGCAGGTTGAGCTTGGCTGACTTCTGTGAGTGCAGCACACCGATCTGGCACTGGGGCCCTGGTTTGATTTGAAGATGTCCAGAGATGGAGACACCAACATTCCCCACAGTGGTATTTTCCAAAAGTTAGTCTTTTCCCTTTTAAAAACTTGTGTCTTATTTCCAATATGACTTTGTCTGGCTTCAGTTTCAGGCCATTGGTTTTCATTATTCCTTAATTGAAATAAACCTGTTCATAATCATACACATAGATATACAGCCCTGACACTCCTACCCTCCTTTCTCTGCATCTCCCAGAGATCTGAACAGATGGCAAAGGCAGACTAGCTCGTGTGTTAAAAAGGGGAAAGCCCAGCTAGGGAAAATGTTGCATTTAAGCAAGTTTTGTTGTTGTTTTTTAAGAAGACAACAGCACCCACAAATACATGCAGCATTTTGAGACTACAGTCTTTTGTTGAGTTCTCACCACCAGCTCCTTGCTGGAGAGCTGTCATCACAGAATCCCTTCCCGCAGCAGGTAGTGGTGAAAATACTTTTCCTGCTCCAAGTTTTCTTGATGGGGGATCCAAATTTATTCCTCTCTTTGCCACATTTCAAAGGGAATTATACAATGCCAATCTCTTCCAGTGCTTCTTTATTGGACTGCTACTCTTAGCTGAGGTGGCTGCAGAAAATCACACCAGCAATTTAATGAGGAATTCAGAGAAGTTAAAAGACCTTTCCATTGGTGTTTAAATCTCACACAAACACCAGGCTGCAGCTGTAGCCTTTGCTGCTTATGGATAAATGTATTATTTTAGAACATGGCCAAGACCTCCTTCTAGGAGGTCCTGCAGGAGTGGAGCCAACAAGTGATTATGAAAGCCAGCCTAAAGAACATTTGACACTGTTTTCTGCCTACGTTTAACAAGCACCTCGTAGTTCGGGCTGCAGTTTGCACGATTTTGGCTTTTAGAAAATATGAAACACCTTAGTAGATGGATTTTACGTCTAGGAGATTCCATCTGAGGCACTGAACCCACCCAGTTTTATTACTTTCAAAAGGTTGGGAAAAGCTTCAAAGTCTCATCTGACAAATTCATGAACTTATTCTAAAAAAATATCTGGAACTTTGGCATCCATGCACTTTTTAAAAAAATAAACACATACAAAAAAAATCTACACTTCAAATAAATCTCACTAGACTTATTTTCTTAAGCTAAAATCAATGAATTTGTTCATTATTATGTATTTCATTTCCTTTGAATAAATAAGCCTTTATTTACTACTTTTTGAGATACTATCCAGTATGTCACTCGCAGCCCTAGTCTGCCTTATGATCCAGTCACTGGGATGGGAGAATCACCTGGCAACTGAGAACATTTGAGTAAAACGAAAGCAAAGAGCAGAAGCTGCAGACTGGCCAGAGCTACAAAGGTGAAGAGAAGGGCATCATCCATTCTGGGAGAGAATCTGGGACCACTGTTAGGGACAAACTTCTTTCTGAGGAGTGCAGATGGATTGCAGACTCTCCATGCCTTTTCTCATTATTTTAGTAAGACACCCAAGACTTGACCCACAGAGGGACTTGGGTAAATTATGACTATCTTATACACTGCACAGCCATTAGTGTCAATTCCACAGCACTCAGCAGCCACTGGTGCTCTCTACACTCTGCACAGGGCTGTCAGGCAGGTGAAGATTGGATTGAGAATGGGGACCATACTGAGAAGCCGACAATGCTACAGAAAAGTGTCTTATACCCTATCCACTTGTGATTTTAATTTTGGGTAAAATAGTGTAGAACCCTAAAATACTTGATTAGAGCTCACCTCTGGTGTCCCCCGAGAAATGCTCACTTACTCGGATACAAAGACCCCCATCAAGTTACATGAAATTTTCATTTATTTCTACAGAGCAGTCCAGCTTCAAACGGAAGATTGGAAACTGCCTCTTATAGTGTTAAGTTGGTCGATACCCTTCTCCTTCAGAGTTCTTCTGAGGGGAGAACTGACCTAGGTTTTCCATTTCCTAGCAGAGAATAACAGGATATTTGTAAAGTGGTGCTGACTGCTGGGTTATTTGTCCTGACCACACTAGTACTGGTTTGTGCTGGAGGTGTTCGTCAGAGGAGCACCACCAAATCTGAGGATGCCCAAGTGATGGAGGTGGTGTACCCTGATAAGAAAGGTAGGAAGGTTGCCAATTTTGACTACTGCAGCAGTATGAACTCTGCTGATGTGCTGTCTTATGAACTACATTTAAATATGTTGTAGCTGTTTGCAAAAGTGTTTTCTGCAGCATTGCCCGCTGCTCATGACTTTAGCCCAGAGGGACTAAATCAGAGGAATAGGAAGGAAACAAAAGCCTTTTGCAACATCCAACCTTGGTATCTCAGAAAAGCAGGTGTTCATCCACAGGATGAGATCAACAGAAGTATGGGGGCAAGGGACAAAAGAGAAAGAGCAAGCAGAGGAAGGCAGTACAAAGAAGGAAGAAAGGGGAAAAAGTGAACAAGTGACAAAAGGATCATGACAAATTTCCACACAGGCTTGAAGTCACAGATGAGAAAAGAAGAAATCAGAAGATCCAAATGAGAAAAGAAGAAATCAGAAGCTCCCTTTGAGACCATTAAGGAAGAGGGAGTCTGGACAAGCAATCTAATACACAAGAGGCAAGGCTGGACTTGTGCGGGCCTTCAGCATTTAATTAGGAATGGAGCAGGCTGACCCTATCCAAGAAGGACCTCAGAGACTTAAAAAAAAGAATGGAGGACAACATATACCAAGGCGTCGTGTAGGGTTACTAGCCCTCTGTTCAGAGATTTGAGCCTGGCAGCAGACATCCAGTGACTGAAACACTTCAAAGACATGCACAAGAGAGGAAGACCGCTGGAAGGCCAGCTACTAAGCAGAACTCCAGACCAAGAAAAGTCAGCAAGCCAGACGATGATGTTAGGAAAGAGCTCAACCTCACCCACACAATAAAGAAAGCAGTAACATCACATTTTGTTGGGCCAGTCAGCTTTCCAGCATTCCAACAGTGCTTGTCCTCTGGCATCTGGTATCAGATAATATGACTAATTCAAGAATTTCAGGTAGAAAACAATTGCACTTGGCACTGTTGTGTTTCTAAAAATTTGTGTTGCTAAACCAAAAGTGCACAAAGTCTCAATAAATTTGCTATGCTACTCTACCTTCAAAATTAAGTGTTATAAAACTACCTGCAGGAACCAGGTAGTGATTTCTACCATCATACTCCAAAGTCTGCAGTTTTCTGGGCCTAGCTCAGTTTTTCAGGACAGCCTAGGAACAGGTTATCTCTAGACTGTTTTAAATCCTCCTCCTTGAAGTCAAATACAAGATTCAGCAATTTGTCGTCAAGCGGCTTGAGCTTTCACCCTTCTACTCTGCCAGCCTTGGTTGTGTAACTAAACATATTACAGCTGAAAATAAACCAAAATGATTGGTAGATTGTGGCAGTGAAATTAGAAGTAACTGAGCTTGTCTTGCAATATAAGGTGAATAATATATGAAGGAAATTAGGACAAGTATGCTTGAGGATTCTCAGCTGGGGTGTCAAGACATTTATTTATTACACTGTTCACAAGTAGTTGCTGGCTTACTTTGTTCTCTCATCTTTATTTTGTTTTTCCATTTAATGTGGAATATCAGGACTGGCACTCTTTTCAAGTTTGGAGAGGAGGATGAAAGTGTTGTTTCTTTAAAATGTTCTGTCCTTTTTGTTCATGTACGTAATGCCTAAAGCAGGACTGTAATGGAAATTATGGTTAAAATATTTTCTAGAGGAAAAGGTCAGCCTAAGCAAGAAAGAAGGATGATCTCATATTTCTGACAGCTCAGATGCAAGCAAATCTTAGCACCAATAAGTTATGTCATCTGTTAAATTCACATAAGCAGAATGCCTCTGTAGATTTTGCATTGTTATGACAAGGCTGTAGAGAACAGGGGTAAATATTCCATATGAAATAGCTATCTATACAGGGTTACTTTTATCTATTATTATCTTTAAATAAATCAACCAAGAATTAAGGCCAGCATGGTTTTCTGTTCTGTCTTCAGAGACCTAAGCTGTGCCACATTAAAAAACATAGAAAGCATAAATTTATATTTGGCCAGAACAACACTGAAAGCCCTACCTTAGTATCTTACTCACTGAGATACCGTCCATCCTGGCCTTGGCTATAGCTTCATATTTTGCACACTATTACTGTCATAGTAACAGACAGAGCCAACAATAATTTGCTCATACAATTTACAACACATTGTCTCCCAGCCACACTGAGGTCTCTTTAACCATCAGCAGATGTGTTGCTTGTATTAGCTATATTTGAACAAAGCAGAATCTATTCAGCCCTAAAGTCCCTATGGCTGGTTGGCTGTGTCTTGAGCTTAGTGCATAGCTAATTTGGCGTACATACCACTGTAACTAATTACAGCACAGCTGAGGAGGTCCAGAAGTTTTAGCCCACAACCTGATGACTGAATTTCATGTATTTCTCCCCTTGCTGGCATCTGAGTTTTAGGAGTCCACACTCAGGTTAATCAGCAATTAATACTGTAGGTGTTCTGTGACGTTCAGTTCTTAAAGGTCTTTCTATGTGAATAATATCCAAAATTTCTTTCACCATAACCCTAAAACATTTAATGTCACCAATTAAATTCTCACTATTCATGCTTTCATAAAATCAAAATCTTGCACAAAAATCTATATATTCATGTTAATATTCCTGAAGAATAAACTAATGTAAAGAAGAAAATACACCATCACTGTTGTCCCACATGAAAGACAGAAGTACTGTGATATTCATTAACGTGTAGCTACAGACCTACTTCTAGAAGCAAAGGCAATAAAGAAAGAAAAAAGTGGATGCCCCCCACCCAAAAAAGGCAAATCTTTAGTTCTAAGTTTGGGTTCCTGATACAGCAATACAAATGTGTCCAGCACAGTGCAATAAAGAATGCAGCTATAATTACATTTTTTCTGGGTATAAAGTCATTCTGACGTGATGAAAACAGGTTGATCCTAACACTTGGTTAGGATCAGCAGCTTAAACTAGTAGTCCCTGAACTCAAATTCATTTGAGCAGAAAAGCTGTGTGGCTTCAATGATCAGTAGGCTGAGAGCTACAACTACTATTTTTAACAGCCGAAGTAGACAAAGAACTGTCTTCCCAGAAGTTTCCCCAGAAAACTTTTTCTTTCTATTAAAAGAATATGAAGGAAAGGAAACAGCTCAGAAAGCTGCAGTATATTTTACTTTTTTTTGCTAACTTTTGATCTTTTACTTTTCAGAATAAGAAGACAGGGAACAAGGCAAGTCTGAAATAGATGGAGTTGACTTTAGCAGTCAGTATATTTGTCTGCTTACTTACCTCTTCTTCTATCAGTATTTCCTTGCACATTTTACTGAGCATACAGCCTTTTCTTTTTAATACCTTTATCCCATCGTTTATTTCCCTTCCTGGTATCCATAATATCCATCTTTGACATCTGGTTATTAAACATACCATTATAGCACAATGTAAAACACGGAGTTTATAAAGTTTGTTGCTTATTTTGATGGTGTGGCTCCACAGCTCGAAGATTTGGCTTTTAAGCCTGACATATCCAGTCTGCAAGGGATTCATACAGCTGTAGAGATGCTCTTATGCTTACTAGAAAATGAGAAATTTAGGTTCAGAATTTCCCCTTCTTCTAGCTGCCTCCACAGGAGATAGTATTTCTCTGAGCTGATCCCCAGCTGCTTTACTGGCCCCTTGAGTCAATTGTCAGATAATACATAACCCCAAACAGCCTTAAGTTTGCTGGAAGTTCCTGAAGGGTCTGGATGCAGGAACACTGCAACTCAGAAAAAGGCAGCTTTATACTTCCTCCCCTGGGCGTCCTTTTTGCTCTTTGGACATAATAGAGCATCCGGACTTCATATTTAACTTCTTTCTCTCTGCTTCCCTTTCTGGAACACCAATGTATGTTAGGCCTCATGTCTAAAAATCTAGGTGACTTTGCTGTAAGGTTAGACGTTGGTCTAGTTATTTCAGACTGGATGTTTAATCCTTCTGCTGCTTCTCTCTGAAGAATCACAATGCCCGAACTGTCAAACACTGGCAGTGTTTCTCTAGGATCTTTTGTTCTTATACAATAATATTCGTCTTAGTTGAGATGATTATGAAATGAAGGAGCTTATTCCTTTTCCTGAGATGGTTTTGCTTAGTTCCAATATGTCTCCAAGTTTTCTGAACTTCAGGGTAGTAATTGTCATCGAAATAGATAATTTTGTTCTTATACAGCTCTTCATTGTTCTTCTCAGCTGCCTTTAAAAAAATTATTGCTGAGTTTGATAATTCTAGAAACAGAAAACAATGTATCTTGAGGGGGTTTGTGCTTCTGCCCTATAAAATCTTTACATAAGACTATCAAAATGCAAGGATTGTGTAAGTGACAGAGACAACATTCCCACATTTTAGTTATTTTCTGTGCTTTTAGGAATGCCATAAATCCTGTCATTGCTTCTCCTTTGAGCGGTTTTCTAAATCACCACATTTTACTCTTTGGAGCCTGTTCTGTTTTACCAGGAAAAATGAGATGTGTGTTCCCTGCACAAGGTTAATCGATAAAATCTTTACAGTCTCTTCTCATCTGGCCAGCCTCACTTTAATTTCAGTAACAGTGCTGTCAGCTCACTCAGAGAGGCAGTTTAAGCTTTCTGAAGCCTTTGTACTTCATTTCCCCATTCTTTTACTCTTTATTGCTAAACCTTTTGAATGTTTTATCCAAGTTTCTGATAACCAATGATTTTCACAAAACCCAAGCTCTTCAAGTCATGCTACCTCATGAAAATCTCCATTTTTAAGAGTATCTGTTAACCCTCAAGGATGTGGAAGAATGCTTGGAAAACATGTTGCAATGTATGGGAAACACTGAAAAAACAGGGTACAAATATCTTCAAATGCGTAGTGTTTCTGAAAGCTCGTATTTTCTTCTTAATCTCATGATTTCTGAGGACTGATTCATGATTTTCAAATGCTTGAGACTGGCAGTGATATTTGTTCCCAAAAGTACAGCAAATTTTTCTTTTTGGCTAGCTGAGTACCTCAGGGCAGTTCTGGACAAGAGTCACTCTGTATCTCACCGCTTGAGCCACTTTCCCCAGCAGCGCTTAATACCGTACTTGACCTTCCTTTCCGATGGAAAAGACTCTTACCCAGTGTTCCAAGTCCTTTTACATCCATTTTTTCACCACCTAAGTGTTGAAACGGATAGTGTGGCAGACAACACTTATTTTAAAGACATATCAGTCTCATTTACACATGCATCTCTGCAGCTTATACACAGAGACACATCAGAGGACTGGGTGATCAGACACAAGAGCAACAATGAATGCTCCAGGACAGACAGGATTTGCTTCTGCCAGACTGTTTGGTGCTTGTGCCAAATACCTCACCACAGCCTGAGATTTGATGAAGCTGAATGTTTTGGAGAATATTGTGGAAGGCTGCCAACATCACCCTTAAAATTAAAAAAAGCATGAAATATTATTTTTAATTTTATGATTCTGAGAAAAGTAAGGGTTTTATTCAGGATAAGCTTTATGACTGAAATAGATTTTTTTAATTGGCAATTTCACTGTACTTAATTTTTTCAGATCCATCTGTCTGAAAAAAGTAAGGGAAAAGGAACTGAAACGGTGCACAGAACTTCAGCAAGATACCAGGGTTGTTTAAAATTTCTAATATTAATGTACTAAAAATATCTACTCTTTTTTCAGTCTTGTCATTGTAATATTTGAGAACCTGAGATTTTATATTCATAGCATTCTAGTTTTTAATTAAGGAAATTAAGAGTAAGATTAACTGGTTTTCACTATTCTTGTGTCCTTGTTTTTAAAGACCATAATTTAATCAAACATAATTCAAAGTGAATTATCCTGCTAACGTGGCCTAAAGATTACTGCACAGGCAACAAACTCAAGGTTTTCCAAATTAAAAATTACCCTAGACAGACCTGATGGGAGAGCTGGGAGCTGGGTTGTTAAACACTAAAAGTAGTGCAAATATGAAAGCATGAAAAGGCCTCTTGGGCATGTCTGTAAAGTATATTTTTAAATACAACCTGAGAAGTGGGAATCACTGAAGAAATTTAAAGGGTAGGTTAGGCTGGTTTATACTGAAAATTTAGGTGGGTCTGGAATTCTGGATAACATGAAGAAGGGTTCAACAATACGTGGCACCTTCCACTATGAAGAGCCATCAAATGGCCATCAAAGGGCCATCAAACGCAGGTAGTAAGAGACACAACTGAAACAAGCAGGATGTGACAGCAGCCTGCAAACCCACACAGTTCCTTCACTAGGAGCACTGCAGATAAGGCACACGTACATCATCACCAGGGAGGGTAGGATACACACTTCATGGTCAGATCCACTGAACACTACAAAATACAAAAGCTACAAATCCAGGAAATCTGAGCTGACAGAATAGTTGGAACTGGGAGACTACAGCAGGTGTTATGACAGTACCAATATATCCTTGTCCTGTTCCTGCTCATTCCTAGCATCTACTTGCAGCCACTCTTGGAGCCAGAACAATGGTAAAGGAGCCCTTGCTCTGAGCTGCTAAGAAAAATCACATGGTTTTATGGCTTAAACACAGATATTATGCATTTGTATCAACTTGCTGGACTCCTGAGCAACCCACTGCAATGATTTTTCCAAATGACTTCTAACTGGAATGAATATCCAACAAATTTTACGTTCTGCAGCATCACACACCTAAATTTTTATTAAAATAAATTGTTATTCCAATATTCATACATTCCATCTTATAAAGAAAGAGTTTTATTTCCAAAATATTCCTTTTAGAGATCTTCTTAACTAAAAAAAAAAACCCTCAAAGTGAAGGTTCTTCTTTAAATAAATAACAAATTTTAAGGAGATTAGGACTATAACATGTTTTAAAACCTACCATCTTAGTGTGTTAAATAACAAATGTGTAATATAAGAATAGATCTTTTTCTGTTCCCAGTTGTCTAGAAGTAATGTCAAAAATGTTTCTAAACAACAGGATTAAAATACTGCACATTACTTATTACGCTGCTTGCAGCTGTACTATCCTCTGCAATCTTAGCTTTTCCAAATGATTAGAGCTATGTATTACAGAATCATGCTTTGTTTACTTTTCTATCTAATATCTTTAATTTGCACTCTGAATAGAAGTGCTTTAGGTTCCAACTCAAATAACAGTAGGTTTTGAAGCTGTAGCCGCAAGCGCTTTAATCATGTGCTATATGGAACAAGTTCTAAATATTAAGGAGAATATGAGCTCTAGCAGCTAAATGAAAGGCTGGGATCCAGCAAAACTTCTCTGCAAACACAAACTAAATCTCACTCTCTGTGTGACCTTGAGCAAGCTACTTGATCTTTTTGTGCCTTGTCAAGACAATTATTAAAACTTGGACTTCTCTGACGAACAGATGTTTCTGTACATCAGCACAGAGAATACCAGAGTAAACACATTACTGAAAACATTCATGGCAATAAACCAATGTGGAACCAAATTTCTTTCATTCCCTGTGATTTGCATCTTCATAATTCTTACTGCACTCACTGACAAAGCCACTTAAACCATGAGATCACTTGTTTTCCAACAAATTAAGTCCCAATACTTGCCAATCATTCTGCTTCAGAGGTCAACAAAGATAAAGTCCTTCTCTTCCTTGCATAGATCCTTAAGACCATTAGAATTACATCTATTTGCAAGAAGTGCTCACAAAGCTAACAAGTTCCAAATGTTTCCTTTTCTTAGATGCATGTTTGTTTCAAATCACATGTTTTTAATCTGTGCAAACTGCCCATTTCTTATTAAGTATATGCTGTCCAAGAGAGAGCATAGCTAATACAAGTTAAGAAAAGATGGTTTTTTTACTATCACACAAACTGTTGACCTAGACAAAAAAACCGACTATCTTCTCATGACCAGAGTATGAGGTCTGTAGTACCACCAAGTAAAATACTATTTACAGAGAGTATCATTATTAGAGCTGATTACTTAAAATAGGCCTAACCATAATTAATACTAAATACATCATGGCAAAAGGTATGAATGTCTTGAGTCACAATCACATTTACCTAATCATTGTGGGTTCATTATGTGGTATCCCAAGGGGATCATTCAAAGGTTAAGTGCTTATTCAAAGGTTATGTTAAATTCTAGATGTAGTGAAGAGAGGGAGGGAAATGCTTCTGAAGGTGGGACATGCCACCCAGTACCAGCTGAATAAAATCACCTGTCTCAGTGCTAGAGACAGTCTAGATGAAACTCCTAGTTGAGTTACCAGGCTAAACACCTCAATTTAGGTGGGGAAAATGCCAGCGAAATGTGGGACAGTCTTCTTAATGATGTCAGGCAAAAAATGTAAAAATTAACCAAGGTCAGCAAGTCTGTTAGATAGCAAAATACTTCTAGGTTTCTAATTCTTCGATGTGTATTGCTTGGTGATTCTTGCTTGGGAGAAAGGACCTTGAAGCATCTTAAAACTATATGGTTTTGGTTTTTTTTTAGTTTATACTCAAATGAATATGCTTTATGCAATTATGACAGCATATAAAAATATAGAAAATAATATGCTTCAACGTGCGTCCAATGGTTCTACTAAGGAACAGTGTTAAAAGAGACAATGCACAAAACAGGGTAGGGAAAACATTAAAGCTGAGATTCAGGAGAAGCACTATTCCATAATTAGTGTGACCTCTGGTGGATTCAGATTATTGCTATTCAGGCTAATGTCAAAGAAACACCCATTAGATGTTGCAGACTCGAGATGGCTCCATGAAATTTGCTCTTCTACTAGGCATCATTATAGATGTTGGGCATTATTTTACTTTTGTAGCATTCATAAGCTTTTATCACAGGGCAGTTAAAATACAAGTGTTTAAACAGGGGGTTGGTTTGGAGAGTTTTGAGGGGATTTTTTTGCTTTGCTTAGCATAAAAACGTCCAATAAAAATTATTACTTTCACTTAGGACTATTATATGTGACTCCATATTTTCCTAAGGACACAACCTTGTTAAACAACCTTTCTAAGGTTGTTTACAATTAGGGTTTGAAAAATTATTCCAGGTATATAATAATACAGGGATAAATCAGAGTCTCTCTGGTGTTTCAGACTGTTTCCAGAAGGTCATCCCACAACAGCAGTGATGTAATATGTTATGTGTTATATACGCATCTTGTCGTATCACAGCAAGAACCTATTTCATACCAAAAGGAATCCAAAGAGATTTTGGCAAGGAAACAAATCATCCTCAGGACATGTAAGCCAGTGAGGCTCTAGTGGCATCCATTCTTCCAACAAGTGCACGGAGACTAGAAGTAGCTGTAGAGCACGGACAGAAAGATTAAAGGGTAATTAAAAAGAATATTTGAGCAACACTAATGGAATTATGCTTCCTATTTGAGTCTGGTATGAACTCTAATGAGGTTTCCTCCACACAAGTCGAAAATTTTTTCTTTGCCGCTCATATTGAAACAGTTCCAGAAATTTGCACTTGGCTCTAGCTGCAATGTCCTGAGTTTTCTCTCCATTCTTATCTAATTCTTAGAGACATTGAAAACCTAACAATGCCAAGCTCTTGAAAGATGTCTTCACATGACAGTTTCCAGCACATAACATTGTCAAGGCTCTCTGGTCTCTCACCCATTTCCATGCCGTGAATGAAATGCTGACATATAAAGATGTTAATCCAAGAAACATTTTAACACTTCTAAGTTAAAAGAACCTGGCCATCAAACTCTGCTGTATGTCAATATCACACAGGCAGTTGTCATTACAACTAGCTCTGTCCATCTTTTTTACTGTGATCAGAGGTTGATATGAAACCTGAAGCCTTTTGCTATACTTCTCAAGAAAAGAAAAAAAAAAAGACAAAACAGCCAGAAACCTGACAGATTGTTTCTCAAAGCTGTAACCGCAAAGTGATGCTAGTTAGGAGGTTTCTAATGAGCCTTATGAGTAATTAATCAGTTTCTTCTGGGACAAAACAAATCTTCAGACTCCTACCAGTTACACTGTTGACTAGGGAAAGAGTTGGGTTTTGATGGGATTTTTTAAAGACAGTTAGAGTAGAAAACCATATGGAGTGGCTTCACCTTGCTGTACATGGAACTAAAACATACAGTTCTTTCCTGCGCAGAGAAGTCCCAGCTTAAATTGGGACATTTTTTTCCTGTGAGAGGCCCACTGGAAGGCAACTTCATCAAGTCTCCTCCACAATCACCTCGTGGCTCTGACCAAGCAGGCACACCAGGTCTGCAAGAGGAGGACAAATGACAGCAAGGCTCACAGCAACTTCGGGGGGTGATGTGCATTCCCTCTTTCACCCCCTTTTTTGAGTAGAACCCAGCACACCAGGCAGCTTCCACCACTTCCCTGGGTACTCAGTGTCCCCCACACCATCCCTTAGTAATCTCTTTCCCAACCTCTATACCATGTCATTTCAGCTTTCATCAGTTCTCCTCCTGGCTTAATTCCTCTCTTTCCTGCTTCTTGGCCCCTTCCCAACCGCTAAAGACTTGGTTAGGACTGAACATTAGCCCTAAAAGGAAAGGACAGAATAACCACAGTCTAGTGGTTACAGATGCTCTTCGAACTTTCAGTCTAAATTTATCTATATCACTTTGCAATGCTGTGCCTTCCTTCAAGAGTTAGGTAAGACTGAGTAGTTCCCAATTGTGTTTATTCTCTGTTGTCCTAACCCACTAAATACATCTACGGACTATTTACACCCCTTATCAGCCTTCACCAATCAGGCTAAATATCAATTATTTTTAGTCTGCCCTCCTGAAGCAAGCTTCCTCTTCCACCCTTCTCTGCACCTGTTCCAATTGGAAACTTTATTGTGTTTTTTAACACAAGCAGATAAAATTGTATGAGAATTCAGCTAAGGTCATATTAGTACTACACTGAAAAATTCCTCCTTTGTTTAATGCTTCTGCTAGCAATATTCCGCCTGAGATTTATATTTACTTTTTTCCCAGCTGTGCCACATCCTTGGCTCAGTCAGAAACTTTTGTCTTTCCCCGCTTTCAACTGCAGCTTCCTCCTTCACATAAAATTTAAGGGAAGCTATGGCAATGAATTGAAATGAATTGAAATGTGTTTAATAACGTCTTGCTTCACTTAATTTAGTCACAATGAAGATTAAATGTTATTTATAGTGCTATTTTACTTGTTTAGGTTAGAAGAATTTCTTATTCTTGAAACTCTAATAACTCAAAAATTATGCCAACAATTATAAACCAAATGCAGGGTGAAGTGCAGGCATCTGTGCCATGGTCTGGGACTGCAGATCCAGAAGCTTCAGCTTTGCTACTGTCAGCTTCAAAGCCTGACTACAGTTTCATAGATGTCATCATCTTGCTGTAAAAATTAGGACTATTTTAAGAGGTTCCTCAGCTGTTTATAGGGATTCAGATCTCAGCACAATCAATCCAAGAGGTGGGAGCACATGTCTGAGGACATCTTTGGACTCCTCAGATGTGTATTGGACTTACCCTCAGTGCACGTTCAGTACCCTGTAGAGCCTGAGAGTTATCATGGAAATTAGCAATGACTTGAGCACCGAAAGCCACAATCATGCTAAACTAACTCTGGTTGAAACATTAGGTTCTTTGTTTTTTCATATTCCTTGAAAAGGTTATGGCAAAATGACAGATTTACAGATCAGATAATTTTTGTCCAGCTGTTGCTGAAGCTGTGTCTCCTCCCATGCTGGATGTGGCCAGTTAAGCCAGCACTCTGGCTGTGAAGCATTAGTGGAGCAGCAAACCCAGGGATCAAGGCCTTCCATACATTATGATGCCAGATAGATTATCCTTTATAACAGATAGAATTCCTAAAATCTATATATCTCACAGCTGAAGTAGCTTTATCTGTGCTGTTTAACTCTTCCAGAAAATGCATAATTTCCTCTATTATTTTTTACTGGTTCATTTTGCTGATTGCTGGAGTGTGTGCACATTAGGAAGCTGGCCTTCCAGGCCATGTTCTCAATTTTGTTTTTACTTTCTTTCAATGATCTGTCATTGGATAAAAAAAGCAGAGCCCCGGGAGCATGATCTGAAATCCCAATTCTGCCCTTGGCCCAAGCAGAGTGATGGATTAGAGCCTATCAGTCTCCCTTCTGTCTCCTGCTCTCCACCTCCAACTTCCCAGCTTTAGCACTAGCCCATCACGCAAGAGGCAGATGACAGCATGTCAGATGGGGAAAGTTGCTTTCCTGACCAAATACAGTACCAGAAGGTCTAGAATTTGAATATCAGGACAGTGCTAAGTGGGAAATAAACTCCTCTCTTGAATGAGTGAGAAATAGATTCAAGACTAGACATGAGTGGCTAAATGAAAGTGTTCAGGCTCTCTGGGTTGGTGTCTAATAAATCTGATTTCCTATGGGATTGTCAGGCAAAAAAGAAAGCAGATTGGATGACCACTTGGCCTGTTCCAGAATATTTCTGCCTTTTATCACTCCGCTGCAAGGGTTAATATGATACAGGCTGTAATGAGCTGGCCAGCTCCTGACATGAACAGAATCTGATTGATTATATGCATAGTACACTAACTCTCTGCAGATGATAATGGCCATTCATGTATCATGCATTCAGCAATCACCAACATCTTTAATACAGATGTAAACCTTTGTATTGATGCCAGTTAAGCTACAATGAAGAGAGAAAGAATGTCAGAGAACATTCATTTTATTTCAAAGGGTCACTCCCAGCAGTGCAGCATGCCATTTTGTGCTGCCGTTGTTTCTCAGAAACATAATTCCCAGGAATGTACTGTTCCTCATTTCAGAAGTAGGGACACAATTAAACAGAGAAATACTGCAAACAGATAAAATCCATTGCAGCACAGCTCTCATCCTTTATGCAACAGCATGACAATGCAATAGCATTTGTGACAAGATGTCAAAGGGAAGAGGGTGACCACTGTGCCCTGCTGGACCATTTAGGATGAGTTAGACACTAAATGAGTTCCTGTAGGTTTTTCTTACCTTCAGTTCACAAGATGCATTTGCAAGTACAATGCCACGGCATTTTCAGAACAACCTCAGAGCCTCCTGAAATCAGTGAGAGACACAGGAAAATATCACAAAACAAATCTGCAGAAGAATAACTCAAGAAGAAACTTGTGCAGGAAATGGAAAAGAGGTGCATGTGGAAAAGGGGATAATGTGCAAAAGAAACAAGATATGTTCAAGACCAAAAGAAAGGAAAGAATGGTGAGATACCTGCATTTCCTAGTTCTCAGGATGGTGATATCACATAAAAACTCACACACCAGACCAGAAAGGCAGGGAACGGACAGCAGGAAAACACAGGATGGGTCATAGCAGAAAACTGAAATTGCCAGGGTAAGTAAATCGAGCTGAAAAGAGAGGTGAGGTAAACAATAGTTTCAAATTATATGTTTCTTTGCAATAAAAGCTGAGATCAGTACTCCTAGGTGCAAGTACTACATCATACTGCTAAATCCTAGCTTTGCAGTTGAACACAGTCTACTGCTAGAGATGGTGCCCCCAGGCCCCGCCCTCGGCTTGGTGTCAACCTGTTTTGCTTTACACTCAGTTCTTTTCTCTCTTGTGCAAGCACAAGCACTCAGGCAGCAAAGCACCAAAGAGGTCACCTGGCTGAGAAGTAAGAAGGAAAACACAGCCATTCCTCACCTGCATCAGTTTTGCCATCAAATTCAGTAGGAACTGTTGCATATGGTTCTGTCAGCATAACACAGGAGTCAGCAGACAGAGACTGGCATGAAGAACAAGTGTTCATGGAATGGGGCATGGACACATGCAAAGAATTACACCCTTGACATCTGTGCTGTTTCTGCTTCATATCTGAAAGAAAGCTTGTATGCCTGCTATCTTGTCTGTGTTATTTTATCAATTAGTCTAATAAAGAAACAGTAACAAAGAAGGGTCAGAATTAACATTTGGAGCAAAATCAGCTCTATTTTGTAACTAAAATAGTTGTTTCCCTGAATAATTAGTTTCACAAAGTTATCTCTGCTTTGCCTGCCTGCTTCAGTACACTATAAGCCAAGTTTTGCAGCAGTTGGAATTAAATCACAGCAATAGGATTGGTCAGAAAACAGATGATAAAGTAGACTAGCTTAAAGGTCAAAGTCCCAAAGAGTTAAGTATTCTTTGAAGAACATTTCCATCCCCTAATGTAAATGGGTGTAACTCCCATGCTTGAAGTCATTGATAGGAGTGGCTGATTGCATCAGGTGCATGAATATGGCCCCTGAGAGGCCAAAGTATTCCATGACACCAAATTAGATAAATGGGAGGTTTGCTTTCTCTTTCACTCTCTGAGTAGTACTTCTTGCTTACTTCTTCTCCCTGTCTACCCTCCAGCAAATGTGTAAGTCACTTTTCATGTCAAAATGTCTAACAGGGCTGCTTCTCCTTTCAAGACAAGCTTAACCTGTCTGATGTGACATACCAAACCCAGATATTTAGCAAATCTACATTTGCCCACACTGTATTTAGCCAATATTTTGGCAGAGGTCATTTGACACTGGGACAAATGAGATGGTGTTAGGTGTCTGTATTATATGAAGGAGGGGGAAATATTTAACACCATTATTTTTATATGTATGTTATTCTGAGAGACCTATGTATTCTGATAATTAATAGTCATATGTCCAGAGGCAAAACAGTCACCAATTCAGTTTATTCAGCAGTTCTTGCTGTATTAAGACACTAAGAAAAAAAGAGAAGCAAAAAAACCTTCCATGTGCTGGAAAAGAACAGCCTAGGACACCAGAGAGACAAAGGAATGCAAGTCCACTTAATGTACAATCAATTCACCTCAGTTTATAATGGGAATTAATCTCACTTCCTCCCATGCAGTGAAAAGCATGCAGAGAAGTGTACCTGATGAAAGTATATAAGAAATGTCAAATATTCCACAGGTGCAAGCCAGGAGCTCAATTTAATTGGCAAAACACAATCAAGAGAGAAAACAGACCTAAGGACTTACTGTACTTCTCTTTTCGTATAGCTAATTCCCATGTATGTTAATGCCTTGCAAAAATTATTTGATCTCAACACTTCACAAGAAAAAATCAGAATTATCTATTCTGTACTGAAGGTGTCACTTTAGGAGACTAAGGTTCATCATTTCAACCACTCAGCAAAAGCACTCAACGTAAATTAATTTGTCTGAATTTTTAAAGAGGAGATTACCCAAACTAAGATCTGTCACATTTTTTCTTTTTTCTTTTTTCTTTTGTTTTTGGTTTTGGTTTTTTTTTTTTTTTTGGGGGGGGGGGTTGTTTTTGTTTTTGTTTTTGTTTTGTTTGTTTTAATCTACCGTGGGAATTTCAGACCTCTGTGTTTCCTGCCCAGGAAAGTGTCCCATTCAGACCTGGAATTCTGGCATGGATTCAGTTGCCTGTAGATCTGCCCAGACTCTCAGTCCTTCCACACAAGCGGAGATATATAAAACCTTCCTACAGCCACAAATTAACCCAGAAATAGCAGAACATGGTCACCAGGAACACAAATAGCTGCTATACATAAGATAACACTGTTGGTGAACTTCTCTTTTTCTCCTCCAGAATGAATCGCACAGAAGCTGATGGCAATACTGCCCTTGATGATGATGATCAAATAATAGAATCATAGAACAGTTTGGGTAGTAAGGAATGATAAAAATAATCTAGTTCCTGCTTTGTGCAGGAACATCTTCCACTACACAGGTTGCTCAAATCCCCATCCAACCTGGCCTTGTACACTATCAGAGATGGGGCATCCACAATGTCTCTGAGCAATCTGTTCCAGTGCCTCACCACTCTCATAGTAAAAGAATTTCTTCCTAATACCTAATCTAAACCTACCCCCTTTCATCTTAAAGCCATTGCCCCTTGTCACTGCATGCCCTTGTAAAAAGTCCCTCTCCAGGTTTCTTGTCACCCCCTGTTATGTACCAGAAGGTGCTATAAGGTTTTCCTGGAGCCTTCTCTTCTCCAGGCTGAACAACCTCAATTCTCTCAGCCTGTCTTTCATAAGAGAGGTTCTTCAGCCTTCTGATCATCTTCATGGTCCTCCTCTGGAGCTGCTCCAGCAGGTCCACATCCTTCTGATGCTGAGGCCCCAGAGCTGGATGCAGTACTCTGGGTGGGGTCTCAAAAGACCGGAGTAGAGGGGTAGAATCACCTCCCTCGATCTGCTGGTCACACTCCCTTTGATGCAGCCCAGGATGTGGTTGGCTGTCTGGGCTGTGAGGGCACACTTCTGGATCATGTTGAGCTTCTTATCAACCACCACTCTCAAATCCTTCTCCTCAGGGTTGCTCTCAATCCATTCTCCACCCAGTCTGTGTTTGCGCTTGGGATTGCCCCAACCCAGGTGCAGGACCTTTCACTTGGCCTTGCTGAACTTCATGATGTTTGCACAGACCCACATCTCAAGCCTGTCTAGGTCCCTCTGGATAACATCCCTTCCCTCCAGTCTGTTGTCTGCTCCTTGTAGCTTGGTGTCATTGAAAACTTCCTGAGGGTGCCCTCAGTCCCACTGTCCATGTCACCGACAAAGATGTTAAACAGCTCCCGTCCCAACACCAGTCCCTGAGGAATGTCCCTCATCACTCTTTGAGCATGACCATCCAGCCAATTCCTTATCCTCTGAGTGGTTCATCCATAAAATCCTTGTTTCTCCAGTTTAGAAACACGGATCTTGTAGGATGAACAACTAAAATAGGGGATGATTCCTGTACCCTCAGTTCTCTACTTGATTTTGAGTGACTAGTTGAGATGCAGAAATCCAGATTATCATCAAAATAGGATGTAAACACCTTCAGGCCTTAGAATTCCAGCCAGCAGCAGATTTCCTCGCAGGTAACAGTAATAATTTAGTGTCAATCCTTCTGTCCCCAAAACATTGAGTAGCTGAGGTCTCTTAACATTGCAGTGAGATGGAAGCTTGTTCTTCTACTCTGTCATATCTCTGAAAAGCGTTGGGAAGGTCCCTTACCTACTGCAGAGTTTGTTGAGCCTCTCTTGTGGATCATTTTAATCACTACATGCTAAAATTGCAAGTCCAAACAGAGCCTATGAGCCCCCGTATGATATCCTACTATAACAGTCATCCTCACCACCCCAACTTTCTTGGCTAAACAGAAGGAAGAAGTACCCACAAACAAATGGCACATTCTATAGATTTTAGACACTAATCTCCAAAACTGCAGAATGTTCTGCTTCTTGATGCCCCCCAATTATATCTCCCCTGAAGCCCTTCAAAGTTCATTTCTGGACAACCACTGGGAAGCACCACAGGATGAACTGCCTGAGCAGCTCAACACCCACCTGAGGCGTAAACCTTCTTCAGGTCCACAGACCAGGCACTCTCTGTCAATCTCTCCTGAGACATGCAATCTAGCAAGTGCTTGAAGGAACATGCAAAAGGCAGCAACAGCTGCCATCCTTTTCCAAAACTGCTCAGTTTAACCAACACTGGTTTTGCTCCCTCTCTTGCTGCCAGCTATGGAGACCTACACTTCCCTTTCACCAGCTCTTGCATTCATTTGACCCCTTGGAAAGTGAATTTAGCTCACTAAACTGGCAGAAATCTAACCCAACAAAACAAAACAAATCAAGAAAAAGTGAATACTTTTCACCACTTTAGTGAGCTAATGGATCAGACACATCCCAGAGATGACAGGAGACAAATGGAGCATGTGCCCAGGAACAGGCCTGCCCCTTTTACCAGCAGCAAGTTCGTGGGCTGAATCAGCTGCCTCATGAAGCCTCACCCGCAGGAGAGGAGAAAGGCTGTTGGAGAGGCCAGATACTCTGAAGAGGACTGGGAGAGATAGAGTGAGATCTTTCTAGTCCAGCTGCAGTGCTGGAGGGCCCAAGCTCTAGAAAAGTGGGGCTAGGTAAGACTAAGTCTTCTCAGAGGAGAGTTGCCACCATCTGGCTTGAAGTTTGGTCACCCATCAGCTCCAAAATAAAAGGAAAGGCAGGAAAGGCAAGGGAGGTTGTCAAAGCCCATCAGCCCGTGGAGCAGGGGTACTGCTGGACTAGTCATGCCTTTGAAAGGGTAACGCTACAGTTGGCTGTGAGCACAAAAAATGATGTGTCCTATAATAAGAAAATTAAGGACCAATCACAATGAAGTTTACCACAGCAACTGAGGACATTAAGGACTGAGCTGAAATAAAAGCCGACCTAACACAGCAAAACTGGACCACATGCAACATTTTCTGGTTAGTATATACAATTGAGAAACATCAGAGAGCAAGAAGTCTGGGTTGACAAAGCAAGTAAATAATTTGTCAAAGAGAAGAACCTGCCCCGTGTTATATCCATGTATGGATATAATTGACCACATTTCATCTTAGGAGAAAAGAAAAGTTGTGGCCGACTTCAAAGAGAACTGAACAAAAGTATTCTAATGATTAATGAATTAGCATCGTTGAAGTAAACGAGCTATTCTGAATGCCTGCCCAGAGGCAGTCATGGGAAAGTTTCCAGAACTATTGTCATTTTTCCTGGAACTCATTGACTTTAAGGACTCCACAGCTGCAAGAATTGTGTGAGCATTTCAAGACTGTCATTTTCACCACTGATTTTCTGAAAAATTCTTCCTGAACTGATTTTTATTGGTTTCAGCTGGGGAATCCATTGCACCCAGCCAGGAAATGCCACATGCCTCCTAAGCTACTGCTCTATTCTTCTTGCACTGATGCTATCAGAGTCTCAAATTCACTGCAGGGAGAGCACTGGGGGCCAAATTTGCCCTCTGATGTATGCACACAGCTCCCATAGAGCTAATGCAGAATTTTTTCGTCTTTGATGCCTCTTATAAAGAAGCCTGGAAGTATTGCATTAGAACAGGGAGTTCACACTATTGGTGGTCTCCATTGTCATTAACACAGTTAGTGGCATTCCAGTGAAAAACACAGAACAACTCTTTTGTTTGTTTGTTTTATAAGCAGATCTTCCAGGGTGGGATCTGGCTTGCTCAAATCCTGCCAAAGATTAAACTTCAGCCTCTATAATCCACGTAAACCAAGAGTGATCCATTCTGCCTTCTTTTGAGAACGGTCTAACCTTTTAGACACTTATTAATCAGGCACTTTCCTCCTCTGACTGAAAACTCTCCAGGCAACTAATTTACAGCTCCATGCTTAGCAAGGCCAACTGAGCATACTCGAAAAGGGAGTTAAGGAGGGTATCTCACTCCTGTTCCCACTCCCAGTCACACCAAGCCATCGCTTCTGTTGTGCTAACAGTGATGCTCACGGGACCCTTGCTGTGGCAATTTAACTCACTACATGGCACAAAATCACCCACTTCTTTGCTGGGCTTGTTTTCTGCCACTACAGTGAATTGAATCAGCTCCCAGGGGGATCTCAGTCCCACAGCCAGGTAAGTGGTTGCACATGCAGACAGGAAGTGTGAATGCGACCACTTTCACAGCATTTTGGCTCGTGAAATTGGTTGCTCAATTGCCAGTTTGTGTTCAGAAGGTTCATTTCTGGGGAGAGAGGAGCTCATTCCAGCTAAGTCATCTGCTGCAACCTGCAAGCAGGAAATTACCATGGATCTATCTCTACCCTCAGCAAAATATGAAAAATTAGGTAAGGGCAAGGCTACAGCTAGTGTGAATCACTGACTCTTGAAAAACCTACATCAGGCAAGTTCGTTCAGTCAACTTGGCTTTTTCTTTGATTCAGTTTGGAGTTTTTTCTATGAAGTCTAATAAAGAGAGACAAATTGGAGCAAATCGTTAAAGTGAAGTAAATACATATAAACATAATTTCACATTGAAGGAAACATAAGTGAAGACATGTAACTTGGAGCAGAACTGAAATCCACGCCCTCCAGCTGTAGCCAGCTCACCTCCTCCTTCCCCCATGAGCACACACCCGGGTGTGCTGCTCTGTGGAACTGCTCTGGTCCTCTGTCCAGACTCCCAGCTTCTGCAGAGCTTTGATCACAACTCCTTCCTGAATGCATTCTTGTGTGCTGGAGCAGCCATGTGAGGGGCCTTGATGGGACTGAGTGCTGAGAGCTGCAACAGAAACTCATTTAGTTTGATGTGACAAAACTGCTCCTCAGACAAATGCTCCATGGTGGTCCCATGGTAGAAACATGTGTAGAAGGCCTTGCTGAAGTAATAATACTGAAGTAATTTCATGCCTCCACCCAATTCCAGGCCTTGGAAATTTGTCATCCTCAGCTGGTATAAATGGATGCAGCTTCTCTGAATTCAGTGAGGCCATGTTAGTTTACTGAGGGTTCAAATTTACTGAAGGTCTGGTCTTCATGGTCTTACAGTAAACTACCATAATGAGCTTTATTCTGAGTCCTATTTATAAATAAAAACTTGTTCTTCATAAGTTCAACATTTCTCAAGTCACAAAAATGCTCAATTTTTTCTAGCTCGTGATTAGGGAATAGACCTACAGACTATCTGTATTTATAAGTATCTAAATACCTAAACTCTCTCGTTTCACAACAATTAAGGACCAAGTTCTGTAGGAGACATCCTATAAAAGAATTCTTTCCCAGATCTACAATTAGGCTTCAGAAGAATCTGATATCCATAGATTACAAAGAAGAAATATTAACACCTAAAGCATGTAAATAAATGTGTGAACTTCCACAATACTTTCTGAAGCAGTTATTAGCATACCTGTATTCAAGTTCTTATGACCTCATTCATTAAGCAACTCCATCACTTGCATAACTGCCATCAGTAACATATATACACATGTCATTTTGGCAGTCTACTAAATCACTGACAGCATTTATCCAGCAATTTTTCAAGTACATGGAAGGTCTAGATTCCCAGGGCCACCAGTGGTACAAAAGAAAGAGGATACAACAGACTTCTTTGCCATCAAAAGAAACCAGCCATGAATCCATCAGGAGTTCCTGAGCAGAAGGGCTCACAAATGAGCTTAGACCAGATTTGGGCACAACAGAAAAAGTTCCAAAGAGCTTGATGTGACACATAGGTTGAAATTGCAAACAGATTTGCCTCTCCACAAGAAGGGGCTAATATAGTCCCATATCTTACTTGCAAATCTGGTGTTCTAACAACCATCTGAAATTCTGAAATTGATGCAGAACATTAAAACTGTTAAGCTGTTTAAGTCTGATGGGATACATTAGGTGGGGCCAGTTCTCTAGTAACTGGATATGAACTGAAATTTATTGAAACTAAGGTCTCTTCCAATCCAAGCTATTCTGTGATTCTATGAAACACTGTTTAACAGCTATTTTATTTAATGAAGTAAAATCACAACCAGGTTTGACATTTTCCTAAGGCCAACGGAAAAAGTTAGAGCATTAGAGAATTTCATTGCCTGCTTAGAACGCAACATTTCACACTGGAGCAGGATGGAAATCACAGAGATCACTGCCAGGCATGCAGGTTTGTTCTTACAAGATCTCTCAGACTCAAACTAATTTTAGAATAAAGAAAAACTGCGCTTCAAACTACCCTGTAGTACAAAAGTTCCAGTGACAAAATTCTACTCTCTTCTTTTATATTTCACCTACACTTTCAAGTCCTCCTCTACTATGCTGTCAAGTTCTGTTAGCATCACCACACTGTTAAAGAGACTGGAAACAAACCACAAGAAAACCTGTCTTGCTAAAATAAACCTGATTTTTCTTTACATGTGAGCTGACTAAGTAGCATTAAAAACAAGCATTTTGCTTTAGTTTAGTGAAGAGGTTTGCCAGAACTGCAAAATTTTGGATAGAAACTTGGTTTTTAATTTTGCCTTTCAAATTTTTGTTCGTTACTTTCAAAGTCAAACAGATTTAGGCTTGTGTTTTGACCTCTACTGCAGGTTTTGTTCTCAGTGACCCACCATTCCAATATCTCCCCTCAGATCCTAAGCTTCCTGTTAACAAAGGACAGTATATTTACAAACTCACTTGCTAACATAATGAGCGTAGTTTTAAACCAGAACTACTGTACGCTTGAATTTGAAATTCTCAGGGAATGGCTAAATGAAGGCAGCCACAGGAGGGGCTAAAAGTAATTAAAGGTAAATTTGCATTAAAATTATAGAGGCTAAAGAAGGATGGTGAGAAATGAACCATCTCTTTTCAATTAACCAATTAAGGGGAAAAGAACATTGAGCCGAAGGTGTTAACGAAAGATTTCATTAGCATTGGATGATATATAGAACTGGCCTATTTAAAGAAGGTTACAGTTTGTTCAGTGTAAAGGAAAAGTCTGATATAGTAAGCTTCCTCTGAAGTCCAAACAGAGAGAGATTTCTTGCTTTAAGATCCAATATTAAAAGGGGTAAAAGACTGTTGGGACCGTCTTGGATTAGAGCACAGCATAACATCACATTGGGAAATTCACACGGCAAAGCTTGTGATGGTCGCAACAGAAACGACCTCGAGTGTATAATTTGGTGTTTTGAATTTCCCAAACTTTAGCTGAAAAAGGAATATTATAAGGCCTGTTCAAGTTGGCCAAATATTCAAACACTTTTATTGTCAGTGAACAGAGATAAATACTTGACAAGAGGTATTAATCCTAGGCTGATATTCTATATGGAGTCAAACACTCTTGGGAGTGCTCTATCCACTGACTAGAGAGAAAGCCTGGACATCTGGTCTAGGTACCTAATGTCTAGGTGTGTAGGACACATGAGCTGACTCCTTCCCAGCAAGTTCTCAAAATGTATCTGTCCATGAGCAAAATGGACAGTACTTGCCTGGACTCCACTCCAAGGTATAGGGAGGGATGGGGTAAAGCAGGTGGAAGTGGATTTGTGACTGTGGATTTTTAGAAGACAAAGTGGCAAAGAGCAAAAAGGACAATGGACTTTAGGAAAACAGCCATCAAGAAATGCCATTTTAACCAGTTAGAAAGAAAAAAAGAGTCCAGTTCTTTAAAGAAACAACAATGAGGGCATAGTCAAAAACCAATAATTCTTCCAATCCATGTCTCATTGTCAGATGGTGGCACAGCACTTCACAAAAGATGCCAGCCTTTTGTGGGGAGTCTAAAGAAGATGTCTAGAAATTTGAGGAAAAATAGGAATTGCTGAAGGAACTCAGAATATTTAAGCCTAGGGAAGAAAAAAACAGACCGATTTACAAAATTGTGATAATTTTTAAATATAGAGTAGTGCACATGAAGAGGATTAAGTTAGCATGTCATGTTTGATTTTGAATTGGCCAAAAATGCTCTGAAAAGAAGTTTAGGTTGACATTAGAGACTTCTTTCTCTAGCAAGACTAGTGAGGTTGTGCAGTGGAAACTCAGCAGTCCTAAACTATTAACAGAGTTTTACGAACAGCTTTCATCAGTGCCTGCAATAAACATCGATAATTGCCTTGGAGAAAGCGGTGGAGTAGATGATCTCAGTCATTTCCTAAAGCAGACTCCAGGAAGGCTAATTTTAGCCTAGAGATGCTAATTCGTCTTGGCTCTCTCCATAGTTAGTCAAGAACAGCTCCCTCAGATGCAGATACAGAAGTCTCCCCACTGGCCTAACATGAATAGCCCCAATATTTCCCCAAAGCTAAGTACACCCATGCTGGTCCCCTCCCTCCACTAATGCTACAAACAGTTTTGTGCTCCTTTCATTCCACTTACAATCTTCTCTTCCTGATCTTTTCAAATACCAGACCTCAGCCTGTGACACCCAAAGAGATTCCCATTCCTTCTCTCTGTTATCCTTGTTCCTTATTTCTTAGTTTTGAAGAAGCATAATTTATCAAGAATTTTTACCAAACACCTTAGACCAACAGGTTGTGTATGAGGAATGCCTCAGTCCCAGTTACAGCCAGGTCTGTTTTTCAGGAAGTGCAATTACAATATCACAAGTGTCCTTCGTCTCCAAATTTTTTAATCAACACAAACTAATCAGCAGATATTGGTGCTCTCTGGAATATTCCCTTAGGTTTGAAAAGTAGTCACAAGTCAGCAATCATTCTTAAATACTTGCACGAGAAAACGAGTGGCCTCTTTGCCTTCCAAAAAAACCTCATAGAGCACCTTCAAGATTAAATATAATTTAGTAGGGCACATTGCCCAAGAGTGAAAACAAAACAAAAACGTAATCCCTGACAGACAGAGGTCAACAGCAACAACAGGCTCACAGTCACTATCAGGTTTCTGCCAGGGATAGGGTTCAACTTCCACTGTACAGGTTATGTGCAGGTTCAGTGATCACAGAACATGCCCTTGAGCCACCCACTTTCCTCAGGGCAGGTTGGCTGCAGAGTGTGTTACCCAGTCCTATCTTGTGCAGATGCTTCAGTCTGCATTGCATGTGCTAGGCTGACAAGTGACACTGACCATTCAGGGTGAGACCACAGGCACTGCCTGAATCTCAGATGCACACATGCAACCCCCCCACACTATGCTTCTTCTAGGAACAAGGCAAAAAATACATTGCGGCCATCTGGTCATTGTATGAATTGCTTTTGATTGTCAGGAAACACTTGGGGACCCCTTGTTCAAACAACCCTCAGTTCAGAAATCAAGATTATATCTAAAGCCTCAGAAGATAAAGCATAGTACAAGGTAATCCAAAGACACGTGCAGGTTTCAAAATGATTAGAAGAATAAACACTTAAATCTCAAGTACTGCTCAGCCTTTAACATTATGGTCTGCTAACCCCAGTGTTGTACAGCTGCAGATCCTCTCCATCATTTGCTTCTGTCTTATAAGCTACCACACTCGGAGTCCCTGGGTGAGTGACAGCAGATGATGTGGTAAGACAAGGCCATGGCCTGCTATCAACACAGGCAGCATAACCCCAGCACCGAACACACCTAATTTACCATTACATTCCCACTAGCCAGCTGCAGGATAAGAAGGGCTGTGGATAGCTACCGGGGGCTGTAACAATGGAACCATAGAATCATTAGAGTTGGAGAAGACCACCAAGATCATCAAGTCCGACTGAACACCATCTTCTCAACTAAACCATGGCACTCAGTGCCACGTTCAGTCATTTCTTGAACACTTCCAGCGATGGTGACTCCACCACTTCCCTGGGCAGCCAATGCATCGGGCATTCCAATGCGTGACAACACTTTTCATGAAGAAACTCATCCTGATGTCCAACCTAATGTTTTGGAAGGAAGCAAAAATGATGTTTACACTGTCAAAAAGGTCCATAGGTCACAGCTGCTTCCATGGGAGATACAAAGCAGTATGAAGCCAAAGCAGACCACTGGGCTGAAGTGTTGTTGGCAGGAAACACTTGAGGCTTGGCAGAGGAACTCAGCTGTTCAAGAAATCTGAAAGGAGTAGCGTGAATGATCAGCTACAAACTCATTCACACAAGAACTTTGATTCTGAATTAGATACCATGAAAAGGTAAAACCACATTATCTGTTGACAATCAGGCAATCCTACTACATCATAAGGGAAAAAAAGCCTGAAAATGGCATTGCTCTCAGTAAAAACCAGAATGAGAGACACAAGTGATAGTCTGCTTAAAGTAACCAGACAGTGGCCAGAGAGAAGGAACTTGCTAAGAGAGAAAGCAGAGCAGCACTTGGTGAGAAGGTACAGGCAAAGGCCATTTCTGTAAGTGCAAGAACTAAGGCTTAAAGAAGGAAGAGGTCAAGATGAAAGAGATTAATTAAATGGTCCCTTAGGTGCACCCCCAGCTGGAAAAGTGAGACTGTTCAGGAAAAAAGAGCAAGCAGTAAATAGGTACAAATCTTACTACGAAAAATAAACAAACCAGCAAATATCATTCAACAGACACACTTGGTTTATTTTTCAGCTCATTGAATTGAACTCACTTAAACAAGTTTATGATAAATATTAAGACCCATTCTGCCTAAGAAAAGCAACAATATATTAACATAAGCCATGCCAACTGAATACTGAATGCACCATAGGAATGCTATTGAATAAGAATGAATAAGAAATATTGAATGCCTGGAGATTATTATCTTAATGATGCCTCCATTATTCATGTCATGACCAGAGCTCAGCATTCCTATAGAGTAGCCCTGCATAGCTTCCAGCAAACTTCTGTTTCTTTTCTATTCCAAATGGTGAAGTTTTGTCTCAAGGTTTTAAAAAGGTTTGTCGGTGAAGGACTGAAGATACGTCTTGCTGAGGTGCATGAACAGTTATTGACTCTTCTGAAAAATATTCATCATATTTATGAGTTTAAAACAAAATTTCTTTGAAGCATTTTCAGGCATTGTTTTACAGTTTTCCACACATAAATTTTCGATACAAATAACAGCAGATTCAAACACTCTACTGGTATTTCCAGTAGTCCATAATCATCAAACTGGCAGCTCTACGGCACCAGCAATACCACCTGTAATTTAAGATGTATGCATAAATAGTCAAGGGTGTAAAAAAAGACTGTCAGCTTTTCTGAATGTGAATGCTACAGAGTGAATTATTGCAATCCCTTTTCTCAGGTGATTCAGATTTATAATGAACAAATTTCTCATGAATCCTCAGCAAGTATGCAGACAACTGAATACTAGCCAAAGACACAGCAAAAAGGTAGGCTGAAACACAGGAAGAGAAGTGTAATAGTAGCAATATATAATTTATTCCAGTATCCCAGTTACACTTGTATCTGCTTTCATCTCCACCCAGATATTTTCCTGCACCTTATAAAGAAATGTCAAGCACATTCCTAATCTGGTGTTGAGTGTAATCCGACATTTGGAAAAGTTTGGTAACTAGAAGGTGAGGTCACATACACCCCTGAGAGAATCTGGATACTTCAAAGGATGAAGTTACCAAGCAAGCAGAAATTATTTTTGCAACTTGCACCACAATGCTAAGATTACATCTTTCTCCGTTATTACTGGATGGAAAATAATCCTTATTCAAACACTAGTGTTCAAAGACAGACAGAGGTTCTTGGCAGATAGCAGGGCCCATTCACTTAATAAACATGAAAAAGTACTTTTTAAATACCGGTCACATTTCTAAAAGAGGAGGAGGAAAGGTTCTCCATACAATACCCCAAATAATGAGCAACATAGGAAGGTGAGAATGGCTGTCTACGATGGCAGAGTAGCCCAGCTCCCTTCAGTAGAACCACAAAAATCCCAGTAGGTCCCTGGTCTCCCTTGCCCACGGCCCTGCCAGAGCAGCAATAGTGCTGTGGTCCTCACCTCTAATGCATCAGGCTCCAGCTGTCCTTTCCCTGTGTGCAGACTCCTATGGCCTCCTGTCATGGGGGCTTCTTGTACGTTAGTTTTCAGTCTGCCCAGCACCTTCCACGTGCACCTTGTGCTCTTCCTTACCAGCGCCTCACAGCACCATGGGCCTTCCTCAGGCCCTTTCCCATCAGAGTCAGCTCTACACAGACCCCCTCAGCCTTTCTTACCTTTCCCTGTGTACCAGCCCTTTGTGAAAGATCCCTATCCCACTTGATGAGAGTAAATCATTCAGTCATCACCATTTCTAGCCTATCTTTCACCAGAGATCAGATCACCTCCCCCTGCTGTTCCACATCTTCATTTCCATTCGTGTCTTCCCTGCTCACTATTTATTTTGTACAGCAGGCAGCTTCAAACCTCATTTTTACCATCTGGAAGACAAGACAGCATACTTTGAAGAGTTCCCCTCCACCATATTTAATCCAAATCCTTTAGCCTTGTGGGGATGAGTTGGTTTTGTCAGTAATTTGAGTAATAAGAGCAGAAACATAATTGCTAACTGAGCCAAGCTGTTCCTGAGCTTTCCGCAGTAAAATTCCTGTCCTAAATCACAGCTCCCTGTGTTTTAAGGGAGAAATGCTCTCCCAACTCCATCTGTCTTACCAGAATGGAGTCAGTGTCTTTCACCTGACTCCAAATAGGCAAGAGAGTTGCAGGAACCAGAAATTTGCTAACAAATGATTGAGAGGATTGAGAAGATCAGAATGCCAGCTTGCTATAGAAGTTTTAATAAATTAGAACAGTCCAGTTAATAATGGCCTTTTTAATTTTCCTTTCAGATCTATTCAGTAGACGAGAAATTCTTTTCAAGGAAGATATTCCCAGCTTCTGGTTTGGAATTGGACCCCTTAGTTAATATTTTTCTTTAAATTCCATGGCCTATTTGCCTTCATTCCTGAAGACCTTATTTTTTTCTTTTCAAAGACCATGAAAGCTCCTATTAAGTGTTCATCGGAACACACACATCAGTTCTTGTGTGCTGCCTTCTAGCAGAATGCTTTTAATTGAAAGGAAAACCCAGCCTCCTGCTAGGTTTGGGTGGGCTGCAATTAGTTCCATACTAGTTAGTTTTTCCAGAAAGTCATATAACTCTTCTACACAGGCATTCCCACTCCGGTCCAGCTGCAAACAATATGCTGAGTCAGCAAAAAAAAAAAAAGCGTCAAAAGGAATTTTTCACTGAATTAAGAATCCCGTCTGTCCTCAAATCTTATAAAATATGTGTTGGATTCCATCTGTCCTGGAAGATACCCACTCTGATCATGACAGCTCCTGGCACTCACATGTGTGCCTGCAGCGATACTGCGAATTCCCTCACTGCGTGGAGGCTTTGGACTCCATCAGCCAGGGACAACACCTTGCAAGCTAACGATGTGGGCCTGTGTGGGAAGAAAAATACAAATGTCCCCTTGTGCCTGAACCACACTGCTTCAGTGAAAAAAAAAAAAAAGTGTCTTCCTTACTTGCAAGGAAAACAAAATCCACTGCCCTACTAATAAGTTGCAGTGACTGAAGCTGAGAGCAAAGCTTGCCAAACATCCGAATTTTGGCAAATTGAGATGCAGACAAAAGTTGAAGGAAACCTTTTTCAGGGTACTTCTGGTTTATTTGAAGCCAACAAAGCATGAAATGGTCTTAGCAGTTTGTTATGTTTTGATGTAATGTGAGGATTCAGAATATCTTGACAAGTAGAGTAGGAGCTCAAGTTCCAGTTCGTTGATTGGTGGTTTTCTGGATTGGTCCAAGAAATGTATTCAAACACTATGTGCAGCAGCAACCATTGTAGTCATGAATGTTCAATGGCAAACATCTCAAAGTGAACATCGGATAATGAAAATGACAGTTAAGTAAATAATCTTTCTCATTTCCAAAGACAACTGTTAGAATGGGGAAATGTTTTATCTTTTCATGTGCACCAAAGTGTGTGCTAAGATTTTTCTATGTTCTGACAAAAAAACATGAATCACAGGCACATTCAGAACCTTTATTAGACCTAAGAAACACTTCAGTTGAGACCCATGAATTTTGCAGGGTTTCACATCCATGACTTGTATCAGCATAGTCGGTCCTCTAACACAACGACTACTGCATAAAAATTCAAAATAGTCAGCCCACATTTAGCTTATTCTTTCACAAGCTTCTCTTGATAGTAGTAAAAGACACCAGGTAAATTTTGCTTTGTTAACTATAAAGGAAAGTGTCACTTTTTTATTTCACATGGGAAATGAAAAAAGAAATCTTTATTTGAACTTTTTCAAGTTGCAGGCTTTCATCATGGGAAATTTTTGAGAATTTTAAAGGAGTGTTTTAGTTTCACTTTGATTCAAAATATGAAGAGTTTTTGCCAAAAAGCCCCAATAGTATAAATTAAAATGATTCAGATATATTTCTTTATGAAACATGGCTTAGTATGAAAAGCACTTTTGGATGCATTTGCTGTGGGAAATTGAAAATTTCCAGTGGAAATAAAGTAACACCATAAAAAATCAGCATTAACAAAAACAGTATCTTTGGTAAGAAAATCTTCTGCACTAAATACTGTGGCCAAGAGTAATTACAGTTTATCCAAAAGCCTGAGAGAGCTACAATGGATTTTTGGAACCTTTTAAAAAAAAACCACCTAATGCAGTAATAATGTTGCACAGTGAGAGTGTGAAAAGATTATAGTGAAAGGTTTGTATCCCAGCAGCACCTGAATATAAACAACATGTTTGTTTAACTGACAACAGCTTTTTCCATACAGGATTTTAAATTTGCAGAAAACTATAAATAGATAGCACTTTCACTGAAAGCATTAAATTAACCAACTGGGTACTCGACTTTGTAACGTGGAGCAATGTAGAGTAATAATGAACACCATGTGTGTGTGATAATGGGGGTTGTAGAAAATAGATCTGGCCAGCTGAGTGAAAAGGAAATGCTAAAAAAGAAAAAATCTGAAGTCCAAGCCAAAACAAGTGACCTAGTGGAGCAAGTAAAGGTTTGTATTTGGGGCAGGCTAGAGGCCTGAGAGAGATCAGCAATTCAGCAGGGTATTTTTAAGCATATGCTCAAGGCCCTCCTTATTCAGCAGGAAACTTAAGCATATGCTCAGAGGTTAAGCATCAGCTAAAGTCTCATTGATGTCAATGGGTCTTAAACACATGCCTAGAGATACATATGTGCTGAAGTGCGTTTACAAATAAGAATGGACTGGGGATCAGGGCCTCAGTCCCCTGGTATTTCATAGCAGGCTAACCCTGCAACCTCCTGGCTTTCCAAATTCTTCGGAGTAGATCTCATTTATTATACACACAGGACCAGACTTAAGCGTTAAGAACTCACATTACTGTACATAACTGCCATTGGCCCTTTGGTACTGAAATAAATACAAAAGTACAGATACATTTATAAAACACCAGTAATTTCTACTGCAATGTGTCCAAAAAATTCTCTTAATGATAACAGTGAAAGCATAAAATAAGCAGAAATGCGACTTTTGAGCAGGTCATTTAGGCTTTCCATTACTGATGTAAGAAGACTTCCACAAGAATGTATTTAAAGATAAAACCGAATCTTAACTGAAAACTGATGTAGAGTAATTTATTTTGAAAGAGCACACTGTGCTCTTAATTTTCATGCAGCCAATGGATCTGTATTTTCTTATGACCTTCTGTGCCTGATTAGTCCACTTATCAACCACAGAGTTGACTGGACATCACTGTAACAGCAGAACAGTCACTTTCTTTGCCAAATCACCTTCATGAAGGCAAACTGCAAAGCATTAATATGCCACGATACAAATTTCGAAATCCACAACAATTATTCTCTGAATCTCAGATGACAGGTTAACATTATGAAAAAAATCCCCAAAAATTTTAGGTAAGTTATGTCAGACTCAAATATAGCTTGTCCTTCTTTAAAACTGCATGAAAATATACCATAAAGTGGGAAGGGAAATTGTATGGTCAGATTACTAATGATATTCAATATTTTTTCCATTAAGTTAGTACAGAATTTGAAATTATCAGTGAAAATCCTTCCTGTGCATTTCAGTGAACCTGAGCAACACTTGGTCTCTGCATTTTGTAACTCTCCAAGGATAAATATGCGGCAGAGGAAATGGTAATAAAGACGCATTGCAGGGCCAGTTGAGAACTACTATAGATGGATTCTGTAAATGATGGCCCATTTTAAAACACCCTTAACGCAACAGGAGCAAACTGGGGTGCATTTGAGCAGCAGGATGCTGCCAGAGTACTGCTGTGTGCAAGCACTGCATTGCTTTTCTCCAGTGATACCACAGAAACAAATATAGCAAAAAGCTGACTTAAACAAACAAACAAAAAAGATAATTTCAATAAAATTTATGAAGAAAATCTATTATTTACACGTGTGTTTTCATTCTGTCACTGGACTCACGTCTTTAACTGGAGAGCATTACAGTTTGGCATTTCCTGCAAATGCACTGAGGAAAAGCCACAGCAATACAGTATTCCTTCCATAGATGTTAACATTTAAAGACTCACAGAAGTGGCTAATGTTCAACTTCTGGTTAACATTTGATTACTTTCTTGCTTTGTTTTTCCAGATGAAGACAACCTGGTGAAAGCATTCCCACATTCCTCTTTGCACTTCTGCTATGACAAAACTTAGCTGATGTAGGCAAATTCAAGTTCTAAAAGCATATATCTTTGTCCAATTTTGTTTCAAGTTTCTGCCTCTCTATTAACTATGGAAGAGCACCTCTTCCTTCTTGCCCAAGAAAGCTGCTGGTTATCATTCCCATCCCTCCGGTCGGTCGAGTAACACATGATACTAGCCTAGTATAAATACAAAACAGGTTCCTATGGAATCTGAAATACTGTTTATACATCCTACCACTGACCACAGTGGAACAATGGTGTGCCAATGACACAGAAAAAAAATAACTCTATTTGCTTGCTCTTTCTGTGCCTCTGTCTGAAATATACCTAACTCCAAAGCTATTATTTATAGTTATGAGGTGACAACTGAGAGCTAGCAGTCTGCTGAGTGAAAAAATGTTTGCATTTATCCCTTTTAGAGATATCCTATATATGCACACACATGCATGTGCAGCAGCTATTCATACTGCATAGGGAGAAATACCTAATCAACTACAGTGCTTATTCAGTGGTATGAAAGAAAAGAAAAGTTCTTTATTTTGTGTGAACTAAGTGACAGGACTTCATTATTTAAGATTATTCAAAATGAAAATAATTTTAATCAAAGCCTGCAGCTACACTGGCATTGTTTAAAACACTGAGAAGCAGTGTTTCAAGTTTTCTGTGAACACTTCTGGGTATGGTTTTTAATGAAAAAATCACCTCTTCTGAATTGCTTGCAAATATGTTTTTTTTAAAGTCAATCTTGAGCAAAAAGGTTGGACAGGATAGACGTTAGGAGGAATTTCTTCACAGATAGGGTTGTCAAGCACTGGAATAGGCTTCCCAGGGAGGTGGTGGAGTCACCATCTCTGGAAGTGTTTAAGAAAAGACTGGATGTGGCACTTAGTGCCTTGGTCTAGTTGGCAAGGGGTTGTTCAGCCAAATATTGGACTCAATGATCTCAGAGGTCTTTTCCAACCTAATTGATTCTGTGGAAAAAAATTTACATTGTTCACACAATCACCAAAATGCTGATGTTGGAGGGGTCTTCGGGAGGTCATCTCTAGTTCAGCTGCCTGTCTGCAGGACTATGACCAACACCAGACCAAGCCGCCCATGGTTTTCTTTAGTCAAGTCCCGAAAACCTTTAGGGATAGATAATCTGCTGTCACAGTATCCCACAGTGGTAGGGAGGAGAAGAGAGATCCAGTAGGCAGGAATTGTGCAGCAAGATCGATTTATTTAATTATTTTACAACTCTTTTACAGACTTTTTTCTTCATAGTCTAATTGGTCAAAGGATCAGCCACCCCTTGGGGTGATGGGTAAAATCCTAAAGCATCCATTGTCAAAATATTTTTCTACTGTACCATAAACAAAGGTTTGCAAGGTCACAGGTGTTCATAGTTTATAGAACTCTACTAATATCTTCCGTGAGAGAGAAAAATATCTCATGGGACTGGAAAGAAGCAAGAAAAGTTCTTGCTAGCAGCAATATTGTATCCACATTCTGCCTCTTCTCTGGGTGCCTTGCTCCAATCCTCCAAAGCAAAAACATTATTCCTAGCTTCCATTCTAACCTCCACAGTCACAATTTGATGTTGTGACGCCTTTTTGGCCACTTGAAACTATGAAGAAGGGTTTAGCTTCATCATCTCCATAGCTTGCCTTCAAGCAGTTCCAGAGTGCCCATAGCTGCCTCCTCATCAGGCTCTACAAGCACAGCACCCTTCACCTTTCTGTCCTCCAGGCTTCTGGCCACCTGGTAGCCCTCCACTAGTCCATCACCAGCATTTCTACGCTCCCAATGTTTCCGCCAACCTCATACATCACTTCTGTAGTTATGACAAATAGGATGAGCTCAGCTTCATCAGAGTTGCTTGGAAGATTGTCACTGAACAACCCCTTTACTCTGCTTGGGATTTATGGTCCAGCCTTTGACAGGCCCAGCTGAGGCAGTCTAAGACACCAGGCTGTGCTTTTTCCCAGTTCCAGAGGTGACCACCCCTAGCTCAGAGATGGCAGAAACTGTTGTGCCCCAACAGCCCTCTTCTGTTAACTCTGCTGTGGGGACAGCACAGGGCGGCTGAGCATGAGGCCTATAATGGCTGCCATCACCACACCTAAACCCCTTGGAGGTCATTTCTAGGCAGACTTTACCTCTGAATTTCAAACAGTGTCATTATTCCTAGACCATTTTTCTCCATGAATGGGTCATTTCAAGGAAATATGAAAAACAATTCTATGATCAGATGCAGTCTAAGTCTTATGACCGCTGCCTTTGATTTAAGAGGAGCAGAAATCCCCTGCACAACTCTTTCCATCAGGCAAGCATTTAATAAATCTTGTGAAAGTGTGAGGAAAATATGGGAAAAAGGAGACACTGATAAGAGAAATACTTTCAAAATAGACAGCAACAACAGACAGTTCAAAGTAATTTTCTAGCCAAGTATTTACAAGAGTTCTCTGTCATAATTTCCCATGGAGGAAAAAAGTCAAAAACAAATAGGTAGAAATCTGAAAGTCTGAACCACAGGAAATCTGTTGTACTGTCCTTCTAAGGGAAGGTTAGAACTTATGCCAAAATAGGAGGTCTGTGTTTTTCTAATCACACAGAACTTATGGTCTGCATCAGTTCTTGGCCCCTGACTGCATGGATTATGGTGGGTACTAACCCTCTCATGAGCAGTGTGATAGACTTTGGCCTCTTCTTCAGCAGTTCAGCTGTGTACTTCCCTCCTTAAGGTGGGAGAGACAACTACTGAACAGAAGAACCACATTCTCATAGCTGTGATTCCACCCAAACCTCAGATTTCAGCATGTCAGGACATTCTGTCCATGTTTCCTACTGAGCAAAGCTAACTTCTCTTCCCTATTCTTTTAGGTATCTCCCTGCTCAGTACCTTGTTTATAGTCTCTGGGCTGCTTTCCAGAAGCCATCAAAGCTGCCTGGCTCTCCCCACAAGCTAGGAAGAGAGGATGAGGTGGGATTTAGGTTATCTGACTGTGGCCCAAAGCAAAAAGTCCAAGTATCCTGCCAGCAGGTGACAATTGCTTGGCTCTCCTCACCTTAGCCATCATGCATGCTTGATTCAGGCCAAATCCCACCCAGTCCAGGGGCTATCCATTCCTATAAGCTTCCAGTCAACCTCTGGGAGCAGAGTGTATACACACACACACTCCTCAGGCGGTTCCCTGTGAGTGTGCCAGGCCATTAAAAATGTTTCTTGTTCCCAGCTTAGAAATATTCGACCGGCTGAAGAGAAATATACTTTTGGCATGTACTCCCAACCCACACTTTGTTTTCATATTCTTTTCTATCAGTAAAGACATTTTAATAAGCCACAAAAAAGTTCTGGATGAATTTGCTCAGTTAAAAGTATTTCTGAATCTACACTGTAAACAGAAACAGAGAGCTGACTCAACAGCAACACTTCCTAAAACCCCAAGACTCAACAGTAAGTTACATACAGGAAACAAGATAGTTCTAGTCATAAAAAGCAAACTCTACTCTCATACTGGGAATTTCTGTCATCTATATGAGACATAGTAATATGTAATCAGACCTCTTTCATGTTATTTGCCCAATGCCTTAGCATGCAAATTAGTTCTAGAGAAGTAAAGTCTAATTTAATAAGCTTATTACAACAATTTGAAGGAGACATCTTTCCCTTTTGCACTCCAGGCAAACCACCTCTGAAGATGCCGACATACACTTGCTTTCCAGCCATCAGCTGACACAGAATGGCAGTGGCAAAAGCCAGCAAATTATCTCCAGAACTCTCCTGGAGACAGAGTGATTTGGGATGGGATTCAGGATTTTGAGTAAAGCTAGATATCAGCTCAGTTTGTACCATCACAGCAGCATGGAGCAATTTCAACACTGATGAAACAAGTGGAGCAATGCCTGCTGTTCCCTCTGCTTGGATACACTCCTGTTTCCTTCATATCCCTCTATGCAGTTGGGACACTGACACAAGGAGACCATGTATAATCAATTGCATGAAGATGCATATTCTCAAGGAATAAACCTTCTAATACCCTGTGAGGCTGAGGCTGGAGGTACAAAAAAAAAAGTTTAACAAGTTTGGCCCCACCTTTTTTATGCCTGTTTTAGGGTCGGAGGTGCCATCAGATAACCCCTTTCTCAATGGAAAGGGAAAAATAAAAGTTCTGGTAGTTGATTTGTTGTTTTTGTGAACATTCTGTTCTAAACTCAGAAACTGTTCTGTTTTCAAGTTTTTGCCTTTGCAGGGAGAAAAAAGTGATCCCCTTCAAAGGGAGGATAGAAGTGCATTAAAAAAAAAAAAAAGAAAAAATAAGAATTGCATACTTTAGGAATGTTTCTCACAGGAAAAATAAGGCCACTCATACAAAAGGACATACAAGGCAAAATTCGCAGGGGTATAAGACCATAAAAAAGGAAATATTAAAGCTTACTAAACTTTTCTGCTAATCACACACCTAACCTGTCTGACTCCTCTCACACACAACTGGACAGGCTGCTCCTAGGTAAACGTCAGTAAGAACAGACTGCACTACAGCAGACTTGGCATCTTGACCCAGACTAACACTCTTAGACGGACCTTAAGGACATTGCTAAAGAAACACAGGCCCTATTGTTGATCACTGCTTTTAGCAAACTTCCCTCACAGCCTTAGCTAAGCACCATATTAAATTGTGAAGAAATCACTATAACTACTATGTTGCAAGTGACTTTTAAATCAAGTGCATCAGTTACACGATATTTAGCACTGTGCTGTAAAGGGTGGTAAATGGAGGTGTCATAAATATTTGACTTTATCATCTGTTGACTCATAATCCAGATGCCAATGGGATATAAATCATGTAAAGCATGTTTCCAGATTAGGAAAGTCTGGCTGTTCACTATTGTTCTAGCGAACCACATTATTTCTTTGTAGGATCAGGAGTGCCCTCTGATGGATAGCAGCTATTACTGGGAAGTAAGAATTGACTGGAAAGAAGCACATCCTAAATTGTCTACACTGTACAAGATGTTCTCACTTCCTGCACTATACATTTACAGCCTTCTGTATGCTCAGCTGCTATAATAACCAACTTTGTCTTGTTGGAAATAACTTTCTGCATATTTCTCTTTCAATTTCTGTAAACTATATTGGTATCACAGATGCAATCAGGACACTGCATATGCATACATTTAGTTGTAAAATAAACAAATTGAAAGAAATTTAAGATATAAACTGCAAAATTTGTGTTACAAGCTCTGAGAAAGGCCTTGAAAGGCTCTGACAAATTCAGATTCCCAAAAATTGAGATATTCACCTGAATATCAAGAAAGATATAACTGGGGAAAACAGGTAAACTCTCTTAAGAAGTGCTTATGTGCATATAAGAGCCGAAGAGATTGTATGTATTTTTCTGGCTCTATAAGCTAACCTAATAAGACATGTTAACTCACTCTGCAAACTTTGCCTCATTTACATGCTTAGATGATTCACAGCAGAACTGTGAGAAAACAGGATTTTTTTTTTCTCCCTCATCTGTTACTGTACCTGTCTGTCAGGTATTGAGCATCTTCGGGCTGCTTATAATTTTAAATTTTATCACCTCTAGTATCAACTGCCCTTTCCAAACTGATTTGGGAGCTGGAGAAGAGTCACAGACTTGGAGCTTTCTGTGAAGACAACCACTGCTCCCAGTACCTGGTAACACCTCTCCTTTCCACTGGAGTAGCAGGACTGGACCTAACATCTTTGGTGAGACAAAATCCCCCCAAACTGGTCTCAAACACACACTTTCCCCATTATACAGCAAAAAAATATAAATGCAAATTTGAAATATCCAAACCCTTACAATACTCATAAACTGCACCTTAGGATTAACAGTAATTAATACTAATACTGACCACCAGAAGACCCTTTAAAAAGGCAAAATACTAAGAGTTGCACATTGTTTAATAAGTTACAGATTCGAACACCCACAAGTTTCAGAACAAAACGGATCTCCTTAGATGTGCAAAAGATAATGGGTGTCATCAAGGAATACGGCTGGGGAACAGGGAGCTGTGTGCATTTTCCCCGCATCTCTATCACGGCTGCCAATGTACAAAGGCAGCAGCCATTTTGCCCTCGGTCTGTTGCATCCTGTTAGCAGAGACACGCCCAAACTCTACTCTCTCACTGCTACTTTATTTTACTGTTATTTTTAAAATCTAAGCCAAATGTCATTTTTAGATTTTCCCTCTGATGAGGAAAGCAGGAGGAGATAACAACTTCGAATGAAAGAGACCAGCAGAAATTGTTTCTGTGACAGATTTTACTCGAGTTTTACATATACCGTAGAACCCTAAATATTCTGAAATAGGCAATACTTGGATACTATGATTGTAGTGTCCCTTTTCCACACGGAATTGCAGCCAGCTGAGACTCAGACTGGGGTTGTCCAGACACTGACCTGGATGGAATATGAGGCATCTCCCCAGCAAATCCGTTTGTGGAGAGCCCTGGCGATCCCGTGTGAAGCCCAGCAGCCCGGCTAGCCCCGGAGCAGCGGGCACGCTGCCGGGAGCGCCTCCAGGCCCCTGAGGGCACCCCCTCGCAGGCAAAGGAGGTTCCTACTGCTCGTTCTGCCTCGGTCTGAAGAAAAACTGCTCAAGCCCTTGTCTCTGAGGGTTTTCTACACCCCTGAGGAGATGCTCTGGGGCGACAGCAGGAGGAGGCAGGCGCCCGGCTCGGGCCGTGCGGGACTCGAGGCGGGCGAGCAGCTCTTCCCCGGCCGCTCCTGCCCCGGCACTGGCCCCTCACAGAGGGCACTGCAATTCCCCAGCTAGCGACGGGGAAGGGGAAACCTGTGGCCCCTCAGCTGCCCACGGCCCCCACATGCCGTCTAACAAAGTTTCGCCCAATCGCTCCCGACGGTCAAGCTCCTAAGGCTTCAGCCTCCGCCGCGATCACCCCGGGCTGCGAGAAGGAGGCAGCGGGGGAAGACCGAGCCACTGCAGCTCGGAGCCGGCAGAGCCACCGCCTTTCCCAGCTGGAGGGCTCCCCGCCCGCAGCGATCCGCCACCGGCCGCATCCCGCCCCGCGGGGGCTGCGCAGCGGCGAGAGGCAGCGGCGGCGCGCAGGTGAGCAGCGCGGGCGCGGAGGGCAGCGCAGGAAGGGCCGGCCCGGCAGCGATCCCTGACACCGCCGCACTGACACTGCGTGTGCCTCGGGAGCACGCAGGGCAGCGGGTGCCCCGAGTGCCCTGGAGCGGTCGGAGCCGCCTTAGAAAAGGCAGGAAAACGGCCTGGGAAATCACTTGGAATTTTAGCAAATTTATGCTGAATTGGTGGGAGAATGTTAAGGTCTAGCATCCTTTCTACTTTTCAGTGGGCCCGTTTAATTTTCTATTCAGATTACTGGTTCATGAAAATGTCTAAAGCTGCGCCTTTTCGCTTGTTTTAGAGCAGGACTTCCACTTTCATGCTATAAACCTCTCCCGCACATTTACCACTGCCACCCACACCTCCCTTTTGAAGGCGCTGAGGTGCCGTGCCGAGCCTCGGGGCCATGCTGCAGCCTCGGCACCTCACGGAGCTTGATCCAAATCCGTCTGAGTCCAGATCCAGCCTTCTTGCCTAAATACCCCTCCACGTGAATTTTGTACTTCCTTGCATTTTCCCGTGTGGGTTTGGGGAAGGGTCTGGAGCACAAGTCTTATGAGGAGTGGCTGAGGGAGCTGGGGATGTTTTGCCTGGAGAAGAGGAAGCTCGGGGTAACGTTATCACTCTCTACAATTCCCTGAAAGGAGATTGCAGCCAGCTGGGGGTCGGCCTCTTCTCCCAGGCAACCAGCGACAGGACAAGAGGACATAGTCTAAAACTGCATCCGGGAGGTTTAAGTTGGACGTTGGGAGGAATTTCTCCACAGAAAAGGTGATTAGACATTGGAATGGGATGCCCAAGAAGGTGGTGGAGTCACCATCTCTGGAGGTGGTAAAGGAAAGACCAGATGTGGCACTCAGTGCCATGGTCTTGTTGACAAGGTGGTGTTGAGGCATAGGTTGGACTTGATCTCAAAGGTTTTTTCCAATCTAATTGATTCTGTGATGCAGTTGCTGTCACCCACAGGCCTGCTGCCATCTGTGAGCCTGATGGGTGACTTGCATATACACACCCCAGGCAAGTGGCATTACAGCTCTGCAGGAAAGGTTTGTAGCAGAAAACTGGAAGTCCTGCTCTAAAACCAGCCAAAGGGCACCACTTTAGATATTTTCATGAACAAATAATCTGAATAGAAAATAAAACAGGTCCACTAAAAAAATGGAAAAGGAATTTTATTTTGACCTTAACACTTTTCTACTTATTAAAGAATAAACTAGCTAAAATTCAAAATGGTGTGCACTTCCAAAAAAAAAAAAAAAAAGAAAGAAAATTTCAATTTAAAAGGTGAAACAGGTTATGCTCTTAGCATCTCTTCAAAACACTTTTCCATTAAGATCAATAGGAACTGACCCTTTTAGCTTGACATTTGTTCCAAATGTAAGCATTGTCTAGTGAGATAAATATATATCTAGTGAGATCATTATAATAATCATCATTATAATATCACCAGCACTATTTGGCACCAGAAATACCAAGAGATCCCAGTTCTCTTCTGAAATCCCAGTGTCTCTGGTATCTAGATGTAGCAGTGCGCAATACCTGCTGCTACTCGTTAGCTATGGCAGTAGCATCTGCAAAATAAAATCTGTTTCCAAAATGTGAGATGGGTGGTAAAGTGGTTGGGCTAAGGGGAAATACTTGTAGTTTTCTAAGAGGAGCTAAACTGTATGGGAATAACTCAGAAACAACAGCTGACTTATAAGTATGCAAAATAATATAGTAAAAGAAGATGTCTACTGGGTCTTTCCTGTGTTCATGGCCTTTGGTGAAGTGCTTATGTTACCAACAGTGTCAGAAGGAAAGTACTTGAGCTGGAGCCAGGGAAAGAGAATTACAGATTTTTGAGGTTGTCCTTCAGGGAAAACTTTATCATTTGAAATTGTCCTGGGTTTTTGTAGAATAAAATACTGCCTTTTGTTGCTGCATAGCACTGGAGAACCAAAATTAGTGCCATTTGTTCTCTTAAGTGACCAGGGACCAGTTAAGTAGTGTGTCACCATTCCTGTGTGAACACATGATTTAAATTTATTCTTCAAAGTTTTACTGGAGTTACTCTTTATAGGTGAGGCCTTTCAGATCCGGCATACCTGTCTCTGCCATAAATAAGGAAACAGAAGAGCAATGTTGTATGTTTTGTTTTGCTTGTCATTCCTCTGATCTGAAATCTTCTTTTGATTTGCTGACGATTCAGGGCAATCATGAATCAAACACAATAGATATGAGAAATGCAGAATTAAAAGCAGTCCAGAAACAGAACTCCATGGACCAAAAGGCAGTGAATTCCCTAGCCACTGGGATGGATGGACTTTAATTTGTCAATAATTCATTGGTGTTATGGAGAAATATCAATAATAAAATGATATGAAAATACCAGTCTTGTTGCTTTATGGACAAATCGACCTAGCCAGTCCAACACCTTGAATGAGGGGAGACTGACATGCAAACCATGGTCTATACATCTTTACCCTTCAGGCATGCTGAGGTGATGGCAAGATCAAAGAGGCTTTTGAAATGCCAAGTTCTGAGAAAGGAAATTGGGAAATATAACTCCAGAGTTAGCTGGAGGGGGCAGGGATGAGGGTCATGTTAGAAGGTGTTAACCACTGTAGAGAGAAGAGAGACTCTTATCCCAGATGGTGCAGACATTTCATTGTTGAAATACAACTGTGACCAGCCCATGTTATAAGGTAATGAAATCTGTCACAACTGGAACATCAAAAGTGGTCACAGGCTATAAATGAACGGTGTTTGTGGGAGCAGTAGGGGCAAGAAATGTCGGACACTGGAGGCTGTGTCTCTGAGACACCATAGTCAAGAGGATCAGAAAGGAGAGGAAGGAAGAGATTGTCTTGCTGACAGCTGCCCGAGGATAGGAGCAGAGGACAAGTAAGATATTGCTTCCTTTGTAATGAATCCAAGATGTACCTCTGTAGCCTGACATTTACTGAGTAAACTGTGTTAGTTGCTCACTCAGACAAGTGCTTTCAGTCCACTCTGGTTTTCCTATACATTCTTAGTACATTCTGTTTTAATTAGACCAGTTGAGTCCTTGATTGTTTGCAAATTTCATGCAGACTTTCCCTTAGCGGTGCTTCTAAAGAAGAGGAACTACAGAAAGATGCCTGGAGCCTTTCATAGTTGGGATTTTTGGTCAAAGGGGCTTGGACTATGGAGAATTCTCACAGGAGATGGCACTTGCAGAACTGGGGACCAGCAAACACAAAGGAAACACCTGGATGGTAGGAAGTCTTTTTATCTTCCTCTGATTTTCTTATGACTTAGATCTGAGTATAATGGAAGCCAAATCAGAAAGAGGGATGTCAGTCACCTTTCATGAAAATCAGTAATACATTTTTGTACTGAAAAGTACAAACTAATTGCCTGAAAATAGGGGAGAGCAGACTAAAAAATGCAAGTAGCAGAACTAGACACTTCCAGCAGAGTGCAGCATCACCCTGGATGAGCTGTGCGTGAGCATGAAGGCTGTGAACCACTTGCCTCCTGATAAAGTGAGAAGTGTCTGTTGCAAATAAATCTCTCAGAAAAATAATTATGCCTTTCCATTTTTGACTTTTGAATAATACTTAGATGCTCTTAAATGATTGACTGTGTACATTCTTCATCACTGACACTGATAAATGTGTTGGGGATGGAAAGTAGGAGAAAGAATCTGGGACTGAAATTGGGAGTGGTAGCCAGGATGATCCAGGCCAGACATATGGGGAGGAGTGGAGGCTTAGCCAAAAAAATAATGAGTTGACTGGTAGCCTGGTGATAGGGCAAGACATTGGAAATAAATGAACTCATAGGACTGACAGAGAAGAGAATGAAATGAGAGGAAGTACAGGCAAAGAGAATGGCAAAGAGATGTCTCTGGAGCCAGAGACAGGAAATAGAAAAACATACTGGAAGAGATGAGACAGGTGGGATCAAAGAGAGAAGGAATAAGCAGAAAGGATATTCTGTTAACCAGCAAAGGCCATCTCTTTACAGAGGCCTTGGGATGCATATGTGCCACTATTCTGCTTCCTGCGAGTCTCTGTGAAATCCCATGTCTGACATGATACAATATTGTCCTATCAAGGATGAAAACATGCTGTTGCTGCCTCTCCTTTTGAAAAAAGTCACCAGGAAGAGGTCAATACTGTGGATTTAGAGCTCCCAAGCCAACTGTGGTATCATAGAGAAAATGAGATGCTGCCACATGATAGAACTTATGACTTTTTGTTCTCATTTTCTTTTTAAAAAAAAATAGGACATTGCAGAAAAAGTGATTTTTTTTAAAATGTTCTTAAGTTTGCAGAATCAAATCTAGAAAAGTCCAGCAATGGGGACAATCAGAGGATTTTACCCAATCCTCTGTGAAAAGGCATTATGATGTGTCCTTGAAGTACATGGCCACCTGGGCCTTTTTCCACTGGAATTCTGTTTCATTTTCTGTATGGAAAAAGCTTGGTTTGGGGATGATCTGATTTGTACAGTGAAGGAGGGTGACTTCCCTCCCTTTATACCTCATTTGTTGCAGAAATACAAAGGACATAAGACATGAGGAGAGAGGTTTATAGAAGAAGGGTGATGTCACGGTTAGAGTTACCGAACAAACCCTGAGTAACAGCACTTTACTTCAGCACCTTAGGACCTTCCTAGCTTTGACATGTGTCTTGGTTTGAAAGGCAGGTGTCCACCAAGGAAGCCAGGAGCCTCCCTTGAAATGAAAAATGCAACCCCCTTCCCTCCAAATTATTGTAATTTTGAAATTAAGGGGCTTTCAGGCAAAGACATGAGGAATAGGAATAACAGTTCTTTACTATTATATATCTATATGTGTATAACCAGTCAAACAAACAGCAACAACCATGGCAGTAACAGCAAACAATCCCAACCCCAGTCCCAGCCTTCTCGGCTGTCGGGCCCTTTCCCCTCGGGTGCAGTTCCGCTCGCAGCCGGCAGGGGCGCTGGCGGCTCCCGGTGAGCAGGGCAGGTGCGATGGTTCCCCCGCGGCTGCAGGGGGCGCTCCGGAGCGAGCTCGGGGAGCACGCGGCACTGGCGGCCTGGGATCCCGGGAAGGGATGGGACAAAGGCTTCACAAACCCCTGGGCAGCCGATCCCGGTGTCCGGCCGGACCCTGGGCAACAGCAGGCTGGAATGGCAGGCTGGAACTGCAGGGACAAGAACAAATCCCGGGTGGCAGACGAGACATATCAAACTCCAGAGCTGCAGCGGGACCCCCCAGAGGTCTCGGCAGGCAGGGCGTGCGGGGCTACGATATAGTGAAGGCTCAAAGCAGCGACAGGGGCAGGGCAGCCACAGCCTGGCTCCCAGTGGGGCAGGGAAAGGTGGGCTTGGGATCCCGGGGTTTCTCCCTGAGGCACCCCAGCAGATGGTGAACAGGTCCGTTTTTTAGTAAGGTGGGGTGTTAGGGTCCCTGTGCAACAGCCGCTCCAGGGAGCAAGCTCCACTCACAGTAGAAGGAAGGCAGCGGAAAGCAGAAGCCTGCAGCAGCAAAGATAGCAGCCTCTCTCCCTCCAAGAACACCAGCCAGCCCGGGGTGTACCCAACCCCCAGGTGAAAGAAAGTAGCCAGTTGGACCCCTCCCTCTGTGGCCAGGTTTTTTGTTTTTCTTAAGCACCCAGTAATTTGTTGCCCTGGCAACATATATGGGGAAAAGAAAATAAAAGAACTCCTAAAAACCCCAACAACATGGTATCTGGGAATTCACTTTGTGAGACTTTGCTAGTCACTTCTGTTTTCTCCTGCTTATTTTGCTCACTTTTGTTTTCTAAGCAGTGATCATGTCATAGGGTGCTTGACTTGAGAATCAGTGGTGTGCAGTGTGTAGGACTACCAAAGGCTACAGCTGAAGTGGTACCATGGTTGAGACAAGGACTACACCCACCTGGGTTCTCTGGAAAGCCATGTCTTTGGAGACTGAAGCTGGGGAAGGTGACAATTCTAATCTTAATTTCTGTGCAGCATAAATCACTGATTTATAAAATGGTGATGATGACGTCACTACATCACTCCAGAGAAGCAGTCTAGAAATTAAATAACATTTTGGTAACTCTGAGGGTACAGCAGCGAGGAATTCCATAGTCCATCTTGCACATGAATCACAAGTCCAATTGGAAAGCATATTTTATGACCTTCTAATTACAACTCGATCATAACATATACACAGTGAGGTGAAATTAATATTGTATGGTCAACATGGGATTCATCTGACCTACTTTTAGTCATCTAGACTTGCTCCAGTCAGTAGGGATTTTATTCCAAAGTAGGTTTCCATGACAGGCAGGGCTCTCTGCATCTAATTGCTAGCTGCTTTCTCAGAGGAAAATTTATTTGAGAACTAGGTATTTTGCTTCATGGCTTAAAAATTTCACATTGATATTTCACACTGTTTGTGGAAACCAATGTACTTTAGTAGTGGCAGGTGCAAAATACGCAACTACACCAGGTCAGTCAAGAAGGGACCCATCTATCTCGTGAATTTGATTTCCATACTCTATTTTCTCACCAAACAATAAAGGTCTAAGTAAAATCCCACTTTAATCCCAAAACTTGTTTAATTTTAGATTCCTACGTTATCTTTTCCAACCCCTTTTTTTTCTACCTGATACTTTTTCCTAGACAGTTCTTTGTTTAACAGCCTGCTCCATGTACTCTTAATCTGAACTGAAAACTCTGGCCTAGGGGCTCTTTTTTATGTGTTGTCTATGTAACACCTAACATCTGAGACACCTCTTGGGTTTGAAACTTAGCACTTCTATAGAACAGGTAATACATACCCATAATACCAGTACCATAATGGTTTCAGTCAAGTAGAAGCGAAGCCATATATGTCAGAGATCCATGGCTGAATCTAGCACTGCATCCAGGAGGTATAACAGTACTGGTGAAATTTCTACAGTGAACTATTATATGCAGGTGCCATGGGAATGGAAACAGAGACTGAGGAAGTTAAATCTGCTTTCAGCAGCAGCACAGGGTTCAACCAGCCACACGTAGTTGCTGTTCCATTCTAAGGGAAGAAGTAGTAACTGTCCCTTACCAGCTGGAAGGGATGCTATGAGTCACTTGCACCTTCCCACTCAGCTCTGCTCTACTGTGGAAAGGAAGGAGCATTTTTCTAGAGTTTTTTTGCACATTTCTGACTAGCCATACTGCCTGAGAAACCTCATTATAGAGCTCCCCCCAAAAAACTGGGGGTGATAGACATTCTGCCTATCTCCTCAATCACATGCACAGAGTAGTGAATTATCCTCAAAGAAAGCAAAGTACCTTCTGATTTTATTAAAATCACTATACCAGAGATAAAGCAGTAGGTATTATATAAGTTAATGCCACAAGGCTAACAGCAATTAGTGATATCAGCAGAAACAGATGCACAGGAAGTTCCACATGAATATGAGGAAGAACTTCTTTACTGTGCAGGTGACTGAGCACTGGAACAGATTGCCCAGAGAGGCTGTGGAGTCTCCCTCACTGGAGATATTCAAAAACCATCTGGATTCAATTCTGTGCTTGAGCACAGAACAAGTGCAAGATGATCCACTGTGGTTCCTTCTAACCTTACGCATTCTGTGATTCTGTGATATCGAGAAAAGTAAAAAATATAGCTGCATCAAAAGGGACTGAGTCTGTCTGGACTAAACATTGCAATGAAAGTTCATACTTCTAAGACACAAAAGGGAGAGACAGGAGATGAGGATGCCCACTGCACATGGATGGAAATGAAAATGATGTCCAAAGGATTTACTGAGGAAAAGAACAGTGTGGGGGATTGTTCTCTCTTATAAGACATACCTAAGAGCCCATTACCACAGGCATGAGAGTCAGCCCTGGAAAAGCAATGACAGCATGTCTCAGAGACTATGTGAGCCAGGGCAAAGTGAAGCTATGCATGGAGGGGATGAGCTATATGAGAAGCCAAGGACATTTTTTATGTCCCTGACAGCCTTCTGAAGTCTGCTGAGGCAGTTCATTGCTCTGGGTTCTCACTCAGGTGAGAAGTGACTGACCTCAGGTCAGACTCCCTCCATCACAAAGCTAGAAGGACAGCCTACATCGAGGCTGAAGAGGGAAGTCTGGTTATTCCTGTAATACCTCCAAGCAAAGAAATGCTGTGAATCACCATTCCTTGCAGCTTAGTAGATTGCTGAGCCAGACCACCCTGGCATCTTTGTGGTAGAGAATGAGAAATTCTACCCATGTGGGATATTTACCCAGCTGGCTGGCAGGGTCTGTGACAGCTCTTAGTCATCTCGGAGCCAGTCCCTGAAGAGAGGACTTTCTTGACCTCATTGCTGTGAGTTCCTCATCCAGTGCGGCTGAGTGGCCCTGTCTTGGCCCATTCCACAATATTTGGAAACTGAGTATTTTGTAATATCCGACATGAGCTGCTAGGCACTGCAACAGAGATGCCAGGAAGGAATACATTGACAAAACAAGCCTTTTACCGGAAGCCCTGTGTGGACACTCCAGAAACGTTTTCTAGCAACCTTTGAAACCTAAAGTCAAGATACATAAATTAGCCTTTGTTCCACACTGGTCTCCAGAGTAAGACCAAGAATTTGTTTCCCATCCAGTTCTGCTGGGTGACCTAGAGGAACAATACAGAGGAACCTACTTCATATAGGAAAACAACAAAGGAGAGGTGCTACCCATGGTCTCTCAAGGTACTGCTGGCTGGCTGTGGAGATCACCAGTGAAGGTTTGCAATACTTGCCCATGTCAGAACTAGACCTGCGTGAGAGGTTTGGAGATGGTTAAAGAAACTTCAGAAGAGCTTTTCTGAGATATATGCCAGTGCTGAATATGAAGACTGATCTCCACTGTCACCGGATGTGCCACTGACATCCTGGAGCAAGTCTTAATCACTTCTTTTGGAGGAGCAGAAGGGGAAAAAGGAAGGAGTCAACTAAGTTACACATTAAGCCCTTTTCCCCCTCTCTTTAGCGCTCTTTCTCATAGACTTGCTAGACAGACACCCTCTGATGCTTTCTTGTGTTCTCTCACTTCAGCTCCAGCAGTCTCAGGTTTATTTCTGTGCATTTTCACGATGTTACTCTTTTCCTTAAAGCATCAGTGGTAGGCTGGAGAGGCAGTGATAGGAGCAGATGGATTAGGTATCCAGTGACATCTTGTTTTAGTAGCACATCCCTTGGCTCAGATATTCTTGTTTTGGGCATCCCAACATGATTCTGGAGTAGGCCATTTTAGCATACAGCTAGTCCCACATATTTTCCCTCTTATTGCCTGAATTAATATCCAAGAAGCTGTTTTCCAGGATAAAAACAGCATCATCAAAGAGCCCTTCCCACAACAAAAGGATGTATATTTATGCATCTGATCACCTTGTGAATGGATATCACATGAGATGAAACCTTCACAGAATCAGAAGGAGCAGCTTTCTAAGAGAGTCACCATGAACGGCCAAGGCCAAGGCCAGCAGACACAAGTGGCAGGGTAACCCCCCACGAGCGCTTTATTGTCCACCCTGTTCCATGAGGAGCAGGGTCAATCCAGGACAGCCCAGGCTGTTTCTGCTACACTCTGCCCAACCAGAATAAAGCATGCATGTTCCAGGCCCAAGGAGCTCTGTGGCATGTGGGGTAGGGCTGTGCTGTACAAGCCAAAGACAGTATTGTGTATACAAGTCCTTTTTGCTTCCTTTGGGGTTTTCCTGTGTCTCTGTGTTTGCACACAGCTGTGGTGGGCAGAACCAGCATCTGTTTAGAAATGGTGTGGCTGTGGACAGGGATTGATGAGGAGAGGAAACCAGGCCAGACAGATGCCAACGAGATAAATGGTGTTGGTGCACACAAATATCCAGAAGCAGAGCGACTGGCCAGAGTTATCTTTGTTTCTCACACAGCTGACTTCCTAGCAGATTTGAGACACTTTGTAATGATGGTGTTGCTATTTGTCTAGCAGATTAGAGCAGGGCCACTGGATCAGGACGAAGTGGATGTGACTAAACTCAGGACCAGTGTTTACATATAGTGAGCCATTCAAACTTATCAAGTCAGCAGAGATCTAGTCACTACAGGGAATGCTCTCCAAAGAGCAATTCGTCAGACCAGCTATGGCATGAGACACTCAGTTGCCCAAAAAGAAACAGTCAGACATCCAGACCTCTGCCATATGAGGCTGGCAGGTATGGCACAAGACCTACACAAGATCCTCCTTACTAGAGGGAGACCTGGAGACCACCAAACAAAACCAGCACCTATGTCCGAGTGATGAATCCCAGCAGGTGTGTTGACTTTAGTGTGACCAGATCCCTCTCTAACTGCCCATGACTGTCCCAAACAGATTTCCATTGGCCACAGTGACAGTTTAAGCAAACTAGAGCACATGTAGGCATTTCCTTGTGGACACCTAAATGTGTCTTGGCTTTGATATGAATCCCAGCCAGGCTGCCAGCACAGGCCAGCTGAGGAAGAAAGCATAGCCAAAGAGGATGTGAAAAGGAGGGGACGAAGTCAACTCCAGATTTTGCTAGCCTGCAGCTCATGCCATTAAGGATTCCCCTGCGGAGGGGTGGGCAGTGCACAGTGCAATCACCAGGGGAATAAGAAGATACCACACAGCTGTTTTAATTCGAGTCACGTATGGGAGCATGGGGACAGCAGAACATAGCCATCATGGAAGAAAATACAGGTTCATTCACTTTCCAGCCATCTGAGGAAACAAACAAACCAAATGAGTTCAGATTCCATTCCGTGGACTTCGGGTGCCCAGGAAACTGGGGCATGACATCATCCAGCAGAAAGGAGACAGCAGCTTCTGTAATGCTGTAAGAAACCACCACTTCTCTGCACAGTGGGAAAGCTTCTGTTTTTAAGGGAAAAAGTGACCTGCTGGTCACAACTTACAATGTGTGATTGTCCAGAAGATTCAAGGAAGTGTATGGAAGTGACAGCACTTCAACTTGAAAAAAATTTCGTTTTCCAGATAATTTTGTTGTTTAATAGTGGAAGAGGAGGTGGACATGACTTAGAGGAGCAGGTGGCACCCCCAGTCAGTCTGATTTACCCAAGAGATGGTCACCCCATGCTGTACTCCTAACAAGCTGTTTATTTAAGGCATTGGCAGGTTTTCCCCTCGCCGTGCATTTGCCAAACCACAACTAAGAGCTTTGCATTTAGCTACGGAGGGAAAATCTTGAAAGCTATTCATGAATCTACACTAAAACCACTAGAGCTATAATTAAATCAACTCTTAAAGTAGTGTAACTCTTTTTATGGATGAAATAGCAGTTTTTATTTTAAGCATCATTGGAGAAAGAGGAGGAGAGAGGCAAACATTTCCATGTGAAGGCTTGGAAACTCTTTTCAGCGTACTAAACATTCACCAAGGCTTCCTGTGAGCACTGGAGTTTGTCCTTTCCCTGCTGGCTGGATTTTCATCCCGTTTGACCTCCAGCAGCCAGCTGAAAGCTCTTCTCCAACCCGACAGCAGCTGTCTTCGGGTGAAGGACACCGGTGGGACAGCGGGGACTGGGACGTGCGCGGGCGCAGGACATTACCTGGGGCTCGAAGAGCCCTGAGGACGGGCGAGCAGCGAGTGAGCAGCGAGGCGCGGCAAGGACACAGCCCACAGCCCGCAGCCCCGGGCGGCCGCCTCGAGCCCTCCTTGCCCACGCCCAGCAGCTGCGGAGCACCTGCGGCGGCCGCGCCCAGCGGGCAGCCCGTGCCTGGCTGCGGACGGGTCGCAGCCGGAGGCTCTCCGGGGCGGCGCGCACGCTGCGCGGTGTTCCCGGTGCCTCGCCCGCTCCCCGCCCCGCTCCCCGGCCCTCCTCCCGTGCCGCAGCCACCCCTTGCGCGGCCCGGCGGAGCGGCGCGCAGCCCCCGCGGGATGGGGGGGCTGTGGCCGTGGCTGTGGCCGTGGCTGTCGCTGTGGCTGTGCGCGGCGGAGGCGGCGGAGCTGCGGCTGACCCTGCTGCACACCAACGACGTGCACGCGCGGGTGGAGGCGCAGGGCGCGGGCCCGCGGCGCTGCGCGGCGGGAGAGCCGGGATGCTTCGGCGGCGTGGCGCGGAGAGCGGCGCGGGTGGCGGCGGAGCGGGCCGCGCACCGCAACGTGCTGCTGCTGGACGCCGGGGACCAGTACCAGGGCACCGTGTGGTTCTCCCGCTTCAAGGGCCGGGAGGCGGTCCACTTCATGAACCTCCTGCGCTACGATGCCATGGTAAAGCAGGCCGGGGAAAGAGGCTACCCCTCCCTCCCTCTCTCCCCTTGGGTGCTGGGTCTGTTCTTGCCTTTCCTCGCCCGCTGCCGGTCTTTCGCATTGCCGCCTCCTTCAGTGCGTAAAGCTGCATAAGAAAAGGCTGTAGGTAATGCTAAAACCGTGGCCAAAGGTAGCTGGAAGGCAGGCGAGCACAGGGGAGGTGATGTGCTGGGTGGCGGGCTACCGGCCGAATTAAGTCTTGAGCTGGCCGCCCCACGGGCAGCCAGAAACCGGGAGATGATGGCAAGGCTACACAGAGTGATGCAATGGAAGAGCTCTCCTTGGGAGATGCAGGGGCTGGGGGCGGGCAAGGGGCTGGACGAGCTCTATTGGAGGGGTGTTGGCAAGCCATGGAAATCACCCCAGAAAAAGCCGGCCGAAGAGTCTGGCCTGAGACAGAGTTAACTCTGCCTGAGGCTCGCAGCCTGTCCTGCCTCAGTCCTGCGGGAAGGGGACAGGTGGCACACGCTGTTAGTGCTATTTCTAAGGGTAGAGGTTTTTAGTTTTCATCTATGCCACCCTGGTTGTGTCCAGTCCCGTCAGAGCTGCGGTCATGACTGAATATAAGGGGCTGTGTACAAACAGCCCAGAGACTGAAACAGCACATTAGTAAGGACGGTCTCTAATACTGTGCTAACCCTGCACCTTTACTCTGTCTCTTTTGGTCGTCGAAGTGATGAGAGGAAGGTAGAATTTGTGGCTGAGATTGGGGGATGTCACTCCATGTCCTGAAATCTTTTGTCTCGGGGCAGTGGCTTATTTTTCTTGTGTAAAACCTTAGAAAGGAGAGAGATTAATATTATGTTTGAGCATAACTGCCGTTTTGAGAGTTTTGGATATTTATTTATCTATTTGGATATTTAGTTGCTGTTTTGGATATTTATTTCATCCCAATTGACAGTTTGAGGGGAAAATCTTCTGGGCATATCACATCCTCTGTCTTCATCTCTTTTGCTTTGTCTGGAAAGGACTGTGCTTTCCTTTCCAGGTGAAAATTATTTCACCTGTGTATTCCCTCTGCCTCAGAACAGCTGTGGAAGGGAAAGCCATGTCCCAGTGCACTTTCTTAGGCTAAACACCAGACCGAGAGGTCTGTGGAGGATACTGTTCCCTCTTCACATGCCCTAGTGAACGGTTTTCTAATTGTGAAACTAACATTAACAGGCTCGTTTCTCCCAATGGTGAGGGAGAGGAGTGTGTGCACTCAGGACTCATCCTCACTGAGAGCTGGGGAGCACTTTGGGATTCTGAAGTGCAGAAATAGCTTGAGGTCGTTTTTCCTTCCTTTCTTCACAAAGTTTTCTGCTGTCTGTCATTTTTCAGACTTGTGCTTGCTGGTGTAACTGGTTCATGGGCAGCCTGCGAGCATGCACAGTTCCTGATCATATCACGAGAAGAAATTTTTTCAGGCAGTGTTGAAGTAGTGTTCAGTCTTAGAAACATGTTATGGAGGAAGCACCTGTTTTTGGAGACACCATGAGCTTTTTCATCAGAATAAGCTTTAAAAATAAACCCACCCCATACCAGATAGCCAGAGGCTTGTGCCAGACGTGAATGCCTTAGGTGAAGTAGTCAACCACTTGTTCTCTGTGGAGGTGCTGCTTATTATAATTTGAATAGAAGGTGACAGGATAGGCGCTAAACGTTCTGTAGCTTCTCAGTCTTGCTCTGCTACCAAAGAGCCTGAGGAACAGTTGCTGAGTGTTAGGCAGGGCTGAAGCATCTGTTTCTATTCTTCTGTCTGTGGACCATGGGGGGCCGTGCAGTGGGGATGGTGGCTGGATGGGGGCACAGGGAGCAAGGTAAGAGCCGCACTGAGAAGGGTGAGCTAGTGTTTCTTTAAGCAATATTTGGGAAGTCACATCCCTGACAGAAGGGGTGGGGATTATTGAAATGTTTAGAAGTGAGCTACAGGACTAGGATTACAAACAGGATGGAGGGAGCATGAGTCATTAAAGTTGTTACAGGATGCGGGCAGGAGCCATAGGAGGATTTAGGACAGTCTGGAAGCATTAGAGGTTTGCTCCACAAATAGGAGAAATTTCTTTTTTTAAGTTTACCTTTTTCTCATTTATACTTGCTATCACCTCCAGTCTGTTTTCTCCTGTTTTCATTGCCTTCCGAAATTTTTCATGGCACCAGCCTTTTTGTCTGGTGTAATTAAGACTGAAATCCAAGTTACATACCTCAAAGACAGTATTTGGAGGGATGATGGAAGTTTTCTGGCTTTACTTTTAAGTTGCATCCTTCTGTTAATTTGTATCCTGATTTTGAAATATTTTTAGACTTGCTCCTTGTGAAAAAGAGGATTATATAATCACATGCTGTGTGCCTGAATATTCTGTTTATTCCCCCTTGTGACTTACACTTATGCTGGCCAACGGATTCAGATTTGGTGAAGGGATATTGCACAGGTACAGAGTCCTAGGAGCTCTGGGTGTAAGGGTAGTTAGGCAGAGTATTAGGAACCCAAAATGGTCCACATCTCCCCTCCCTTACATCAAAAATAAAACTGTATTATTAGCCACCAGTGATTTCTCATGAACGACTCTGTAACCACCCACACCATGGGAAAAGTTTTGATTAAAGTTAGTGTCCTAATGGACATGAAATAATCCAAATGCAAGATGCAAAGCCAAAAGAAACAAGCTTTCCTAACTGGTTGGTTGGGTTATGGTTTTGGTTTTTTCCCCAACAAGCTGGTGGCGGTTACACCCAATTCAATTTCTTAATTCATTTGCAGCCTTTTTTATTGGGGTTTAATTGCATATTTAGGAGGAACAGAAGGCATGTGCACCAGCCAAGAGGAAAAAGCTTGTTACCATTCTGATATACTCTACCACTCCACAGACATCTTTTCAGAACATCCAGACAGCATCAAAATGAATGTAATTTTTTTTTCTTTATTAGTATTTTTTCTTACAGCAAATTAGATTGCAATTAGAATACAGTTAGAAGTGGAACATAGTTGGAGTGCATTGTGTCTTCCCAAGTCAGGATTCTTTCAGAGATAGTTCTTGGTTCTTTTGGAAAAGTGCTGCAGCAGCATGCAAACAATTTGGCTCTTTTCCAAGGGTATGAGTAGTGTTCTTACTGGTGTCAGCAGGAGCAGATGATTTCCAATGCAAGTTAGTGCTGATATCCTGAAATTTCCAGAGCCATTGACTACTTGCCTGTGAGGATAAAAGGAGTCGGGAGTCTTTGTCTGTCCCAAGAGAAAGACACTGCTAATCAATTAATTGAAAATACTGAGCTCCCATGCCTGTGGTGGCTTCAAGGTCCTGCTTGGTTTGGAACATGACCAGGGTTAATACATCCATTTGGAGAATAAAAGTTGGAGCAAGCACAGCTGGGTGTGTGGGTCGTTTAAGTAGAACAGAAGGATATATAAGCCTTCTGAGATGATGAATGCAGCCTTCCCCACTTAATCTCAGAATGAAATTAAGAGCACACTTTTGCCTGGAAGAGTTGGCCCATTGGCTTTAATACCTCTTATGTGCTTTTCTCAGCTGCAACCTAAAACCTCGTATGAACTTATTATGTACCAGGTTACACAAGTATTGTGTTTCTGTGGATACATCTTTTCCTTCCCTAACACTTAAATATGCTACAAAGTCCTTGCATGTCACCTGTGGAGGTTTTGCTGGCTTATCGCCAAACTTTCAGGCACAGGTGTGTGGCAACACAGGCTGAGCATGAAAAATGGGCAAGTAGGAGAAATTTTCCTTCAGGTAAGTCCATTTTCTGCTTAACCAGCCTGGAAAAACCAAACATTCATCATCTGGCTGGTATTACCTTGCTAATAAATAAACTGGACTGCACATTTCGTGTGGCAGTCTTGATGCTTCACAGCGCTGAGTGTGCACCCGCCTGTGTGCACACACCCACTATGGATGGTCTGAGGGGATTCTCTCTAGCTGATAAACATTAGGTAATGTTAAATAGGCAGGTAATGATATCAATGATGGATAGAAAATTGTATTTTCTTGCTGCATCTTAAAGCACAGAAAAATCTTTACTAAATGCAAAATAAGTATGTTTTTAAAACTGTAGTCCAAGCACAAAGCTCTTAAAATGCGCTTTTTATTTAAAGATAACAAATATTGTCGTTGATATTAAGCATTTTCTTTAGTATTTAAACAATGTATTTTCCATACACAAAATATATGTTTTCCTTTGTGGTTATTGTTAATCCTCTTTTTTAGAGCTACAGGATGTAAAATGAGTGGGTTTTGATCTGGTACACAGTCACAAACAGTTAGGTTTTGGATTTTGACTTTCACATCTGTATTCACATAAGAGAGTCTGAAAAACGAAAACCTACATGTAAAAAGAAAAATAACCCAACCACTTCTGTGTTCATGAGAAACAGGAATGTGTTGGTTTAGACAAGTTAGGGTTTTCTTTCATAGAACATAGACTTTGTTTTCTCAAACATACTATGCATATAAGTCTATTTACAGTGAATATTTGAGGCAGGGTCTCATATTTTCTTCTTGCTTTTCACAGGCTTTGGGTAACCATGAGTTTGATGAAGGTGTGAGTGGATTATTGGATCCTCTTCTTAAAAATGCAAATTTTACAGTCCTGAGTGCAAATATTAAAGGGCGAACTACATTAGGAAATGAAATGATGAAGTATGTTCATCCTTTTAAAATAGTTCATTTTGACTCAGAATCAGTTGGAATTGTTGGCTATACTACAAAGGAAACTTCTTTTCTTTCACAGCCAGGTATGTTTTCTTTACTATGTAAGTTTATGTCTTTTGTTACTATTTTGTTACTTGCCTACTCTTTTAAATCCAACGATGAATATTTTCAGCTGAAAAGTGGGAAGTCTGTTGTTTTATCAGTATTTACTTTTACTACTCAACTTTGCCTGATTTTTAACCTTAAAAAGTCTTGCTAACATTACAGCCCATTTTCATACAGACCTGGACCATATTTAAGACTATCAGAAAGTCAGTGAGATTGCAGAAGAGCTCAGAGGTTGTTGGGATTTTTATTCTTGCCTGGGTTTTTTAAGTTATATTCCATGTTACTTTATTGTTATTTATCCATTTAAACAAAAGTTAAAACATGAATACAACTTGTCTCTAGCATGAAGCGTGACATTTCTCTGTGTGTTGAAATTTTGTTCTTGGATGTCTCCATGCCAAAAAACAAGGAGAGGTTCATACTTGTTTTTGAAGCAAAAGTTGCCCAAGATAGTTTTGGCCTCTCAAAGTATTTGCAGAAATTGCACTACAGAAGGAACACCCATTCAGCTTTTACCACAGTTGCTTCATTCATGAGTAAAATTAGAATTGATGAGGAAAAAGGCTTCTCAATTTCAGACTATTTTTTCCAGCATTTCAGGAGGTTTGGTTTGATGAGGGTTTTGTTTGGGTTTGGTTGTTTTAGTAAAATAAAATGGTCTACTAGAATGAGAAACACATTTAAATCAGCTGTAGGAGATATGAGTCACTGCCCGCTCAGAGCTCAGGCCACATGTGACAAAACCAGAGTTTCTTCCCTGGGTTTTGCAGTTACAGATGCTCTAAGCACTAGTTTAAAACACTAGTTTAAAACATTGAAAAGGGACTTCATATTATTATTTCCCTTTGTATTGCTTAGTAATACAGAAATAGTGCATTGTTTTCCTCACAAGAGGAATATTCAATACTTTGAGGAAGTATTAGAATATAAAACTATTCCTTCTGTGTTTTTTAATTCCAGTGCTATATGTTTAACCTGTCTAGAAATGGACATCTGAGGTCTGAATAAACTTATTGATCTCACTTCTATTTTGCAGTGATGTGGTTTTGGATTCCTGTCTTTTTTTTCCCCCAACAGAAAAGAAAATTGATCTGTATTTTGTGTAGGCAGTAGAATTTTACCTGTGCCTGAGGACGTGAGGGTAGATATCATCTGATGTCATGTTACGTTTGAATAAGGACCGTCACTGTTGTCCTCCATTAGGGATTAATAAAATCTGTTGCTGCTCTTCTTCCAAACACCTGTGTTGGGGCAGTGAGATCATCAAAGTAACTTGCTTGCAAATAAATACACCAGGTTAAAATCCAGATAGTGTTGGAGAGATTCTATGAAGCATTTGAATACATTTCCAATAACATTTAGACATCATATCCAATGCCTCAGTATGCTGAGACATTGTAAGAGACCACAGCTAAAAAAAAAAAGCAGTGTTAAAAGGCAAGTCTTGTTAGCTCCATAGATGGAGCTGAAACACCCCTAAGGAATTATATCCCACAGTGTAACTGAGCAAAAAGCAGAGCAAATTCTAACAGCAACATTTATAGTGGTCAGCGTTTCTACAGTTTTCTGCTTTGCCTTCTCAGCATGTGGAGGAACATTTGGAAGCTTTGGAAATGTGAGCTCAGGACACGTTAATATAATTCAGTGACTATATTTTGCCCATGACCTAGCAATCCTTCAGACTGGTAAAATCATGGCAGACATGGGTTGGTGGCTAAATAATTATCAACCTCGTCCTTATTTTCAATTAATAAGGGACCTTGCAAATTTTCAGCACCTTGCTTATCTCTACACATTTCTTCCAGACGATTCTGTTTTCTCTGCCTCTGTGTGCTTTGGCATGCTCTACACTCCTAGGGCATTCTCAAGGCAAACAGGAAGCTTGAGAATGCTGAAACACGAATTCCTACATTACTGCCTTCTGTGGAAGTATTTTGTGAGTGTGATTTCTTCCATTATTAAATCTGAATAACTTCCACCCAACTATGAAATTACAACTCATACTTTTCATAGTCTGCTTGAAAAAGGTTATCAACAGACTCGAAAAGAGTATAAAGTCCTTAAATCTCAGTGTTTCCACTGGGAAGGACCAACTAATCTCTGCTGAAAGTACTGTTGATGTCGCTGTTTGGAAACCATAGGGATGGGGAACACATTTATAGATTACAGCCAGATGGGCCACATTATAGATTGGCAGTTTTTCTGGAGTTCTCTGTTTTGCTATGTACAGCTGTCTCAGCTGAGTGCTCAGCGGATTTTTCCATGTCCTGCAAGAGTTGCTCATAACTTGGCACATAGACACAGTTATCTGTGTATTTGCTTGGAACTGATAATCACAAGGCCCTCTTTCTGCTCTATGGTGGTTCCAGCCCACTTGCTTTAGTTCTGTAGTGTTGTTTGGTCCATTGTATTTTTGTATAAAGTGTAAACCCAAACCTACTTACTCTGTAACCCTACAGGCAGCAAAATATTTACTAAAACTGTCAACTTGGCAGAGTTTTCTAAAATGGAATTTTAAATTGTATTTATTCCACTTTATTCTGGCTATCTTGCACCATATTTTTAGCAGGCAGCCAGTTCTTTTTCCTTGTTTAGTTGTAGCAGTTTGAATGTTTTTTCTGAAACTCTACCTCATCTAAAAAGAGAATAGTATGCTACATCAGCTTAATACCTTGAAAGAGAAGTGAAATACTGACAAGAGCAGTAAGTTGGCCATTTTGATTCAGATTGTTTTGAAAAATGCACAGATGAGTGCTACGCAGTTTATTGCTTTTTGCCTGGTTTCTTACAGAATTGAACACTTTGTCAGTGCTCTTACAGTTCCCCACTGCATAACTTTCAAACCTGCTGGCCCATTTCATCTCAGTTACAACTACTCAGGTGACTAGGATGCAAAGCTGTGTGCAATGCCATGACTAGGCCATGGAGAAAGGGGTGCGAGAAGCCCCTGCAGCCCCAAGCAGAATTCCCTTTGTGAGGGCAAGGTAGACAGCAGGAGATCAGTGGGTGGGTGGGTTGGCAGTGGGATGACCCATCTGAGCTCTGGTGTCTGCCTGTCCTGACATAACAGTCAGGAGGGGGATGGGCTTACCTGCATGGGACAGGCTTTGTTTTTCCCTTCATTATGAAAGTAGGTTGGTTTGGTTTAATGCCTTTTCTCTACAACTGCCTGAAAGAAGGGTGTAGCAAGGTGGGGAACAGCATCCTTGTCCTAAGTAACAACTGACAGGTCAAGAGGAAATGCCCCCAAAGTTCTGCCAGGGGAGGTTTACATTGGATTTTAGGAAAGAGTTCTCCTTGGAAAGGGTTGCCAAGCACTGGAACAGACTGCCTAGGGAAGTGCTGGAGTCACTATCCCTGGAGGTGTAGATGTGGCACTTAGCGACACTGTTTTAGTGGTGGACTTGGCAGTGTGGGGTTAATGGTTGGACTCTACGAACTTTGAGGCATTTTCCAGCCTAAAAGATTCTATGATTCTGTGGGCTGAAGATTAATAATAATATGTCTTCAATGTGTGGTGCATTTGTAGGCTGCAGTGGTGTAGAGGGACACCAGAGCTGGTGCTGATGGGGAGCATTTGGTTGTCATGGGCCACCTGGCTACATGCCATGGGAGAAGTTAGCCCACAGGCATCTGCATGGTGGCACAGCTCGTCAGTGGCCTGTTCCTTCTCTTTGTTTCAAGAGCTCAGCTCTCTTTGCAGAACTGGTCCCCACACCGTGGGATGCAGCTGGTCCATGGTGCTGAGAGGAGCACGTGAAGAGCCTGCGCTCAGGGATCGTTTCTTACACTTCCCTTTCTTCCAGCAGCTCTGCATCAGGCCCAGCTGCTGTCAAACGCAAGGATGTACAAAGAGGGGCTGAAGCCAGTGGCTCCCTTCAGCAGTCTTCCACTGGTGTAAGGGAGTTTATAGAGAAGACAGTGGCAGACACTTCCCAGAGGGGAAGAGAAAGGACAAGAAACAATGGGCTCAAGCAGTACCACAGGAAATTATGGGGGGACGTAATGAAAAAATTTGTCATGGTAAGCATGGTTAAGCCATTAAACAGGTTTCCCAGAGAGGCTGGAATTTCAGCTTGCTCAGACTAGATCCTGAGCATCCTCATTTGGCTTTCAGTTCCTGCTTTGAGTGGGTTTTGGACTACATGGCTCTGGGAGGTCTCTTCCAACCTCAATTAACTTTTGACTTGATTCTGAGAAAAGGTCCACAGGAAGATAATGTGGGGATGCACTGAACAATTCACTCTGCAACGTGCAGCACAGAGATTCCCTCTGGCACAAACAGAACTATTCAATGGGTGTGGCGGTGAACCAATTTATGTAACCCCTTTTATCTCTTCCATTGTAGCAGCTTCCTCCTCATTTCCTGAAACATTTTGCAGTGGATTGTGAATTCGTTTCACTCCTCCCTTTGTTATGAAATCTTTCTACTTTAAAGGCATATTTCAAAATGGTTTGATCAAAAAACTCTGCAGGAAGGAAAGGAATTAGGTAGAGGAGGAGTTGGTAGAAAAGTTACTCAGTTGTCTTCACCAGAAGGTCCAAGTTTATGGTTGGTTGAATCTATCCTTAAACTCTATTCTTAAAACTTTGTTAGAGAAATTAGCCTCTTACATAGGAAGTCCTTTTGTGCAACCCGAACCGCCGTGCCCAGGATAAGAACGCCTGTTATTCTAGTGCTCATGTAACTGTTTGTCACATTAGAGTAATTTCTGCAGGCACAGAAAATTTGCAGAAAGATGGTCAGTTTCCCAACATTCTTGTCCAGAAAAGGTTTCTCCTTTCCAGACTTTCCGTTCCTCATGCTGTTGTTTCAGGACGGTATCTCACATGTGTGCTGTGCTGTATTGGTATGACTGAGAGTGGCTCACATTAGGTGAGATAATTAACATAAAAAGGCAATTCAGAGTTTGGTGGGGGACTTTGAAGAAGCTGCTGTTTAAAGCCTTTGGGAGGGGAGACAAAGGAAAGAACAAGATGAGTGTGGAGTAAAAAGAAAGAGAGATTTAACCTGGGAGAAGATAGAAGGTCTCAAAGAAATGCAGTTTGGGAAGAAAAAACCTTTGTAATAGAATACAAGTGTTTAGATGCAAACACTGACGCATTTCATTTCCTTTCTCTAGTTAAATAATAAAAGCCATTCAATTTTTGATCCTACAGTTGGTGTCACTGAATTTTTAAATGGAATTATTACTTATTTAATCTAGGCAAGTACATACAGCTTGTTGCAGAAATGTTTTATTAGTCTAAGCACACTGGTGCTCCTGAGAGACTGAAGAACATCAGCTCAGATCAAGAGCTTGAACCAGCTAAGGATATTTGAAAGGCTCTGCCATTCAAAGTTCTGTTAATTACACAGACTGGTATCTGATACCAACTACCTTTTTTTTAAACTACCAATTAAGGTACTTTGTAAGTAATTTTTTTTTTTTTTTTTTTAAGGGGATAATATGATCTTTGAAGATGAAATTGAAGCATTGCAACTGCAAGTGAATAAACTTACTGCTATGGGAGTGAACAAAATAATTGCACTAGGACATTCTGGTTTTACCGTGGACAAAAATATTGCCCAGAAAGTGAAAGGAGTGGATGTTGTGATTGGAGGACATACAAATACGTTTCTCTATACAGGTATTTTACTTCCTACTAAAATATTGCTTCTAAAACTAAGCTGAAACTGTTTGTCTTTAAACTCAGAGAGCTTTCACCAATATAGTTTACTGCTGGCTGCACTCAGCTGGGTTCATAGCTGGTATGTGTCCATAACTTCCGTGGAAGAAACCAATTCAAAATAGACTGTGCACACCAAGTACTGTGACTCACTAAGAGGTTCCATAATGCTGGATGTTCCAGGTGGTCTATACTAAGTGGAGAAGAGGAACAAAAGTAGTAACACTGGTAAATCACTGCTAAACATACTGTACCTCTTTCAAGCTCGTGCCTATAAAGGAGTAAATTAGTTGTCTACTTTTAAACATGTATGTGACTTAACCTGAAAAATCAGCCATAGAATACTTCAAAACTGCTACCGGTGTTGATTTTCTCTGTAATCTGATTCTTTAGGTCTCCATTTAGCCTGCCATGAAAATACTTTCCCCAAGTTTCATCTGTTTATTTCAATCCCTCTTTTAATCTCTGACTTTATTCTTCTTTTCGCTAGAGGCAGATGTCGTTCAAGAGATAAACATTGCTGATCTGATTTCTCCTGCACTAGTGCTACTTTAGGCAACACTTACCATCAGCAGCTTCTCCAATGCTGTTACCTTCCCCAGAGTGTAAGGACACAAGTAAAAGAGAGACTGGTTTTTTGTTCTGTTTGATTGAATTTTTAAAGTTCTTTAAATTTAGCAGAAACTTTAACAACTGGTTGAGACTATAATGGGAACTTCCTGTAATTTTCAGAAAAATTTCCCATGTGCCCTAGTCACAGGGATAACATTATGTACCCTAGGAACTTAACCACTTAAAAGGTTTGCACTGTCCATCATCCCCTCCTCTCCCTATTCATCTCCTCTCTTTCTCACACCTTTTTTGTCTTATCTGGACTCTTACCTTTTGTTATCTCACTTGTTAAAAAGAAACAATTGCATGCCACAGTTATACACTGAGCAGATCAGAATATCTCTTGAATTTGGCCTCAGGGAGTAACTTTGATGACTAAACTGGAAGCACAAAGCATTTACACACCTACCTACAAGTCAGAGCTCACAAACACTTTGCATAGAGGTGCAGCAGAGAAGTAGCCAAGCTGGAACAAACAACAGGACAGACCATCCCAATACCACATGTCTAAGTGACTGAGGGGACTGGTTGAGGGGGATTAGCCTGTGGAGACACTTTACTCAGATCTGCCCGTGTTTCCCACCAGCTTGCAGCTCAGGGACTCCCCAAGCCAGAAGTGGTGTCTTGATATTTACTGGCTCCATCTCCTCTTGGCTACCTTCACCTTCCACAACAGCCTCTAGCAGGGCATTCCAACACTGCCCTACACAACCTGCACATCCCACAGAGACCTTGCTCTTGTCTTGGGGTGCAGCCTGCAATTTTATTGAATTATTTTTGAGATGGGGAAAAACAAGGATGGATTCCATATTCAAAGTGTGCATTCACTGTGGGTGTTTACACAGTGGAATCCATATTCTTTTGCACATTGTCGGTCAGTGCCTGTAGAGAGCTTGTGCCTCATAGTGGTAGCTATAGTAGTCAGAATACTTTATTGGGTGTGATCCAAAGAGGTGCCACTTGTCACAATTTGGAATCATGATGTGAAGTGCTGCAGGAGCTGACACATCTGAGTTCACATCCTGTCTAAATCTGTAGGAGTTCACAAGCACACCTCTTGTCATCCCAGAGAGTAGCCTGCTGTCAGACTAGACTATGTCAAGCTGTTCCACCCCACCCCATTTGAAGCTGTCCAAGATTCACAAGGCCAGAGAGTGCACACAGTATGAGAATCTGCAGCCTTTGGGTTAAAGATCTCAGCTGGGAATGAGTTCTGGTTGCTATTCCAAGGGCTCTACTGTTTTGATAAAACAAGACTGTCTTACTTTTTTTATTAATACTGGCAAGGTGAGAAAAATTTAAAAAGAATCATATCTGGGGGAGATACACCAAAAATACCTATTTAGTCAAAATATGGTTTCTGACGGAATGGGGTCTGAGCATATAATTTTTATCCCAAGTGCTGTGAAGCATGTACTCACCCATTCAGGAGCACCATGAGTGCATTTGTGAACCATGTCATGTTGAGTCAAAGCTATCAGTCAACATTCACAGAGAAATAGCTGCATCTGGGGAGGTGATTTCACTGCAGAGTAAAACATCTGATTTGAAATGTCTTAGTGCATGTCTCGATGCATATATTGAGCTTATAAGCTCTCACTCAAATCAAGAGGTGTAATCAATAACTAGCAGCAGAATCTGGGAGAATGTTTCAGCTCAGTCTAAGTGGAGAAGTAAGAGCTGTTCAGCCTGTTCTGTCTGTCACGGAGGTTTAGAGACATACTGCCCATGAGAGAAATCTTAGTGTAAGGATTTCATTTTGGACTAGTCCAACCTGTCTCTAAGACATTTGCCAATCTCTGGTTTATCCACAGGTTATAAGGCAGATATTGTCCTGACTTGTTCAGGTGTGCATTTGATTTGTAGAACTGATTCAAACAGCAGTGGTAGTTTTGGATTAGAGCAGTTTAATTTCTGTTTTTCATCAGAACTGATGTTCTGAAAATATAGTGTGTTGGCTAAAACAGGGTAAGAGGATAGGAAAGTGTTACAGGTTCTTTAGTCACCCAGTATGAGTTTGTGCATTTGTAATGAAACAGCTTCTCATGCCTTGACTGATCATGAATTCTAGTGCTGTGTTCTTTGGGGTAAGATGCACTGAATAGTCTTTGCATTTTGGAAGGAACACACCTCTCTTACAAGGGAAAGACGTCACAGTGATAATTAATCCTACAAGGATTATCAGTATTAGAAAGTATCAGTATCAGAAAGTATTTCTTTAGAAAGCAAGAAATGAGTAAGACTCTGGACAAGTATTTAACCACACACAGCTGATATAAACCAGAATAATGCCTAGAAAGAATAACTTTCTAATGTTCTGTTCATTTGAGGACTAAAGAAGGGCAAGAAATCAAAACTGATTCCTTTTTCAGTTCAGAAACCCCAAAGCCACTTTTGTATGCATAAATCCTGCAGAGCCCTCATTAGCTACAGGATTTCTTAAATTCTTCCCCAAATAAATGAATAGTTAAGTGGCACTCCAAGGAATGAACTCTGTTGGCCTGGCTGAAAGTAGAAAAGCTAGTTCTGTGGTAAGTTTGGTTCGGCTTGCAGTTTGTTGTGGCTCTTCTCCCTGGAGAATAGGAGGGATTAGAGAGGAACGTGAATCATATCAGAGTTCTAGAAGGAATATTTATCATGCTGCTTATCCTAGGATTTAATATTTTGTAAACAACTGTAAATGGAAGGAAACAAGTTGTTCTGTGAGCTGTGGAAGTGAACAGCCTGCTTTCCTGTGGATCCATGTCCTTTGCACCTGCTCCCCTGTGCCCCTGCCTTACCAGCATCCCAGCGCTCACCCAGCACCTGGATGGGAAATGGCACCACCTTTGGGACAGGAGTAAGGAGCAGGCTCTGAGTGAGCTCTGTCACACAGCACATGATGGCTCTTGGAGCTACCCAACCTTGGTCTGGCAGTGGGGTAGAAATAATGACAGGAATAACAGCCGGGAGAGATACTACTGAGATAATATTGTCACTAGGCAGATAATGTCAAGGAGACACAGAGAAGGCTGGTACCCTTGAGGCAAGAGCTGTGCTGTGCAGTTCCAGTTTTCTTTGCCACTTTCTGTCCTGTATGGTTTCTAAATCTTGTGGTAGCCTATGCCAATTGAGCTATCTCTTTTTTTCTGCCAGTGCCTTGCCTTAATCTGTTTCCAAGTCCTCCATCTAGTCACCTTTCAGACTTCGCAGGTCGATAGTAAGTTTTAAATCCATAACTACACAGCTTCAATGCTTAATGAAGTTTGGTTTTGCAGAGAGTTTGCAGCCTGTCTGGAATTTTGGAGGCTGTTTAGTACAGTGAAAGAAAAAGTCAGCTGGCTGTATGTACAAATTCACAGTACTGCCTGTAGGTATTCTATGTGCTTATTAACAGTAAAAATACTTTAGACTCTTTCAGGTCAAGAAGTCTGATGTATGATTTACTAAGATTCTTACTTTCTATCTAATGCAGAATAATGTAGTATGAAGGCTCAACAATAAACTTTTCATCCAGTGGCTGGAATGTTTGCATTACTGAGGGGTTTAGATTGCATAATTGGAATTAAAAGTTGTTTTGTTGCTGTTGTGATGTGATGTCATGGTGGAGTGTGCTGTCATAACTTAAAAAACACTGTGGTAGTTATGTGGGCTCGTGTGCTGAAAACAACATTGTCTGTTATGAGATAACTGAGCAACCAAATGTGTGCTTGTCATCCAGTATAGTCATGGCTGTTTCTATCCTATCTGTGTTTTTTAAGGCTGAGAAACATTTCAAATGTCACTGTAGGAATTCCTTGAAGTTCACATGAGCTGAAGACCCACTTTCCATGTTTGTTCTGTGCAGGCACCCCACCCTCTACTGAACTGCCAGCTGGCCCGTATCCATTCATGGTTGACTCAGATGATGGGAGGAAGGTGCCAGTTGTACAAGCTTACGCTTATGGAAAATATCTTGGTTACTTAAATGTTACATTTGACAAGAAAGGAAATGTAGTTGAAGCAGTTGGAAACCCCATTCTGCTGGACAGCAGTATTCCTGAAGGTATGTGGACTAGGCGCTTGAGTTTGCCTGCAGCACTCTGCTACAATTCAAGTCTTGTCATGTTAAATACAAGGTCTGAATAAGAATTCAGCTTTCTTTCTGAGGTTGCTGTTCTCTTCTGTGTAGGGTTCAGGCTGTGTTACAGTTGAATATGTACATATTCAGAGTGGTTTTTTATCTATTTAAAATCCCTGAAAGTCGTTTTGTAAGAATTCGGTGGTACAATACCTTACCACTTTGTAGAACCTGCTTTAGCTAGTCCCGTAATTGTGATTTAAAAGATGATGAGGTCTAATTTACACGGTTTTGCCAGAGGCTGGGTTCTTCAGACCAGAGTTCAGAGCAATACAGGAAAGTGGAAATGTTCCAGGAAAAACTTGAAGTACCCTGCCAACTACTCTGCTAAGTGCAAATATAATATACAAACCCAAGAGTTCTTGTATGCAGTGCTAACTGCGTTCAAGTTTTAACTCTGAAACATTTAAATAAGTGGGAGGAGGAGAGTCTGTCACTTTTTGTTTGTAACTCCATCTGAGATCTGTGAACTGGTTTTTTGTCAGTTTTGTAATTACCCAGGGCTGGTTTTCTAATCTCTGTTTCTTCTCCAGTGCTTGCTGCATGAAGTTCTGAGCTTTTATCAGACTTTCTAGGTTCTACCTGAGTATTTGTAAAACAAATCATTTAAAAATTACTTGTTCATAGATATTTACTGTGTTATTCTAAGTGACCTATTAATGTAGTGAGATGATGTAAAGAGACTTTACATTCTCTCTCTGAAGTCAGTAAAAATAAAAATTCAGATACATTGGTGGTATAATTTTATAAATGATGTTCTTGCTGACAGGTGGGGGAAAATTGATTAAAATTAATAGCTGATATAAAATAGTTGTGACATCTCTCTGCATATGCAAGTATCTTTGGGTTTTTTTCTGAAATAATTAAGTTTTCACCCAAGAGACAGATTTGCATAGAGAATTTCTATAAAGGGCTTATTCCTTGACATTGATATTTGAGCTAGTTTTACTTTCAGCACAACATTAAAGAGAGGGGAAAAAATTATGTCAAAGACCAATCTTGCTTGTATATTAAAAATTCTCTCACCTGTCAAGGTAGGTACTAGAAACCCCATCAGTCAGAGGTTAGAATAGGGCTGGGCAAAAGTAGAGAGGAGATAACCTTGATGTGGCACAGGACTGGCTTATTCCCTTCATTGTCCTGTCCTGCCTTCTCCCATGACAGGCTTTTTTTGAAGTGAGTATAGCTGCCGTGTTGCTTGAGACACTGTTAGGAAAAGTGTAACCTTTTAGAATCACTAATGCTTTTTTCCCTAAGGTTTGTATTCACTGAAGTGTCATTAATATGAGATATGTATGATGCTTATTTTACACTTTTATATTACTTTACAGATGAGCACATTAAGGAAGAAGTGGAAAAATGGAGAGAAAACCTGGGGAATTATTCTGAAGAGATTGGAAAAACTAGTGTTTACCTGAATGGTACAAGTCAAGCATGCCGTTTCCAGGAATGTAACATGGGAAATTTGCTTTGTGATGCTGTGGTAAGATGTTTCCACCACAGGTGGCAATTACATCTAAGGGTTACTCCAGAGCTATCCAGATCCAAACTATCAGCACATGGGCTCTGTGCCTGCTTTTCAAAAGTGCAGCATCCAGCGTGTCCCTAGAGAGACCTGGCAGAAGCAAGGCTATAAGGAATGTTGCTGCAGAGAGTAGGGAGCAGTTTATCCTTTGTACGTAGCCTCACAGAGAGGACAGCTTTTTCACAGCTTGCTTTGAGGCTGCACTTTTAAGAGCTATGGCAGTCTGATCTAAGAGCCCATTCCTCAAGCGAGGAGAGCTCAGCTCCCATCCCCCTCCTGCTAACTGGCCCCTGCTCACAGCACCCACCCTCTGTCCTCTCATTACTCACTGGGCTTTGCTGTCTCTTCACTGGCACAGAAAACAAATCTGGGTTATTTTCTGTCAAGCTACTGACAAGAATTGTCCCCCTGAAGGGCTCAGAAGGTGCCAGCTGAAGCAAGGAGAGGGTGGGAAAGGCCAGACACCCAGCTGAGCACAGAACACCGCAGCCCAGAAGGAGCCACCAGCCCCTGCTGTGTTCTGACAGGCACTACTGGGCTTTAACAGTCACGTAACTCCAGAAAAGTCTTTTTACAAGAAGTCACTTCCAGTTTTTAAACTTCTAAGTTTTACTGCTCTCCAGCAGCACCATTTCATTTAAGTGTTTCAGGGAAAAACACTCACTAATGTGACTGTTTCCAGAAAATTAACTTTCCCATAAAGTTAAGTGACAATAATACTGAGTTTTCACTTGGATATGTCCCCAAAGCTATTTATCTAGTCCATGTTATTGCTCTTATTGTAGTCCTTAAAATAATTCTTAGTTCATGGGCTAATTTCCTAATCAGATTAATGTTTGGGAATTCTGCATACAGTTCTCCTAGAATTGCAGCATGCTTTTTTTTTTTTCTGCTAGACTTCTTAATATCTTTATTTGAAAAAATGTGAACAAATGCTTTGGCACTTTTCAACCTTACAGAAAGTAACCTTGTAATCTCTCAGAAGTCTGTCGATTTTCTTGCTGTACATTTTGTCTTAGGGGGATCAATTTCTATTTTAGTTAAATCAATGTCTCGAGATAGCCACCTGCAGTCATCAGTAGATACATAGATTTCTCTTCACGTTGCCTTGCCAGTTCTATACTTGCTTTTCGGTGTGCTGACACGTGGTCAGAGGTATGAAGGTAAAAAATAGACCTGCCTGTTCCATGAGCTTTAATATTTAGAGTTGTCCTGAGAAACGGAGAGATTGAGAACTGCAGAAGCCTGACTGAATGTTTGTGCTGGGTGAAAACAGAGGTCCATTGAGTTCAGTGATGCATCTCAAACAGGAGCCCAAAATCACAGAATAAAAGGTTGACAGGCCTAGACAGAATTTTGCAAAGGACTTTAAAGGGACTCAGATGTGAAAAGGCTGTGAAATTGATAACAGCACTGTGTGAGCTCCTCTTTTAAGCTGCCTCAGCTCAGGGCTGGGAAGTTGCAATCCTTTGATTATGATTTGCAAACCTAAGCATGGATCTGGCCTCAGGGCATAACTTCGATGACTGAGCTGGAGGCACAAAGCATTTACACAGCTGCAAGTCAGAGGTCACAAACACTTCACATAGGGGTGCAGCAGAGCAGTGACCCACCTGGAACAGATGACAGCATCATTCATACCAAAGTTTTGTCTCAAGAATGACAGAGTGGGGATGGTAGGGGAACAGCATATTTCTGGACAAGCCTGTGGAGTTGCTGTACTCAGATCTGTCCATGTCTTCCACCAGCTTGCAGCTTAGGGATTCCCCATGGCAAAAGTGGTCTCTTGACATTTACTGGCTCAACTGCAATTTGTGGGGAGGGCAAGAAAGAACAACAGGGAGAGAGAGGGAGAAGGGGAGGGAGACAGCAGGGATTAGCTTCCACAGAGTGGCTCCACTGCCCTTTGCTGGCCTCCAGCCTTCCCAGCAGCTGGTGGCGGGGCTTTCCACCACAGACCTGCACACCCTGCAGAGACCTTGGTCTTGCTGGTGTGCAGCATGCTGCTGCCCACTGCCTGCATAACTGCTGGAAGTCAAGTGGTTCTTGCACTGGAATATTTACTCCCTGTCCACCCTCACACCACTCATGATTTTATAGCCTTCTCGAATATTTCCTTCTATTATCTCTTCTCACAGAAGCTTTTCTGTGTCTTTGACCATCCTGGTCACCCCTTTCTGAATTTTTTAGGTTTTTTGTCATTCTTGAAATGAGAAAACACACAGATTCCTCCCCAGCCTCCACAAGCCCTTCTTCATTTTATAGGCTTCTGTCGAGTGCTTCTGGTACTTCTCTCTCTGCAAGAGTGAAGAGTCCTGACCACAGTCATTCCAGTATGGAACCAGTTCATCCTTTCTATTATCCTAGGTCATTTTCTCAGCCTTTTCCTGTTCCACTAAGTTATTTCTGAGGATTAACACTGGAGACTTACTGTCCTTATGTAACCAATAAATAGCTGGTCTCCATTGTCTTTACTACTATAAGGATGTCACAAGCAAATAGTATCCTGTCCTTGCATTTTGTCAGAGCCTCGCCACTGAACTGCTGAGGACACACTGCTGTGCAGAGTAGACTTTCTGATCTAGTATGTCTGTTTCCTGTTCTTCCACTGTTCTACATCTTTCTTGTTAGCCAAGACCATTCCAAATATTTAAAACAAACCACAGAGAAGCTGAAAAAAACTTAATTCCCTGCAACATTATTAATTTATGCTTTCCCAAAGTGATTTTAATGAACAAAAATATTTAAGGTCCTCTTCACTTCCTGGTTCTCCAAATATGCTTAAATTGTTTGTCTTTATCACAGTCATTGAAATCAAAAATCACCTTTCCTTTGTTTCGGTGGCCTGCCTTGGCCATGCCATAGACACACAGACTAGGGCAGAGTCCAAGAGTTCATTACAGTAAAAGGCAAATATTTTTCATGTTAAGAATTTTAAAAAGTGTAATACTTGCTTGGGTTTTTTAATAACTAAGTATTTTACAATGGGGCTGAAGAGAATGTCAAAAAACCCCAAAACCTTTCTGTCTCCTTTCAGTCTCAGATTGTATTTGGTGTAAATTTCCAGAGCCTGTAATAAGTGACGATAAAATCTGTTTAAACATTTTCCTTTGGTAGCTTTATGAGAATGTCGGGCGTCCGGATAAAAAGACGTGGAACCATGTTTCAATGTGCATCCTGAATGGAGGTGGGATACGGTCACCCATTGATGAGCAGACCACTAATGGTACGTAAAATTACCAGCTGAATAACAACTTTATCAGGAAGAAGGAATCAAGTTATGCCAGCCTGAACACAGTTAGGTGTGGGCTTATTTTGATGGGGTTTGCACAATGTTTACAAGCGATTTCAAACTTTCTCAAATGGTTATCCATCATTTGAGCACAACTGCACTCAGGCTGACATTGATAGAAGTCTCTAGCATTGTTTGTACACAATGCTTTTTATAATTTCCCTCTCTCCTTGCTGCCTTGGAACAAAGAAAGGTCTCCTGCTGTACAGGGTCATCCGCTATGGTCGCTGTGAGCCTTCTGTAATCTGCTGTAGAGTAAGTAAATTCTGGGTTTTTCTGAATGCTAAGGTTTTAGTTTTTATTTTCCTGATACCACATAAATGCAACTTGAAAACAAACAGCTTTCTCAGTTTGGCTAAATCTTTCTGTAGGACTAGGAGTAAATCAGCTGCAAAAATTGCCTGACGTAGTATGAATAGCTGTGTTTCTTCATCTTAGGTTGGTGGTTTGTCATGTCTTTTAGTAGCTTTTGCTATTGTTTGGATAGCAATACATGCAGTTACATCAAATTCTGATTTATTGGTCTTGATACTTTCTGGACGATAAAAGATGCAGGTTCTTTGGGACAAAATATGTGATTCTCACCTCTACCAGCCCTCATTTTCTTAAACTGTATTTTCCATGATCCTTGTCAAAAACTGATGTTAAACAATCCTAAAATAATTCTGTAAACAACAACAGCAAAAAAAAAAACCCCAAAAACAAAATCAAGAAGTGAACAAAGTCTCTTTCCCCCAGGTAGCATTACTGTGGAAGATTTGCTGTCTGTTTTGCCATTTGGAGGTCGTTTTGATATGGTGACATTAAAAGGCTCCACGCTGAAAGAAGCTTTTGAGCACAGTGTGAGGAGATATGGAAGAGGAAGTGGAGAGCTGCTGCAGGTTGGAGGTACATTTTCTTCTTTCCTCTTCTCTGTGTTCCAAAACAGTCATCCCTCCTATTGGCCTTATTACACTGGAAGCCTTCTTTTAAGGATGGAATGCCAAGCTAGCCATACATCCTCACCCTGTGCCTCTCACATGCCAGCCAGCAGACGCTGTTTATCCCTGATAATATGTATGTTTGCCTGAGCCACTGCAGCACACAGGCTATCGCCGTTCCCTTCAGCAGAGACAGTGTTCCCACCCTTCCCGAACCCGTAATGGCATCAGTTGAACACTGCAATTAGCTGTAACTCAGAAATAGCTACAACAAACTTCAGGTTTTAGTTCTTAACTGGCAGCCTACCTGAAATGCCAAACTGGATAGATGTGCTGAATTTCAGTTTATCAGAATAATTTTGTGCAATTCTCTAATGATTGATGACAGCTTTAGAGTTTGTCCAAGTGGGCTATGGAATTGCTTCAGTGACTTTCTAAGTATTTTATGGATGAACAGTTAATATTAAAAATCTATTCATATCTTTAATTGCAGCTGCCTATATGTTTATCCAGATGTGCAGTAGGCTACAGTTATGTTTATTCCTGGTCTCTCTGTCATATAGTGCAGATTGTATTGTTTCGTTAGCAGAAGAGCTAAACTTCAAGGGCAGGGGCTGATGCATTCCCTCCCTCCATGCCTCTCCTCCCACAGACCCCAACAATGTGATCCCTCACATGCCACAGACACAATCCATGCCTCGCACTTTCACCAGTAAGTTACCACGTTCTTAGGTACCTCTAAGGTAAAACAGGAACAAGCTCTGCTTGCTGCCTTCTTGCAGAAAAAGAAGACAACCAGTAGCTCTGTAAAAGGGTTCAGGATGGAAGATCCAGAGCAGGAAGAGTGCCAAGATTGGAAGAACCTCCGTGCTTTGAACAAGCTTGGTGGCTTCCTCATCTGCAGATCTTGGCCAAGCCAGGGGCGTGGCTCTCTCCTGGCCTTGATCAAGGAAGGCTCACAATGAGAAGTGCTGCTTCTCCTACAGTGTGGAGAAACTGCAGTGTACAACCCTGGTCTGGCTTTCCTTTTTCAGGACAGTGCCTATTATCCAGAATAGCTACCAAGTTAGGCTGGCTGGCTGGCCTTAAAAAAAGTCATTTCAGCCAGCAGGCCAGGGGAATGAGAAAGCATGTGACTACAGAAATAAGGGGAGGTATTTTTATCTTGCAGTATTCCAGTCCCATGACTAGTAATTTCCTTCTGTGGAGTAGTGATGAGAGCAATCAGATAAGTAAATGAGGTGGGACAGTGCAATTCTTAAAAACAGTCAGCAATTCTTACTCCTCTTGAATGTTCTTGCATAAAAGTTGAGTAGTGTGCAAAGAACACAGGACATTAACTGGTGTAATTCAGAATGATACAACTCTTGGTCACAGGAAGTAATGCAAAGAACAACTGAAGATGAGGGAGAATGCTGCTTCTGGCCCTGTGTATTCAACATGCACTGTACTAAGTGGCATTCCAATGTGTATTTTTGTAGGCATCCACGTGGTCTATGATCTCTCCAGAGCCCCAGGAAGCAGAGTTGTTAGCTTAGAAGTGCTTTGCACAGCCTGCCGAGTCCCAGCCTATGTCCCACTCCAGATGGATGAAATATACAACGTGACTCTGCCATCCTATATGTTATTTGGAGGAGATGGCTACAGTATGCTGAAAGACAAAAATCTGGGATACAGTAAAGGTAAGGGGGATAGAGTCCAGGTAAGTATGGGCACTAAGAGAGTAGCAGACAAACAATTCCCAAAAGTTAAATGATCTTTCTACAGTACAAACCTCAGACTTTTTGCCTTTACTCAATAATTAAATTTGCTTCTAATCTGATCAGTCTGGATTGCTAGATTTGGTTGTAGGCAGCAACTCCATTCTTTTTCAGTTAAACCACAAAAGTTTCAAAGAGAAACATTTTTATCAATTCAGCAGTGCTCAGCAAGCAGTTCTGAAATTGTGGTAAACCAGAAAATCAGCAAAGAACATGAGAGTATATCTTATACTGCCTTGCGCTTGTACTCATTACTGAACAATGCAGCAAAGAGAAAGGTGTCATTTTCTTCAGACCTTAAATCTCCACTGTATAGAAGTATTTGGAAAGACATAATCATCACCTATATTAAAGGACATGCAGCTCAGGCAAGCAACATAGGGTGAGGGGAAAGATGCCAACCTGCTCTGAGGGAATCAGCCTGCCCAGCCAAAACCAGGGTCCCTCAGGAGTTCTGCAGGCAGGAGAATGCAGGGTGCCACAGACACCACACCACAGAGGTGCAAAGTGTTTCATAATGCTGGCTTAAGGTCCTCTAAAGCTGCACACAAAGTGTTAGAAATTCTGTGTTCATACAGTTGTCATTGTCCATCTTTTAGGATGAAGGGAAACTTGAAAAAAATTTGAGATTAAAATCCATTATTTCTGAAAACACAAAAGGGGTATAGTGCTGTATGTTTTTAAAAATATCTTGTAGGAGCTCATCTACATTTTTGCAGAACTTCAATTTTGTATGTTCTGCTTGCGCACAGTTGTAAGCATGCTTTTACCTCAAAAATTTTCCTTTTGGACTTTTGCTACAGACTAACTTTTTGTTTCTACAGGTGTTTCACTTTAAAATTGATTCTCACAGGTACGACTGGTGTTTTAAATCAAGTTCAGCCTACATCTGGAAATTTAGAGAGGCTGTAGTTTCCAGCCTCTGGAATATCTGTGTATGCAGAAGTAAACACAGAGAGAAAAATCATTAGGAATAATTAAAGGGAACAACCTGTAAGGCTCTGGTAAAGTCTTTCAGTACAACAGAGGGGTAAAACTGTAATTATTGTTAAGATGGAGGGTTACACTTTAGGATTGTAAGAGCTTGGATCAGAAGGGGCTTGTTGCATGGTTGGCAGCAGTGACTGAAAAGGGTCTCCCACTGTAGAAAACCTACATAATACTTTGTGTGCACACAAGCAGTGCCCAGACTAGAAACTCCTCCTAAAAAAAGTAAATTTGAAAAAGCGTAACTGTAAGTGATAGCTTTGCCAGGTCTACACCCCAAACAGGTAGGAGCCTATCTCAATCTACCTGACTAGAAAATATCATTGTATTTTCTAAATTCAAAACAAAACAAGCCAGACAAAACTGAAAGAATGTGTTTGTTTGTAAAATAAAAGTTGCTACCAAAAATTCTGGCTACAAACCACTGCAGATGATGTGTGCTGATTCAGAATGGCAAACCATAGAAAACAATTTGATTCTTGAGCTAAAACTGGCATTTAGGCAAGTTCTTACATTTTGTTTAAGAGCCTGGCAGATGCAGAAAACATTTGTTTGTTTGTTTGTTTGTTTGTTTAGGTGAACCTGATATTGAGGTTGTTTCCCGCTACCTCCAGAGAATGAAGAGAGTTTACCCAGCAGTTGAAGGTCGAATAAAATTTTCTTCTGGAAGTTTTATCGAAGCAAGTCTCACCCTGATCTCTGTATTGTTCACTGTAACATTCTTGCACACTTGATTTTTTTTGAGGAATACAGGAGAGATGATACTAATGAAGGGAAAAGAGAACTGTTCTCTTCTGTTACACCTTACAATGACTGAGCAGTGAAGTTGCTGCATGTCAGCAGCGAGCAGCCCCCATCAGGCAAGGGGGCAGAACCCATGACTGCTCTTGGTACCTGCAATTTGGCTTGAGGTCTCAAGAAGCAAAGTTCCAGTGAATAGTTACTGCTCAATCATAAAACAATGACAGACTGAAAGGGGGTATTATAAATTGTCAAATTCTTTTAGCTGCTTTAGATAGTGAGTTAACAACCTGATCCCAGCAATGTAAACAAGCTTCTAGAAATGGATTTATTACAGATGTATATTCCTTTCTTTGATCTCCACTCAGGGTTAAGGTACTCAATCTCTCTACTTTGCTTTCAGTCATATTTATCACACCTACACGAATGCCTGAAAGAATGGATTAAACTCAGTGCCATTAAAATCATGAGGTCTATTTAATATGGAATTTTAAAAAGGTTTTGTTTTACTTTTCAGAAAGGAACATCACACTTATATTTTCCATTAATAAAGGATGCAATAAAAGCTTGACTTAATTTTTATCAATTTTAACAGATTTGGTATTCTTCACTCTTAAATATGATCAGTTTGGGGACTGTATCTAGAGTGAGAACACAATCTATGACTGTATTTCATAGAGATATGCTCAATTTTGTACCTCTTCCAAAGAACAAAGCACAGGACTCCTGCCTTTATTCTGTATTAGTCACATTCCAAGAAAATGTCTGATACAGGCATTGACTCCTGCAGCACTTTCAGCATCCTTGGGAAATAGTCAGGTAATGAGGCTTTTTACAGCATAACCTGGCTTTATGATAACTGTGATTAAACCTCTTCTAGGGGAAGGCTGTGTTTAAAAAAATAGTTGTAAGAGACAGGCTAATGAGTATGTAATCAGATTAAATGCTAAGTGTACATTGCTGATGCTTTATCAAGAAATGACTGCTTAAAAATGAGGGCAAAATAATCATTATTTTTCTAAGATCACTGGGAATTTTGATGTCACCATATTTCAGAGTTGTTTAATGCTGTTTTAAACTGATTCTCAGTGTTCTGAATAAACCTGCTGTTTTTCTGGAAAGCTTACTACACTCTTTTTCAACACTGAAGCTACTTGCCTCTTCCATTCACTGCACCTGCAGATTTCAAGGAAAAGGTGCATTAAGATAAACATTCAGTATGTTGAAATTTCAAGACCTCATTCATTTTCACATCCATTTAAGGGCTGTGCATGAAAAGGTCTGGATTACACAGCTGTATTAAGTAAGGGGTGGTAGAACAGGGAGACAAACAACAACTGACCTTGACACACTACAAGTTATGCCCTGGCACTGATGACTTGTTACTACTACTCCTTAAGTTGTTCACTTACAGAACAGTCTTCCCCCCCCCCATCAACATCAAACCAGTGTCAGAGAGGGCACTGATGGACAGAGCTGTACTTGCACACCAATTTTTAGAGTTGCAACAACTCCTTTGGCAGAGCCAGAAAGGAGAGAAATAACACTTCTACCTTCCTTTGACAAACAGAAGGGAAAGGTTTGCAATAGTAATACAGACAAATAACACAAATTATACTGACAAAGAACACCAGTGCTACATTAGATCGGTTGGTCTGTAAAAAAGGAGAAAATGTGTGTTTGAAAAGAAAAATTGAGGAATGCCTATTAAAGTATCTCTGTATTCTGTGAGTAAAACTTGTTAAAAATCCACACATGAATGTCCTTTTCAAAATCTCTTTTATAAAGGATGGGCCAACAAATTAAGATTTACAGAGAAAAATCTTCCACACATTTTTATATGAATGAATTTTTATAAAATGCTGTGAATAGACTCACATCCTTTTTTCTAAGCCTGTAAAGAGGATGTCAGAAAAACCCCACAAAGCTAGATAAGAAACTGTAAAAAATAAAGGCTAAGTTAAAAGTCGAAACCACTTTTCACATCTGTTATTATTTTAAGAGTGCTTTAGATTTGGAAGTCAGGTATTTAAATTACAAATGTGATTTTCCATGCTAACAGAAGGATGAAGGCCAAAGATAGTTCTGAGATTATTTGTATGCAATAGATTCAATCATATACTTTTGTTTAAAAAAAAAAAAAAGATTTGATAAGACATATTTTAAAATAACTTAATGGGAGCATTCTACAGCTTCTTCCAAACAATTTTTGTACATATCCTTTCAGGAAGACATCCAGTAATTGCTCTTCTAGCACAGCATAAATTGGCTGATCACCCAGCTGTCTTTTTTGATGTCATCCTGTAATTTCATACACTGAGAGAGTGTGGTGAAATTAATTTGACTTTTACTGATAACAGCTAAAACAAATTTTAAATAAAATGTACAGATACTTTATTTACCTGCAATAGATATTAAATTTTATTGTCTTTATTGCATAAAGGTGTTTTTTGAACTTAAATTTTATGTTATTTACAACAAAATATACAAGGCAATGTTAAAATGTCACATGTCCATTACACGAGTGCACAGCAGATCCTAATGGGTGTCCACTCACATCCAGCTTGACACAGAGCTTGCTTCCTTTGGACCCTGTCAAACAGGAAGAAGGGGAAATTTACTTATTAAGTTCGAAAACGCATATTTACATAGAAATGACTGAACGGAGCTGCAATGATTAATGGCGTCTGGAAACATCCACTTGAAACCAGAGTTAAGAGAAAGGAAGGCTACTGGGTTTTAACACTATTTCTCAAAATAGGTTGTTTCTTTTTTCTCTAAAAGTTCTCACCTTCCCCATTCCTAACTGCTAAATACAGTTTTCTTAACACAGCAATTTTCTGCTCTGGAAATGGTACTCCAGAGATATTTTTTCAATTGGATTTCTTTCCTTCCTCTGCTAGGAATGCTTCTTCCATTTCAGCTGTCCCTTCTCCTTGTATCCTGTCTACAGACTCCCAAGGGTCTGGCTGTACACTAAGAGGAGTTTTTCAGCTCTTGGAGCTTGATGCTGCCATTAAACACAGCACACATCAAGTGATCCAGCGTATATCCGCACTGATATGTGTGGCAGGAAATACCTTCAAGATCTCAAGAGTGGGAAGCAGACAGACATCCTCACTAAGGAAAATCTTCCCATTTCTCCCAGCATTGTTTCCCCTGCCAAAGGAGCAGTGCTCAAAACAAAACTTCTGGGATGCTCAGTTTCCCCTTTAAAAGCTGACTGGCCTGAAATGTTTTCCTATTCTTCACCATAACTACAAAAATATTTTGGTATGAAGCAACTCAAAAAGGACCAGTCTCTGCTGAACAAAGAGAACAGGCATTGGGTTGATTCCCCCAGTACAATGAATAGCTAAGTAAGAACCAGTCATTACTTTTAAACTTCCCCCCTGCAGTTGTTAGGAAGAAACAATTCCCGTTCCAAGTGCCTTCACAATCTGTTTGCAGTGATTTTGGGAAAATGTTTTTAGGGCTCTGGATGAAAACCACTGCCATCCCTCCACCCATACCCTCTCCACCTTGCATTTCCCCTCTCAGTCCTGGTACACTGCCAACCAGGTCCCACTGCCAAACATCACAGATGGAGCACTTTGTTCTGTATTGCCCTCAGTACATCCAAAATAAGGAAATAGCTCAAGTTCCCAGTTGAAGTATTTATCTTCCTTTCCCATACTGAAATCTAGGCTGGAGATTCTCTTGCTCTGTCCCCATCAGCTTCAGTCACAGGGGACAGGGGGAGCCCACCCCTCACCTATGCCATTTCACCAGGAGCAAAGGTGGCACTAGAGGTTTCTCCTCAGCAAGTGGTTATGAAACAGTGCAGAGCAGCTGGGTAGTGTCATGGTTACACAGGCAAAAAGAATGGCTTATGAAGCAGAAAACATGATATTGATTTACATTAATCTGCCCTTGATTTGTTTTTGAAGAAAAAATATTTTATGCCATTAAATATGCAGAGTTATGAAATCACAAAATGGTTGGGGTTGGAAGGTGCCTCCAGAGGTCACCTGGTCTAGACCTCAAGTAGAGCTGCCTAGAGATGCTCAGGATCATGTCCAGACAGCTTTTAAGTATCTCCAAGGATGAGCATTCCACAGCATCCCTGGGCAACCTGTGACAGTGCTTGGTCACCCTCACAGTGAGAAGGTGTTTCTTGATGTTCAGAAGGAACCCCTGGTGTTTCAGTTTGTGCCTGTTGCCTCTGGTCCTGTTAGTGGGCACCACTGGTTCTGCCCTCTTTGCACCATCCTGTCAGGTGTTTACACAGATCAGTAAGACACTCTGAGCCTTCTCTTCCCCAGGCTGAACAGTCCTGCTCTCTAGCCTCTTCTCATAAGAGATATGCTCCAGTTCCTTCATCATCCCTATGGCTCTCCACTGGATTCATTCCCATATGTCCACATCTCTCTTGTACTGGGGAAGCCAGATCTGGACTCAGCACTTCAGGTGTAGCCTCACCAATGCTGAGCAAAGAGGCAGCATCACGTCCCTTGACCTGCTGGCAATACTGCTCCTGTTGCAGCCCAGGATACCATCAGCCTTTTATTCAACTTTGTCTCTTTCCATCTGGCTGGTGCCCAGCCCATCCTGGCACCTGGGGCTGCTCTTCCCCAGGAAGAGGAGTTTGCACTTCCCTTTGTTGGTGGTCACGAGGTTCCTGCCAGCCCATTTCTCCAGCCTGTTTAGGTCCCTTTGGAAACCAGCATGGCTCTCTTGGTGTATCAGCCACTCCTCCCAGTTTTGTGTCATTATCAGGCTTTTCACTCTGTCCCATCATCCAGATCATTAATGAAAATGTTAAACAGGACTGGAGCCACAACTGACCCCCCTTGGATAACTCCTCATTAGTGGCCTGCCTCCAACTAGACTTCATTCCATTGATCACCAGCCTCTGGGCCTGACTGGTGCTTTAAAGACTATTTAAATGCCATTCATTTTTTTCCATAATGAACTGAAGAAAAGACCAGTGTTCCAATACATATATACAATTAGCTGCTGACATACAAAACCAGTTCAGCAGAGTAAAACAGCAAGGCTAAGTCAGGTCTTTTCTTCTGCACTCAAGTTCCCAGGCTACTTCCTTGTTCCCGTAGTCAGCTGGGTCTTCTTTTGCCTGTTTTTAGATGTCTGAGCACTGGCTTGAGGAGGGCAGCCACAGAGCTGAAGCACAAAGTAGGTCAGACTTGCTGAGCCAGCCTCATTTCACTGAAAACAATGGAAGTGTCCTGGCTTGTTCCAATATCTTGTATTTGTTTCTGTTTGCCATGCAAAACAAATCACTGCTGGCACTCTGCAGTTCTCAGGCATAGGGGTCATGCAATGAACATTTATTGTTAAGTGAGGGGTTTTTTTTACATTTGTTTGGGGTTTTGTTTTTCTACTAGCTAACTAGCAAGTATCTCCTGCTTACCATGAAGACCAAACTAAAATTACTATGTAAAAATATGTGAAGGCTTGATATACTTAAGTACAAATATCAGATGGATCCCAAATCTAATGATACACATTTATATAGCAATTTCTGTTGTGCAAATGCCTTCTCCTTTATCTGGATAGCTGAAGTTAACATTGCAGTGACCAAATTAGAGGTAAGAAATCCTCCTGCCAGATATTCTCAAGAAAAATGCTGCAGCTTGACCTGAGCTTTGCATGCAGAATTCCCTTCCTAAATTGGGAATTGCATAAAATAGAGTGGAGACAAATCAATCAAAGAGAAAGGAACAGAGATCCCGACTGCTGGTTGGTCTGTCCAAGGCTGCTGAAAGGCAGCTCGGACTTGCAGCATGCTAAACAAATGGGCCTGAGCTGATTTGGAAAGAGCTAATTAACCAAAATGTCAGTAATCCAGATTCCAATTATTTCAGCATATTGGAAAAATATATATTTTCCCCAAAATTTAGAATTGATACTAGTAATAGAGAACAACAGCAAAAATACACCAGTGACCAGACTCAGCAGCAGCTTGAAGAGTTCTGTAGTTCTTGAACAGAGTTAGCACATACCTTACTCAGCTCTGGAAAGAGTTCTTGAATCCCAATGTCCAGCAGAACATAAGTTAACTAAAAGAAAATACAGAAAATTAAGGACACTCCAAGGCAAAACTACTGCTTTTTATTCTTAGTTCTGAGCAACAGCTCACTCCTCTGCTATACCAAACATTCACTTCAGGAAATCCTGTGCCAAAAGGAAGGTTTGTCAGGTTATGAGTTACCTGTTTGTTGAGCACTGGTTGCTGCAGTCCATCAAACAGAAGCCTGATGCCTTCGTATTTAGCCTCTTCCCCAATGCACTTGCCTATTAAATCTAGACCAAATTCCAAATACAAATACACAAGTCATGAGGAAGCACTGCAAAGCAGCTTTATGATGCAGTTATAGAACTCCAGTAATTAACAAGAAAAAAACCTGTTTAAATTAAAGAAAGAGTTCTAATTTTTTTCTGTCTCAAATGGTAAATGGAAAAACAAACACACTTTTGGTTCATCCTTTTCTCTTCCCTTTCCTTCAGGGCTCCACACCTAAGTAACTACTACACTTTTTATAATATCAATATATTGTTCTAATGCACTGTTTAATAAAACACAAGCTGATTTTTTTAAATAACTTTCAATTAAATGGGCCCCTCTTTCCTAGTTTATACAGTGCAAGGAGAGCTCAGATGTACCTTCCAGCTTCATGACATGTCTTTTTTAATCCAATTTTCAGCTGGATAAAATACAAGCCATAGGAACATTCAAAAGAGAAAAAATTATGCCATTAAGTATATGAGCAAAGCTCTTGACTTCCATCACCATGTCTATTAATCACTATGCTACAACCTTAGTCAGCAACACTGAAGTGACAAAACTGAACTGCTGGGTTTTTACACCTGGTATTCCAGTCAACTCAAATCTCAGCAGCCCAAGCATTATTGATTTGGTAAGATAATTTGACTATACTTGGGTTAAATATCTGCTTGAACAATTAACCACACTCATACAGGCAGCCATGGAAAACAGAACCTGGAATGTATCTCATCATTTCTTCAAAAGTCTGCTTTGCTCGTTTCTGTTTATCCTGGAGAGAGCGAGGCTCGGTGTTCTCACAGAACACTGCATCTGCAGCGAAGACACATTGGAAAAAAAACATCTTTAGGCAGCTACATATCACTGACACAGAAATGTGGTTTGGATTGTGGCTCAAAATTGAACTTCTTCTCTGTATTATGTTGATCAGAAGGGAATTCTAGCCTTGTCAGATCATACTTTTTGCTTACATTAGCCTGACCAAATCCAGAATACCCCACCTGTTTGAAGGACAATCTTTTCACATTTTTTTTTCCAATCTTTTCAAAGTTTAAAGCATTCTCTTCTAAGTTTGGATCAATTCTACTTTAGGTTAGTTACGATCTCCTTACTCACAATTTCCCTTATGCTTTCAAAACTACAAGCAGTACTTACACCTTGTGCTAAAACACTGTCTGGAACTGTCAAAAACTTCAAATTTACCTATGAATGAGAAAGCAAAAATTGCTATTCATCAGAAATAACAGGTGCTCAGTTTTGGTTTTACGCTCTGAAAGTCTGACTGCACTCTTTTTTTGCCTTTCACAAGCTTCATTTTTGGTTTGGTAAGGACAGAGCTGTCTTGACTCCAGAGTTTTTGGCCAGATGCATTGTTTGGATCAGACTGCAGTCAGATAATACTCTACAACTGTGAAGTAATTAAAAATTCTTTTTCAGTCTCTCACCCCTTCCCTTATTTGAAGGTCAGGAACACTCAAGTCCTCTCAAGAGCCCACCACAACAAAGGGAGCCAAAAAATTAACAGTAAAAGGCTGATGTAGCACACAAATGAAGTAACTTAAAGACTTCATAAAACATTTGCGTTGATACACTAAACCACCTCTATTCTGTTTTTCTTGTTCTCCTTGCACACCTCATCAAATTACTGTTCATAATACTTTGTTTTTCTGTAACCATCACTGACAAACAGGTGACTCAACAGCTTTCCACAACAAGCTTTGAAGTTAGTCCAGGCCCATTGATTTTTAATACTCCACCAGCATTAGTCAAGTATTCCAAGGTTTAGCACTCAGAAACTTCACAGAAGGGATTTCAAACACCAGACTAAAGCAGTATTTTTTCATCAAAGATGTAACTACTACTAACCTCTCAGCAGTGTTATCAGAGAAACCAACCGGTGCTCCTCAAATAGCTGTTCTAACTTGTTATGCAAGTAATAGTCTGTGTACAGTTCCAATGTATTTTTGAAGAGGATTCTTCCTCCCATCAAGAGATGATGCAGCCAGTCAGGAATGCGGAAAACTACCCTACCTGCAAAGTCACAGCAACATCTGTGAGTAGTAACATTTATCATGAATATTAGGAGAACCTCATATAAGAATCATTTATCCAAAAGAAAATAAAAAAAAAGACCGCAAGCAAGAAAAGAGTATTTCAGTTTTGTTAGTGCAGCACTGAAAATACTGGTATTCTCCACAGTGCTTATCAAATACTTCCTTTAGCTATTTCTATTAAGGTAACAATTCCAGTTCCCAGAGTCTACAAGCAGCCTAGGCAGACCTGAGAAAAGGGATAGGACCTACTCTCATAAGCTAGTAAGAGGTGCAGAAAGGAGGAGACACAACAAAGCAACTAAGCAATGATGAATGATAAATGACATTTTAGCACCACAATAAAGTCTTCTACAGAATGACTGTGTTACTAAGATGTATATTAGCTTGAAAGTGCTGAGTTATAGATCAGTGCTACAATAGAATTTCATTTCTTACCAGAGACTGTGAACTTCATGTTTGGCATGAAGTATATGAATAATTAAGAGAAATCACTTCTTACCAACATACATTAAGTAGTCATAGACTCCTTCTACAGTCATCATTTCCATGAAGTAGTTCTGATTTTGTCGTCTTTCTGTATTCTCAGACCGGTTTGCATTATTCTTGAATAAATCATTAAAAAGCTAAAAGCAGAAACATAAGACTGAAATCATTGCATTCAAAAGCAGAAGGATAGCCACCAGTTCTTTGGGTTCGTTTCTTTTTACAGAAGTAGCTTTTTTCCAGAGCTTCTAAAGAACTGGTCAGGGGCGTTGATTTGTTTCATTGTTTCTGGTTTCGTTTTTTCAAATTCTTCACTTTCCAGTAAAGAGCACATCACACATTGCCAAGATACACAACAACCAAAACACCTGGGTTCAGAACAAATCAGCACTGAGACATTAATTCATGAGCCTTTTTGCTCCCGCTACCTTCTTCCAACCTAAACAATTATATGATTGTATGCATCTAGACTTTTACCACAGGCTCTGATTTCCTTGATGCACCCTGTTCTGAAAATGAGGGATTAAAAGGATATGGAGTTTGTCTGCCTTAAATCACAAGGGAAGCCTATAAGATTAAAGTATTCCTAAAAGTTCCTGTTGGAACTTTTGAAATAAATTTTGAAATGTATTTTGAAATAAATACAACCGTTTCTGGACAAAATATACAAGTTTTTTACATAAAGAAGTATCTTTTTCCCTTCCCAGCTTAATTATTTACAGTAAAACTTCATGACTCTTTGTAAGTTACTAACATTTGGGTTTCTTTCCATTTATCAATTATATTCCTTTAGCCTTCTATTTTCCTGTGTCATCACCTTCCCCCCTGATCCCTCTATTTCCTTGCCTTTGGTTCTTTCTGAAAAGATACTCCAATTCTTTCAAAACCCCAAGAGACTCTTCCCTGCACACCAAAAAAGGGGTCCCAAGCCACCTAGGCAGTAGTCTGTGCCTCCCCTGCCCCCGAGTCTGTGAATCCCAGCAGAGGGAAAGGAAGATCTCTAAATTCTGATGCTCTCCATGTTTAGTACCTAGCAATCCCCGCTAACAGTTTATTTGAAATTAACTTACCCCCAAAATAGTTAATCTAGATATAAAATAGGATTTATACAAAATACACTGTATTATGAAAAGAAAGTTCAAAAGTTTATGCCAAGGTTCTAAAAAAATCCTAGAACTAGAAGCAAATGCAACATAATCATAGAATTGCCTAGGCTGAGGTGATTGCCACTCACAGAAGGTTTTTTTTACCACTAATTAAAATTAGTTCCAAGGAACAGGAAGTAATTTGCTTATATGTGGTTCACTTTCTGTAGAGCAATTCTCCCCAAAATAAATAAAGCCATAAGACATGCAAATCACAACTATCTCTGAATCATGCAAGTCTCTAAACAGAATGCTCTGCATCCTTAGGAAAAGTTACATCAGGACATCTGGCAAGAGTCATGTTTTTGACCTGTACTCCTTCAGGCCCTCTCTTTTTTTAAGTGTTGAGCTGCTGGTATTACCTTCACAAGGTTCACTCAAACTAAACAACAGCAAGTTATTACATAAATTACATAAAAGGGCAAATATAGTTAATGCACTGGTGGGTGACTGGCATCCGGGAATGTAACAAACCTAAAAAGAACACATAATTATTCACACCTACTGTATGGAAGCGTCCCTGGTATGTTGTTCTAGAAACCCTGTATAAACTGAAGTCTACATCCTCCTTAATACTGAAACCAGAACAGCAGGAAAAACCTTAGCTGCAGTATTGTAACTTAAACTAGAGCCTTCTTTATTTTTTAGATACACCCCACGACCTGACAAAGGTGATACACACTGAGCCAACTTAAAGCAGCCCATTGTGCAATGCAGACAGAGGTTCAGAGGAGTGCCTGGAGGCCAAACTAAATCATTAACAGCAATCTGGTAGGCAACCTGTAAAAAAATCAAACATGAAGGCCAGCTTAGGGCAAAGCTTTTTGACTTTTTACTTTCACCCCAAACCAGAAGCAGTATCTTCTGAATGCTGTATGTATGTACCACCATACAGGGACAATCTGTGTTGCACCTTAAACAGTAACGGTTCCTCGATCAGAGTCACACTTTGAAAGCATTTCAGAATGCAATCTACAATGCACTGCAGCAGCCATAATACAAAGTGGCATTACACTTCTACTTCCATGTTTTACACTGTCCAGAACCTTGGCTTAGAAGAAATTCAAGCGAAAAACACTCAACTGGTTATCTAGCACAGAAGTTGAGATTATACTCACAATTCAGATAAGCACAGGATTTTGTTTTAGATGTTTCTCTGCATGTTAGTATTTAAGATTAACAACACAAACCTCAATGCTATCATTATTTGTATCTTTAAGATTAAACAGTAACTATGATTGTAACCATGTAAATATTCTTAAAAGGCTCACAATGAGGAAATGCCATTAATTGGTATTGATTAACAATGGAAGTCAAGATCATGAAGTCAGTGAAAGATAAATGGCCTGTATTAAGAAAAAGACCAAAGTAATCCCTTGTACAACAGGCTTTGCTTGGGAAAAGCAAGCAAAGGAAGCGTGAATGCTCACGTTAAGTGCCTCACAGGAAAAAAAAAAGTCACTCAATGGTGAGTGCATATGCAAACATACACCCAATACATTCCAGCACAGGTGTGAACTGTACAATACCATGACTATGAACAATATCTACAGCCAGAGGCATAAACCTCTCCCCTGTTCTTCCTGCTCACTTAAAAAGTAGAGAGGACTTTACCAAAGTGGTAAGAAGAAAGATTGTATGCAGTGTCTGAATCACATCCGTCAGTGCTGGCAACCACATCTTCCTCCAAGTAGCTACTCAAAAACATATATTATGCTGCTGGTGTTCCAAAAGCAGCTTTTATTGCTGTTGGCAGGCCATCACAAGCCAGCAGAACAATGCCTTTATTGGCATATTTTGCAAAGTCTGCATCAGCTGAGAAGTCCTGACCTATTATAGCAAGTCTGACAGAAGTATGTTCAGAAGATGATCAAGCTGCTTACAGACCTTCAGAACAGAAACATGGCCAGAAATCCTGCTAGTGCCCCTAGGAGGGGGAAGCAGAGGTTTTTGTTCACTTGCTTTTTTTTAATCAGGCAGGTTAGTAACTCTTAATCTAGAGGATCTGACACAGGATGAAATCCAATTGCTCCCAGTTATACTAGGGTTGACTACCTACATTCATTGTGCATTTTTAACTAGAAGTCCTTCCACCAATATTTGAAACACACAAACATACACATGCACCAGGCACATTCAAAAGGAAGGAGCATGCAGATCTGTCAGAGCATTAGGCACATTTCTGACTGGGCCTGCTCAGACAGATCTCCAGGCATTTCTTATTCAGCCTGCTGAGGAAGAGGAGCCTGTGTGCACCCTACTCATGGCAGCACAAGCACTGGGGAATGTGCATTGTCATCTCAGCAGAGTCCAATATGTTGAAACTGAAATAAACATATCTGTGTCAGAAAAGATACATGAGAACACCGTGGCAATACAAGCATAAGCTGGAAATTGACTACCATTTACCAAAAAATTGAAGAATTCTCTTGCTATGAGATAACATATTCTTCTCACAGATGGGCCCTCAGGAAGAGCTAACCTTCTTTGGTTAAGTCTCTTTGGTTGCCTGCCAGATCTCTGCATGGAGTCCATACAGGCAGCTCACACAGTCCTGGTACCGACATTTGGCATTCACCTCCATCACCAGGAGTGATGTGCCTGGCTACTGCACAGCACTTATACAGCACAGAATAACAGAATGGCCTGGGTTGGAAGGGACCTCAAAGACCATCTAGTCCCAAACCCCCTGCCACAGGCAGGGACACCTTTCACTAGACCAGGTTGCTCAGAGCTCCATCCAATCTGGCATTAAATACTTCCAGAGATGAGGAATCCACAGCCTCTCTGGGTAACCTGTACCAGCAGCTCACCACCCTCACAGTTACACATTTTTTCCTAACATCTAATCTAAACCTACTCTCAGTTCCATTTCCCTTTGTCTGGTCACTAAATGCTCTTGTAAAAGTCCTGCTCCATCTTTCTTGTAGGCTTCCCTCAGGAACTGGAAGGCTGTACATCTGCACAAAGATGTCACATCTCACAGCAGAAGTGAAAGTGCAGAACTGAACAGCTCAAGTCTATGCCACACATATCTGGGGAATAGGAAAGTGTGTTATTGCAGTCTACCTTTGGTCTGGCCTTTGGACTGAACACCCTCAGTGCCTGCATTCCTAGACAGCATTTTCCAGCTTGGCTTCATCTGAAATAATTTTAGTTAATGAGTTCTAAGACAGCTCTCTAGTACGAGACAAAGTGTATAGTCAGTTTTCTCCACTTCTGCAAAATGGGAAAGGAACATGACTTACTGTACCTTCTTGTTATTTTCAGAAGTGGGACTCAAAATGGTAAGTTCAGGCCTGCTTGGTTTAGGCTTGGGAGATTCACAGGAGTTGATAAAATTCATGATGAATGGCTCCAAATGCTGACCTTTCTGAAAAAAAGATATGAGCGACCTATCACTTGCATAATTATAGGAAAATGAAAACAAAAACAACAACAAAAAAGAATTTTCCAACAAAGTTTTGATTAGCCTATAATTTAGTAATCTCATAAAATTAGCTAATGAAGTTAAGATACTGGCAATCTGAAAGACTTACCTCTTTCATCAGCTTTCCTGGAACAGATTTTATGATTTTACCTACAATTAGAAACAAACAAACAAAAACTTTGTTATCAGTGTCTGATTTGAAAGACATTTTGCTCTGCTAGATTTTATGTACTCATTGTCTGGTAGTTATTTAAAAATAGAATCATTTTTAAAAATCTGGGTTTTTTTTATTTGGCACAAAACCCTATGAAATTAGTCTTGCACATAACCAGCTTGTAACCTAGTGATTACTAGTCTTCAAGAAAAGATACTTAAAAATATACAGATTATTATCTGAACACTTTTTAAAAAACCCACAATAAAGTACTGTAGATCTACCTTTTAGCTCTTCTAGACCTTAACCATAAATAGCTCTAGCACTGTAATAGCAGTGCTGCTACAACACTGGTACAGGCAAAATTCCCTGTATTTAAGTTAGTCATAAAATCAAACACTTATCAAAGAAGGTATCAAAGTAACTCAAATTCTCCTCTTTCTGTGGAAAAATCAGCAAATCTGGAGAGTTTCTGGGGGGAACCAGCCTCAAAAACCCTGGTGAGTAGAATTTTCTAAATTGGACAGGTTACAACTGTGGCCTTAAAGATCAGCTCTTGTGTCCTGATAAGGTTATCAGGATATGGCACAGTAACTTTGAATGATGAAAAATGAAAGGGTCTAGGACTAGTTTTATTTTTAGCACTACAGTTATAGTAATAGTATTCTTATCTACATGTCATTAAATTTGGAATTTACATGGGAAAGTATGTACAATGATCAAATGACAGTAATAAAAACACTCATCCTCACAAACAGCCCTACTGAAATGCCAAGACTTGTTATAATGCTCATTATGGAAGTGAAGCACAGTCTCAGACAGGAAATGCATTACAGTAAACACTGTAATTATAAGCTTTTTTTAAGGGTACGGTTGGATCTAGAAGGAAGATCTGAAATCAAAACAAAACCTTTTGACTGGAGGCTGAGAACAGAAACCTCATTCAACAGCTATAAGGCAGGCTAAGAGAAGGGCTGTCCCAGCAGGACCACGCCGTGACCGGGGGCCGCAGAAATGCAGCGGCGCAGTTCAGACATCTGCGGCTTTCTGGGAGCACAGCCACAAAGTGGCACAAGACATGAAGACAGAATGGCCATGAGGTTCACCTCACCAGCTCAGGCCCACTACTCTGAGACAGCTGCACTGCAGCCAAGTCACACTACAGTCTACACACTACAGCTTTTTTGATTCATTATTGTAGGAACCCAGAGTGCCGAGAATATTTCTCTGCCTGTTTTTAAGGGTTCTTACCCCCCTGAACAACACTGTTTTAGCCTCAAACCTTGGAAAAAATTACCAACAGTCAGACAAGAACTAGAAAATACAGTGGTGTGAATTAGGTGATAGACTACTGTGTAAGATTGTCACAGGGTGAAAAATTTAGAGGTGTTGGGCTTCTCTTTGTAGTACATAGATAAGAGTAAAAAATATCAAAATGGAGGATTGTTGTTATTCTCTAAACCTTCTTCTCCTTCTCCTACTCCATATTTTGCAGTAAAAGTAGTTTGGAATGACTGGATAGAGAATTCCACAGTTCCTGCCCATGTTACTGAATAATTGGTAGGAAAGTGAAAATAATGTACGTTTTTAGTAACTATTGGTTAAAATATCTTTAAAAGGCTGTGTAAATCTTGATAATTAGCTCTCACTCCTACTTTTCCTCCTTCTATGCTGTACCTGGGTCATGCTAGTGGCTCTGTTCCTCTGGTAAGACTTAATAAACAACTATCTGGAAGCATTGAAACTAAAAGAGACATCTCAGTTTATCTTTGAAACTCCTTGCAAGGACTTTCAGCAAATTCTCTCCCATCTGGAGGGACTTGATTTTCGACACAGTAAAGTGTCACATTATGAACTACTGCCATTAGACATTAGAACTTCTCAACTTCCATTTGACCTGCCTGTATCACACACACTGATGCCTCAAATTCCATTAAGCAGCTCATGTTAGAGAAGATCTTAACACCATCTAATACTAGAAATATCAAATATTGTAGTTTTCAGAATAAAATAAGCGGATTTCAATCAATTAAAATCCAAAGGTAGTTTTATAACTGTTTATGCCACCTCATCTGCAAACAATGACAGATGCACCCAGACTTGACTTGTGACAATACCATAAATTTTCTTGAACTATGAGATTTATTAAGAGAAACCTTACCATATTGCTTGCTGACACAAAAATTCAAAAGCAACCACTTAAACATTTTTTTCCAAAATTTCAAAATGTCTTTTTTTTTCAAGGAAGAAGTATCAGCATGTCTTGCTTGCTATGATTTTAAGGGCTGTGAAGGAGCAGAGTTCTTATTTCATACATCCACAAGAGTTATCTATGAATTACTACTGTCATTCAGAGAATCACAGAATTCAATCACAGCATCCACAGCATTACTATTTGTCAGCATAAACAAGTAGCATATTACATACCAAGATTCACATCAGGCAACATTTTATCAAGAAACTGAGTTTCTCCTCCATTAGGGGATAGGAAGTCAGCTAAAAGCTGGCTGTTACTTAGTTCTGGATGTTGCAGAAGTTTCTTTGAGACAGAAGGAACAAAAGAAGTATAAGTACTTTAAAACTCACCTTTAAAAATCAGTTTCTGTACAGCAAAAAGATATTCAAAGAGCATTATACTGCCACAGCCACAGATATTGTCATTTCCAAGAGATTTCTGTTCTCAGTCATGTGAAACTTTAACATTACCCACTTGAATCCTTTCTCTAACTATAAAGTTACTTGGAAACAAACAAAAAAACCCCAGATATTCTTTTATTAGCTTTATATCATTAGTATCAGAATATTCTTTGCTCCAAATGTTTGTTTGATACCTGCAGATATTCCTGAAACTCCTCTCTCTTGGATTTTAAGAACTCATAGTTCTTGGGGCCAATGATTCTCTTTGAGGGAAGCTGAGCATCAGGAAATGTACCTAATAAAGATATCAAGGAGATTAAATTATTCTTGTAATGCAGTAAACACTGATTTTACTATTTTAAATTTCAGCTAAGTAATGAATGATAATCAGAGCAGGGGGAAAGTGGCTTTCCAAATGGTGGAGAACATACCATGAAATTCTGTAAGCTTTGATTCAAGCACGTAAAATTCAAGATACCTCCTGTAGACGGACCAGTGTTCAGGTTCATGTCCAACTGGAGAAGAAAAAAAAGTTAAAAATAAACCAGGTTTTATGCCACCTGAGAGACAAATTAGCAACAGCAAAGATATGCTGGATTATATAAGAAAAACCTCAATGACATTAGCCCCTCCCATTGTAGTAACATAAACTTTATGGTACTTTTAGCGTTACAGTAAAATGCATAACTGGTAGATAGATATGGTACTAGCAAGGAAATTATCACCTCATTTATGGGATCCCTACAATCCAAACAATGGACTGCTCCATAACTTCAACATTTATGATGGCTGGCTATATGAGATCTATTTTCCAACTTTTAACCAAATGACTTACAGAAATAGTACTTGTTGAATATAGTCCTCTGCACCATCAGCTTGAATGCTGATCATTCTTAATCCTATCACTGCAGATATCACTAAATGCCTCTTAAACACTTTCTGCTCATTGTGGAAGTATTACTCTCACTAACACAAATCCACGCAGACTTAGGATGATGCTGTTTTCCCCCACTCCATATGGATGTATTGCTACCTAGATACTGATAAACTAATGGCAAACCATGATGGTTCCCAGTAAACAAAACATTTTCATTTCCTAAGAACTCATTTTAAGGTTATATAAAAACTTATCTGTTGTTCATTATTCCAAAGTTTAGAGTTGTTAAAAAAAATAATATGCCAGGTGTTTATTAATATGAATTTTAAGGTAAGTATTTTTGGAAAGAGAACATTTCAAACTTTGCCATGAAGTCTAAATAGAACTGATTCATGCTGAGGAGTCAGTTCTCAACCTGCAAATGCTAAATGTGATCATTTATCTCTCAAACTCATTTCCTCAGAACTTACAAGCCATTATTTTGAAATCAGAAGAATGCATATACGAAACACACTGCAAGAGCCATCAGAATACAGCACACTAGAATACTCTGGATTCACTTTCAAATGATGCTTTATTTATCCCCAACATTGCATACCTGCCCTTCTATCATTTCTCTCTACATCAATGCAGAATACAGGAATTCTCTCCTTTCTGTCTTTTCTTTCCAAGGAGGGATCATCAAAAAAATCTACATATGGGATGCTGATTTTCCATGCCGCAAGGTTGCGGGGTGTATTTGGGGTGGTAACAGCCTCCTCAGGAGAATCATCTTCCATTACCATAACACCTTCTTCAATCTGTAAGGATTCAAACACAGATCTCCAGTTGTGTTTTAATTGGAACAGTCTATCTCTGCTTCTAACCAACTCCCTCCTCTTCCCTTTTTAAAATTTTCCATTTGTCTCCCAACTGTGCTTCAGGTAACAGTATCCCACACAGTAAACTCTACTATTGGCTCTATTCCTGGCTGTTTAGCATGGAAGAAAAACATTAACTGAGGGAGACACCCAAGACAAATGAGAAAGGACTGTTGGCTCCTGATCTACAGAGAAAATGCTGCACCACAGACCAACTAGACAGCAATTTCTCCACTACATTATTTATGGTTTTAAGGTCTTGTGGCAGGCTGCAGATGAAGAGCCATGCATGCTTTACTACCCAGAATTACAGAACAAGTCATTGCTTACAAAAATACCTGACGCTGCTACTTTTGGTACTTCTCCATACTAAAGCAATAAGCTCAGAAGCACATGAACTGGGGATGTTCCCTTGACACATGAATGAATACAGGGAAGATAAGGCAACTTAATCAGAAGCCAGCACATGAAGACTGTGCAGTCAAGACAGAAGAAATGTAACATTTTCAACGGGGCAAAGGAGAAAAGAAAAATCCAAGCGCAACAAAGACATCTAGTAAAATTTAATGGTTTTACTCACAAAGTCATCTTCTCCTTCATTTAAGTTATAGTTAGGCAACATAGCTCCTTCCATTGCAGAACTCTTGAATACACCTTTTATTTTGTTCCCTATTTTGCTGATTCCAAATGATTCTCCTCTCTTCTGTGTGGTCCTAGGATTACAGAAGCCACAGTTCACAACACAAGGCATATTATTACACAGCTGCTCATTAGGCTGTTGCACACCACTTGCAGATAAGAGAAACAACTCTATAAACAGGTAGACAATATATTTACAGTTTCACTTAATTAAAATTCATTTCTGGTAAATCTGTTCTCTGATCAATCAGCAAAACTTCTTGAATACACTTTTGAGAGACACAGGATTCCCAAATGCTTAACCACAAGTAAACTCTTACAATAGTATCCTAGTAATTCATGACACAGAATAAACAATTAGCTAGGTAAAACAACTTTGTTTTGACAGCAGAAACTGTGGAATTGCTACAGGCAGGCACATCAAGTAGGTCATTAACTTTGTCCTTTTCCATGCACTCGCATTTAAATATTTATCTTTCTGCCAAGCATAGATGCATTTTTTAAAGGAATTTTACAAGCACATATCATTCAAGATAGAGCTCAGTTTTTAAGCAGTAGAGACAAAAGGAATGTGCAAGGAGCAAGACTGAGGATGAGAGAAAACAGATGCAACTGAAGAACCTTGACTTGAAGAGCCAGTCCGACTGAAAGATGAAGAGTTTTTAAAGTCTTGCCACTTATGACAAAGCATCCAAAAACAACAAACCAGGTATGGGAAAAAAAAGATACTTGGGCAGTAAGCACACCCCTTACTGAGGGAACAGATTTTTCTATTATTCTTATGCCCTTACACAAGTCCTGACACTGATGATTATTTCTTGCATGGAAGTGCTAGTAATTCTGGAAAGAAAAATGTTTCTGCTGAAATCAGCCTGAGGTTACTTATGGTGATTCAATATACACAGTTGAGAGATAAGTTAAAAATCAATACAGTGAACTGCAGAATCAAACATTCAAAACAAATTTATAGACTGATATTAGACGAATAATCAGGACTTTAGAGGACAAAAAAATCCTGTTTCTTTTCCTTTAAAACAAGAAACTATTGACTACTGGAAGGGAGTACAAAGAGAACAGCAGCAATCAGCAGGTAAAGCATTTTCATCACCCATAAAACCATGCAGACATCAACTGCTGACTCCAAACATGCATCTGCATGTTACTAATAAGCTTCCTGTTTATAATTTTACACAGACTGTGTACTTGACTAAAGCTGCGTAAATAACCCACTGCTTTTCCAAATCTTTTGCTTTTTCTATCTCATATAATCATCAGCTCCAAAGCAGACTGGCACCATCTATCCTAATTATCTCATCTATGCAAAGACAAGGTTGCTTGGCTGCTTGCAGTTTATTTGAACATTTTACTCCATTCTTGAACAACTTCTACTACACGTTATTGTACTGAACTGAGCTGTTTCACATTGGGGACCTACCAGAATCATGTACAAGTGCTTCAGCACTAGGCTAGAAAACAAACCTCAATCAGACAAAACTAGCTTTTCTGGAATATTTCAGACCTCTGGCTTGACCTTGAAGGAAGTTCTCATCATTCCTGTGAAAACTTGTGCAGTTCTTAAGAATTTGAGCAGTAACTTTGATTTGCACAAGGTCAATGATTTGATAGGAGGACTCCAGTCTCAAAGCAGTTCTTTCCCACACTGATCATGCTCCGGGTGAAGGCAGCATTCACTTGTGCCTGTACTGAGCTGTATTGACCCAGAACTCAGCCTGACAGCTGGGAACCAACCCTTCCAGCCCCAAGGCAGAGATTACGCCACTTGAATAAAAAGCAATCACTGAACCAGACAAGTATAAAGTGACAAACTAGGATGGGAGTCTCTGCACAGGAAGAGACCAATTCAGAACAAACACTGGTGAATGAGAGGGTACACAGACTCTCCACAATTTATGGAGAGAACACAAGACTGGTTTGGTAAAAATCCTTGAGGACAAATCACATTGGATGAGCATGGAAAATAAACCTGTGGATGTTAGCAGAGATGGATGGACAGATAACAGGATGACTTGACATTTCAAAGAAATGGAACAAAAAAAAATATATTTTAAAAAAAAGGTATCAGGATGAAAATCTATTAACTTCACTGGCTAAGCAGAAATAGAAGAATGGCCTTGAGGCTAGGCAGAAGGAAAGAGATGGGACTAGGATAGGGGCAGGTTCAAGACATGAAGAACCAAAGACAACAGGAGGTAGTCAGTTTAGAACAGAGACCAGACTTTTTTTAGGACCTGTCAACTCTGCTACTGTCTATAAATATATATGTCCAAAACTCATTGGAAAAATATCCCACTCCCTCTAGTGCTAATCCATATAATAGCATTATTAGACCATCATTCTACAGTTGCTTTCTCAGCAGGACCCTCTGTGGAGAGTCTACAGACTCCAACATTCCTGAAGAATGATGTGACAACAAGAGGTTGGAACACTTCCTTTTTTCCCCAAACATTCCAAAAGTAACACATACCTAACATTAAAAAAATTACAATTATTGTTCAGTCTATAACAGGGAATTGCAGACTGAAGACTGCAGTAGTCCACTGTGCACTGTGGCATTCTTTAATCATGGATGGTTGCAAAATCATTTTCCCACAGGATGCCTGCCTCATTCAGGGCACTGAACAGATCTTGGCAGGTGATCTTGAGCCAGGGGTATGCAGCTGAAGAATGATGCTGTGAGGCTTTTTGGGTCAAGACGGACTAGACCAGTTGTATGTATCAGACAAGCTAGATATTAACATGCATGTGAAGTCGGAGTGCCACTTCCGTTGGGTGACTAAAATCCCTACACACAGTTAGGAGAAATGCTGAGCACATCTTGCTGCACTTGAACATCAATGAGCTGCATTTATATCTCAAGAACTCCTTACTGCTCAACAATCAAGCAAGTTACAGCTTTTATACTTTATGTGCTGAACTGGCACATAAAGTATAAAAGCATCTAATAACCTTGATTCTTAACCTGAAAAATTAAGTTGAAAAATTTACCCTAAAGGCTAGTATAAGCAATCTATGTCATAATGATGCTCTGATAAATTCTAAGGAAAAGTTCATCAAGAAAAGATTGTTTTCTGAGTTTGGATACCATGTATTTAAAGAGGCATGAATAATGAGAAAACAAACCACTGAACAGCTACTAAGGCATTAATGAGGGGTCACATACTAGCTACAGCAAATTATAAAAAATAGCATATGTTGCCATCAAACCTGTAACAGTCACAAAAGAAGCTGGAGAGAGAAGTAATTTGGGCAACTGCTGGGTTTGAGTGCTTAAAAATCAGAATATTTGCATGCGATGTTAGACAATGATCACCACGGATACAGCTTGCAAGCTAAAACAAGCACATAAGGGGATAACACCTTAATGAGGATCTGGAAATATGACATGAAGTAAAGGAAATTCTGGAGCACCTAGCAGTCACAAGCCAAAAAAAAAATTTCAAGTTCTGAAAATATATTTCAAAAAAACAACAACAGACACACTGTTAACAGCAAACAATGTTAATGTAATGCAAACATGTGAAATTAGTAATTAAGCAATTTCTAAACATTTGTGAAGAGGACATGGGAAGTAAAGCTTTTTGTGAGGAGAAATGCATCCAGAGAAGACATTCATGTCTTTTACAAATAAAATGAACAGTTAATTACTGTTATAAAGGCTGTGTGATGAAGTCATGAGAGATGCAGCATAACTAACACACAACACTTATTGAGTGTTAGATAGACTTACCGTAAGTCATCCAAACTCAGGCTACTTCTGCAACAACAGGCAAATAAATTACCTCAGAGTCCAGCAGAAAATTAAAATAAAGCAAAACCAAAACAACAAAAGAACCCAAACCAAACCAAATGTGACAGACCTATCCCAACAAAACTGAATAGGCTTTGACCCTCACCATGGATTAAGAAGAGGTGGTCCAGTTAGGAATTCCTGACCTAGAACCCTAAGAAGGTGAAATGTGAACAGTATCTGCACATCTCATCATCACATGCTTGGCCTTTGAATTTAAAACATTGGTTATGGAAACTTTCAGGAGATTCAGCACAAGCAACCACCAATTAATGGAGAACGACTTTCATTCTTAGAATTACCTGTAGTGCCAAATAGGCAGCCAACTGTTCCTATTACCTTTGTTCAGAAGTCACATAGGAATCTAGTTAATTTGGCCAATACAATGAAAAGGCTGTGGACTCACTTTATGTAATAATACACACCCTCTCCCCCTCTGTATTAGTATAGTATATACATATATAATACAGTATAGCATCTGTATTAGGTATAGTAAGAGCCATTATTTAAAATTAAAGTAACTTTTAAAAATTTTTATTCCACAGATTTTAGGACCTGTCATTATATTTTTGCCGTTCTACATAACCTGGTACACAGAACCAATGCCTCAGACCCAGTAATTCCAAATGTGATGTTTAAATGAATTAACTATAAACACTGTCACCACATACAGGATTTTAATTCATGGCAGCTACTGAATTCTGGACAAACTGATAAGGGATAAAAATATTAAAATTTTAGGTTTTGTTTTACAGAAGGGTCTGATTGTAAGACATCTTACACTGTTTTTGACTGTGTTAACTGTGAAACTGGAAATACAACCTACCAGGTTAGAAATGATGGTGACTATTACATTGCACAGAACTTTTCACAGACTTAATTCCATGGGTTTTACTCCTAACCACTCCCTGAAATTGTTAGTATCTCTTCTGGAGTCCTTTAGCCTGAAAAGTGCTTGAATTTCACTGCTATTCCAATATGAGAAACCAGGATGTGTCTATTTTGATTTGTAGTTATGGTATGTCGAAAGTCAAGACAGACAGCAATCCAGAAATCTGGGAATTTGTCCTACATAACAGCTTTTCTTTTTTTGTTAAACTTCCAACATAGACTACATTTAAGTAATGCAGTTGTATTATAAATACATAAATGTGAGAGAGGGAGAGGAAATTCTTGTTGTCTCTTCCACACTATCCAAATTAAGTTGACAGAACTGGAACTCAGAACATCAGTTATCATTGGCCACACACATTAAACATTAGCTAGAAAACATCAGTTACAGAGTTAAAACTGATGACAACCACAGTTAGTTATCAAGTTGTCAGAATACCCTCAATATGACTTCTTTACACTCCAGAAACCCTTGACACTGCCCACCTATTGCCCTAGCAGTTTTCATAGCACATTATTTGTCCTGTCTGTCTACAAAAAGCTATGATTGTTCTGTACAGTTCAAAGAAGTGATTGTAACCAAAAATTACAGATTACAGACAGTCATTTTTTCCTACCTTCCCACCTATATTTTCTAGAAACTGTAATTTTCTTGTCTTGCAGTAAGGGAAATGTTTCAACACATTACCCCCATGCACATTCCACTGGGATTTCATACCTACTTCTTGATCTGATTTCTTAACCAGCAGTACCTATGCAATACACACACAGTACCCATAGCAAAGCACAACCAAAATATGGGAAACAAAACTCATCTCTTTGCACATAATTACTTTGTACATAATTACTAATGCTAGAATAAGAAAGAGAAGGCAGGACAAAATATATGGAATAACATCTGGAATAATTCTGTAGGTAACCTTGATTTTTCCCTGCCCCCTTGGCAGTGACTGTAGACAATTCTGCAGAGGGAAATTCCAAAGCAACAGGCAAACTACTTGCAGATAGGACCTCTGTGTCATGGAAATAACCACTGAGGTACTTCTTCTGGAACACACAGTATCTCGTATTGTACATCAGCATATATACTGAGGGCATTCAAATTGTTCTAAAATGTAAACCAGATACATTTTCAGTAATGCTATGGATACTGTTTGAGAATATGCTGCAACGGCCCCCAGCAAAATTTGTTTATTCTGTAGCCAGAGATGCATTTCAAAAACTCCAGTAAGAAATGGCCTGTAATTTCCCCCTTTCTGTTTTTAAAAGCAAAGAACCAAGGAGGTGACCTACATGTTTTCATACTTTAACTAGATTTGAGAAGTGTATGACAGAATACTTCCAAACCTTGACACGAATAATTTTGGGGAAGAAACCAGAAGGCAGATTTAAAGGTCTAGGTGAAACCCTTTAGCCATCTTCAATAGAAGCTGACATGTGTTTAAGGTCACCCATCCCAGTGGAGTACCATGTAGGAAAGGAATGCAGTTTGGGCTAGCTGCCTTCATTCCATGCCTCTTTGTTAAGAAGCAGAAGCTTGCCAGCACCACTATGAGACAGCACTACACCAAAGCTCCAGTCCTGGACCTACAGAAACTATAAAGACTACATAAAAGACGTCACCAACGGAGAATAAAGAGAACAATCATGCCATTTTTGAAGAACAGGACAAGAGAAGAAAGGTGTGTGTCAGTAATACAAATCTCACAATAGGCTGAGAAACAAGAATTTGCTGTCAGGTGTTAACTCTAATGAAAGCAGACAAGGTTAAATGAACCACTGTTACTCCTCTACAAGAGGACAGGCATTAGCATTTGCCACAGTACCGTGGATCTTATTTCACACCAAGAAAGAAAGCCTATCCAAATTAAAGACTGTCTCACTGAAGTTTTCCTTCTTTTGGCTAGGCCATAAGAGAAATTCAGTTGGGCCAGCCCACGACTGTTGGAGCCATCCAACATAAAGTGAAACAGAAGAAATTATGAGACCTCAAGGTTTACCAACCCAACCCAAGCCCACAATGGAAGATCACCCATCCCCACCACAGGAGAGGTTCTTCTACTCCACAGCCTGTCAGAAGCCTGAAGGTGGTCTCTAAGTGTATGGTCCAAGCCCAGAAACAAGGCTTCTAATGCTACATTTCTGCAACAGAGTTGGGGGACAGAAAACACATTTGATGTAGGAGAAGTGGCAGTTGTTACAGTAAGAGGAGATTCCCACTGAATAACCAGGTTGGTTACACCTAGGGTACACTGTACCTATCCATGTAGCATCTGAAATCCAAGAAGACACAGCTTGGCAGCACTAAAATGGTATTATATATACACAGTCAATTAAATCACCACTTTATTTTCATATTCTTTAATTCTCACTGCACGATCTTTTTCCCTTCCCTCTTCTCAAATGTTGAGGTCTAAATCACATTTTAAATTCTTTAATGCAAAACACATAAAGAGAAGAGACGTCTTGTATAATATTGCTTACATCTTTAGCATGTATATTGTTCATTTAAAAACAGAAGAAGTAGAGATAAAAATTAAGTCAAATTAATATCAGGCAATAAGAAAATTCGTACAGTTTATTACTTTGATGCTTTTAATTAAAAACCAAAGAAAACCACTTAGAAGTTCTACCATACCTACCTGTTAAATTTCGAATTGCGGGTTGGTGACTCTGCTCCTCTTAGAAGGTGTCTGAAGTACTGTAGCAGACAAATAAGGTATGAAGGAAAACACTGCATTAACTGAGGTAACAGCTACTGTGCAACAACACTGCAAAGGTCAGGAAACCAGAACTGAAGGAAAAGCCAAATTGACCACAATCTAGCAGTTAGAATTTTAATCTGGAAAAGGACAGACCATACAATAATCAATACAGGAGCCTAGGACTACTTATTTAACCTTACATAATCTCAAAATTAAAACCACAAAGCTGAAATAAAAATTAAAATAAGCACCAAAATCCATGTCATCTCCTTGTTAAAAAAATCAAGCATTTGAGGCATTGTAGCTATCATGGGAGAGATGACCATCAAAACTATTTTTGAGAAATGTTCTTTTTATTAAGAGTAACGCTAAGTAAGACAAGTACCCACTCCCAGGACAAATCAATACATTCTTCCTCAAATAAATGCAAGAAGCTTAACATACAACCTGACTTACACAAACTTCTGAAAGGAACATGAACTCAAGACTCACCCCTGTGATTAAAGTGTGTACTACTAGAAGGCCTTAGGCAGACAAAGTCAATCCAGGGTGGGGAATTCTTAAGGTGGCATTTAGAACCCAATAACACAACAATCTTAAATATCAATTGCTTTGAGCAACCTTCTTGAAAACAAACACCAGACTTTTAGCTGCTGGAATGCATAATGCTGAAAAAACCTAAGTACGACTTTTGTATCTTTAAATACCATTATATTTTAAAAAGTAAATAAAGAGATCGTGTTCTACATCTATCAGGCAGATTACTTCTGCACCAAATTTGCAATCATAAAAGAAGGGGTGGAGAGGATTTTTTAATAGCTGCGATATACACAAATTGTTACATCAAAAAATGAAGTTTTCTTTTGTTCTGTGGTGTTGTGTTGGACTAGAATAAATTCTGTTTTCCTACTGAGAATGGTCCAGCTCTAGAATGCCAACTGAAGTGGAAAATGAAGCCATATTTTTCAGTTCCACACACACGACTGTTGTAAATAGCGTATCCTAAAAAAATACAATCTTGCTTTTAAGATTACTCTTCTAGTCTTTCACTCTTACCTCATCACTGTGACAGAACATAGGAGTAAAAACATTCTCGAGCAGAGAAAGCACGTGCTCGTAAGCTTCAAAAAGACACCGCATAGTTTGAAGTTTCACAACATCCATATATGGACCTTCAGCAACTAGAAAAACCAAAATTAAGTATGAATAGAGAGAGATATACATACAGGCATATAAAGTTCATGGGTTTTTTCTAGTCAGAGATTGTGCTTATTTTGCAAGCTATTCTACATCTTGCAAATAAAAAATAGAAATAAATTAACAAAACAATGATTAAGCACAATATAGCAAAGGGATAACAAATTTTTAAACTGACAAAAAAAAGACTGATAATATTCAGCAAAATTTGTTTCCACTTTATTACAGAATGCTGTTTAAATTCCAAAGTACATTATTCCTTTCAAATTCCAACTTACTTCTTTGAATCTCTTCCACAATGAAAGGGTCAAATCTAATCTTGTCAATGCTTTCATCCAAACAGTAAGTTTTGTAAATTTTCTGTACTTCCTCATGAAGAGACATCTTTTCAGTATCTGACAGTTCTGGTCTCAAAATTCGGTCATTGAATTCCTCTGAGAAGTAAAGGAAAGAAAAAAGCATTTCTTGATCAACTTGGCAAAGAAATAACATCTTGAAGCACCCTATAACATCAAAAAATTTTCCAGTAGGTAAGTAATTTGCAAAACTTAATTAAAAGTTAAAAGAAAACTTAATTAAAATTAAAAGAAACATACGACATCTCAAAATCCTAGGTAATAAGGTACCTGCCTTCTTATTAACTATAATTCAGATTTGTTCATAAAGTTATTACTAAAAAGATATTGCAATTAAAATAAATTATTCCTTATTACAGTAAGGATAAATCCATGAGGTTGTTCCTGGCATATGAATGATTTTTTTCTTCCTAAATTACCCGAATACAAATTGTAGTTTTCCATTAGAATGATTTCCAGATCATCAAATGACTTCAGCACAACATTTGTAATCTTACCAACTGTAAGGCAGAACTGCAGCACATGGACTGCCCCTTCCTGCTTCAGGAAGTTCATAAACCGAAATAAAAGGTCTTGCTGATCTCTGATCTCCTTTAGCTCCAGTTTCAGTACCTGAGTAGGTTAAAAATGCAGTCATCCACCTTTCAAACTTTCAGTGAGTACATAAATATTGCAAAGAGTTGTAGAACAGAATGAGCAGGTAAATAAAACACTTATTTAGAACAGGAAAGGAAGCAAATGTTGCCTTTACTTACAGATGGTTTTTTATTTCTTGGCTCAGCAAATTTCTGAAGGAATGGAACCAATGAAGAAGTAGGCTCGGTTGCTATCTCAGGCTGCAGAAAAAAATGACAACTGGGTAAGAAAACGACTTTCATGGGTGAACAAAATGCCACTGTTTTAACTTTGTCAGTACTCACTGGACTGTCATCAATGAAGATCAGCAGCAAATGGTTCACAGTGTCCTGCAAGGAACACAATACAACAAATAAAATTAATATTAAAAAAACTCAACAGAATAGATTAAAATTATTTCAATAGTACGTTATACCCAAGTTTAAACCTGTGTATATTAATACTTTTTAAAAAGCAAAGCCTGGGAATACATGTTTGAGAATTGACCTTCAATGGCCTCCTCAAGTTTTTACAAGTCAGGGAATTTCTGAAGAGACCTGCACAGAAATATTCTTTACCCAGTGGAAGAAAGCCCTCCAAAGTATTTTCACTGTAAGTGCAGATCTAATGAACTACCAATACTTCCACACTATGGTACTTTCTGTTTGCAGCCAGGTGATCCCTGCGTGAGCACTGCAATTTTGCCTATTAAAATACAAGCATATATAAAAACAAGGATGCCAGTGTTGCAGATTCAGAAATAAAAGCCCCCTAATTTGCAGAATTAAGGGGGAAAAAAGTGATTTCAATACAGCTGCAAAAACTGCTGGTTTACTTAGACTGCTGTAAAGATCCACAGAGCTAGAGCTCAAGTAATCGAGCCCTTTTTAAATGTAGCAATAGTAACGTGAAGATGTTTACACTAGCACAGCATTCTCCCATTTAACAGGAGTTGTAGTCCTTCACTGAAAAATACATTCTTAAGATATCACACCAACACTGTTATTTTAGTCAGTTGAGTGAGTTAATTTGTATGAACAAGTAAGACAACTGGCCACAGGATTCCTTTTTCTTTTATCGAGTCAAAATGCACAGCAAGTAAGTCATTCTGCATCATTTGCTTTACCACAACATACTTAGTAGGAAAACAGTAATTTTGAATAAATTAAGATTATTCTTGTGCTCCAAAGTCTTACAGGGTCAGCTAAGAAATCCATTGAGGGCAGGAACACAGAACCAGGGAGAATCTCTCTAATCAGAAGGGCCAGGGATCTGAAAGAAAATAAAAGAAAGTAAAAATCCAAAGCAATATTAGATTTCATAAATTTCTAAGTGAAGTTTGCAATGCTGTCATATACTACTGGGAAATATTTTAGGATTTAATAATACCACAAGCATGCTATTTTAAAGACAAATCAAAAAAAAATCATAAAAAAAGGGGTAAGAAGGAAGATTACTTTGAAGTCCATTCTTTCACTTTCCAATACTATAGTACTACACAGTATGCAGACACTTAAAAATACAATTCTAAATAATTTATATACCTGCACTCTGTTGACTTTGGGGGCAAAATATAAGGAAAAAGAAGTTCAGTAAGTTTTCTTAAGTAGTGAAGTTCATCTCTTCGGCTTCTCAAAGCAACATGCAGTTCTGGGCCATATTCGTCTAAAGCAGCTTGCTGCAAAGATTCCGCATTTTTTACTGAAAGTAAAAAAAGAATTACAGAGTTGCTTCAGCTTTTTCTTGCTGGGAAACAAAAGGCAATTGCTTTCTATTTGAGCTAAAAAGTTAATATTTTTAGTACACATACAACTGCCAAAGGGATAAAATGTTGAAACTTTACAGAAGAACCTTGGCTTAGACTTTGAAGCCTGGCTATGTAAAAATAAAACCTCGCACTGAAATAAGAATTCCTTCACCAAACAACTGCAGTTTGCATGCTATCCAGAATGCTTTCTCATTTATAATTATATATAAATATATAAAAAATAATATAAATTTATATATCCAATTTTTATATATATAGATAAGAAATATAAGAACTCTCAGCATCTGGATTCTCAGAAAAACTGCACTGCGCAAAGTTTGCCTCTAATTGCCTTTTTCCTGACCTTCTTCATGATCTCCCAGTTTTTTGGCCAACAGCACAATTTGAAATCAACGTAAACTTTTACTCAATCCTGTAATATCTGCTTCCTCCTTAGAACACTTAAAAACAAACGTGAAAGAACATACGTTTCAAACACGGGGTAAATCAAGCCAAAACCTGCAGGAGGATCTGCAAGAGTACTGCCTCAAGTCACAGTGGAGTAGAAAGAATACCTCTTTAACAGATTAGAAAAACTACAGATATTAATTAGAAGCAACAATGTTGTATTTCTTCTGATTACTTCAAAGGCAAGTACGGAGCTGTTACAAAGCACACCTAGCTGGACTAGCAATGTGGCACAGCCTCATGCCAACACCACCACCAGGCACAGGTGAGGTACATAATATACTCCTCAGTTACCTTGAAGGTTAAAACTTGCTCCCAGCATATTAGAGAAAGAAACCTTCTGGCTTAGCCTTCACATCCAAAAACCACGAGTGGTACCAGCTGATAGGAAGGATGCAGGAATATATATCACCTGATAAATATCCCTAGCTGGTGCCACTAAAAGCAGAGAGAAGGAATGCACCCTCAGGTGATGAAATCATAGAGGTGTCTGTGCAAATAGGACTAAGAGAGTAACAAGACTAGGAGAAAAGGAAATGCCCCCTAAAAGCAGTAATTTGAAAAAGGATTTAGAAAATATGGACAAAGGGCTAGGCTCAACTAGCAACCAAAGCAAGGTCTGAAAGCTGCCTCTGAACCATGTATTGTGGCGGCTGCTTTAGCAGTGTTTATTCAAAAGTGCTACTAAAAGTAATTTTCAGCTGCTACTTCACATATCTGCCCTTAGGAAACAAGTCTTTTCCTTTACAACACTGAAAAAAAAGGCTTTATTTTCAATGCTGTACATTTTAAATACAGTTCTTTACTGTTAAAGGAAAGTGTCTCCAACTCCTTGGTAGAAATCAAAGGAAACATGAAATTTGGTGTAAACAGCGCTGTAAGATTATCTAGTATTATCTTGAAATTGCTGTTGCGCCATGGAAGACATCCAACGTGATTACACTATGTCTCATTATTCATCTTAATCATTAACACTACTCACAGGACCTACGGCATGTATTTATGGATATCAAGCAGACATTTGGAGGGATAGAAGAAAAGTTCACGACTCCAGTTAAAGTAAACATCTACACTTGAAAGTTGAATGAAACCACATTTAGTAGATACAGCACTGTGGAACACAGCCAGTGAAAAAAATAAAAATAACAACAGCAAGTGTTTCCAAATATTTCTTCGATGTGTAGTTTAAATATAATTTTTACATTAGGCTTGTGAAGATACTCTTACCCTGGATAATAAATATGCTTCTGCTCAAAGTCTCACCATGGATTACAAACATAAACCTAGCTTTTCAACATATTACAGCTTCACTAATGCAGATTTGAAATCATTCTATCTATAAGAGTTATGAGGTAAAGTGCACAGATGTACAAATCCTTTCATCTGTAACTGCTCATCTGGAATATAAAGGAAAAATTTCAAGAAGCATTGCTAAACGATCTTGATTGCTCTGAACAGACAAAACCCACATTCCTGTTTACTCCTGTAGAGACAGAAATTTAGTGTTTTCATCGTGGGGCAATAAAAATCAAAACAGAGAGTAAAAATACGTACTGAAACTTTTTCTCTATTTGCCTTTGCAACCACCAGAAGAAAAATGCAAAAGGACCTTTTTTTAAAAAAAAAGAGGACATAAGGATGAAAAGACATAGCAATATAATCTCAAACATGCATAAAAAAATACTCATACTTGGCCTTTGAAACTGACAACATATTAAGTCTTGCCATTACCTTTTTGCCTGGCCTTGGCTATTACTTCAATGTGTTTCATTGCTGCCTTGAGCATCTTCTTCGTTACAACAGTTGGAATGTCCACCTAAAGAATAATTTCAAAATAAAAACAAAACTGTTCTATTCCACCCCCCCCCCCACCTCCCTCCCCAAAATTTATTACAGACAACCATCAAACATAGTAATTTGCTTGTATGTCCCGGTTTGAACCACAGAATGAACCATTAAGAAACAACCCACAAAGCTGTAGATGAGCTGACAGTGTGCTCATTCTTCTGGGCAAAGTATATAACAATACGTAGAACTAAATGCCATAAATGACACTATTAACACATTTATTGTCAGCTCATTCCCACTGTGACTTTTTCATTGCAATAAACATGGCAAGGCAGTGTGACTTCCGAGTCACAGTATATGAAGCCCAGTTCTATGGGAAGATTTGACCACCAACAAAAGCATCAAGTTAACTATGCTGTGCTTCTAACACCTGCGTGCCTTAACACTCTGCAGTCATGTCCACAAGAACTGAAACCAAAGAGAAACCCTCCCACAACCAGGCAGTAAAAATGTCACCCTTCGGTGATGGCAGAACCAAAAGAAAATCTGAGTTACAGATTCAAAAGACCATTAGTGCCAACAACAAAGCCATGTGATCGTAAGCCAAACAAAAGACATGTATGATTTAATCAAGGATTGTATTAGGGTCCTGCACTTGTATTTTCTTTGATGGCTACAAAAATTGAAGGAGAATTATAGAACAGTTCAGGCACAAATGGACCTTGGGATGCCCTAGCCCTGCTCCAAGCAGGCTCTGATCACAGTGCTCAGGGCTGTATCCAACCTGGGGCTGAAAACCTCCAGAGTTGAACACAGTCACCTCCTCCAGCCCCAATCATCTTGGTGGCCCCTTGGCTGAACCCGCTCCACTTTCTTGTGGAGTACAAAACTGGATTAGTATCCTAGATGCCATGCAAAGAGCATCCAGTGAAGGCAGATAATCACTCTCCTTGATTGTCTCTGCTCCTGTCACTACAACCCAGGATGCTGTTGGTGTTTTAAGCTGCCACTTAGGGCTCATATTCAGCTCACAGCATACTATGGGGCCAGGCCCTTTGCAGCAAGCAGAGCTTCTCCCTGCAGCCAGTCAGCCCCCAGCCTATAAGGTTTCAAGGGATTCTTTACCAACTGCAGCATTTTTCACAGAAACTCATCTAGAAAGTGATTTACACTTTGCATGCTCTTTATTTTAAACAAGAGACATCTCAGAGATACAAAAACATACAGCGGTAAATGTTCAAAATCTAAGAATTTTGAACAAGTTTCTTTCCTAATGAAGGAATCCCTCCTCGATACATCTCGCCAGATGAGGAGAGACAATGCAATTGCAAAGGCCACCAGAGCTGAGAGAAAAGTTGGTGATTTTTATTCAATTGTATCAAGGAGAATATTACATATTCCTACACGCTCCCTTATAATATTTGAGGGGTTCAGCTATGACCTGACCTGGCAAGCCCCAACAAGCCAGTATAACTGCCTAAAAGTAAGGTCAGCTCCTGCTTACAAGCAGGGAATGACAAGCTTCTGCTTAGCAATGGAAAACCCTGTCTTTTGTGCCTCGCATTCCAACAGTAATTTCTAGAAATTAAAAGATTCTTATGGAATATAGGGATAGGGCAGTGTTTCTTCCTGCAGAGGTAACTCAAAGAGCACAGCCAAGGAAATTGTTATCAACACTGCAGGAGACACTGTTAACTTTTGTCAAAAACTTCAGTCAGATGCTGGGCTATCTATACCACACTGTGCAAAAGGAAACCCTTCCCTTTCCCTTCAAAATCCATAACCAATCCAAAAACGGCCACAGCAAGGAAAATCCAGATTTGCAGTATTTTATCATACATTTAAGAGCTGACTAGCCTGAAGTGCTTGTTACTTTACTCAACAACTATGTTTCGACCTAGGCAGCTTTAAATAGAAAACAAAAGCATTATTTTCACTGAAGTAATTCTCAATTCAAAAGTACAATATTCTTTGGAAAAAAAAAAAAAAAAAAAAAAATTGCCTGTGCTTTCTTAGACAATTCTTCCTCAATGTAAACATTTTATCTCTATTAGCTAGAACTATTGCTTTCAAGCATTTAACAATAAGTTCGAAACAAAGTACAGCTGCTTGGCAAAGGTATATGATTATTTTATTTTGCAACTGATGATGATGAATTTCTCCTCAGTGTATGCATTTCTGTGATTAACTTTATTTTTTAGGTCCCCTGACAGTGCTTAATACTGGCACATGTCTTGAGCATTTGTTGCACATACTGCCTATTCAGAGAACTGAAGATACTACATTTAAATCCTCACTATCAAAGGCAGAGGTGGTAAATTTTCAAGATGCTATAGCTCATTTGAGAAATCCCAATTAATACTTACTACATGATCATAAAAGGTGACATGGTCATTTTCTGAGCCAACAATGAATCCATGAACAATGCAAATAACATGGCATGTATTACAACTCCAAATTAAATTTTAAGACCTTGGTCTAGATTCTCACTTTGGAAGATTTACTCCAGTTTCACACCTCCATACACTACATGGACATTTCCTAATCTTCCCCCATGTTCACTTTAAAAAGCAATATGCCTGATTTAGAGTAAACAAGAAAGTCATCTGGATTTGATATGTAACAAGGAGAGAATCAAGCTGTTAATAGGTCATTTTAGGGTACATGTACAACTTGTAGCTCAGAAAATATTGCTGTTACTAAAGAAGGGGGAAAAAAATACACATTTATGGTAGTGGCTCCAACAGAAAGGTCAGCACAGACTGATTTGGGAAATTGAGTTAGCAACCCTTTTTGCTTAGAACAGCCAGAAAGTTAAAAGCAGTTCCTATGAAACAGGCTTGAAGCACTTTACTGGGAAAGAGTTGAGCTGTTAAAAAGAGACTGCATACAAAAAAAGTATGTGCTAAAAAAGCATGTGCTAATCGATCAAACACAGCAAACAAAAACTTTTAATCTTTAGCACTCAGAATGTTCCTGAAGAATTTCATTAATATAAGAACCACACTTGTTTTAATTCTTACAATAAGCTGGTAAGACCTAATGACAGTCTATTCTTCACAGACAATGTACGGGCCTTGTCTGCATTTTAAGAAGACAAGCAAAAAAGAAGCTAAGACAGGTATGGCAGCTCACCATTTTCTAACAGGTCTTTTTCAGTAATCCTCAAAATGGTTTCCACTTGGATTAAGTCACCAAAAGACAGCTAAAAGATCACAAGGTTTTAATAATGCCCTGCACTGGTGTAAAAAATGTATAGCCATTTGCAAGAATTGGGGAAAGGTTTGGTCACAAGGGACCTTCACAGATCACTTATTCCAATCCTCTGCCACAGCAGGGACATGTTTCCCTAGAACAGGTTGCTCAAAGCCATGTCCAACAGGATGTTGGACACTTTCAATGATGCCTCATCAGAGGTGGTTTACAACTAGGAATGGGATAAGCTCCAGAAGGAGGGAGTAGATACCACAAAGAAGTAACTTAGATGATTAGCAACAGCCTACACTTTCTGTAAGACTGACTTTGGAATCACCATTTTAACAAAACCCTAAGAACTCACTAGAGATGGACATCAATAATTTCTGATGGAAAACCAACACTAATGCCTCTAAGGTCACCTACCTTGTGAATTCTCCGAACTAAGACAGATGCAAAAAATCGTAGCGTCCCTCTTAACTCATCCACTGAGGACTCATCATCAGTAATATTTCTGAGTGTTGCAAAGCATGCCATGTAAGAAAACAGAATAAAATACATTTCTATTAAACCAACCACAATACATTTGGAACTATTAAAAGTATAAGAAGATTCAACAGTGATAGTTCAGCTGGAATGAACTGAAATGAAAGCCACCAGAGCGTGAGCAGTCTTCTGTCTGAGGAAAATACATGGAATTCCCACTATGCCTGTGTACACAATGGCTTAACAAAAACGTCAGGAAATTGGAATGATATACCAATTCCTGCTCTCATGTACTCTCTGCATGATTTTGACTGTAAAATCTTTTGACATAGTAAAATCTAACCTAGTTTCTACATATGTGAACACAACCTAACTCAATGGCATAAAGGAAATTGAAATTATTTAAAGTGGCTTCTGCTTGGAAACAAAGAAGAATTTAAATAGATTTCCAAATCACTATGTCAAAATATCATCTTAACTTTTTATCTGGCTTGCCAGTTCCCATCTGCTGCAATAAAACATGCTCAGTGAAAAATCATGGTAAAAATAATTAAATGTGATTCAGGAAGAAAAATACCTAACTCCACGACTTTTCTGGAAAACTGAATGAAAACACGAAATAAACTAAGTCTTAGATGAAGAAACTACAACTAAACTGAGTGGAAAAAGAGATCATGATGCCAGTATTCCACAAAATGCAAGTGAAAAACCCAAAAATTTACCAGCTATTGACATGAACTTTAGAGCAAGACTAATATATTGGTAAAACTGAAGCACAGCAGCTGAATAATGACAGAACAACAGAAGTTGCATCCAGTTTCACCTAATGACAGCATGCAAGAGCCATCACACTTTTTGGTAAGAAATAAGCGTAAATATTACTTGCATTAAAAAAAACACACTACAAGCAAGAACAGGACATCTAAAAAAAAAAAATTATGCATAAACATTTTACATTATTCAGCATCCAACTTTTAAAGCAATTTTAGCCTGGGCTGTAGAGGACTCAAAGACATGTTGATGATGAACTATCAGGTACAGATACCAGAGATACCAGTGACCTGAGAGTCAAAGTATATAACTAACTGCATGAAAAAAACCACCTCAAAGAGAGCAGCCTGGCATAAGAAACACAGCCATCCTCCAACAGCTAATCATATGCAGATAAGAACACTGTAGGGGAAAGTTTGGTTTAAGATTAGCAGCTGACCTTTTATAAGCAATATGGTTAGAAAATACCCACACTGTCAAAGGGACTAGCATTGCCAAGGGATTAACAAACAAACTGTATTATGATAGTACTAGTATTTGACAGACAACAAGATACATGAAGTAATTTGGACCAAGAAGTTGTTATTTTATGGACACTTGGATAACCAGTATCTTGGCTAGCTCTACTTGGACATGACTTTATGCCACATATTATCACAACAGATTTGCAGAGACATTCTTTTAATCACCAGCGGACTGAAGACTGGTGAAAAAAACATCACGAACCTGTAAAATGTCAAATCTCCAGTGACACGGGGGAAAGTCCAAATAACTCTCTTGGAAACATTTTAAAAACTGGCTGCGTTTCCCCAAAACTTTAGGAATATTAATTGTAAACAGTTACAGAGTCTAATGTCTCAAGAGAGATACAACCAACTGCTATCGCACACAAAGTCTTACGGGATCCACTGATAAATAAAAATCATAGACAAATAACAAAGTGATATTTTTCCTCTGTGTGTCAATTATTCTTACAAAACTTGGCTAACTCCTTTCAAAAAGATGTAGAAAATAAGTCACAGGCTAATAAAAATGTAAAGCTATGGTCTGTAACTCAACAAAAATTCTGAATTTTTCTTGCATTACTTGCATTTAAAATAGAAGCAGCTCCGTATGTGAAAACATTAGGTTTAGTCACCATCAAAAAAAAAAAAGTTTTCATACCAACGTATTACAAAAATGTGGTAATTTCTGAATTCTGTCGTAACCTGAGAAAACTGGAGTTGCGATACCACCAATGACAAAAATATTTAGTAAGCACAGAGTGACTCATTCAAACTTTAAACTCTCCTATTTAAAATGAGGTTGGTATAAGCAAGATATTATATAGTTTTGCTGCACAGCATAAGCAATAGACTCAGACCTGTGCTTTGTAGCTTTACAAACTTGGATTACTTACGACTATGCTCTATTCTTCTCATACAGTTGAAAAAAAAATCTTAATATAACCAGCATAAATACTTCAAAGAATAAAAACCATAAATGCACATAGGTATAATGACCTATTTCAGTACAGTTCACTGGATTTTAAGCACTAGTCCTCATTCCCCTAAAGTGGTCCAAATTTAGGGATGTTTGCCTCTAAATTTTAACCTGCTAACAAAACATTAGAAATTCTTACACAGTTTATTAATGAAACAAACACAAACCAGCTTTTATCTACTTACAGCACTTTTATTCCTAAGAAAAAAATCCATGATTTTATCTTGCAACACACCCTTCTGGTAAACATTACACTTCCCTGGCTTCTGACTGAGATACATCCTGGTAACCCTAATGTCCAAGACAGCATCAGTTGGCACAGCACATAAAACAAAAGCCAAAAACTTTTAAAAAATAAATTAATAATTACAAAATAGGTAGCTTCTGCACAAAATCCATTCACGTGAAAGGCAGAGCAGCTAGCAGAAGGAATTATGCCCAAACTTTTCTTTGCAAAGGAACGTAGCCAACTGTTTTACCAGCCTGTCAAGTGTGAATTGCCTGCTAGTGCTTACCCAGCCACACTGCTAAATAAGGACAGGCTGGATGCAAAGACTCTGTGAAGAGTTAACCTGAGTGAGGTTTATTTGCTCAGAAGAAAAAAATATGTTCTGAATGCAAGAGTCCTCTCTCCTGGGTGATCTGAGCTTTGCCAACAGTGCAGGCACAGCTAGAGTAGGAAAAGTCAGAACTGACATGCTCTACAAGACCTCACACTACGGTACACAGACGCAGTTCAGGTCTCCCTGCACAACCCTTTCTGGAAACACCTGAATGTCTAGACTAAATAGGATCAGATCTGACATTACTAGTGTTAAACTGAAACCAGTAAGTCTTTCAGGACCAAGCTGTCTCCTGTAGAATTACCTGGACATCACTGCACTCACTACAGGTCACTGAACTCCCAGTATGTCAGGTTCACAGAAAGCTTGTTAGATTTGATCAGCATGGTGTGAATTTAAGGAGCTAGTTCAAAATCCAAAGGTGCAGCCATGCAAAACCTAACACAGTGCAGGAACACCTACACTGCTCACCAGAGGGCAAGATGTAGCAGAATGTAGGCTCGTTGGCTGCATATCAAATGTATTCTACACTGCATTTCCAACTGTATACTATATATATAAATAGTGAATTATTATCCCCACCAGATGATGTATTCCAGACTTTCAGTGTCTTGGGTGTCAGAAAGGTAAGTAATTGGTGGAAGCCAAGTTTCCTTGTCAGTCCATAATAAAGACACTGGAGGCACCTTCCACCAGCCAAGAAAAAAATCTTTTCCAATCATGCAATAAAGGAGAGAGCTGCCTTAAATCTCTTACTTTATCAACAACTCAATAGAACATGCTCTAGTTTTCTGTATTTGAAAGTTTAAAACCTTAAGGTCGCCAACTTGCTTTCACAACACATGGTGCTAAAGCTCCCTCTGCTGTTTGCATCAGCACTGAAGTTTTACACTTCAGCATAGTCAACACACAAGTTTGAGGTGAGACATGCAGGTATTGGCCACAATCGAAAACCCAAGAGGCAAAGAAGTCTGAACAGAAAATTTTATATCCCAGAGACAGAAAAAAACCCAAACAACACTGAGTAAAATAAAAGAAAGCATACAATTTTTTTAGGACAAATTGAACATTTCCATCCAATGAAAAAGTCAAATTCAGAATTAAGGCAAGATACTATTTTAACACATTAGTGCCAGCATTATCAATTAGAAATATTTTATTATCTTCTTACAAAGTACTGCAAAGCACTAATTAATATATAAAAGTACAAGGAAGAAAACACAAAAGAAGCAAAACAACCCACAGAAAAAATGATTAGACAGTCTTTTCTTTATTCAACTATTTTAAAGTTATTTACACAGTACTATTCTATTGAGTGCAACATAATTACTGACAGTCTTAAAATTCAGAAAATTACAAGATGATGTCCAAAAAGTCGGCCATATGCATTCAAAATACCTTTTCTTTAAAACCCTGCAAAGTTATTTGTTTTTTTAAAGTAATGTGGTAGATCAGTTATGGTTCTAATCTGGAAGTAAATTTCAGAAAGTGGTGACAGGTTGAATTTTTACACAGATCTTCATCAATCTGTATTTACTTCCAAGTAAGAGTTATCACAAAATGAACATATAAAAAGAGACTAAATATATAAAAAACAGACAATCTAAAAGTGTTTTTAGCATTAAATCCAAATTTCAGAATCACCTCTATTATACCTAAACTGTTAAAAGATCTGTCCTATTCTGCTAAGAGACAATAAAACAACGATTTGTAGCACTCAAAAGTATGCTTTATCTTTCACTAAGGAAACAGAAATGTTTCTTTTCAAGTGACAACTTCTTTAACAGGTTGACAAATATGTATGATATTAAAACCAGTAACTTTTAAGTAAAGCTCATACCTGTACCACGGATAAATAAAGTTTTCCAGCACCAACTCAAGCACCTGTGCAGAACAAAGACAACCACGTTACAAAACAAACAGTTTACTATAAATCCCTGTTAGAAGAGTTAACACCACAAACACCTTCTGAAACTCATAGGACATAATTCATAAAACATAAAAACTTGTAAGTTGTGATCCTGTTGCTAGATCAACCACTCTGCATCATAATCAGTACTCTGAGCAAGTAACACCAAAGTGATGGTTTCATCACGTATCAACAAGAAACATCTGCCACAAGTCCTATCAGTAACATGAAGCACAGTGCCGTGGCCACTCTCAGGAAAACACTATGGAAAATGTAATCATACCTCAAACAGCCCTTCCCTAATTTTTCTGAGCAGCCCCTGTTCTTTTCTGACATAGCATGGAGTGTCCCACAGGCACAGTTACCCATACTACACTTACACACACCTCCATCCTTTTTCACCCAAACCTCCACCTTCAAGGTGGGACAGTCAATTCTGTATTCTCACCACTCTCAGAGGAAAGCAAAAGAAGACTCATAAAAAGCAATTCCTACGAAAGCCATCTGTCTTTCTCCATATCCTGTATCACAGCTTTCAACAAAGCCTGCTTTATGGTTCAGCCATCTTCTGAAGTCCTAACCAAAGCACTTCTCAAAGTTCTTGTCCTCCATGTACCCTAATGGCCTATTCCATCCTGTTCCTAGCCCCTGTATATCCCCCTCTACATAGATCTCTGTAGGAGAATCTTTTCTACCCTTTCCATCAAACCTGTTCCATATAGGTCAAGCCTGTGGTTGCCTTTTCTATGCCAGGGTTAATCAGGATGAACCAATGCTATTGCAGCCTCATCACAGGCACATCCTGGTTCAACTTGGCTTTCAGTGTGACAGAAGGAAGACGGAGCAGAGGATGTGGCAGTCCCTGTTCAACCAAAGGACTGCCACCACTGTATACACCAGGTGTACTGCTCACAGGACTGCAGCTTTGACACTTCTCCTTATACCTACACCTACCTGTAACAATCCTTGCACCACGATTAGTCAAATGAAAACTTCTGAAGGGAAGGAAAACTGTCAGACAGTGCCAAGAAAATAAAACATGAGGAAGGACACAGAAGAATGAAGTTTTCTTGATTTCTCCTCCTTCACAATAGCCCAAGATATCACCCATACTACCTTCTCCCACTGCAACCTATCTCTTAATTTGAACCAGTGTTTTAGAGATCAGTTTGTCCCCAACAGCATGAATGCTGATGAAGGCAGTAAGACAGAATGCATGTGTTGCTGCTATGTGAGGCTGCTCCACCACATTCTGTAGAAGGAAAGGTTTTTCAAAGCCACTGTGTACAAAGAAAAATGTGAAGTCTGTTTGAAAGCTGAATGTAACAGCTGATATGTAAGTGTCATTCATGAGAGTAAGTGTTACTCTTACAAGATCTGCTGCTGCACTCATTCACACTGCATGCACTACAAGAATTCAAGACTTACTGAATTTATACTATCTTTAGGGCACTACATGCCTTTGCTCCTCTCATGATTATAAAAGCATACTCAATAAAAAACACACCATGGCCTTTTTAGTTCCTCTCAACTCTCCAGACTTGAGGAGCTTATGAATACTCTTTTTCTGTCTTCACTAGTAAGAATATCACCTACTCAGTTTTGGTAAGATACTTTCTCATTTCCAATTGTTCCACTTCAGTGTTTTTCTTCCCCTCTCTCCGAAGAGACATTTTGCAGCTTGGGATAACTTTACATGTCTGTGTTATGGACCACACAAAGTCACCAATGTCTTTTCTCCTACCCTTAACGTGCTACAGCAGTAATAGGTCTTGAAACTGTAATACCATCATGTGTTAATGATGGATGGGTAAGCTAAATGTTGTATCATGTGGTCCTGTGTCATCCCCACCCCCCAACATTGTATTTTCTTTTATAAGCAGGGTGGAAGGGTGAGGGAAACGACAACAGATGCTTTAATTCCCAGTCCAGAAGAGATTAAGTAATCCCAGAGAACCTTCTATGGAAGTTAATCTTCAGACAAGAAAAGGGAGATCACATCCAGCTCCAGTCAGCAATCACAGGCCATTGGCCTTAAGAGCAGTGTATTAGCCTACTTAAACCAATTTCCCTATGCCTTCCATAGGACTCACATTACAATTGGTGAGCCACCAATTTACTCCAAAGAAATCTCAGACTCACAGGTATTGTGACATCAGTTTTGTTCATGCAGAGTTTCTAACAAAATAAACCTCTTTCAAGGCTCAAAGTGCACTCTTAAGAAGTGCCTTAGAAAAAGGCTTGCAAAAAATCCATCTGTCTATTCTTTCTTCCTCCACTTTTGCTCTGTGCCTCCCTGTCAGGAGCAACAGCAGAAGAGAATCTTCTGTTTGGAGTGAAAAGTGCACTTGCACAGTCTTGAAGCACAAGACAGTGTATTCAAAGGGAATACAATGCATTCCTCTTGAAACAGCTTTCTCCATTCACAACTACTGCTTTTGAACTGAAAGCCTATCCATCAAGCTTTCCATGAGTGTGCCACTGCAATTTCAGTTCATCAGATGCTAACAATTTATTGGCCCTCTCTTCCTCTGTAGTCCAGAGGCCTCTGAAGGCACTAGAAGAATTGTTTCCAACAGTGAGAGATCTCACCCTCATTGCTGCCTAAGCAAAACACACATGGTTTTGAGATTCATCTTTCCATGGTTATTAAATAAGCAAGAAAAGTAAAAAAAAGTGCAAGACCTGATGACCCTTCCCACTCCCACTTCCACCCAAAGTGGAAGACAAAGTCTCCCTGAGATTCATCCCATGTTGTAGTAACTGAGTTCCAGCTAAACCATTTATAGACTTGCCAGTGTTTCTCTTCCACAGCCACACTGCTTCCACAGAACAGTGCAGATAATCCCACTAGACAAAGACACAGAGACAGCATGCACAGAAACAGACAACTAACTCAGAATGCATTTTTCACTGGAGTCCACTTATCACTGGTCAACATATCAGAAGGCAAGACATGTTCTACTAGGACTCAGGTTATCCATAGGGCCCTAATAAATAATGTGTGGACACACAGAAAGCAGCCCCTACTTGCAGATTTACTAAACACATGGGGCATGGCAGAGGCAGTTAAGTATGATGCTCCATCCCACACCAAGGTGCTGTACAGAAGTTAAAGCAGAGCTACTGAGTGAAATCATCCCTACAGCAAAAACAGAAGCACTCAAGAAGTAATAAACCATTGACTGCCACTAACTGGATTTCAAGGCATTGCAGTCCATACTGTTTTCCCTTGAACTCCATCAGCATTCCAGACTGTGTCAGTGTTATTCTGCTGGACAGAAAAAAACCTGTCACATCATCCACCACACTATGATAAAGTACTGGGAAAGCAGGACATGTGTACCCACTTCCATTCACAAAAATATTATTCAGGCTCAATTGCTTACGCTTCACACATGCCACTAAAGTAGATAGGACACCTCAAACAATGACAGCTAATGATAAGCCATTTCCTTGTCTGTAAAGTATTATTCTCCAGTTTAAAATACAAATGATGAGTAATTTCATTTAAAGCCTACCTATTTTTCAAGCATTTTGCAAAATGACTAGTTCTACTAGGCGTGGGCAGCTTTGAATTGGAAAGAGATTACAAGTGTAAACCCAAATGCAGAAGGTAGCAATATAAGCAGCTGAATCCAAAAGAAAAAAAAAAAAAAGAGAGAAATTATTTTCTAGCATGCACTGCAACACTGCAAGCTAGCCAGTCTTTGCTGCTGAGACAAGCTTTTTGGAGACTGCCACACAACTGACCCCAGTTGTCAGGAGGAGGAACTGTAGAAACGAGTGATGACTGAGTCAGTAGCAGGTCAGAACTATCAGGCTGAATTAGAATGGAAAGGAGCAAGGATTTGATATATAAACCACAATAACAATTATAACACCTTTAAAGACAGTACAGCTATACAGCTGAGGCTACTTCCTGGGCATAGAACAAGCCATTTCCAATAAGAAAGAATACAGCCCACTGTGTTACTACAAGAGTTCAGGACTTGCAAAGAGCACATTCAGGCAATAACTGATTTCTTGTCACACATTTGTCTATTTCTTGGTTTTAGAAAACAAACAAACAAAAAAATTCTAATCCCATAATGTCATAGGTTAGCAAGCATAGTCCCGGAAGGGACGTCCTTGCTAAGGGGTGCTTACAGTTTCCTCTGGGACCTGATAGAACCTATCAGCTGGCCAGTTTGAATATGGACAATTCTCTAAGCCACTTAAAGTTGTGACCACCTCTGTGATCCACATTTAAGAATTGGCAAACTCCCCCCCAAGCTCTCTCTCGTTTCCGGCGCTGGCACAGGTGGCTGCGGGCCCCGTGTGGGGGCCAGCGGGCCCAGCCAGGCCCTGCTTGGGCCAGGCTGGGCCGGGCCACGGCCATCCTGGAGCCATGGACCTGTTCCAGCCGTGGAACCCCCCCCACTGCCTTGCCGTGGGCAGCCGGAGCGGCTCGGCTCTCCCCCCTCTCCACTGCGATAAGAAAAATTCAACATTCCAGCTGCAAAGCTGCAAGGCCGAGGTGAGATTAACCCTTTTACTGCTGTGAAGAGCTGAAAACCTGAGGGAAGAGAGAGAGGAGATGCTTAAAGCTGAAATTCTGTTGTGAAGTTATGATATATCAGAGTATCCCGTTGTAATTTCATGAAGATATGGGGGGTGGAGTGTTCAGCTCGTAAGCAAAAGCACCTGCGCCGAGATAGGCAGATGCTGAAGCAGCTGTAATTTCATGAGAAGTTTGGACAGGGAGAGATGGACCAGATGAGGACTTTTGCTCCAAATGGGAAAGGAGAAAACCTCAGTCCCTAGAGATGAACCAGATGAGGACTTTTGCTCCAAACGGGAAAGGAGAAAACCTCAGTCCCTAGAGATGCTCCCAGAGATAGTCTTAACAATGAAGACGATGAAGACCCTTTGCTCCCAGGGAAGGAGAAGGGCCTCTGTTTTTTTGTTTCTGAACGGCTCAACCTTAAATTTGTACCCCAAAAAACTTCAAGAGTGGACCCTCGAAAGCAGTTGCGGGAAAAGCTGCAAGTCGGGGGAAAGGACTCACACGCAGGCAGAGAGACTCCTCTTCCTAAATGGACTGAACAATATTTGGAAGTGGGTGGCTGTCTCGTTGTGATAATGTTTTCATAGCATGAGCAAGAAGAGACTTCTCTTTCTAAATGGACTGAACAAGGTTATTATGGAAGTGGTAAACAGACTGAACATCTTAAGTGTTGTCTTTTTACATTGTCAGTGGGAGAAGGGGAGGAGGGTGGGGGGAGGAAGAGAGTTCTGAAGGTGGTATAATTTTTTTTTTTTCTCCCTCTTTTAGGTCTGTTAATAAACTTCTTTATAGTTTTTCAAGTTTGGTGCCTGCTTTGCGTTTCTCCTAATTCTTATCTCACAGAAGATAAACAGTAATGAGTATTTTGGACCAAACCACTACACTGAATTGGTGTTTCTGCCCGGTAACAAACCGAACCTGCGACACATAATCAAGTCAAGAACCTGAGAACTTAAGAATTAAAAAAAAAAGTGAGATCAAAAGACAGCAGCACCTTGATCCAGTGAGACATTTTTTCACAATGCTGAACAATAGCTGAGCAGCTTTCCACAGATTTGACCTGCAATCATCTCTCCCATAGCAAAAATGAAATTGTAGAGAAGATGAGCTCAATAACAGAACAACAGGATTCAATTCTCTTTTATGCAATCTGCAGCACCTGGATTATATACAATGTAAAACTGACCAACTGATATCATGTCCTAATTCAAAAAGAAAGAAAACATCGAAGAAACTAACATAATGCAAAATGGATTAGAAACTGGAATCAAAATTATACTTAGGTTAGTGCATAATTTTTGTGCAGGATACAGCCCAAATTATAAAATATGGATAGACGCATGGTTGAGACAGTTTAGCTTTCAACCATAACAATAAACATAAATGTGGGGAGGAATGCTCAGGCACAGGTTTTGTTATTCTTCTAAACCACACAGAGCAGCTGGATAGACTAAAACAAGGCTGTAAAAGATAAAGAATTTGCAAAGTGAGACAAACTGTCATCACAATCCAAGAAAGAAAAATCCGTACTTGTGAGGAAATCTTGAATTTCTTCTGATTTGAGTGTGTATTAAATTATTCTGAAAGCACTTGAAAACAAGCTTAAAGGCTATACACCTGGTTCAAATTAGAAACATTTGGAAATGAGAATATTGCCAAAAGTCTTTAACCTGCAAAAAAATAACTAGAAAAACTAAAACATAAAAAAAAATTCCAAAATTATTCCATGTATTTGAAGAAACTGCTTTTTAGAAACAGGCTGCACTCCGCACTCCGTTAGAATCTAATTAATCTTAATTCAGTTCACACCGTATCAGCTTCTCTCTAATGTATGACTAACCCACAAAAGAAAGTAAGAGCAGTCTCTCCTTCCAACCTGAAGCAGGCTATCCAATTCCAGGCCAGCATTACATGCTGCATCCTCAGAGCAGATGGTCAAGAGGAATATGGCATGGGCAGAACCCCTTGCTACCTTTTAACGAGTAGAGAAGAGCAGCAACACGGAACCATGAAGTGAGATTTCTCATTCCAAATAGTATCTGTCCAACACAGGTGAAAAAGGTGGCTCAGACTACTTGTTTGGGTCCATTGAGGAGGGTGACCCTGGCTCACTGCCCCAGGAAGGTACAGAACTCAGGCCTGGTGCTTCCCTATAGTTAAGCACACAAAGGAGGGAAAGGAATGAGAAGCATGGGCATGGATACACAAAACCCATGCCTGCAATGCTAAATAAAGCAGGGGCTGGGACATGCCACTGAAGTAAAAAGTGCCAGCAAAGAAAATGCCACTGTTTTGGTAAAAGCAGAACTTCAGCAATCAGATACAAAATGCCAAGAAAATAACTATGGTATCTACTGAAATCACTTATGAAGAGATACTAAAAAGAACCTTTTCAGCATCAAATTCCCATTTAAGCTAAACAGGAACATTTCCTGTTCTTCAGCATTTACAACATCCTTGGGTAGACTGCCACAGCTATTTGGTACCCTAAATCCTAAAAATATTAAATGCATAGAAACATTTATTTTACATTCTATTATTAAAGCAAGAGTCTATTGAAATTCTATTCAGCAATACTGTCATTTTAATACACATAAACTCATTTTTAAAAAACAGATTAAGTAACTTTAAAAGAATAAATGTTTGCTTCTGAAATCACAGAGGAAGTCACTTCATTCAACTAGAGTAAGTCACCAAGTTGTTACCTGTTCTTTTTTAAAAACATTCATCAACTGTCCATCCCTTCCTTCCCTTAAGGTTTTCATTCTCCTCCCTCTCCTGCAGTGAGCCATGCCTGGGACAACACCTCTCAGAGCTGAACTTAAGTGTTACCTTATACCACAGACACATGCATCTTTGACTTCATACACCATGCTGTTAAATGCAAGAAATGACACACAAAAATCCTCTCACTTCTGCCATGCCAGTTGTTCATCCTCCTACCACAGAACTCCAAAGCTGGAATTCTAAATAAATGGATAGTAATCTACATACATGCTTCTGTATTTTCCTAGCTTCAAAAAACAACAAAGCTTATCTGCTTAGCTGCCAATATATTTCTTCAATTACCAAAGAAACAAAAAAAAAGAAACAAGCCCAAAGAAAAACTGCTCTTCAAATAGCTCTTTTTTGAAGAGATTGGAACGAAACACAATTCCTGATTAACAGTCTTACTAAAAAAGATATATATGCTACTCTTCTTTGAGTAAATTCACCAATTTCTTTTTTAAGACAGATTTTGTTACAGCTTTGTCTGATGATTTGAAATAGATTCACAGAATCATGGAATGGTTTGGGTTGGAAGGGACCTTAAAGATCATCACATTCCAACCCCCTGCCACGGGCAAGGCCACCTTCCACTTGGCCAGGTTACTCCATCCTGCCTGGCCTTAAACACTTCCAGGGATGGGGCAACCAAAAGTTCTCTGGGCAACCTTTCTAGCACCTCAACATGCTCACACTGAAGAATTTCTTCTTAATATCTAATCTAAACCTACTCTATCAGTTTGAATCCATTCCCCCTTGCCTTCCCCCATGATTTTGTAAATAGCCTCTTTCCGTCTTCTCATAGGCTCCCTACCATCAAATTATCAACTTCATTACAGAACTTTTGTAGCTGGAGCAAATCATGTTTTACCCTCCATTCCAACAAACTAAGCAGGCTGAAATCCTTAGCTTTTCAAGACTCAGGCATGCTCAACTGTAACTCTTCTTTCCAATATTCTTCACAATTTACACAGACATTTCTTCTATGTCCTAGGTGCGCTGCTGCACAAGCAGTCCATGTTTAAAAGGAGGCCACCTTGCCTCCCTGCTCCCAGCAAACACTCCTTTGGTTTGACTTTTACTTGAACAAGTTAAAACACCTGCAAGGTACATCTGAACCATCTACTGAACCAGAAACAAAAAGTAAAAAAGACACATAATAAAACCCCACCGAATTATAATGTACTAAAGAAATGATGCACCAATTACCTCTGAAAGTGATGCATCAACCTTAGAAGGCACTTTGAGATCCAGCCATGGCTGATAGTTTTCCAGAAGCAAAGTAGGTCTGTAGGAGAGTATGGAGAAGTTTATGTAACAATATGCAATTGAAAGTGTCCTACTGTGATGTGTAAAATGGCAGCAGTACTAAGCTTTCCAGTGCCACAGATGGAATTTACCTGTGCCTCTTGCATTTGACCTTGCCACATACAGCACAACTGTGACCATGGGGAAACAGCTCCGGCAATTCCAACTGCTAAGAGATTTGGACAGGTTTACATTCTCCAAAATGATGACTCTGTTAATATACTAACACATTTGTGAATTTCATTTTAGAGCACGCTATTACACTGAAATGAATAAAGACAAACTTGTTCTTCCAGCAGAAAAACAAGATAACAACACATAATATAAGAAACAACTGAACCGAAACGAAAAATCGTTTCTGCTAAAACAAAGTGCAAGGATACAGATACCCTTTCACATCTCCACTCATCTCCCCATGCATTAATCAGTCTAATAAACAGACCAGCTGGTTTCTCTGCCATACTCACACCCTTGAACTGTTGCAACTATACTTTCTTAGTCCCGTGAAATTCTACATTGAACTGTTTTAAGTTAGAAAAGAGCAATTTGCTTTGGGAATTTTTTTTTTTCTCTTTGAAATGCAGTACTGCTTAGAGAATTTTCATTACAGTGAGCAAAGACTCAGCACTGGCCTGTCAAAAGAAGGGCACCTTTAGAAAAGAAAAAGCCCCATTAAAGGAGCAAACAACATCCTTCCTCCACTGCCTGCTACTCAAATGCTCAAAATGTACAATGAGGGAAGCGGGAAGCAGCATCCATGGACTCTCCAACAACCGGCCTTGCAGCTATACGTGGATTTGATGGGACTATGCAGAAACACATGAACAATCCAAAGTTCTAATCATCGTCTATTTGTCACAACACCTACCAGTAGGAGTGTACGAGCTGTACTGACATACAGTACTTCTGAAAGCAGCTAGGATTAGATAAGAATTGCTACTTCATATAAATTCGTATCATATTTAAAGAAAGCACACGACTCTTCACAGACATATTTACCTTAGGTTTATATTTTATTGTGAACAGAATATTGGGCAGGAGGGAGTCCGGTCCCAAGGAACAGTAGAAGGTGACGACCCCAGCCACGAACGACCAGAAGATCATCAAAACGTGAAGATACCTTACAGACACACAGGAAGGAAGAGCCGCTGCGTGAGAAGGCGCAGCGCCGCCCGCACCCGGCTCCCCCGCCCGCCCGGTTACCGGTTGAGGAGGAGCGTGGCGGTGCCCAGCCCCAGGAGGAGGCAGCAGGAGAGCGGGTACTGCCGGCAGGTCTCCCGCAGCCCCTCGGCGCCCCGCAGCCGCCGCAGCAGCCTTCGCGCTGCCGCCCGCACCCCGCCCATGGCGGCCGCTGCCCGCGCCGGCCGGGCCGGGAGGCGGGGCCGCTTCCGCTGCCGGCGCCCGCTGATGGCGGCACCGTGAGGGGCCCGCGTCAGAGGCCGCCGGGGCGGGGAGAGGCGGCGGGGGCGGAGCGGCTGCGTGCGGTCCGATCCACGGGAGCGCCCCGGGAAGAGCGTCCCTGCAGCCCCGCGGTGGCATTTGCAGCTGTGCTGTGTCACGTAGCGTGCTAAGCACTGTAAATAGAAGGTCGCTGATGACAGCAAGCTTACCTAGTTATAAATACTTGAGTTCTGGACAACAAGGGGTTCCCAGCGCCAAGCGGCCACGAAGTGCTACGTCTGATTAAATGCTCTATATTTAGATGATGACTGAACTAAATCATTCAGTGACTGGGACACTAAAACCCTATAAACACCGCTCAAAGCTTCGTAATTGGCTGTAAAGAAAAGGAACAGGGTAGGAAATGTAATAAAACCCCATCTTAACATCAGTAAGTATAGAAGAGTAAGACATTGAAAAGAGGAATTCTGGAATGTAGTTTATTGGTAACGAGAATTTAAAGCCAACTTGACACGAATAACACCTTCAGTTACACTAAGCCACGAGCTTTTAAACCACTAAGTGCTTTTAGCAGCTCTGTAGTTACTCAGTCTTAACGAAACTCAAGGCTCTGTTAGTAAGGCACTACTGGTTATGGGGGTATCAGTTCAGTGCACAAAATGAAACAACTTCTGGGAGTTCGTACCGATGATGGGGCTTCTAAGTGGCAAGTATGAAAGAGACCCGCTCAGGGAGAGGTGCCCGCTTTTAGCTGTTTTGAGAAGTTGCTGTTGCCTTGTATGTCCATTTGCACAAGCCCCACGCAGGCACATTGGGCACGCTGAGTAAGGGAGGACACATGAAATACTGAAACACATCCGTTCAGATGAGCCGTCTTTACAAATGTTCACTGAGATCCCTGCAACTACGCTGTTAAGAAAATATTGGTATTTGGAGGGTGAGTCAGCATCTAGAAATTGAAATCAGAAGACAGCTTTCAGAATCTTTGCTCGGATGCTTTGTCAGTTTATGCAACATTTCCCTTGACCTCTCCAGTAGGTGAAACGCTGCAGTTCGACTTCAGTATGTTGACCTTTCTCAGAGTGCTTGGCAAAGGCCCAGGGTCAGATTGAATTTCTTTAAGAGTCTCTGCACAGTATTATTTCATGTCAGTCCACGTTTTCTAGTAGAAATAAACAAGGTGCATTCACACAGCAAATCTCCATACAGCCTATTCAGAGGAAATCAATTTTCCTAAGATGCTTTTTTTTTTAATCAGCTTACTTTATCCACAGATTTACTGCTTGTGATTTTTAGTTACTTACCTTGCAATTCTTTTAATAAGGAATAACTTCTAAAAATCTGTAATTCTTACAATATTTAATGAAGATGCCACAGCATCGCATACCTGTAACACAGGAAGTGACTTGCACAGCAAACCAGCAGAACCTTAAATCAAATTCTGCTTCCATCTGCATTCTCTACTTCAGGTGAAGTTTCTTAAATTTATAGTTTCATTGTTCAGAATTGTGTTTATTTACAGTAAAATTGCCACATTCACGTCTGGTACTAATTGTACTTCATTATCTGAGAAGCTGTGCAATTTCCTTCAGTTCACAGACCTTACATCTGCTGGGCAGACACAACAAACTGCTTTAGCCCATCCTGCTCTGCTGGAGACAGCAGTGTTGGCACTGCCCATCACCCTCTGTCACTATGGCCCCTAGATTGTTCTGGTACACTGAAAGACTCAGCTGATGTTTGTTTTTCAACAAAATAAAACTACAGAAGAACAAAAGGGAACTACTGACAACATCGAGCTTTTAAAAATTCTTTGAGAAATAAGAACTTTATCCATTCCCTGGAAACAGCAAGCCTTTCTCTCTTCACATAAATTCTTAGGAAGATTCTGTGGTCAACTGGAAAAGTGCCAGGGAAAAACATGCATCTGGAGATGGGCTCTGAAGTAATGTGGCCAGGACTGGATTATTCTGGAAAGATAGATTTTATTTTAGTATTTAAAATGTAAAATGATCTTTCACTGATCATACAAATCATCTTGTGGAGCCAATTCTCCCTGGTTTGGGGTATGTTTTCCTTGATGGCAGGAGAAGCTTGCCTATTCTAGCATTTAAGAAGTATATCAGAGCAGATTTTCAAAAACTTGAAACATAAAACTACAATTATTGGCTAAGTAGCATCAGTTATAAGGCTGAGATTGTATTTACCAAAGTGGTGGTTTTTTCACCTTAAAAAATGCCTTTTTAAAATAAGCCAGACAGTGAAATGTAATATACAGATTCTTACCAGTTAATTGCATTTAATTTACTCTGCAAGTCTGCTTTTGCTCTTTTCAAGGCCTTTCATAGTTCTCTCTTTCAAGGATACAGTTGTCAAGGCTAATTTACAATATCTAATCCTTCATATTTACCCAACAAGGAATTAATTTGCCTTTGTAGTTATTCATCACAAGTCCCTGTTCACTTTGTGGGTCCTTTCCAAGAAGTTTAAATAGAAGGCTTCATATTAACCTTTAACTAAAGCATTTAGCAGAAAACTCTAGAGAACAGTAATTTTTAATATTTAGTAAATAGCTAAGCTTAAGTAAAGAAGTGAAACTGAAGTTGGCCAGTTGGATCCCAGGAAAGGTAAGCATTAGTAGGTTCTTTGCACTTGACTTTTTCAAATTCAAAACTGAAAGGGCATCCACCAACAGTTACTCATTTCCACCTGAGATGATCCAGGTGTATGCAACAAATGTAAGGTGAAAATTGCCCTTTAGTAGTACTTTTTGGCCTTTAAAGGAACATTGAAACTTCAGGGGAGAGTGAAAGCTGACCATTTGCTGCACATTTCTGGTTTGGGTAGAATAATTATTAGCACTTTGATGAGCAAAATTAGCTTTACTGTTATATTCATTTGCCTGTTAATGAGTTAATAGACTGTTCATAGTCAAGATTTATGGCATTTGGGAGTCATCTCCCTGTACCACCCACAGAGACCCATGCTTGCCAGCTGTATGAAAACATGTGCTGCCTGTAGTTGTAGGGTCTTGTATTTGCTTCCTGGATCACATGCTGACCCTCACTGTGACCAGATTAAAGCAAACTGGATGAGACAGTGATAGTCTGGGCCCAGAAATACCTGCTCAATACAGCAACAGGGGCTTTGGGTTCCTGGATAAAATCCCTCTCAAGTTTTCTTCTAGAAGAATGGGGGAGTTCAGCTGCTGCAGTAAGGAGCAAAATGGCAGGTGGGAGGGAGAAATGGGTTAAGAAAAGATATGCCAAACTTGTAAAAGATCACTGGTCTCCGCACTTGCAGGGAATGACACAGACTTAGAAGTTGTGTTGTTTGTTTAGAAGCAGATTTAGAATTCAACTGAAGTTTAAGGGGAAAGGCTAAGAGGTTTCAATTGTAACACACCACTCAAAATTAATCTTTTTTTAAAAAGAGACTGTAAAATACAGTTCTGTTAGAAAACCTGAAAATACCTACTAGGCTGTGTTTAAGACTAAAAATACCAGGCAGAATAAAGACTTGCATTTGCATTTCTTTTTGAAAAGAAAAACAAGGAGACTGTTCCAATACAGAAATTCAAGTAAAACGCCCCACTTCAAGTGGAGTTTCCAAAGGGTCAGTTTAGTATCCCCAACAGGAACAATGCTCAGCAAACCACAAGGGTGCTGAGGAGCACAGAGTGTGTTAGAATTTCACTGGGACAAGGTCCATTTGGGAAGAAGAAAAAAAAAAACAAAACAAAAAGCAGGCAATGTACCAGAGTCAGTTTTGCCTTGAAGAACTTGTAACTCTCAAGGAGAAAGTAAAAAGATTCAGAGACAGACTGGTGTACAGAGAGCTTTTTCAAATTGTTAACATGGAGTTTTCTGAGAAAATTCTTTCACGGAGAAGACACTGGAGAGAATTTAGATATTAGAGATGAAAATAACTTGTTCGGTAATAAACTACTATTTATGGGACACTAAAGGAAAAGAAAATAGGGCAGAAAGTTGCAAGGTGGGTATAGAAGGTGACTATAAGACAGTAAGAAACAGAGGCCTGCAGGAATATATGTAAAGAGAGGAACTAAATGTATACAGAAGACACTGGAAAAACACTTAAATTATATTATGATTTGTGGCAACATTTAACAAAGCTGTATTCCATAGAAATTTTATCTAGATTCACCTGAGCAAAAAACAACAAGGTTTCTGGATATGCACCTGTAGTATTAACTGAGGTAGGTCAATGGGTCGTATGTGCAAAGGAAAGATCTAGAAAACCTAATTCCTTTGAACAACCTAGTCTGATCAGGGAGGAATGAGGGAATGTCAAGATGGCTGTTGGAATTTGTAAGAAAAAGTTTGTGAAAGAACTAAGGAGCTGTACTCATGCAAACAGTTAAAACAATGCCATAGCACATACTTAAGAGCTCCGTTGAAATGAAAATTAAGCTGTTGACTTACTATGGAGATAAAGAAAGCCTTGCCCTGGATACACACTGTGAAAATAACTGTGTCAGGTCCTGAAGGGAATTCTGGCTGACCAGCCTTGGTCGGTGGGAAAATTTTCAAGTGGGGAGTTCGAGGATGAACTTGAGCCAGGATCCCTTGTTTCAGCTGAATTAAGAAGTGTCAAGATAATCCTTGTGAGATGACGTGTTTCTGTTAATTCATTGCAAAGTGTTGCAGCACCTATGCCTCAGAACTATGCTGAGACCTGAAGAATTTAAAGCTAGTTAAGTTTTTCATCATAGATACACACTGGGCTCATGGAACAACTGTGTTGGATCAGCAAAAGTTCAGCTGGGTAAGCATCCTGTTTGTGATGATGGCCATCAGGAGTTACACACCTAGGAAGAAGTTGTAAAAGCATGGCAAGAATATAATAGCAAGTTCCTGGAACATTCTTTTACTCTGATTCATAATCTTGGGGATATCCTGAGAAAGAATTTATTTCCTAAGTTTCAAGTTGCTTTTAAAGAACCAGAAACTTTAACATCCATAAAAATCATGCAAGGAGTTCCACCACTTGCACTTGTGTGAGTGAAGATACAGCTCTCCACACATTCACATGTTTACTAGATATGGTGAAAAATCATTCCCTACTCAGCATGCTTGCTGCTTATCATTTTTACCAAAATACTTTGGTCACCTGAGAAAACTGTCTTTTCCAAAATTAAGATTCCTGCTCCGGTGACTTGTCCTTCACGAACAAGTACAGGTACAAAGAGCACTTTCGTACCTTTTATCATCTTTGTTGTTCTCCCTCTCCTTTTCCGATTTTATTATCTCCTCTGTTGTGTAGCTGTGAGTAGGGACAGGCTGCAACATGGGGGAACAAAGCTGTTAACAAAACAGCATTCAAAATTATTTTTATTAGAACTAGTGCCTTCTTAAATGGTTTCATTTTTTTGCCCTGCCTCAAGAGTATTTTAACATTTTTGCCTATAAATATTTATGATCCTTTTTCCTCATTTAGATATAACTCTCATTTTTGATGGATTCATTTTTTCCACCTTAAAAGAAAAACACTGAAAAAAATCCCAACCTAAAGCCTTCACATACTCAGGAAATTCTAATCAACAGGCAGAAGTCGTTAAAAGTGGAAAAAAGACTAACTACATGTTGCTGTTGCAAGGTAGTTTGTATCCAAGAAAGCTTTCTGTGGATACTTAACATGACCATGTAAACCCAGACTTGGTGATGAGATCTGCGAGACCGGGCTTCTTTTGATGACTGGTGAGCTGGTATCCTGGAGCCCATTGCTTTTAGCTTCTGTGGACACAGCAGTAAATGCCTTGAGTGTTTTTGTCAGGTCAGAATTCCACAGAGATATTTTTAGTTCAAGCAACCAGTTTCTCCGACAACATGAAGTATGTAAAAGCAGCACAGGGTAAAAGTTAAACAACATTGATTGTCACCTTGAAAAAGTTAGTTGTACTTAAGTCTTTCATCAGATACCTCATGGGAACTGTACAGAACCAGTTGTATAACCAGGATATTGATTTGTTTACCATTTGTTGACTGAGGATGTATGGAATCAATCTGACATTCTCTTCCTTTTAAATGATGTCTAGGAAAAACGGAAGTATTTGCAGAATGGTTAAAGAGAACATAACATAAATGTTGTATTTCCCTAGCAAGAATACTGAATATATGACAATAGCAAAAAAAAATCTGATTCTGTGCAAAAGGCAGAATGCACAAGGTGATACTACAAGATACTACAAGAACACCTGGACAGAGGGCTGTTCCTTGTATGTAAGGATGAGTCTTAAGGCTTTTTGAAAACAGCATTTTGGAGCACATAGGCATCTTGCCCATGTCTTACATATTTTGTAGTATAACTGGAGCACATAGCTCCATGGTGGAGCTCCACTCTGAGAGGAATATCATTGTTTTAATTAGAGTTTAAGAAGTGGATCTCAGTACCATGCTCTCTGCAAGGCTAGGCTTCCTTACAGCTCATGACTGATCCATCCTTACAGCTCACAGCTGATCAATGCTATCTATCAGTTGCCCAAGTTACTGGAGGTATGCCAAACTGGTTTTGCCATCCAAAATGGTGGTATATCTGATAGAAAAAAAGCAATCTATTTTTATATAGCACTTCACCTCTAGCACTGGCATTAATGGTGCTTCTGCAGAAGCAGACAGTCCCTCTATCAGTGGACACACCTTGGCAGGACAGAATGCCACAGTCCCTCTCCCAGAGTGGCAAGGAACAGCTACTTGTGATTCCTCCAGATGTTCTGCCAATGTTGTTCCTGGTGCACACTTGGCACCTGCACAGTGAGTTTCCCTAAAGTGTCCTTTCCCAAAGGGAAAAGGGACATGCTGAAGGAGAGTGCATGCTGAGGCAAGGGAAGAGGACTTTGAGACGTTTGCAAAAGGCACAAACTGTGAAATCAAGAAGCAAGGACTATTTGAAAGACTTTGGCGAATACTGCAAAGTTCCATTAAAGTTTTGATTTGCTTTTTATTTTCTGTTTTACTTAAGTAACTAGCATTCTAGCTAGGAAAGGATTGGAGCTAGTAAGGTCTGATACCATGCAGGGAATTATTACCACTCAGTGTTTTTCTGAAACTCAAATTTATTTCTGATTTGTGACCGAATTACTTGCTACTATATAAGCTACCTGCCTTATCTTTGTACAAAAGAATGACAAAAGAAACTGCTTAAAACACCAGGCAGTAAGTTTCTGCTCTTTCACAGATACCTATTTTAAAGTATATATTAATTGGGGCATTCTAATATGAAAATCAGTTTACTATCCTTTCTTATCAAGCTTTAAGGAATAACGCTTTCTTCCTCCCCCTTAAGAAGCTGTGAATCTTCCAGTCCAGTCTCAGGTTTGGATGGTCTCTATAGGTCCAGTTTGTAATATTTTCACCACCACAGAAATTGCAAGTGAAGACCAAGGTCTTTGGGATTTCAACAGATGCATTAACATAGCTCCTAACGCAACACAAGAACTTGGATGCTGTAGATAGACCTCAAGTTGGGGTCACTGCAGTTCAGATGCAAGAGGGAAGGTTTTTTTTTTCCCTGGAGAAAGTAGATTTTGCTTCAGAAGGTAATCAAAACAGAGAAAGGATTGTGTAATATCATCCAGATTCCTAGCAGACCGTATACTGAAGATGAGTAGAAAATTCTCCACTGATCACTATTCAGCTTAGATGCGGTAAACGGTACATTAAGTACTAAGCTGTAACCATAGAGTGGTGTTTTGTCTACATCCAGTGTGTTTCTGGGATAGATTATGGTCAAGAAACTTGGAAGTATCAGCCAGTCTCAAATTCTGAAAAGCCCATGTATCTGGTGTGTTCCTGGACCACTGTCCAGCTGTGTGCTCCCCTCTCCATTTTCTCCTTCAGCTGTTTGTTAGGTCTGGAGAAGTCAAGCTACCTATGCAGTAATGACTCACCGTTGCCCAAGGGCAAAAACAAAGGAGAAACAACCAAACTGACATCATGTATTATCTGGAGGAGCACCCTTGGCAGTAAGGAGACATGAATTTAGTACACTTAGTCCAAGGTGTCTTAGTTCAAAGCCACCCACCTGAGTTTCACCAAGAACTCAGAACATGCACCTATCTCCATAAGCTCCTCATTCCACATTACTTCTACCTTCAGGTACGTTCCTTTCTCCCTCAGTCTGTTTAGAGATGCTGCTCACCATGCTCATGCCTGCAGAGAAAATGACTTTTCCTGACAAAAGCTGTCTATGAAAACAAATCCTTCTGTGTATTCTGTGCACTAATGGACAACATACAAAGATTTATCCTCTTTTAACTCAGGAAGTAGAGACCATGCTGGCAAACTAAAACTTCCAAGCATATTCTACCATACCACATTCCTTCTTCAGCCTCCTCCTACCTTCTGATCTGATACAGGCCTTTATATTTGATAGGTTTAGAAAAAAATTCCTTTTGTTCACTAAAGAAGTGTAATTTCTTGAACTAAGACATGTAGTGTAGACTCGAAGAAACAGAACATCTTCAAATGAAATTTAGCGACCTTCATACTGGTTCCTAAGTCTTCATCTCTTGGGGTCCCAGATGTCTGCTTCCAGGCACAACTGTTAATTTTAAGCACTTTTATTTCTGAGCAACAACCACCTTCAGTGTAGAATACGCCTATTTGGGTTCTTTGCACTACCATGTCTTTAATGAAGTCCTGGCCTAGTCCCATGAAACGATCAGCCAGTTCTCCCTCACAGGATGCTGGGCTTGTATCACACTTTTCAACAAATGTGACTCTGTACAAGGCGCTGGCATACTTGGGAGTTCTTTGGGCCCATCCTGAACTTGAACTCTGCAAAGAGGCTGCTGGATTGGCATTGATTCACCCCAGCTTTAAAAGTATAACACCTATTCTCATTTTGTGCCCTGCACTGAGACATTCAGATGAAGACTTTACATGCAAACTTTGCTAGGAACTTGGCATTCCTTCAATCATCACTCAATTATGAGGCATCATCAGGTCTTATTAAAAAAGTTTGTCTCAACTACCCTACTTTTACCCACCCTCTAAGGGATTATTAAGAGCAGTGAGTGGCAAATATATTATACCATTAAAAGGAGATGGAAGAACTCCTCACCTGCGTGGGCAAAGAAAAGGTCTACTTTTGGAACGTGTATCAGATAGTCAAGGTTGGCTCTTACTTCCCTGGATACAAGATCATCAGTTCATCACTTCCAAACAGCGATTTTATAAATACCAGCTCCAGGACATCAGTCGCTTCTCTGAACAGGACATTTGAAATAGCAGCATTACACATAGTAACAGGGGGGTTTTCTTCCACAAATTTGTATTTTGCTGTGTTTAAAACCTTCTCCCTTACAGAGATACAATTTTCTTCTGAAATGTGTATCAAGATAAAGTGGCCCTGATGACTATGACAGCCAGGACAGGATATTCTTACCTTCTGTCATAAAATCCAAAGGGCCCTGCCTGCTTTTGACCTGATGTTTCCATCTGGCCAAGAATCCATCACCTGACATTCCCCTCTCATCATGCTGTGGCTGCTAGATGGTGCCTGGCTAAAGAGTGTACCTACCTTTCACAGGAAAAGGACAGACAGGTCAGAGACAGGGGAGATTCTACACAGCTGTAACACAGCTAAATGAAGTTGTTCTATGCTGTGGTTTGCCAGGTTATTTCCCTATTTTTTCTTTAATCCTGCATTAGAAAGTTGCCAATACTGTAGTTCAGGCAGATTTGATGGCTCTGTTTTGCCCACAGGGAGATGACTTCTTTTTCAAACTGTTTAATTTCTTTTCCTTTTCTCAGGGAGCAAATAATATGCTTTGTTAAGAGCTGGGGAGTGTTTGTGATGTGATCACTCCTATGTCAACGTGTTAAATACAACACATTTGTACTCCGAGGAGGAATTCCCTGGTCATCAACATTGCTTTAGAAAGAACAGAGGTATTTACAGAAGACCCTGCAAGTTTTCCTTTTCACAGAGACACTTTTTGCCCTTCCAAATGTCTTAGTCAAGACATGTTTGTTCTTTCTTAATGTGAACATTAACCATAATTTTAGTTCAATTGTGAAATCTGATATCTCTCTACATTATTTTTACCATGTGATGGAAAGGCAGAAGTTCCAAGATTACCACATTAATCTCACGTGCCCCGTATCTAAGAATTCCAATGCCTATGACCTATTTAGCTTGCATGCCCTTACAAAGTGGTGAACATTGTCCTCTTCCTAAACATGTTTCAGAGTCACGGGATAGGGGTGTGTGTGGGGGGGGGTGTTTGTGTTTTGGTTCTTGTGGGTTGGTTTTGGCTCCACCCACCCACCCCTCCAGCAGGATACACATTTCTGCTATCTTCAAGTATTCTTAGATTGGCCCTGCAATTAAACACGTTCAGTCTTTCTCAACAGAGTTAAAAAACTATCTTGATTCTAAAATACAAGCCTTGAATACTGGGCTTTAACTACACCCAGCCATCTGAACTTGAAACCAGAATTGCTAAGTTATTCTGTCTTTAACTGCATAAAGAATTCAAATATTACATGTTTTAGTCTTCATGTAATAAAGAAAAAGATTGCTTCACAAGGATTTAGAAACTTGTAATACACACTATGCATGCTTGTCTCTTGCTCTTCCAGAGACTACAAAAAAGGGAGTTGATCATCATCTACCTACAGCTGTACTAGTTATTATCGTAGTTGTTCTTTATTAGCTTCACAGTAAAACTATAGAAGCATTTTAGCACACTTCAATACCAATTATCTGCTTTAGCCCAGGCCATCACTGAAAGTAGTTTGTGCCAACCTTGTTGAGATGTTACCACTACCTGATATATGTCAATGCTATATGTACCTGCATGGCGAGTACACCTCCATGCATTGCAAGTGCAGTACACACTGGCAGCCTTCACCTGCCATAAAGCTTAGTTAGCAAGGCTTTTTCACTATTCATCTGTATACTCTTCTTTACTCATTTCTCAATGAAAGCAGTACTATTCAGAAATGTTACACGTGAGGCAATAAACTGTGAACCTTTAGATACTGCCATTAAGAAAACAAAACCCTTCACTTTCTAGTAGAAACCTGTACTGATTTTAACAGTTAACCTAAGAAAAGACCGACTAGCTCAAATTAACAACTACTAGGGTCTAAGACTTACTGATCAGTTCATGACATATGAATATTAAGATCCTTTTCTTGGATAGAAACATGGCCACATGAATGGCTTAGAACAAAAACAAACCAAACTTCAGGTTAGTGTAACATAAAGCAAAAATGCAAACTGCCATTTATTATACCATTCCCACTGTAAGGTCACTTCTATGCAAACCCAAGTTGCAAACACCATACTAAATCCAATGGATTTAAGACCTTACATATCCTTAACTGGAAGATCGATCTCACTGGAGTTAATCCCATAATGAGTTTTTCTCCTGAGAGTTTGTTTTGGTATTACAAGAACACAGTGGAGCAAGGCACTGCTAACGCTTGAAGCCACCTAAACCTTGTTGTACTGCCACATCTTCCAATGAGAGAAGTTATGACCACCTGTCCCTTTATATCCAGGCCTTGTCTTCTTTTAGCATGAAACCCACATCATATTTCTTCATCTGCAAATTCTGACAGATTTTAACAACATATATGCCAGTTTTCTTCAAAGTAGCTTTTAAGCATCTCACTAATTCAAAAGCAAGTGTAAATGATTGCACTTCTGTAACTGCAGATAACATAAATACAGGACAGTTTCACTAGACTAACGCAGTTACACACTGGTCACTTCCTGGTGAAAGAAACATCAGTGATTGTCACTGAAGGTTTGTCTTCTGCTAGAACTATCAACTTAAACACACATACAAAACTCAAATTCTGTTTAGAATTGTGGATTGGAAACAGGTTGGCTTGTCAGGACAACTATTTGTACTAGAAGAAAAAACATTTCATTGCAATACCCAAAGGAAGCCTTTGACCACAATCTGAAACAGGAACAGTCCTTTAATAGCCACTTCGGCTGTCCAGATGCAGGGACTAGGTATTTTTATCTGTCATCTCAAATACTGTAATGTTAAAATCACCTTCAAATTGTAATACACATCTGCATAATGAAAAGATTACTTAAAATTTATTTTATACTAGTTCTCACCAGAGTTTTGTAATACAGCTTCATTCTTAAGTATGCTGACACTGCTTCTTAAGAAAAGCCTTGACTTACTAATAGGACATCTATAAATTATCTTAGTTAAATTCTCAAGGAGGAAGCTTTTTAATCCCAAATTCATTACACTTTGTAACATGGTTTTTAAATAACCATTATGAGTGACAGAATTAGGTACATTCCTCATCCCACTAAAGAAAAAAAAAATCTGAAAACTGTTACTTTAGATGGCAGAACAATACTGAAAGCACGACACTTGGAACCAGCAACTCAGGATCTGATACATCCCATTTGTGGCTTTCAATAGATGACTTGTGTTCATGTAAAATCCCTTAAACTACTATGACTACTAACCCATTAGTGTAAAAATAGATATTGAATTATCTATGAAGGATTTAAGACATTTTTAGATCTGAAGTATTTAACGTTAAACACTGTCAGGCTACACTCAACATTCACTTGGCATTGAAGTGGACACATTAAGGGTTAAAATGCACAACCTGGGTTAATCACTGCAGACAAGGAATCAATTTAACAGTCTACTGAAGTTGGATTTTGGGTACTGCAAGTCATTTAAGTATTAGAAAGTCTATTTTTACTTACCATTATCTTCTGTGCAGTCAAATGGCATAGACTATTCTACTGGCTGTGCAGCAAAACTAAGAGTGCATTTCATAACTTCCTTAGTGCAAAGAAAGCAAGCAGTAAGATTCCATGTGTTTTCTACACGTTAGTGACCAAAGCAAGTACACTGTCACACTAACTGTGCAGAGATATGGAACTGTCACGATTAATCAGCCAAATGAATCATTCTCAGACTGCCAGGAATTAGACTTTTGACACTCCAAGCTTTACCTAAATGACTGAATGTAAGTGCCAGCTTTGGAGTAGACACCAAACTTCATGAACAATTATCTGAACTGAAACATATTTTGTGATTTAAACTTTAAATATTCAAGCTGCATTAAAGTACTTATTACCTACATGTTATGACTGTGATTTTTAGACTTCATGGATGCTTTTATTTTTCTACTTTTTAAGAAAGGATCTATCAGGTACCTGGAAGCCTGGCCATCTAAAGCAGCTTTCATGAAGACAGCTTTAAATAAACCACATAACCCAATGTTTCCAGATGAGTTCAGCTGTGCAGCATCTGCTCAGGAGTTGGCCATTTAAAAATACATGTTTTGTAGAAAAAAACAGTAAGCAGTTCTATATTGGCAATAAAAAGGTATAATTACATGAGACAATCACCCCTCTCCAAATTGCCAGTAAACCAACAAGTTAGTCCTAGTGGTACTTTTCAACAAATCTCTTTTGTAACAATCAAGGCAAAGGGGCACCAAAACAGTCACTCTTTAATCCCATGGATTTTTTAACATAATTAAATATACACTTGCAAACTGTGACCAGATGACTGTGAAAATCAGTCTCTTGGAAAGATTTTAACATCAGAGCTTCTAGGAAGCACTGTTTATTTGTACTAGATGGCTGTAAAGTGACAGTAACTTACTCCTTCTCCCTCCACTACCTGTATTAAGGATCAAGGAATCTTCAGCTCAACTTCTCCTGTTGCCACATCCCATTTTCATGTGACAGAGCAAATGGCAAAGCACAATCTGGTGTTTCCTATGCCCAACTAATTCAATTAGTTAGCCCTAGACAAGAGATGTCATGTGCTGGTGCTGGAGTTAATTCAGCAAGACACTCATAAAGACAGACTTTTATGTCCATTAAGTCCATATCCATATAGTCATAAAGTTAGGAATCGTAAGCTTCAGGGCATGAACACATTCAAGCTTGCACTTTACCCATTTCAACTGTCTGAAAACTACATTGTCAAGTTCACTGCCTTGCTGCCTACTCCAAAACTTACTACTTCATTTTAAACAATTAACATTTTCCACTAAATTCTCACTAATGTGAGGGAGTAACAGTCTTTATGTTGTGCAGTGTATCAATTTAGATACACTCTTGTGAAAATGTTATGTGTGTTTATGTCCATGTTGCCTTTCAGTTCTATTCCTCAAAAAAAAAAAGTCCCCCCTCACTAACATATGGAAGTACTGAAATAATTGCTAGGCTGAACAGGAAAGTTAAGCCTCTGAAGAATAATCAAAGGCACAAGGGAACAAGAAGTTGCAGCCATATATAATATTTCTATCCTGAAGTTGGGAATCCTGCCTTCAGAGGACACTACATTTATTTTAGACTATGTCATAACCCTAATCCCCAACAAGAACAGAATTATTATTCCTTATTTGAGATTTTAAGACAGTATTTACATAAGAGTTGTACAACGCAGAAATTCAGAAACTGATCTTAGTATCTTATTGTAGTAACAGCCTTCCTCCAACAGTAAAAACACAAACTTAAGTTCTGGGTCGTAACAAATCTCCTCTTTAAAAACTGGAAAGAAAAAAAAAGTACAGTTGCATGTCCTATATGAAACCTTTCAAACAAAAATGAGTATTAAAACAAGAGTATAATTTAAAAAGCTGTGTATTGGAGTGTTTATAAACCAGAAGTGTTAAGCAGCAGCAGTTTCCGGTTTCTTATTAAATTCAACTAGACTTCAAATTTAGGAACACATTACAAACCAATGTGGAACTATACTACTTATGCACCTTTGCAGGTGTTTTAGTAAAGAAAGCCTCCTATGAGAATAAACAGAGGCAGCACATTATATTAAGTCAAAACTTGCCTTCTACATGCCAAAGAGAACTGTGTCACATGTTCATTTGTCACCAAAGCACCCCCTAAGGAATGCATTATTGCTGTAGAACATTTCAAGTTTACCAACACCCAAGTGCAACCAAACTGATGTTGTATATATGCACTTGCCCATTCTCACCAGTATTTCCACTTAATGGTTCTTCTTTAAACAATCAAATTTAAAGCTTTGAAAAATAACAGTTTTTTGATTTTAGGTTTTTTTTTCACAACATTAACCACCACATGCAATTTAGTTTTCTGATAATTTTTCTAAAAAACTGCACCAATATCAGAACAGTGCAAATCATATTTAATTGTAAAAGTTATAATGGCTTGAGTTCATAATTAGAGGGAACACTGTCAGGATCTTGGTATTTTGCTCATTCACCATTGCTTGTGTTTCATTAAAAATTTTCCTGTCAATTTTGCCTTTTTTTTTTTTTTTAATAGTCGTGCCCCATGCTTTTATCAGAGCTGAAATTAGGGATATAATCCACAATTTCAACACACATAGTGCCTTAGTTGCAGTGTTTTTATGCACTTCCATCTACTGTTACAATTCCATAAATGTATTATCCCCCGCAACATGTTTCCAGACTAAGAACTAGTCACTAGCACTTGTGATCCAACAAGTGTTTTAAGTTTTTCAGCAATGGAGAGATCTCAAGATTAAGAAATCTGAGGACTTTCCCTCTCCTACAGCCCCCAGTGTTTCATTTTATATCAAGTTCAGAATTGGTTTCCACATCTTGACAGTGTTCCTTATAAAACCGTATGACAGTAAAAGTGCCAGTAGGCATGGCAACCTCTTTGAAGGGAGCATTTAAACTCCTTGGCACTGGGAATGCCAGCACCAAGGATTACATTGAAATTCAAAATTATTCTTAAGGCTACAATTAAAAAACCCACTTTCCATAAGCCTAATTTCTCTAAGTAGATTTGAAAATTCAGAAGCTAATGCAACTGTTAAGTTTTACGTTCAAATTTGAGGAAGAAATTTTCTTTTCTTTAGCAAGGGCAGTATATGAAACTCTGGTAGCAAATGTCACTTAGGCATTGACTACTCATTTCATCATCGTTCACTTACTTTGTCTTAAAGTTCAAAACTGGCAAGGCACATTTACATATTCCAATGAATACTTGACAATTTTTTAATTACACTTTATGTCCCAGCTATCCCAGTAATTGACATACAACATACTAAAATGGTTTATTAAGATAACAAAAAAAAAAAAATCAATTAATGTGAAAACATACAGGCTATTGGCAACCACTATTCTAAAAATTATGTAAATACAAGTAAACATACTGAAATGTGTGCGATTCTAAGTTTTTAACCAGAAGATCTCTGTACTAACACACATTTATATTAATGACACATAAAAAAAATAAAAACTTTATTACAAAAATAAGTTACACTCGCCTCCAGCTTACAGTATAAAACAATTTTATTTGCAGGAATGCAAAATGATTGTTTGCCATGAGCATTTTCAACATATGACATGTCTAATTTTGTTAAAATTTGCATTTACTGGGGGAACTGGTGTGTATAAAACCTTAATTAGGTATAAGCTTCAATTTTCATTGTGGTGCCTATGGGTATGTAGTATAACTGCAGTATCCCTTTGTGCAGGGGGTTAAGGGAACTCTTTATGCCAAGTCCAAAGTAAGTCATAATTTTATCTATCTTTTACCTATACGAAGCTGGACTTGGCAAGGTTCTGGTTTTATTTAGTCTTTTTTTAAGGGTGGTTCAATAGAGGATGCTTCACCACTGAACACTCACTGTCATCAAGGTGCTTT